>NC_084899.1:24378103-25030754 GCF_958979055.1 Alnus glutinosa
AATTAGCCAGAGAGAACCCAAGTGATAGCCAGTCCCAAGAATATTATGTGTATGCTCCCTTGAGAAAACGTTGCGTCGGTCTCCATGGCCTCTAAAAGTGGGGCTCCCACGCCACATTCTAGAAGGAGAATATGCCTGTCTAGTTCCCTTACCTTGCAGATTTTGCTCCCTGAAAGTCCTAAGATTCGATATAAACTGCTTTCCCTGAGTGTTTGGTTCCCATGAAGGATAGCTACTCTGAAAGCTGCAACCAGAACAGAACGATTGGAATTTGAGAAGCAGAAGGAAATAATTAATTGAAAGCCACCCCATCCAAAACCACTCGGCATAGCACTATGGTAGCTACAACTTCACAAATTGCATATGGAAATCACTGCTGCTACTTTTCAATTTCTAATATAAAATGATAATCATGTCCCATCATCTTCCATAATGCAATTTGAAACTCATACATTGGAAACCCAATTAATCATAGACGTGGACAACTAAGCAAGATAAGAAATTGAAGATAGAGACTAAATGACTGGTAGTTGCAGCAGCACTGGTGCTTCCAGCCTTGTTGGGGTTTATTTTAGGAATAATTGCACCGTTGGTCCCTGTGGTATGCCATAATTATTTTTTACTCCCTATGATTTAAAAAGTTCATGAGAGGTCCCTGTGATATGTAATAATTACGTTTTACTTCCTGGGTCGATTTTCCGTCCATAATTTTGACGGAATCTATTAGCCCTACACGTCAGCGACACATCTCGCCATCTTATTGGCGACACGTGCCCATCTTAATAAAAAAATATAAATTTATTAAAAAATAAATAAATAAACTTATTTAAAAAAAAAAAAAAAAAAAAAGGGCAGGCTTGGGATGGCTGGGCCACCCCCAGCCAATGGGGGTGGCCGTGCGCCACCCCCGGCCACTGCGGTGGCCGCGCGCCACCCCTGGCGGCCTCTGGGGGTGGCTCGCGGCCACCCCCTTGCCCCCATTTTTTTTTTTTGAATTTTAATTTTTTTAAAAAAATAAGTATTTTTATTTATTTTTTAATAAATTTATATTATTTTATTAAGATTGGACATGTTAGTGCCACGTGTCACCAATAAGATGGAGACACGTGGTGCTGACGTGGCATTTGACGGAATCTGTTAAAAATTTTAACAGAATTTAACGTCAGAGATCGATTTGTAATTATTGCATACCACAAGGATCTCCCATGCACTTTTTAAACTATAGGGAGTGAAAAATAATTATGGCATACCACAGGGACCAATAGTGCAATTATCCCTTTATTTTAATAGTCGTAAAAAATAAAAATAAAATAAAAAAATAAAAAATTCAAAAGATAGGAGATTGAAACTGCACGGAGGATATTCTCGGCATTTTCCACATTAAATGTTATAGAAGGTAAGGCTTCATGACCTCTATTATATCAATCCTACAAGAAATATAGCCACGATCATACCTCAAAAATGATTTCTCCATTTTCCCCTGGGAACTCCTTTCAGTGCGAGGTGCATTGTGTGGTGAACCATAATTGCTATTGCCATATTTTTGAAAGTCAAAGACACTAAAACTGCCAAAAGGTCGAGAGTAAAGAAGAAACAAAAAAAAATTGTCAATGAACACGTAAAAAAAGGCCACTAAAGTTGAGCCATGCCAGAAAAGTAAATCAGAACAAAGAAGGAAGACTAACCTGCAGACATGACCAACACCTTCAACATTCACTGTAGAATCTGCAATGAACTGCAAAATGTCATCCACACGCTGCAACATAGAAATAGGGCATGTCAGTTCAAAAACTAGCATTTATGGTGCAGAAGAATATTATAATGAGTCTATTGAAAAAGTAAACAACCTTCGGGACAACAAATATAAGTAAATATGGAGTGAGGAAAATTGAGGCCATCTCCTCAAGTAGCATCATTCCAGTATACTGCATCAGAGGAAAAAAAAAAAGAAAAAGAAAATCTCATGAGCATAAAATTAGTTAAAACCTTCTCTACCATGTATGAAAAAAAAAATGCTATCGTCAGTTTGCCCAAGTGAGCCCAGAAATATTTCTCTAAAAACCATCCAGGAATCAAAATGCCTAAGAAGAAACAAAAATAAGCAAAATACTGCATGAAAATGCATCCCTCGATCAGATAGCAGCAAACCATAGTGGAGATGGGGACACTTATGATAATATACAACAAAGAAGATTATGCACAAGTCCCATGATTCATGATCCTATCTACAACGTGAAACATACAGCTACTTAATACCATTCTATGCAAGATGCTTTCTCAATGTAACAACTATGCAATTCTAAAATGCATATACAATTAGATAAATCACCAGTCCATGCCAAAGAAAAAGGGATAAAACATTGACGCATTAAGCCCAACGTTATAGTATATTCCCAACTAGAAAAAAAGATTGACCATTCACAGCCGTTACCACCAATAACCCTTTCAGTAAGGATGAAGATATGACCCTTAGAGAATTTTGCCAAACTTTCAAGCAAAATCAGTTCACAAAATGTTTATAAGCACCAAGCTCGCAATTACTCAAACTGAACCAAGGATAAGGAATGGGGAGGGGACAGCAGCTAATAGATGTGAGCAAATTCAGACCAATATCCAACTGACAACCTGGTAACCCTTACACTTCACCCTGCTATACCCATATTGACACAAAATCCCATGGTAAAGGGAATGGCTACCAAGGTGAGAAAATGTCTTAACACAGCTGAATCCTAAAATTGAGTATGTAGCTGACCTGGCACCATATCAAAGTCCGTGTAAACAATTAATATCTCCCAGCACTCTGCCTTGTGTCTATTTGGATTTCACTAGGACTACTATCTACCAATTCTCATAGTTCAGTTAAGGTACCCTTTTCTAATTAAAACAAAAAGAAGTTTATAGAACTTTCTTGCTTAATCACTCATGCCAGCTCTACTTCAGTGAAAACATGAAGAAAAGATGAAAACCACTCAAGTACCTGAAATAGGGTTTCAAACTCAATGCAGACAATCTCAGTATTTTCTTTGCCACGCCATCTCTTTGGCATATAATGTGTATGTTGGACCACCATAGACATTGCTCCCTCAGGATCAAGGACTAGAAGCTCATCTGTAATAGCAGCCCGGCTGATTGCTGTTATAGTTCCAAAAACAGCAGCATACCAAAACAAGTTGCGCCCAAATATCTGCATGGTTAAAAAAAAAGAAAAAAGAAAAAAAAAAGGCATCCATAAGCAATACATTCAAGGTCTGATATGCCATTGAAACAAAACATGTAAGAATTCAAGTACATGGCCCTCTAGTAGCGACTCCTCCAGAAATGCAATGATGATTAGAATAGCAGCAAAGCCGCCAGATACAAAGGAGATGAACTTTGCTATAATAGAAATAATAGGAGACGGGAATTGCTTGAGATAGTTAGAAGCATGCTCTACACTGCTATTGATCCGGTGCTTGAACAAATGGTCCACCTGTTATACAGAAAAGGATAATAACTTATTAATTTTAAGATAAGATTTTTCTGCCTTCGTGACAGTGTCCCCATAAGTTGTTCTCAAATTAATTCCTATCACGCCTCTGTTCTATCTGTTTTTAGTTATTTATTTATTTTTAACATAGTCAATGAGATCCACACGTCTCCAACTATCTGACCCCAAGTCTTAGGCATTAGAAATCCTTGAGCAAATAAACTTTTCTTAAAAAGTTTCTTTGTAAACATTATTGCAAATTAACAATGAAGCTGCAGTATTATTTCTGATTTACCTCCCTGTGACAATCTTTTGACACCTTACCTCCATGACTAATTTAAAGTTACAACATACCTCCTCAGAGTTTAGATTAAATTGAAACATTTTGGTGAACCAATCAAGTGATGCCAAATCATATTTGCACCCTGTTGGAGATTTGGGTTGGGAATGGCAAAGTGTAATGGTGGTCTTGCTTATGTACACTCCACACGACGCCACAACAATTGAGGATAGACAAAAAGGAAAAAGGGCAGTGTCCAATTAGGGTGCAAATAATGATGTAACATAATTTCATTAGTTCATTAAAATGCTTCAATTTAATCCAGACCGCAAGGATGTGAACTGTAAGGAAGCGAACTGCAAGGAGATTTAGTGTAACCATTTGAAAGCCATGGAGATATAGTATAAATCAGGCTAATTACAAGGACGTGTTTTGTAATTAATCCTTTATCATGTGAATCACCAACCATTCCCCAACATTGTAGCATTATTTTAATTGGTAAAAGGATAAGATACTAAAGTCATTCAACTGGGAAGAAACTTGGATAGACTGAAAAAATAGCAGTAAAAATAATAATTACCTCATTATATTCCCTAAAGATCCACTTTGACAAAGTTGACCACCTTCGAGATGATGCAGTACTTGGGTGATTATAGAATTGTTCGGCATGCCTCAGGAAGAGATACACCAGCATGAATATGACAAGAAATGGTGAAAGAAGAAGCATTGCAAGCCCAACTACCATAAGCCTTTTCTTTAAGGTTGTTGGATTAGATATAAATTCCCTTCTAACACAGAAGTTTCTGCAGAAAAAGCACAGTCAAATCAGAAAATCATTATAGATCACGGAAAACATGCAATAGCATTAATGCTAGTTCTGCATCATGCACCATTATTTTAGCAAATTCTGGAAAATTAATGCATCATGCGACGTTATATTTCCAATGAAAAAAATTGTAACAATTCCCAAACAAAGGAAAATACACTTTCTTACACACTGTAGAAGGTAATAAAAGTGAATACACTGAATATGTTATTACAGATCATGATTATACACCATCCCTGTGAATATATGCTCAAGACACTAAATATAACACGTTATTCATGTAAATTTCAACGTACCGATCAAACATGCTCTGCAGTATGCACCAATTTAAGGTCCACTCAAGGGTCTTTGTCAGTATCAGACGATGTTGTGCTCCATATGAGCCAAATTTGACCGTCGGCCCAACACCAGGGATCCACTGAGAGATTGGGAATGCAAGAACCCCCTTGTTGACCATTCCAATCAAGTAGTTTTCCTTGCGCATCAATCGCATTACAACATCATGAGCAGAAAGATCCTTAACAACACAGAGCTGTTGTGAACTTTGCAGCCGAACAACCTTCTCAAGAATTGTTGCCCATGGCATTGTTTGAATTTCATTGTCCGTAACATGGAGACTGCAGTACATAATAACCTTGCTCATTGTTATTAATGATGAAATATTACTAAAACATAAGAACTTTTACTAGGAATCTCTATCTTTTCATACTAGTAGCAAAAGAGAAAACATTGTCTTCAACACAATCAAAATTTATATAGATAAGCTTATTCACAGCTTACCTGTTGTAATAAAAGTGACGAATCCCCAAAGTGTCCTTTAATTGAGCAAAAAACCTCAAAAAACAAAAGATCCAATAAATGGAAAATATCCCTAAATATCCAACAATAATAGCTTTGGTAAGTGTTAGGGGAGTTAATGGGTGCTGATGAAGAGCATCCTTAGCAAGATCACAAGGCTTAATTCCAGATTCAACTGCATCCATCCCACACTTTGCATTACGAAGACCATTCCAGTCAACAAATAATAAGAAAAATCCCGAGAAACAAATTGTGAAGCCCAGGCTTAGAAGCTCAACTATCCACTTTATAATGATGCACCAAAGCCCTTTCTCACAATAGTAGCTGTAAAGCCTTTCAAAGAATAGGTCCAAATCAGCAATTGGTTCCACATTCAAGGAATCACCATTAAGAAGTCCCGAAGGGCTCTCACTACCAGGACTTGGTGGTACCCTTCCATAGTCAGACAATTCAATCTCGGGAGACACATCCTTAAGCAAGCCTGTAGTCAAAGATGATTCACCACGCCATTTCGATTGGAATACACTGAACGGATTTACACTCTTTGGCCCACTGAACATCATTCACAAAGACTAACAGTATGCAAATACAACCAGTCCATTCCCCAAACCACTTACAAGTATGAAGGAAAGGTGCTGTAAAGAAGAAGAAAATGAAATTAGCCCCTTCTGTACCAAAAAATGCACTACAATCAAATGATAAATGCAATCAATTGATGATCATCCACCATATTTGGATGACAACTTTGCCCCCAAGATTATGTTTAAATTGTGCAACTTCAGATTAGTTTGGTCAACAACTTAAAAATTAGATGCCTTAGCCTTACTAGTCAGATGATGAAAAATCTAAGCCATTGAACTTGTGGAAATATGCTACACAGATCTCAAGAAAAAGAAGCATGTCTATACCATTATCCCGGTACTTGTTATTTTAGCTTGGAAAATATAAGTAGTGGAATACTTCATTTTTCTTTTTCATCTGCATAAGACATAATTTGATTACATGGTAGAAAGAGTAAGGGGAGATTTTAGAGAAGAAATATAATGGATCAAAAGACTCCAACTGGTCTGACTGCAATTTTTCTTGACTGAGTCATTATACAACTGAATAGAAGCAAGCAGAAACCATTTTTAAATATCACCATATTGAGGGAGGGGGAATTTGGATACAACAATGCAACCTTACGAATACTACCTAGAATATAAAACTAATAGGTGACAACCTATAAGAAGTCTAACATATGGCAAACCTTAGATACCTAATCTCATAAAGTGTCTCAGACTCTACGTTCAATCGAAGACTAAAATTGTGTAAAAAAGTATGAGGAGACACCCTGGAGCATAAGGCAAAGTTAACTGCCCATATTTAGTAGTGTGACTACTATAGATGCAACAAATGTCCCTAAGAAAAATAAATAATAAATGAACAGAGAAGAAAATCAGATATATCTGGGCGTTCTACTGCTCCATATCTAAAAGGTATACCATTCTGAAAAATGCTAGTATGTCTTTAGTATAGTAGATCTATTTTGATGTAAAAGGGAAATTAATGCCGAAACAAATGCCATTCTTTGTGTACCTTCCCATTAATTGTAGTAATTGTGATCAAAGATAAGCTAAAAAAATTGTAGCAATCTTTGACAAAAAATGGAAGTCTAAAATTCAATCTCCAGTGCCGCAATAACAAATTGGATTTCCTCTACCAATCCTGCAAATGTAACAATATACCGTTGTAAAATCAAGGGTAAATTTGTTTATCATGACGAGGAAATATAGTGTTTTAAGTACTCCTTAGAGTGCTGAGCGTTCTAAACAAATAGGATTTCGTGTAATAATTTTTTGATATTCAGCTCATGAATGGTTCTGTAGAGTGGCAGTAAGGGTGACGGGGGGTGGGGGAAGAGAGAGAGACTACCATATTATCATACTTTAAATGGCACTAGTCTATCAGCGGTCTAACTCAATCAGCTAGAAATGCTTCGAAGATCAAAATCATGTCATACCCATGAATTAGGTTTTCCAGAAACAAATTCTTAAGGTGGAAAAAAGACATTTTAAGAAAGAAAGAAATGAAGACAATCTTATTTATTTTGTCTTATCAATAAAAATGGTCAATGAAGACATAAGAATAAATGTAAATATTAACTCAAATTCCACAACCAGTTCATAAGGAATGCAGTCACGTATCACCATGACTGCACATAAGAATCAGCGTCATCTGCAATCATGTTCATTATTAGTTCAAAATGCACCAAACATCTAGACCGAATCTTCTTCAGTTTGTCAAAACCACTAGGCACATCCTCTTCATAGCATGACTGCAGAATGTGTAACTAGTAAAAATGCATTGTGTCAAAAATGCGTAACTAGACAGAAATGTAAAAAAATGCACGACTAGATTAACAAAATGGGCTAAAACACACCACCACACAATACTTTGCCAAACTTTTGTACGGAAAAAAAAATTATAGAAAGCATAAAGGTTCGCGTCCACTAATCAGTTGACATAAACAAAACAACGGAATGGCTCAGTGTTCCCTTTCGCAGAACCTCCAATGCACACCGAGCCTCTGCAGCACAATCACGAACCTAGAATTCGATCCAGAAATGGAAACTAAGTAGCACCCAGATAATTTTTTAGCGTATAAATAAATACCCACAGGTGCGAATCAAAACTTTAATCAAAATTCCCAACTGGGTAATCATCAGAAACTACAGATTTACAAATTTCCGACGAGAAATACCAATATAATCTATAAAATTGTTCCCTTGACAGTTTTAAGCACAATTAGCTTAAGAGGAGCTAGTTTTCATAACTAGAAGTCAAACGGATACGCCCATATTATAATATCATAAAGAAATTTCATCATGAAACTAAATTTACATTAAACATAAAAGAAAAAAAAAATCTAATAGTTAAAAGGAAAAAAAAAAAAAAAAACACAACAAATATCACTTAATTTCAAGCAGAAGACAAGATTACCTGCAACCCACCAAAGTATAGGGAGTAATCAAACTAACAGAGCCAGAAATAAATGAAATTCAGTGAATTCAACAGGTACCCAGTAAACAATTTGGGGCAAAAAAAAAAAAACCGCTGGAATGAAAGAATTTCAGAGGATTGCAAGAGAGGGTTTGAGGTTAATTTCAGAAGACGAAGCAACAGGGAATTGATTGAAGAGAGGAGAAACCGAAGAGGAAGAGAGAGAGGAGTTCGGTTGCGTGGAAGAAAGAGGAATTTCCTGGAATTCTTTTAATCTGTGTAGGACTAGGACTCTCAGAGGGGCTTGGTCTTTCGGTTGGGTTTCTCCTTTTATCTTAAGGGGTAATGAATTTAGGAAAATACTCAAAACACCATTTTTCCTTTTTTATCTTTTTTTTTTTTTTCAATTATTATTATTATTATTTATTTTTACTTTTGCTTTTTAGGTTTTTGTTCCACGGTTAGAACTAAAAAGTTCTTACACTTGTGGTAAAATTAGCTTAAAATAGGGTTTTTAGGTCAAACCAAAATGATATTTCCTATTTTCATATGCTTGTCAGTTTTTTGTTTTGAAAAATCCAGTTCCCAAACATGTTAATTTATTAAATATAATTAATAATGTAGAAGATCAAAATCCAACAATATTCGATGCATAAAGTTTAGCTGAGTTTAAGAATTTTGATACATTATGATTTATATTTGAATAAAATTTTCTTCTAAATTGGGTTATTTATTTATTTTTTTCAAATTCAGTTCATTAAATTGCCTTGGAAAATGTAAAACCTACATAATTTTTAATTGTTACATGTAATTTTAAAAATATTTATTCTAAAAAAAACATATAAATTTAATAGACTTAACCAAAGAAATTTTCTCCCATTGTTCTTTACTTTTTCTTGTGAGCAAATTGTGATTTACTTAACTGATAAGAATCCCCTTTTTTTGGCCTTCGGAAACTGAGATTGAGAATGGGGGCTTGTGGGATTCTCTAAGCCCGTATGAAAAAGGAATTTGGGTTATTGGTGGGATGAGACACTTGGGTCTAATTGCCATAAGTGGGC
The DNA here is from genome assembly GCF_958979055.1 of Alnus glutinosa. Classification (NCBI taxonomy): domain Eukaryota; kingdom Viridiplantae; phylum Streptophyta; class Magnoliopsida; order Fagales; family Betulaceae; genus Alnus; species Alnus glutinosa. The sequence continues at coordinate 24,387,517 of NC_084899.1, forward strand.
TGGTCCTGCTTTCAGTTTGGCCCAACTATATCTTTGAATGTTGGGTTTTGCACAATCACAACGTTGTCCAGCAGCCCATGATTACAGATCGTACTCTAATGATCCAATCCACTATCCATGGACCTTAGAAGTAGAACACTCCCAACGTATACATTTTTAGACGTAAAATAACTAATCAAAATTTATTTTATCTATTTTAATTAATAAGTAATACCATACATCCGATTATTTATTTATTTTTCTTTATTCTCATTTTATTATTACTATTTAAATGATTTTTTTTTTTATTGTCCTTTTTTTTTTTTTTTTTTTTTTTTTTTTTGTTTTTACATACCAGACATTTTTCTAACTATCATATTTTACAATAGTAGTTTCGTTAAAACAATTATTTTTTTAACGTAATAATTTTTTAACAGTATTTTTTCTAATTGTCATTAAAGTTCACTTCTAATCTGCACCTTGCTATATAAATAATTGCAATTCTTAAACTGTTTATAATGTAGTGACCAAGTTCGATTAAAACTAATATCATCAATGAAATTGGAAAAAGTTGTAAATGTCAATATGAGTCTTTTTGTTTGTTTGTGAATAAGAAAAAAATAACAATTATCACCAAAAAAAAAAAAAAAAAGAGAAAGGAGAGAAGCCAAAGATAAATATTAAAAAATAGATGCATTTGTGAATCGTGTAATGGGATGAAAAAATAGATGCATTTTTAGTAGATAATGGGATGAAATGGCTTTTTTATGATTTTGTTTAATTCTTCTAGCTAAAAGTGAGAAATGCATAATCCATCGAGAATGCTCTTACCTTCTAACCGAAAAAATAATTTGTTTATTAAATTGATATTTATTTTTAAAACAAGTGAGAAAAAATGTTAAAAATATATATGAAAATCATATGCTTTATTTTAAAATGAATATGAGAATTGTATACTCTAAGAACACATATTAATTTAATAAACTAAATTTAAATAAATTCTTCTAATAATCTAACCTAATTTAAAAGAATTTTTTGTCCATTCAATAAAGTAGCGCACACAGTATAATATGTATACTATCTTTTATTTGACACCACCGTATACAATCATGTCAATTTTTAATAAGGATATAAATTTTTGTAAAATAAAATAGAGTCAGCAAACAAAAACAGTTTTTTTCTTTTTCTTTTTGGTTCTCTTAGCACTTTGGGATAACTTATCCCTCCTATAGTTTTACAATAGCCCACTGCCCAAACAGACCCCATTAAAATTGCGGGAACCAACGGGTCTTTTTGGCGGGAGGCCACGTGGCAAGCAGCGACACCATCACCACCACGTCTTCGCGCCAAAAAAAAACCCTAAATATACACTCACTCAGTTCCTCTTCCGCAAATTTCTCACCCAGAACCCCTCTTTCTCTGTCTCTCTCGCATTTTCTGAGTACCAAATGAACTCCTCAGAAACCTCTTCAATCCCCTCCAAGACCTCGAAGAAGGCCCTCTTTCACTCCCGAAAACCTAATCCTAACCAATTGAGCTCCAAAACCCCAGAGAAGCTCGCACAGCTCCCCCGCCGTGGCCGCTCGCTCAACCGTGGCGTCGCGCTCTCGATCAATGAAGTCCGAAAGGTTGCTGAGAGCCTCCACGAGCGATCGCCTGGCCGGTCGGGCCGGCCAAAGTCCGCCAGAAGGCAGATTGAATCCTGGACCGACGAGAGCCCGGCCCGCAAACCCAAGAAACCCGCTGGAGAGACCGTCAAGCTACCGGAAAAGTGAGAGATTTGAGTTTTGTTTTAATTCTAATCCTGTCTTATTTGATTTTAAGTAAATTGATTTGGTTAATTATTGGGGTTCTTTGTGGTTAAATGGGCAGGTATGAGATTCTTGGTGAGTTTTTTGATAGCTTGGATAGTTCGATTCGGTTGTTGCGGTTGAAGGGTTCGACACCGACTTTCACGAATATTTGCCCGAAAATCGAGTCTTTAACTGATAGGTATTTTTATTCGTTTGTTTCTTATTTAAAATTTTCGTTAATTTTCTGGGTCTCTTTTCTCCTTTTGGCTGCTGAGAAAATGAAAAATAGGGATGGAAAATGAGTAGATTTTGTGTCTTAGGTTTGATTGGTATGGATTTCTGAATGTCGTTGTTTACTGGTTAGAAAGTGGGTTTAGAGTCTTATTGTTGACATCCTCTGCTTGGTTGTTGAGAAAATAGAATCTTTTTTAGTAATTTGATTTATTTAGACCCTGTTTGGATCGGGGAAAGAAGGGGGGAAAAGTAGACGAGACGTATAAAAATGCTAAAAAACATAATTTCTTAATCAATTGACCATTTTTTATTCCTTCTGAGATCCAATAGTCGCCAAACGGAGCCTTACAGTTGTTGTCTTTGGCTTTTGAGGCTAAGGAATCTTATAGAGGGGTTTTTTTTTTTTTCATTTATTTATTTATTTATTATTTATTATTTTTAACGTTTCAGGAGGTTTTCATATAGTCACTTGGCTCAGTTGAAGTTTATTTTACGCGAAGCAATTGAGGTAAAGAGGATACTTGTGTTTGACGAGCGGACTAGTTGTATGAAGCCAGATCTACATGTTTCTATCAATATTGATGCGATAGAAAATGATGGGAAGTTGAAATCTGAGAGCGGGAACATGCATTTGAGGAAGGTCTTCCGTGCGCGGCTTGTGGATTTTTCAAAATCCCATCCTGAGGTATGCGTCATCAATTCCTTCTGTATATTACATGGTTATCCTAGATTTACGCTTAGTTACCTGCCATTGTGTTGCTGCAAACTGCAATCACATCTAGTACAATATTAGTTTTTCAATCATTTGCTTGATTTAGCCCTTTGGGGAAACTTCACTTACTCTCAATGTTCCATCACTTTGCAATGACATTGCAAACTTTTAAAACATAGTGACCTCATATTGCAACTTTTTAAAGCTTTGAGGGGTACGATTGTAAAAGTGATGAAACACCATAAGGTAAGTGAAGTTTCTCCTAGCATTTTATTGATGTTCTGGTTGTCATGTCTTCCTAACCAACTGCAAAGGACAGATGATATGGAATAAGAACTGCAGTGATGCTTGATAGTACTGACAAAACCCGTAGGCACATATTCCATTAATCCCAAGGGAATTCTTTCACTGAGATGCTTGTGTTTCAACTGTTGGCTCTATTCCTATCTATATATGAGTGAGAAGCTCTTTCTTTATATACTTTGGTAAAAGGTTCTATCTTCCACCGTGGCAACCTAATGAGAATGGGACTTAAAGCAAGCCTATGTTTTTTCTTGCTAGGAATCTTATTTGGGTTTGAAGATAATACCATAATGAACTAGCCAAGATCATTTCAATTTGGATAATATTCTGTGGTTTCTATTCTTGTCTTCTTTTCAATTGATTGAAAACTTTTTACAGTATAGGTGCTTCTGACCTCTCACTTGCTACAAATGTTTAACTAAATGTTACCGTCTGCGTTATATTTAGTATCTCTTAAAGATATATCTGCAGTCCACCTGTTGTATGTTCACTGTGAAGCATTTGTTGTATGTATTAATCCAAAGTTTTTTGGATTGCCTTGTTTTGTTCAAATACCATGTAGTCTTAATCATATTTGTTCTGCATTTAGGTCAATGAAATTCCGGAGGAAACATTGCCTGAACCATTTAATCGTCCAAAACTAGATGTCAGTTCAAACATGAGCAAAATACCCACCTCATCATTTCCTCTTAAGACATCAACTGGTGCACTAACGGCTCAGCCATCCGGAGTATCAGAAACCTGCATTCAGGGTGATGAAATTCCAGAAGGAATAGAGAAAGATCTGAATTCATACATAAATGAAGCTCCCAGCTTGTCATTGCCTAGGGCAACATCAACTGAAGAACCTAACAATCAGCAACCAGCAGGAGCATCACATCTCCCTCCATCTTTCCGTAAGTGCTTCTCACATAAAGTCAGGAGCAATGAAGCAGAGAGTGGTTCTCAAAACTTTTCAAGGACTTCCCTCCGACCTTCATATCTTCCAGTTCAAGAGTCACTCATTAACAAGAGTTCCTCAAAAGAGGAAACTAGTTCTGCTGTTGCTCCTTTCCCAGCAAATTTGTCATCTAAACCAAACAACAATGGAAAGCATGTAGCATTTTGTGCTTCTCCTGCTTGTTTCCCACCATCTTACCCACCTGCAACCCCAAGCAAAGAGTTAGATGCCCTGGATAGTGAAAATGGTTCTCCCACAAAAATTGTTAAGATCAATTCTACTCCTGCAAAACTTGCTTCCACTCCAGCTAGGCTGATGAATGTGACACCAGCATTGCATCCGCCAAAGAGATGTTATATGAGCCCAGAGGATGATTCTACTAGCTCACCAAACAAATTAGTTAGGCGTCTGCCCCGTTCCAGGTCATTAAAATTTGACACTCCCATAAAGAATGAAAACATTGTGGATGAAATAGATGGCGTGGGAGGTGTTTCACTTGATAATGATATCTTTGATATTCTTCCAGAGAATCTTCTGCAATCGGTAAGCCCCATCATCAATTCCTTATGCTTTCGTCCTTAACTGAGCATGCTTCTAAGTTATATCTAAAGCAGTATAACATCAGTGCTTTTTTTTTTTTTTTTTTTTTTTTTTTAAGAAAGATGTTATTAGACTGCAATTAACTTACCAATAAATTTTATTTTGCTTCAAAGGGAATTAAATCAGGGATAGGATATGAATGGCTTATACATGTTGTTTGCATGCTATTGCTATGGCAATTATGTAAACTAGATAAAGAACGAGGTGTATAACCCGGCATGCTTTTTTGAATTTTATCTTTGTACAAAGAATAGTGTATTTCAACTCAACGTTTTCAGCATCCAGCCCCACTCTTCTTATTTGCAGAACCCCTATTGGGTAGCACCATGGAATTGATGCACATATCTTAACATCTTGTTGAAGATGAAGACATGAAGGCTTTTAACTATTCCGATCACATGATTAAAATTGAGAAGTAACAATGTTTGCTTGTTGCAGTTACGAGAGAAAGAGAGGAAGGCAATAGAGGAGCGAGATCCTGCGATCTCACAAGCAAAGAGGAGGCGACAAATGATTGCTTGTCTACCTAAGCTCTTTAACATGATTCACTTCTTATTCCAGTCTATTAATCAGACCGTTATCACAAAAGAGGAGCTAATACACAAGATAATTGCAAACCAATGTGACATTGTTGACAGAAGTAAGCCTTTGTACTCTGTAGATATATTTCCCATTTCTCCGGGAGTTTTTAGTCATGCTCTTGATTTCTGTTCACAGGAGAAGTTGTAGAGCAGCTGAACCTCTTGCTAGAACTAGTTCCGGACTGGATTTCAGAAAAGTTTCCATCTGGAGGGGATTCACTCTTCCGGTGAGCCTTGTTAATATATAGTATGGTGGTGGTGATTGGAAGAAATAATAGACATTGAAATTATCTGTCTTGCAGAAAATCATAAATTATTCTTCATAGAATGAAACAACTTCAAATTGTCTGATGACACAATCTTTTTTGCAGTATAAATAAAGCATCAAGTCCTGAGTCAATACGGGCACGGCTTGAAGAAGCAAAGTGAGCTAGAGCACGATATGGTTTCTAGGAAATTACTGTAAAGAAGCATGTTGGGGATTGTCTACAATTTTCTTTATGATGGGCTATTTGTAAATATTTTTAGCCTAATTCTTCTATGTTAACTATAAAGGAGTAGATTTTGAAAGCCGACTCAGGTGGTTAGGATGAAGGCTTTTGTCTAGTATATTAATTACATAGCAAGATTATTTAAAAGAAAGCTTGCTTAATTTGAATGCGAAAGAAGCATCAGGCATGTTTGTAAGCAGCCGATTGAATCATGAATTTTATAGATGAAGTCCTTAAGAGGTTTTTCCTCGTCTTTGTTAATTTTCTGATTGGGACCAGTTTAATCGAGATGATTAATTACATAAAACCTGATAAGAAGCTTATAAGTAGGGGTGATAATTCGCATTCGCTGGCACATTTTAGTTGTGCTAATGCATGAGTATAAGATTATATAGATTAATTCTAATTCGATTTATTTAATTAAACAGGTCATACCTTTCGACTTTAATCTATAAACTTCGTGCCTGGTTCGCAGGTCATGAATAATTGTTGGTCTTAAATTTTCATAAATAATTGTCGGTCTTAAATTTTGCGTGTCGGATTCAAATCTTGTTATGTCGAGACATGTATACAAGATTATATAAGTCAATCATAACCTGACTTATTTAATTAAACGGGTCGAACTCTTTAATTCTAAATCGCTTATTTTATGTTGAATTCGTATCGAGTTTGCAAGTCATAAAAAATTGTTAGCTCTACTTATAAGCAAATGAATGCTGAAACATGGGATGTATCGAGGCATGTTAGCATTATGTAGCATCCTGTCCAAAAGGGATATTGGACATAATCCTATAGCAGTGTCCAAACAAGCTGAGCACCATCATTGAAATGGCTATTGCAGCATCCAGGTATCTCAGGAACATTGAAATGACTTGCATTTATTTGTTTTTTCATGGGATATCCATGCTATTGATTTAGTACACTTCCAGAGAGCATAATCTTGAAGCTCAGAAAAAGAAAAAAAAAAGAAAGATCCTGAATTCAAACCTGTTGATCTTGTAATGTTTGCTCTACTCTTTTACAGAAGCCGTTGGGAATAAATCAGTAAACATGAGCTAGGCTCACTTGCTGCTTGCTGTAGCTTTCTTTTTCCCTTCCACTGGTATGCATCATGTTTTTCTCTCGGGACCCTTTGGCCTATAGGCCTTCTTTTCTGGGTGAAACAAGCCTTTAGGGGACTTCCGTTTCTGAAGGTAATTCTCTTTGTGCCTTGGGTTCCTTCGGCTCATCATTACTCAAAAAAGATTTCTCTCGGGATTTGATGTCACATTGGTCACCTTCTTTGCCCCACAGCACCAAGTATAGACCGAGGATAACAACAACAGCTCCCACAATTCTGAATTTGCCACATATCAACTTAGAGACCATCTAAACCCATGTGCGGATCGGAATCCCCTGCAATTACAGATTATGTCCGGACAAACAATTGTAAGAGACCTCTTATGAGATCTACCTACTTAAATAGAGAGGGTCATTTGTCCGAACAGATGATCAGATTGCAGGAGATCCCGATCTGTGTCTGGATATATCCTGAATGTGGGCATAGACTTTGGTGATTATACCTGCCCATGTGCAGCCTTGCGCCAAGAAGGAAGTATGCTTGAAGTCCTACCAACACTGTTCCGAGGGGATTAAATACGGTCACAAAAACTGGCCCTTTTTGTTCCGTACAATGTAGTTGAATGAAGATTATCAAACCTGAGCATACAATTCCCTGCCATTTATCATTCAAAAAGTAAAAACATCATTTAGTGTCTGCTTTGGTTTAACTATTTCAAAACGTGTTTTTTTTTTTTTTTTTTTGTCACGTTTTCAAGCCGCTATTTTTCTAAAATGTACTTCCAAATGGAAAACTTTTTGCAATTTTATTTAAAAATGCACTTTCGGCCAACAAAATTGTGGGGCCAAACGGACTATTAGAATCAATTAATAAGTTGAAATTCCAAATTCATTCGAATTCTACTTACAGCGTATACGGTGGACCAGAAGTCAATGTTGAATGGAATGAGCCACGCTGCTGGTTTGTGTTGTATGATTAAAGTGAAGACGGCTGATTGTACTCCACCAAGAAAGTTTATCCATGCAGTTAGTGACAGTGGCGCAGGATACTTCTTCAGTGTAATTCCCTATGCGGTTCACATATATTCACTATCATCTTTTATTATTTCTCATAGAAAGATATTCTCAAATTAGGCAAACATAAAAATTTAGGATGTAGATCCATACAATGAGGCAGTCTCACATGCTCATATGAGAAGACATCCGGACTCCACCTTGCTCAGGCAGGTGTCCGGAAGTGTCCTGACACCTGTCAAAACTGGATAAAGTTTGGGTACCTTCTCACATAAGACCACCCATTCCGTTACATGGGAATCAATCCCAAAATTTATGTCCAAAAAAGTGGAAAGCTTCCTACAAGTACAATGCATAGCAACTAGCTTGCCAAATGCATCACTTTTTTTCGGGGGGCTATTTTTTGTTGCTACATCACTTGTTTGTTGTATCAGTTCATGTTTTTAGGGGATTCTTGATATATATTTTGTTTTGAATGAGATTTTATCTCTTGTTACGGATATTTCCTCATGACTGTAATGTTGAAAAGTGGGGGATATGTAATCTCAACCTGCAACGGTTGAGAGAAAACAGTGTTTGAAGAGTTATTTACCTGCATAACGTACCATGAAGACCATGATATGCAACTTGCAACAGCTAGAATTGGTCCTTTAATCCAGTTCTCATGAACATGATTACTTCTGATTATGTGGATAGGAGCACCCTTCCAACTTTGAACTTCAGCTCCTTCATACAAAGCGATGACTATCACCCCAGCCAAGCATGTCAAGGTTCCCAGGACTTTGGCCATCCCACGAGGGTGCCTGACATCAAGAGTCTCCATCCTACATAAATTACAGATTAAAAGGTGTTCATCAAGTCTCCCAGTTGTTCATTGAGTGAAGAGAGAGATATTCATTGTTAGAGCAGTTTTCGAACGGCCAGACCGGCGATGGAGCTCCTGCAAAACAGAGAAAGAAGTCACCTGAGTCCGTCGGTCCCTTGGGAAATGGGGAACACTAATACCTCTCTCCCTCTCCCTCTCAACAAAAAACTAACTTAATTAACCATCGGAGGACTCCTGTGACTTCTTTCTCTGTTTTGCAGGGGCTCTATCACCAGTCTGGCCGTCCATCCATAACCTGTTCTAACATTCATCAAGTCTTAAGCCTCACCTGAGTGCAAGTGCAATTATAAAAGTCAAGGATGGAACAGTGTTCACCACGGATGTGACAAAGGTTGCAGAGGTGTATTTCAAACTTGCAAAGTACATGTTAAGGGTTAAGCTAACCCTGTTTTTGCAAAAGAAAAAGAAAAGGAAACTGTAAGTGCTTCTGCTTTAGTAATCACAAATCTTTGAGTTTCTTTCATGTTCTATTGAAGAGCAATGCTTGACTACCTACCCTAATAGAGAAAGCAGAAACATCTCCAAAAACAACGCTAAAGTCAGCTTTGGCCTTACTTTTCTGCAGAAAAGAAAATGAAAATCAAATGGTGAACCCTTTGAATTAATGTTATAAAACATATATTATTTGTTAGGAAGTGTATATGCATGTTTATTATATATATATATATATTCTGTACCTCTCAAGAAAACAGGCAAAAGGAAATATCACTACACCCCCTATAGCATGACGGTAGGTTACAAAGACATGAGCATCCATCCCATGGTTGAAGGAAACCTCAGTGAGAAGGTACAGAAATGTGTAACCTATGTGAACCAGAACCATGAAAATATGTGGCTTAAATCTCCTGTAGAACACCCTCAATTGATCACCTACTACGGCTGCCATAGCTCTTGAATGTGCTATGCGCGCTATCCTACCTTTTCGTCTCTCCTTATTTCTTTACAGTTGAAGCATACAAGGCATCTATATATACTCATGGATGTGAACTTGAGTCCCCATCATGCTAGCATGATGATAGTATCATATTCTTGAAGAAATTCCCAACTAAATAAATTGACAACTTGGTTGATGAACTGCCCAAACATGAATGGAAAAGAGACAATAGGTGTTATGCCTATTAATGCAATTGAGACATATAGTTTAGCTGCTGCACATGCGTGGAACTGTAACCACTATAAGAATTTTGGTCTTTAGCGACAACAAAAAGTTGATGCTGGAAGTCCAAAAGTTGTCGTTAATAACTTTTTGTGATGATCGGTCGTCGCAATTGGTAGTTTAGTATATATATTTGAACATTTTTTCCTCGTGGCCAAGGCAAGTTACCATTCAAATTGGAATAATTATTGATGAGAATCAGAATATTAGTTCCTGTTAGTTGTTCTTTTTTCCCTCTTCCATTCATCCCTCCTGCAGTAGATTGGATGAACACTTCTTGTTGGGTATATGAGAATGTCTTAACAAACCATTCTCTCGCATTATGAATAGGTGTTACTATCCTACGTGGGACAAAGTGTTACAATTGGAAAATGTCCCACGCGGCTTAAAGTATAATTCTAATTTTGCAAGTCGGTTTTTAAAAGTGACTTGTACTCGATACTTGCATTATTTGGTATCTAAGCCACTGCCACCACGTTGAATGTAAGATGGAACCCAAATGGGTCACGAATGGGGCAATTTATCGGCTGAATTAAAATATCTTGATAATATGTGCGGGTATAGTTTTAAGTCATTGAAATTCTGATAGGTAAGTGAAATCGTAAAAAAAAAAAATCGCCACCTTCGAATTAGTGTCGATAGAGTGGAACGTGGTGAGAAAGTCACTTCGATTTTTCTTTTTTTTTTTTACACAAACACACAAAGAGAATAAATGCTATCGGATATCAGAATCAACCAGCAAGGTGATTGCTTTGTTCCTTCCATGTGGCTGGCATCTGAATATATATGTGGAAATTGACATTTACATCATCAAAAGTTCTTGAAGCAATCGTCCTGTTTTGTCTTCTACAAGTATCTTTGCAAATAATTCAAAGTTCCCTTTCTGCCAGTTCATTTAACCTTCTAAATGACAAAATCGGCCGTAGAAGTACCGTGAATTAACTGCAATTTATTGATGCTACTTTATTTTTACGTGCGGTAGCCTATCACACTACTTAACTCAAAAGTTTAAATTAATAAAAAAGAACGAATTTAATTATTTAAGTAATACTTTAACACTCTTCCTCAACAAGTGAAGCCGGAAACATTACACATGAAATATTTAAGTGAAATCGTTTTGATACCAATTATTCTAAAAGCTTAAGCCAATACGGTCATTTTATAGAACCAACCAGTAAATCCGTGGTGACAATCTTTATGGTAATTTAAGTGAACTCTTAGTCTCATATATACAACATTGAAGAAGAATCCAATGGGGCTTAGGAGTTTTCTCCGGCATATATATCTACAATAAAAAGATACCAAAGATGCTAAATATACATAGAGCAGAAAGAATGGAAGGCTGATGATCACTAGAGGACAGGAATGAGGCAAAGAGAAGTGCTGGTGGAATTTAGAACACCCCAACACCCATCTTTGGGCACTAATCACTGGGGTGGTGCTTCTCCCTTGTTGGCAAGAGAAATTCCCAAGGAGTCGCTTGAATTAAGGTACCTGAGGCTCAACACAGTTCGTACCCGCGATGAGATCTTCCCAGCTCAGGATCATGACTTCAACTACGTGCATGAGGCTGATCATGTGTCTAAACATGATTACACCCCCAAGACAAGCCGCAGAATCAAAGGGTTTTTATCAAAGCTAATGTTCTTCCCACGGAAGGAAAAGGTTGTGTTGGGTTTGAATAATCCAAAGAAAAATAGATGGTTTCCCAGGTGGGATCCTGCAAATAGGTGGCCTCAAGGCTGGTGCTGATGATTCAAATTTTATGCATTCTAAAGAAGAATTAATTGGCAGTGAAGAATCGCTGGTCATGGATCGAGGGAAAACACGTCCTTAATTTGATTGGAGATGGTGATTCGGATTCTTTGTTGGAAAGTATGGGGATGATTGGTGCATGGTAAATAAGAGGGTGTGCCATATGATTAGCTATTCATGATATGTGAAGATCAGCTTTCTCTTTTCAGTTTCTGAATATGTCTAATCTATTTCATGAATTTATGTAGTAGAACGTTCCCCTGTAATTTCAATACGAGAAATGCTATATTAATGTCACACTTTTACGTAGCACTATCAATCAACATTACTCTTTTGACACTCAATTCTTTATGGCGCTTTGCATATAACTATATATGAACGTAACGTGATACAAAGAAGGTGAGTCATACATGCTCTAGTGAAAAACTATGAAGTTGTCACTTAATTAGATTCATACCTAAGTCGTGTGACATTCTTTATCTCCTTTAGAATATTTTAATTAAATGAATAAATTGATTATTTTCAATAAGTTTAATTTTTTTTTTTTTTAGATAAATAGTGATTTAACATAGTATCAATCCAAAATGTTTTAGACATTCATTTAAAATGAACGGCACAACAACAAGTAAGAAAGAGAAAAAGAGACTTGCACCGCGAGCCACATGGGTGGCCACACCACCATTTTGGCCATTGTGGTAGTTCAACCACTTACAAGCAAACCTTTTAGATGGTTGAGTACTTTTGGTTGTCAAAAGGAATGGTTTGATCATCTCTAAAAGTTCTGGTTGAAGATGACCAAACTAGTCTTGTGGCTGGCCAAATGAATGGTTTGGCCGGCCACTCTTATGGCTTGGATGTGGTGCAAGCCACCATTTTTCTTTTCCTCCTATATATTGTTGCATTATGTGCTCTTCATTTTAACCAATTGTCCCAAATTAGAGCTATTGTATGTATCTAGATTTCCTGTAGTTCTTAAAAATTAGGGAGAGATAGAAAAAGAAAAAGACTCTTTGTAGTGTACGTAAATAGTAAATAAGCAGAATAGCCTATTTTACTTAAAAAAAAAAAAAAAAAAAAAAAAAAAAAAAAAAAAAAAAAAAAAAAAATCTATTTTGCCTATGTTGCTAGAGAAAAAAAATGGCTCAGAACCATTTGTCTATTTTGTTGGAGATATCACTATTTACATTACAAACAGTTTTTTTATTATTTTCTCTCTCTTCCCTTTCTTCTTTCACACACTCATTCTCCCTCTTTCTTTTACTCTCTTCCACATAAAATAATATTTAAAGAAAATAAATAGTAAAATAGAGAATATGTTGAAACAAGTATAGAAAAAATAGTAGCTAAAGTTGAGAATTGTACTTCTTCAATAGTATATATATATTCCTCTGGGATGTGTTATTCTTACATCGCATTACCATACATCAATTTTACACTAAGACACATTGGGTGTGAAATTTATGTATAAGTGACCCACATATATAAGACTAATATGCATGGGTCTCACACCTTATATGTCTTAGTGTAAAATTAATGTAAAGTAATGTGATGATCATTTTCCTATTCCTTTTCGTTTACGCCATAAGTATAATAATACTATCCTTTATTGTGCAACAGGTGGACCATTTCAAGCACCGGTTCAAAAGCAGAGTACATCATGCTTCTAATTATTTCTGCTATATATTTCAAAGTTCACCTCCTTTGTACTTGAATTCTTACATGTTTTGCTTTAAATTTTTAGGCTTTGTTTGGTAAAATATCTCTTTTTTAAAAAAAATAAAAAATTATCAAATAACCCTGGGGCATGAACACAAAACACTAACAAAATGATTAGAACTATTTTGATTTTTATGTCACATTAAAATATTTATTTTAATACCAAAAAAAAAAAAACTCCTTCAAATTATTGATTTGGCTTTGTTTTGGTGTACTTTTTTATATGTGATTGCAAAAACGTTAGCCAGTTGTACTTTTTGTGGGACCTTATTATGTCATAATTATGCCAGTACCTTTCACAGCAAAGCCCGAATTAAGATCCCCTCAAATTCTTTGCCCGAATTTGATAGAATTTGGGCAGGTAGTTGTGAGTGAGCATTTATGGGATCCACCTGACCAAATAAAAGTTGGGCTGCCCAACTACTAAAACGGTCAGGTGGATCCCATAAATGCTTACTCACAACTACCTGTCCGAATTCTATCAAATTCGGGCAAAAAATTTGAGGGGATCCTAATCCGCAAAGCCCTGTCCCACTACTGTCCCCGTCCCCAATTCCCCAAGTGCCAAAGAAGAGAAAGTCTAAATCGTAGACCCAGTTACGACCGGGCTACGACCAGGCTGACGTGGCGTCTTGCCACGTCAGCCCCTGAGAAAAAAAAAACAAAAAAACAAAACAAAAACTCAAACTTATCAAAAGCAAAATCAAAAACGCTAAAAAGCAGCATGGGGGAAAAAGATTTTCCCCCAAATATTTTCGTCCTCTCTCTCGCTCGCTCGCCGGTCGTCCCACTCGACGTTGAAGTTACCGGCGAGTCTCCCTCTCTCTCGCTGTTAAGCTAGATCGGCGCCGGATTTCGGAGTTCAGACGCATCAGCGGCGTGGATTTCTGTTCGGCGGTCGACCACCCTCCACCGGTATTCTTTCTATCTCTCTCCTTTGATCTATACATGGGTTCTGTTCTATGGGTATGGATATTTGGTTTGGGTATTTGGTGTTTGGCACTGGGCGTTGCTTTAATATTGGGAGTGAAAATTTACAGCAATAGAGGGGGATTTTGTAGATTGGGGGTGATGGTTTGGGATGATGTTGTTAGTAGCTAAAATTTTTGCTTGGCTAGGACCAAATAGAGGGGAGAGGAACAATTTTTTTGGGTGTCATTCATTTTGGGGATTTTAGTTGTGGAAGGGCCGAATTGGGGGTGATGGTTATTGATCAATTTTTTTTTTTTTGAAATTTCTGGGTTTGTTATGGCCGAATGGGTTTATGGAGTAATATGTTGGTGATTTTTGTTTTATTATCTGTTTCGTTTGCTAGAAACTTTTGTTGGGATTGTAATGTTTTATGAGGTTTTTGGATGGTTATTGGATGAGTTGGATCTGTATTTTGCTATTGAAATATGATGGTATTTTGTTGGAAAAAAACAAAAGTTTATTAAATGCAAATCACCAAAACTCAAAACAGCAGGAAAAATCAATGTATGGTGCAGTCTCCACACCCTAAGTAGGCTTGTCAACAAACTGAAGCAGAAAATTTTTATTTTTATTTTTAAGAAAAAATTATCCATCAGACATCTACAGAAATCTGCAAGAGAAGTTAATTGAATATTTCTCAAAAGATGGACGATTGATAGTTGTTTACTACATTATCATAGTTTGTATGATTTTTGTCCATCACTATAAACCATTAATTTATGCATCTAATGAGATTTTTGAAGTTTTGAATTGTTGTCATTTTGTGGCTGCTATCTTTGGTTATAATAACCTAGTATCTTTGGAAAGCTGTGTTGCTTTAATTTTGCTGACACCGGCATTTTTAAATTCCAAATTTATCTATCTTAACATTGTTTTGTTTCATATTGTCACGCCCCCGTTTTGGGATATAAGGGGAACGCGAATCTGAACTATAAAACATTCCTATAATTTAAAACATATACACATTTTCCCAGGAATAGCACATGGCTATATTTCATTATAAGAATATATACATAGTAGTTTTTTAATTATTACATCATTTTTTTAGGAATTCAAAATAAATATGTACAATACAAAAGTTAGACCGGTCTTTATTGATCTATTGCTCTTAGGGTGTGGTCTATGCCATCCATAAAGAAAATACTCCGGTCTACAGTGTCATCTGAAAAGATTTGGGGGGAAAAAGGGGTGAGTTTGACAACTCAGTAAGGAAAACACAATAACAAAAGTGTAATTTTCTTTTCAGGAATTCTAAATAGAATTCAAATAATTTAGCAAATAAAGAAACAGTTAAATGACATACAATTATATCAAATGTAGAATGGTGCATGAATCATTTATGCTACGTGTAAGTTTTAACCACCCTTGGTCCAATATCCGCTAATTAACCATGAGCGGCGCACGTTTGGCTCGTCTCGAAAGACGACTATGAGCCCATCCTGTCGTCACAGGGGAGAGCCGTACCGGGTTGGGAACTTCCCTAGGTGAAGGCCTCCCCGGCCGGTAGCCCACACTTTAGTCCTTCCGTGTGGTTGCCATGCTACCCACATAACACATAGCACATAACACGTAACACATATATGATCTGGATCGTCTATGACATGGTACCACGGGGGTAAAACTGTGTGCGTATAAAACATGTACTATGAAATCATTAACCTTTGCTCATATGGTGCACATATAACACATATACTATGATATCATCAACCTTTGCTCATATGGTGCACATATAACACATATACTATGATATCATCAACCTTTGCTCATATGGTGCACATGTAACACATACTATGATATCATCATCTTTACTCATATGGTGTACATGTATCAAATATAAACCAAGTATGAACACATGAGATTTCAATCACATAATATATCAAGAGCATATTTATAATAGTAATATAAAAAGACAAGTAATATTAAAAGAGTTGAAAGAGTTTAGAAAATTCCCGACTTTTTCTTTTGAAAAAGTTTTATTAAAACTTTGCCAGGGTTTTGAGGTAGTGTTTCCCTTACTTGGTATTTTCTCAGCAGTATTTTTGCTACCTTCTCCTAAATAAATTACAAGAAAAAGTTTAGAGAAATATTATAAGATTTAAAACCTAAAACTAAAACTAAGGTATCTTCTCCTTATTATTTATTTTCTTTCGTCAATTAATTAAACACATAATAACGGCATTAGTATCAACATCGCCTAAAATATTTTTTTAAAAAAATATTAGGACGGCGTAACCACGCATTTGTAAAATAATAACTTTTTACTTAGGCATTATAACAACGTATTTTATAAATCTTTTGTGTCCCTTGAAAAGCCTGTTTTAAAACACAATTTAAAAATAATAAAAATTTATAAAGTCACAAAACATTAAAAAAAAATAAAGCTTGTTAAGAACTTACCAAATATATCACAAAGTAATATATTTTGTACAAAGAATCGGCTGAGAGAGAGGTGGTTTCTACGTTCTTTTTTTTTTTTTTTTTTTTTTTTTTTTTTTCCTTTTATTGTTCTTTACTCATTATATATCTATATATTGGGACACACGTACGGAGGGAGAAAAGTCCTTATTCTTTTGTCTTTTATTTCTTTTCTCTCCTTATCTATTGAATGTAGAGAGAAGAGCTTGTTCTTGCAAAGTAGGTGATTAAAAAAAATGACTTACGAGAGAGAGAAAAAGTGGGTCCTTTTCTTGTCTTTCTTTTCTTTATTAATATTTATTGCTTCCTTTTTCCCTTAGTTGACCAAGACCATCTTCTTTGCTTTTCTTTCTTAACTTTCTGTTCTTTCTTTTGTACAATACACACACACGAGAAGATTGAGGGAGAGGCGCCTACTGTTTCTTCTACTTTTCTTTTGGGTCTTCTTTTCTTCTTTTCCTTTTTGTACCCACCAACTTACACACATATCAGAGATATAAACGAGAGAGAGAGAGAGACTTACAACACCCAAAAATCTGGAAATTTCTTGGTTTCCTTTCCTTTTAGTTGCTGTCTACTCGTAACAGAGGGAGAGAAGAAAGCTTTGAGAAGAGATTCTGCTTTCTTTCTTTCCTTGCTGAACCGAAACAAAGATGAAAGAGGGCTGGATTTTTTTTTTTTCTGTTTTCCTAGAAGAGAGAGTTTAATAGCTCTCTTCTTGCTATCTTAGCCACTGGACCGAGAGGAAAATCAAAGGAGAAGGAGAAGTAACTTGCAGAGAAAGAAGAGAGTTTTTGGGCTTCTTTTATACTAATTTGGACGGCCAAGATCAACTCCTTTGGATCTCATCTAATGGCTGGAATTCATCTTGGAGAGCAAGAATGATCAAAGGCTGGGATTTATGCTTGGGCAGCACGTTTGATCCAACGCTTGAGGAAGCCGGCGTGGGCAGCAAGAAGAATCAAAGGGTGGAATTTATACTTGGGCAGCAAGCTTGAAAAAAATCAACAAAGGGAAGAAAGAAGAAGCCACGTGTGGTGAGGTGCTTTACTTGAATCATTTGGACTGGGTTGACAGGCTGATGTAGATATGGACTGGGCTGGGCTCTTAAGGAATAAAAATAGGCCCACAAATATTATATATCAATTTTCGTCCATAACCGGGGTTGTAGTTTTTGCGGGTGTTTTCATACCCTTAACGAAGTTCAAAAATTATGAAATTTTGAGGGTAGCTAGAGGACTTCGAGACAAGCGTTCTGGATTTTGAATCGACCAAAACGGAGTTCGTTTGACCCTATTTTCACAATTTCAAAGTTTAAGGTCTGTTTAAACTTAAATTAAAACAATAAAGGTTCTTTAGTAAATGAATATTTATATTCATATTTAAAATACGGGGTATTACACATATTATGTTCTTTTTTTCTTTTTTCTTTTTTTTCTTTAACATCTTCTCAAACTATCATCTTTTTGTGTGCTTGCCAGATTTTTGGGTTACTTCCAACCAAGACAAGGGAAACGTGCTATTTGGGAATTCCATGTCTGCAATCTCTCAATGGCGGAATAGTAATGTTTGTGGAGTAATATGTTAGTGATTTTTTGTTATTATCTGTTTCGTTTGGTAGAAACGATTTTGGGATTGTAATGATTTTTTGTTATTATATCTTTACTTTTATGGTCTGTATTTTGCTATGGAAATATGATGGTATTTTGTTTGAAAAAAACAAAGATTTATTAAATTGCGTCATTTCCATGGATACATATGGATAACTAAAATTTGATTCTAAATACATTCTAACCAAAAAACAAGAAAGGGAATGTTCCACCCATTGATTGGCAAAAGTAGTAAGAAAACCCCCATTTCTTTAGCAAAGAGTGAACAACATTGAGCTAACACGTCAGACTTGCCTGTTTACTTGAGGGAAGGTGTGAATTCTGTGTTCTTTGAATAGCAATCGCATAATCATTCTCGCCTGTTATAGTTGGCTAGCCCATTTCCTTTCAGTATAAACTAGGAAACCTATGAAAAGTGAACCAGATATCCCAGAAGTTGGATTTGGAATTACTATACAACAACCTTTGCTCCTGACCAAGCGTACCTGCATATAACTCTCAAAAGAAACCATCCCTAATCTGGCCATTTCAAACCTCAACCAAAATCACAACCCAAAGGTTTTCACCCTAAACACCATACCAAACCAACCATAAATTTTCCCTCTCAATCATTAATAAATCATTCCATAAATCGCTTCCATATCCACAAATCATAAGCCAACCAAACACCCAAAGCACAACAAAATGAATCATAGCACCATAATTATCAAAAAAACATATTCCAACAACTTGCCACGTGCATGGTGGGATCACCAAAATTACACTTTAATCCCATTTCCTTCATACTAACAAAATTACATTTTGATCCCATCAATAAAGGCAAAACACCTAAACACCTAAAATCTACACATGTACATTACAACATGTCAACAAGAAGTACAATACATCATTTACAGGCTAATCGCATGGAATTGATGACATGCATCAAACGATAGATACTTGAGAGCTCATCACCAATAAATGTAGGCAAGCATCGCATATGGTTGAGTATGTTATATACTTGATCGAATATGAGCCGCACATGCACGTGCATTGAAATCATCGGGTCTATTGGGATTATGACATTAGCTACGTCTGTCATCCAAGCAAGTTTTCTAACTGGGTTGTTATAGATATCACATGCTAATTGCTGCAAAAGAAATAGCAGTACTTCTTGGTTCAAAGGGAGAGGAATCATTGACAATAGCCACCGTAGATCAACCTAAAAATAACAAAAAATACCACAAAAGTTCAAAACCTTAAACTTGTTTCAACCAAAATTCTCATCCACAACATTTGTATGGGTACATTGAACAATAACAATGAGAAGTAAAATAACTACAAATTCACCTGGGAGCATAGCTAAGACACAATGGACACGTCATTTCTTTGTAGAGCTGCAGTGAAAGCCTCTTATTTTTGTTCAAATAGCAATCGTGATAGCTCATATGTTCGATCAACCGGCACTCCAACCTAATGAACATATCCCTTGTAATTAGTAAAACCAACATGGAATTCCAACATAAAAGCCAAAGAATATGAAATGGGACTATAATACGAAGACCTGATGGAGACCACCCAATGTTTGAGCCACTGTCTGAAGAGATGAAATCCTGCATAAGGAAATCACATACATTTAGATTTCCATCTATATATAAAAATATATTAATAAGAATAAGAATACAAAGTTTAGAAGAAACAATCAACGTAGTTGAACAACAATGAAACAATAAATTATACAATCATCGAGTCGAAGCAAAATTAAAAAGCAAACAAAAGTTTATAGCCTAACCAATTTGAGGGTCATCTTGGTGTGTCAAAGCAACATCATTTGGAATATGTGTAAACAGAGAATCATCTTCGCCCTCAATCTCTAAGCGTGAGCTTGAAAAGTCCATTTAAGAAGAGTTGGCTACAATAAGTAACTACAAACACAAAAGATAGAGCGAGTTTTAATCAAAATGGGTGCCAACATTTGGATTCAATGTAGAAAGTCAAAGGGAACCTAAAACAATAATCAATTGCCTTATAGAAAGAAAGAAAAAAAAAATAAAACATCAAATAATTAATTTTATACAAGACAATAAGATTGTATCTAGTCAAGTGCAACTAAAAACAAACCATGGAAACATTATTCTTTCCTTGTACACCTTTCCCATTCAATATAAAGCTACAGAACACACAAAAAAAGAAAGAAAAAGGATTATCATTAAGTTCATTCCAAGGATTAAAGATTGAAGAATTACCCCTTGCTTGCAGGTACTTAACAATTTCACAGCACAAAGAATTGTCTAACATCACAAAAAATTCAAAGATTTCAATTCACTCTTGAGAATCAAATGGCCCAAAAAATAGAATCGACAAAATAATCAATACCCAAATGATAAAGACGGAAAAACAAGATAAAATGAACCAAAATTGGAAGCATTTTATGCTCGACCCACAAACACAAGAACGAAAAAAGAGTGATAAAGCTTCTAATTGATAATAATAAAGCAAAACACTGTAATATTCCAAACACCACTACTTAAAAGAGAAAACCCAATACTCCATTACATTGGACCTACAAAATCTAGAGATAAGACTTGGTGAAACACCAAATTGTTTTGAAAAACTTGTTGTTAATTGAAAACATCCTCCGAAGAATGAATACCCATAACTCGGGTCTATCTCCAATCCACAAAATACACTCTTATTAACCAATTTAATCAATGCGCTATTGATTTTATGGGTAAAAAAAAGGGGGGGGGGGGGGGGGGGGGGGGGGGAGGCAATTGAATACATAACCTAAATCAAGCACCAAAACCAACCCAGATGAGTGAACGAAAAAAAAAAACCAGTGGTGTTGTGATGGGTGGGCATCGTTCGATGGGCGGAGGCGACTAAACCGCGTGTGGTTGAGAGAGATAGGCTGGATGGTAGGTGATGCTCTCTGGCGGAGGCGTACGGTAGGCAGTGGGTGGTGAGCGGCGTACAGTGACCGGTGTACACGGGGTGTTGCTTGAGAGAGGAAAATTTTGGATGGAAGTAAGAGACCTGCGATTGAGTTGGTAATGTTTGGGGAAGAGAAAGTGCGAGAGAGATTTGGGAACGGCAACTTGCTCAACGGAGGGCGGCGGTGGGCAGAGCCTTTGGGTGGGGAGATTTTGAAAGTTTTGGGACAAAAATTTTCTGAAATGAAGGGATATTGGATGGACATTAGGTTTTCAACAAAGTTTTTGTGATTTTTTTTTTTCTTTCTCTCCAACTGACGTGGCACCTTACCACGTCAGACTGGTTGTAACCACGTCTACAAAATAGCATCCCTCGCCAAAAAAAGCACGACACCGCTACAAACAATCTCTCTCTCTAGACTTTCTGTCACCTGTACGAACCCCATCTCCACCTCAATAGCCACCCACGGAGTTGACCCGTCAACTCGGTCCCAGTCAAACGAGTCCGTCTCACGCCGAGTCATTAAATTAACATGGGGATTACCACCACTACTTTCTGTCAAAGCCCAGCCGCCCACCACATCATCAAAAATAAAATAAAAAATCAACAGCAACAGAAAAAGCACAGGACGTGACGTCAAGTTAGAAATCCAACGGTTGCGGTCGCTCGCCGCCCATAATAAAATCATTGAACGCAGGTATTCGCTACTCCCCAAACTACTGTAAAACATCAGATTGCAGCCAAGCCCTTTTGCTAACCTCGAAATTCTAAAACCCCACTTAAACCTCGGGACAATATAATTAATATTTCTTCACTTTTTACTTTTGACAACAAGATCAGAGAAGTCACGAAAGGTAAAACTAAACAAGAAATTAATTACTCAGAAAAGAAAAAAAACTTTACGGCGTTACAAGAGAAAGGGACGTCGTGAATATATGGAGACAAATCTTTTAATTATCTGTCTTCTCTTCTTCCTTCTACTAGACTACTGTAGAAGACGAAAGTGGAGCATGTCTCCGTTCACATCAGACCGTAACATTAAATTAAGATTTAAGGGCATGCGCCGCCTGAATGAGTATCAGTGTGATCAACCAGCCAAGCCCCTTTGGTTAATTGTTGAAGCCCGGCCAGGGGTGTAAGGGTCGCCATTGGGAGCTGGCGGAGGCCGGACAGAAGCCTTCTTCAGTGAGCCTGACGACGGAGCGATGGCGCTTTGACCTGTTGTTGCAACAGGGATGTAGGTCCCAGGGTTTGGAGCCGATGGAGGAACAAAACCCTTCTCCAGTGAGCCGAGGAGAGGAGCCACAGCGGAGCCCCCTGCAGCAGGTATGTTACGTATGTATGTGCCGGGATTTGGGGCCGACGGAAGGAGAGGATCCTTCTCCGGTGAGCCCAGCGGAGGAGCAACACTGTGACCTCGGTTGGCTACAGGTGGATGGCCATCTGCATGGTTGCTCATGGTCACAAGGAAAAGCACAACAGTGATCACGAGAAGCCTCGCCATCTCCGACTGCCGAGTTGCCAACGCTGGTGTACGAGTTTATGAAAAATGGACTTCTTTTATAGGCAAAATTCTCTTTGCAAAAATGTCTTCTGTTCAACTTATGGGGTGGGTCCCCCAATCAGTACTTCCCGCTTCCAAAACCATGTCCCCCGACAGTTGGGTAGTACTGTCAAGCATGACGTGGATACTCGCCGGATCTCAGTACGACGGTGCGCCCAACTTTTACTGCCATTTGCATGACGTGTGATGTGAGGCGAATTATCTCTCTTTTTTTTTTCTTTTTTTTTTTTTTTTTTTAAATCTGATGTGTGAGGCGAATTATCTTTTTTTTTTTTGCCCACCCCTAAATTTTTTTCCTGATTTTACTGCCTGTGGGTTTTTCTATTTCTTTCTTATTCTTTTTCTTTTTTCCTTTTTTTTTTCTTTTTTTTTTTTTTTTAAAAAAAGAAGATGTTTTGACGAAATTCAGATATATGCGTATGTATCAATGAGGCTATATATAGTTACTTACTTTGATATAATAATAATTTGTTTAGAAGCATGACAAAATTCAAATATAAAAATAATTTTATTTTTAAAACGGCGACACCCAAACATGCCATTAATTTGTTCATAAGTATAGTCACTTACTTTTTGATTCTTTTGTTTTTTTTTTCATAGGCAAAAACTTATAAGAAACCTGCATTGTGATTGATAAAATGTTTTACTTTTTCTTTTTTCTTTTTTCTTTTTTTTTTTTTAATTTGAAAAAGATTTGTAGTGAAGATCAATTGTGGTTGTTTTAGTTGGGCAGATCATAATAGTATTTGTCAATTGAGAGCCGCACATGAGGGCGGTGAAAACTGCAAGCACTCTGACTAAATCATAGCTTGACTTAGCCTCATTAAGGCATCAATGTAATTCAAGACGGTTAATACTAACCGTCCATTTCGAAAGTAAACGGAGCACTTTAGTACATGTCCAATTATTTGAAGATTTCTTGAGGCCACTGAACCACCACTATCACTTATAGTTCATATATATATATATCATATGTTTTACTTAATTAAGAACTATCAAATTAGTTTGTTAAAAAACTTTATAATAAAAGATATAGTACTAATTATAACACGGTCTGGTTTCATTTGCCATCCAAGTCCCAAAGACAACAACTTGTGGATGGATAGGTAAAGGAAAAAAAAATAAAAAAATCAATGGTTAGATATTAATTCTGCCGTAGCATATGGAAGTAACGGTTGGAACGCTTCAGGGGCGGTCTTACATTGGGGCTAGGGGGGCCCAAGCCCCAAAATTTTCCCTTAATTTTTTTTTTTCACAAAAAAAAATAATAATAATAATTAAAATTTTACCCCTTAATTTTTTAATTTTTTTAATTTTGTCCCCTCAAATTTTTTTTTTTGATTTAGCCCCTCCACTTTTACAAGCCTGGATCCGCCACTGGAACGCTTGGAAGGGTGGAGTGGGTCAAAGATAGACAGGGGCGCTTAGACCTTTTTTCTCCTCACCGACCATTTGCGACCAAGCTAGGCAGATAGCAATAGCATCACGCCATTCTCGAATCACCTTACTTTAAAATGCGTTTTAAAAGTGTCTTGTGGGCTATTGCGTATTGAATACGCTATATTCAAAACACTTCATTCTAATATCATGTCCTTAACTTTTTCCTTTCACAATTCTATATTGCAATTTTTTTTTTTTTTTTAATTCCATAGATTACAGCTCCTTCGGGTGTTCAATTTTTTTTTTTAATATTATATTTTACTATATTTTGCTATATTTAAAATGATAAATACCGAAAATATTTATTTTTTAAAATTATGTTTTGATGATTTAGAGAATTTGAATCAAAATTTGAAAAAAATGTTTATGAGTGTTAATTAAATTGAATATAATTAGGAAAAATATATGACAATAATAATAATAATAATAATAATTATTATTATTATTATTATTATTATTATTATTATTATTATTATAAATTATTATTATTATTATTATTATAAAACTAAAAAAACCGATTTTTTTTTTTTTTTTAAAAAAATAGGGTGGTTTTCGAGCCACCCTCGAAGTCATCCCCAGCTGCTATTTTAGGAATGGCTTAGCTACCCTCGAATCAGACGAAGGTGGTCGATCCACCCTACCACTTTTGGGTTTTTATTTTTTTTTAGTTTGGTTTAAAACGAGTCGAAAAATGAGTCGAGGAAAACCCGAGTATAATTTTAACCTAAAAAACCAACCCAAACAACTTTTTCAAATATAATAAAAAATAATTCAATATAATACAAAACTCAAACATGGCCTTAATTAATATTTGAATGACAAACTTATGTGGTTTCTCCTTTAATTACAGGGAATTTGTGGCTTTTGTATTTTTTATTTTTTATAAATGCATGGAAAAGAATTACAAATTAAAGCTAAAGCTAAGTTTGTGACTTAAAGAAAAAAAAATACAACAAATAAGGGCTGGGCAACCCAACGGAAATTAACTAGGAATGAAAGTACGTAAAGGCAATGCATCAAATTAAGATGTGAGCCTATTGATACTTAGTCCAGATGCCAATAATCGGGTCACCAGTAAAAGTGGTTAATTGTGTCTAATGAGTCTAGAGGACCCAAACACCGATATAGAGAAAAATATGGAGAAGATACAAAAAGCAAAAGGTCCATAAATACAGAGATAAAACAAACACAACACAACACAGCACCAATGGAGAGAAGGGGTTGGGAGTCGCCAGTGGCAACGTGTGAAGACCATGAGCCACAATTGGAAAACCTCTTTCCAACAGTGGTCGTCAGGGGCTGCTAGGAACCGCCGACAACAGGGGCAGGGGAAGGCTGGAGGGAGAAGCGCGGCCACCACGCGCCAGAAAGTGAGACTCACTCGCTGGCGCGTGCATGTCACGCTCCGGTACGTGGACGTCGGGAGAGACCACAACTAGTGTCGGTGGAGATGGAAGACGCTAGTGAATACTAATGAGAGGCATGTGTCGTGCAAAAGTTGACTGAGATTTAGATCCAAAAATTTTGACCTAAGAACTTAGCCAAAATTTGCGGTAGACATAGTGGAAGAAGGAGATGGTCGGTGAGATCTGTGTTGAGGATAAGGAAAGCAAATAAAATACCTTAAAGGAGGTGGATAGAATTAGAAGAAGTTCTAGTAAGATAAACGCCTCAATAGAGGCGTTAGCATATGGAGGAAATAAGAGAGAAGGAGAAAAGGGAGAGGAGGGGGAGGGAAGCACAGAGCTTCCCTCCCGCCCATGATGTTTTATCGTATGGGTTTTTCGTGAAGATTAGGACTTGAATCTGGATATTTTGGGTACTCGAATTGTAGTGTAATTTGGATAGAGCATTGCGGAGCCCATTTATTCCTTACAACCTAAAATGCGAGGCCTACCTTCTTTTCAGAATGTGGACACCCTCCATGTGAACGGACCCGACCAAATTAAAATACAATTCGAACAGCCAAATTGTAAGCCTCTGAAAAATATTGTAAAACTGCTGCAAAGACTTACTACTGTTCTTCAACAAATTTTTTGGAACTTGAATAAAGTTCCGGCTTTTGGGAACTGTGACCAAATATTCGTGATAAATTCGATAAAATTGTAGTTCTAAAATATAATCAAATTTTATATTTGATAAATTCATAAACTGCAAGTTGATGTTTCCACCTGCCAATTAGGGATGAGAACAATAATTCCATAAATGAAGCCAATATATAACTCTTTAGGCATGCTTCCTGAATTCTCTGTGCCCACATTTTGCCAATTTGCTTCATAGGAGGTGGTTCCGTTATTTTCGGCGAGCTACTATAACCTTTTACGTCTTCTTTGCTAGTCTTTTATACCGAATGCTTGGTATGAGGTCATTGTTTTAACGAACTAAATTAGAGAAATTTCTTTCAATTTTTTTTTTAAAAATAAAAATAAAAATAAATATAAACTTTGTTTAATAGTGCTATTGAAGTTGAAAAGGCAGGGTTGGGTATCGATTCGGTAGGTGGTTAAGTCGGTTAACCGACTTTTATCGGAATGCAGTCGATGAATTATTTCGGTTAAATCGGTTAACATGAGTAATGAAACGATGTCGTTTTGATATTTTTAAAGGAATAAAAAAAAAATAAAAAATAAACAAGAAGAAGAAGAAGAAAAAAGATCAAACGTTTTGTTCTTACTAAAACGACATCGTTTCGTTTTATGCCAGTTTGGTTAATTGGTCGAAAAAAAAAAAAAAAAAAATTTGTCTTATCCTAACGGTCATATTTTTGAAAATTTGTTTTTTCCTAACAGGGTTGTACTAAGACTGATTTGTGTGAGGGAGAGAAAAAAAAAAAATGATAATTTTTTTAGTTTTCTGATGATTTAGGGACTGAATAGTACTCACCAGTTCATTAACCAAACATTTTTAGTT
Organism: Alnus glutinosa; assembly: GCF_958979055.1. Classification (NCBI taxonomy): domain Eukaryota; kingdom Viridiplantae; phylum Streptophyta; class Magnoliopsida; order Fagales; family Betulaceae; genus Alnus; species Alnus glutinosa. Next base: position 24,414,560 of record NC_084899.1, read on the forward strand.
AAACTGGTGAGACTGCTGAAAGTAATTTTTAGGTGCTTTAACTATTGATGAAGCTATTAAAAATGTTCTTGCCTACCGTAACGTGAAAAATGAGAAAGATAGCATTGAACATTCAAGGAAAGAGACATTCCTTGTTTGTTTTTTTCAAAGAGAAAATGTAATAGATCGAATAGCACACCTTTGTGGAAAGATGTGGAAGTCGGACAACAACTTTGCTTTCCAGACAAGTCCCACAACGAGAATCATATTTTCCGAACAATTTCCCCCACGAATCGGTATTATCTCAATTATCAACTCATTATTAATTTTTCTTACCCCTATTCAAAGTCCACGCAAGACTAATCGCGCTTAGTTACGACGGCACTCCACTGACGCAACCTTGTTTTTTTTCGCAGTCTCTCACAACTTTTTATTTTTTTATATTATTTTATTCTTTCTTTTAGATTAAAATTTAATATAAAAGGGGGGGAGGGAGCCGGTCATTGGTCATTTTGAATTGGAAGACTACAATTCAAAATGAAAATCATAAAGAAAATCTGTCCTGAAATCAGATATAACCAAAATCATAAAGATCATAACATCCAAATGAAAGCTTAACAGAAATAGACGGAAGAACATGGTCACTAAGGAAGAGCAATCAATAGAAAAAAGAGAAGATACTAGAAGGCAGAAACTATGCATGCACGTGGACTGAAGACAGTAGTTTGCATTCAATTGCAAAGTTAGTTTAGAAGTTAGGTAGTTAGCTCTTGGTGCAAGGCTTTATACGAAGAAAATAAGATGTTCATTACATCGTGCCCGCGATGAGATCTTCCCAGCGCAGGATCATGACTTCAACTACGTGCATGAGGCCACTGATCATGTGTCTAAACATGATTACACCCCCAAGACAAACCGCAGAATCAAAGGGTTTTTATCAATGCTAATGCATGTTCTTCCCACGGAAGGAAAAGGTTGTGTTGGGTTTGAATAATCCAAAGAAAAGCAGATGGTTTCCTAGGTGGGATCCTGCAAATAGGTGGCCTCAAGGCTGGTGCTGATGATTCAAATTTTATGCATTCAAAAGAAGAATTAATTGGCAGTGAAGAATCGCTGGTCATGGAGGGAAATCAGGGTTCGTTTGATCATACTTTTTAGATGTGCTTTTTTACTTTTTTGTTGAAAAAAAATTATGATATGAAATAAAAGGTAAAAGTAATTTTAAGTGTTCACTACAAGAAATTCCATCATTTTTTGCGTTTATTTTGAGACAAGAAGTAGGAATTAAAAGTCAAGAAACCCCCTGATCTTTAATTCCTGACATTAGACTTAAGTCGCAGTACCTTTAGTCGAGAAAATGTATTTCCTGGCACATAACTTAAGTGGCAGAGGCACATAAGTCATGTGCAGGAAATAGTTCTTCCTGGCACATAAAAAGAAAAACTTATTTCCTAGCACCATTTTAAAAAATTTGATTATACTGGAATTGTCAATTCCTATATAATCAATTTTTTTACAACCTGTGAATATATATAATCAATACATTCATTAGGAGACATACATCATTATTAGAATTCATGAAATTCATGATAACTCATCTTAAAAATGAAGAAATGAATCGAAATTGACAAATATAGTGTCAAGCATATTATATGTTTAATCAATATAACAAAATAATATCAAACAATCCCAACTATTAATTAAGAAACATTCAAAAAATTAATATGATCAATCTCATTGTCAGTAACAAGCTACAAAAATATTTAATTAGATTTTTATTAATTCGGATTGTGTCTCCCCATTCCCGAAGGTGTATATACCAAGTCCCTGCCTTTTTCCTTCATGCCATGCCATGCCATGCCAGGCTCCCTCATACTGATGCCCATTCCCAAACCGATAGACTCCAAAACCCTGCATTTTGTCTGCAAAATATTCCCCAGCATATGTGTCTCCATTCCTGCATTTTCATATGAAGCACATTATTACATTAGCTTGAGAAAGTAGAAAGTAGCAAGTAATCTGAATGGAAATTAGAAAGTAGTCCGAGGACATAAATACACTTGCTGAGTACTTTCTGACAACCTAATAAGATTTAGTATATAATTATTACGGGAGAGGAGAGCTGGCCCCAGAGAGAAAAAGTAAAAAGTAGAAAGAAGAGAGGTGATTGAGTAGGAGGGAGGCCTCCCTCCCCCAATGGTACTTCCCTCTTAGTCCTTTTAGGATTATGGAAGTTTTTTGTTTTCCCCCCTGTATTAGATCCAGTGGAGCTTTTATTCTCCTAATCCTCCTAGGGCTATGGAGCTTTTGTTCTCCTAGTCATTCTAGGGTTATGGAGCTTTAGGTCTCCTAGTCATTTTAGGGCTATGGAGTTTTGTGTTTTTTTTCTTTGTTTTTGGTTTTTTCATGCAAGAAAGCTAACACGAGACGTCTCGTAGGGAAGTAGTCTCTCTGTCCGTGTCGCCGATGAAAATTTGGCTGAGCTTTCTTCTTCTACATCTACTTTTGAAGTCAGATTTATGTTTTTCCACCAGTTCTTGCAAGACATGAGCAATTTCTCTTTCGATGTTGGCTGGGTGCTTTCTGTAGTTTTTTTTTTATTTTTTTCTGTTTTTTTAAAGTAGTTTTTGAAAGTCTGTCAGTTAAATTTGCAGATTTTACTGGAATTTTTATAACTTGTTAGTTAAATCAACCCTCTTTTCTTTGTTAGGGGTGTTTTATTGTTAAAGAGTGGCTCAAACATTTATCTTTTTAATACTTGTTTATTTGTAGGCGGCGCTCAAGTTAGATTTTTCTGACTTAGTGTGTAGGGTGCATGTCGATATGCCTCTATTCACTGTATTCACTTTTGGGCCTCTTTAAATTAATGCATGGTGATAGCTCCGGTTATTTTGTTAAAAAAAAAAAGCATATAATTATTACTAATATAGTGTAAAAAAATAAAAAATAAAAAAATTTACCCTCACCATGTGAAAACATATTGGAAAAATTAGTTAAGTAAATAAAGAAAAACACCCATAAAAACTTCAAATGACCAGTTCAAATTAAACTTCAAACAATCACTACATTATTTAATGTTAAGCAGGCCGGAAACGTAAAGTGGAAATCCAAGTTACACTAAACCAGCTACCTTCTAATTCTTTAGCCTTGAACGTACAAACTAGCCAATCCATATATTTTCTTTATAAGCAAAGTCAGCCTTAAGTATCATATGAAATTTTTAAAAGAGGGAAAATGTACAGAACATGATTCATATCCACCAATATAAGCACATAATTAACGCAAACACATATTAATTGTTAGGTTGTTATTTTCACATATTTTGCAACTAGAAGCTAGGCCGGCCACAAGTAAGAACTCGACACTCTAATTCACGTACGTTTGTGTGTTTCTTAAGCTCACTATTTCAAAAAAAAAAAATGGAATATTGGAATGTAATGACGTATACAATTCTAAAGGTTGAATACAGCCCTCTCCTACCAAAATTCTGTCCTCTCAGTGCCCATCGGGGAAGGAGAAGGTTAAGGAGATATCCATCCTTGAAGTCCACTAATTTCATGTCGGCTTTATGTCTCTTCTACGAGCTTTGGCGCCAGCGTCACTCCCACGAGCTTCACTTGTGAGTTGTGGCTGGGCAGTGTTTTCCACGCGTTATCTCGTTACGTCTTTGGCCTTAATCGGGCTGTGTCTGACGGCAGACTGCAATGCATTAATCAATAAAATCACGTGACTAAATTGGATGCTCTCTCCCCTTGATCGATTGATCGATCTTGGGTTTCTACACAAAATGCTTCATATATTTTCTTCTCTTTAATCGTAATTTACAGTAATTCATATATAAATTTTAAATTTTAGCAATTAATCAATAAAATCACGTGATTTGATGCAACAGTCTTCCACAATTAATAAAAAAACATGTCTGTTTTGGTTGAATCGTTAGTTTGTTTTTATTTTGTATTTTGTTTCTCTAATTTGTTTGTGCAGTATTTATAAAAAAAAGTATAAAAAAAAAATTAAAATATTTTTTATTTAATTTTTTTAAGAGAAGTAAAAGTGCGTTAAAAATTTTAGGATTGCTTCTCAAACAACTTCGTCATATTCGTCATGCAAGTTCTGGGATGTATCTCTTCCTGGGGCAATGGGCATGCTGAACACTTCTCGAAGGTGGTCGAGTTAAGTGAATTTTTAGGGAATATAATGAGGTCATTATTATTTTTATTGCTATTTTATTATATGTTCATCCATATTTCTTCCTTAATCCTTTTACCAACTAAAATAATGCTACACTGTTGGGGGATGATCGATTGATGATTCAAATGGTAAAGGATTAATAATTACAAGTTACGTACCCCATGCATTTAGCTAGCTCTCAAACCTCCTTCAAGTTTTCCTCGTGGTCTAGATTAAATTGATGAGAAATGATCCCTACACTCATTTCTTATAACAACCACACAATAAGCTGACGTGGCTGGTAATATTTTATTATTTTTTTACAAAAATAAAAGAAAACAAAACAAAACAAAAAAAAATAATAAAATACTATCAGCCACGTCAGCTTGTTGTGGGACTGTTGTGAGAAATGAGTGTAGGGATCATTTCTCTAAATTGATACGACACGATTTAGAGAGTTAAGAGGAGCAGTACTTCTCATTGCACGTAAAGAGAGATAAAAGTACACGTATACGTCAACACCCTAATGCAGTGCAATGCCACATCAATATATATATAAGTACCAAGTCATTAATAAAAAAGAAAAAACCAATCAACAAAAACTAATTAATATATCGTGTGAAACTTAAGAAAAACACAAAATGTGAAAACTTAAAAAGCAAACCCATAATAACATTTTTTTTTTTTAATAAATGATCTTGAACTAGCTCGTTAACGTGACATTGCATTCGAGAGTTAACATGAATTTTAGTGTGTCAAATGAGATACATGTGACACGTTAATTTTGAAGAAATTAAGTGACAGAATAACCTATTTTAAATTTGGACAAATTATTGATACAAGTTTATTTCCTATCCATCTCTTACTCATGTCATTTTCAAATCTATCGTTATATTAACTTGGTTTATGGAGATGTGTAGGAAATAGTTAGGAGATCGATAGTTTGAAACATGTCCTTGATTTTTTACTTAAATCCGTTAATTTTATATAAATTTAACACAAAGTTAATGAATTATAAGTAAGAGTTTAATTCTTTTAATTAAATAAATAAGATTATTGATTTATATGATATTATGAGCATGCCTCAATCAACACGATTCGAATCAAACACACAATATTTAAATTGTCAATTTTTTATACGACGCACAAATTCGATACGAATCAAAATAAACTTAATAAAGAAATCTGATCAATTTAATCATATAGATTCATTTAAAATTAAGGTATATAGTCTTACACCAATTACTCCATGCACAAACAAAATTTACCAAGTAAATTCATGTGCGATCCGTACGGATAAGAACGCTGTCATCATCAACGACAAATACAGACAAACTAAAGACCGTCAATAACACATTCGTCGACGTCGCCCTCCAACAAGATCAAAGAGTCCCACACGTACGGTACGTAAAATTAAAGAAGACGATGGTAGCGCATGTCTCTGTTCACATCAAACCGTAACAACATTTAAGGGTCGCCATTGGGAGCTGGCGGAGGCTGGACAGAAGCCTTCTTCAGTGTGCGGCCTGGCGGAGGAGCAACGTCGCTTTGACCGGTTGTTGCAGCAGGGATATTGTCGGTCCCAGGGTTTGGCTCCGATGGAGGAACAGGACCCTTATTCAGTGAGCCTAGGAGAGGATGAGCCACGGCGGAAGCCACTGTAGCAGGTATGTGTGTGCCAGGGTTTGGGGCCGATGGACGGAGAGGACCCTTCTCCAGTGATCCCCGCAGAGCAGCAACACTGTGATCACCTGGGTTGGCCACAGGTGATTGGCCATTAGCATACGTTCTCACAGTCACAAGGGAAAGCACAGCACTGATCACGAGGAACATAGTTTCAGGCCTCGCCATCTCCGACTGCCGATGCTGTTATACAATTTTCTGTAGAAGAAGCGGACTTCTTATAGGAAAGAAAATGCAGCACCGCATTTGGGTTCTCTCCATTTAGTATATTTTGAAGGGTAAAAATGTATTTTTACCCCTAAAATGTACTTAACTCTGTGGTGGTCTGGTGGAGAAGATCCTTGTCCGCCGGTGGACGTACCTTTCCACTGGATCATTTCCCAAATTAGCGGCTGTTGCTGCCATTTGAAAGCATGACGTGCTATCTATAAATAAATAAAAAAGCATGACATCATTGACATGTCAGGCGGGAGATGCCGTTTTGTCCCCAATTGGGCTTTCTTGATTGACTTTACTACTGGTGTGTTTTTCTATTTCTTTTTGCTAAGAATTAATGTTTTACGTATCAATTGTGAAGGCCATGGTTAATTCGATGGCCTAACTCATGTTTTATTTATTTATTTTTTTTTTAATTTTGTTTCAGATATAAAATCATCCAAACATATATTCAAAAAAACAATTGTTCTAAATATTCATAATTTTAAATATAATAAAAAATACTATAATATAATACAAAAAAATCGCACACCCAAATGAGTCCTTACTTTGATTCTATTTTTGTCTTGTTGTTTCTTTCCTCAAAGGTACTAATAATTTTCTTTAAGTTAATCTATGCTTCAGAGGCAACTTATAAGAAACTTGTATTGCTATTGATTAAATATTTTACTTAATTATAGACTCTCTCAAGTTAATTTGTAAATAATTTTATAATAAAAGTTATAGTAGTAGTTATAGCACGGTCTAGTTTCATTCACCAACCGATCGAGTCCCATGGACAACAACTTGTGGATGGTTACGTAAACAAAAAATAAATAAATAAATGGTGTGATATTCCACCGTGGGCCCGTAGCCTATGTCCTATGATATGACTGCTTGAAAGACACCATTTTGGAACCACTTTACTTGCTGCTTAGTTTAATTCCCGAAACTTTAAATGCGTTATCGTAAAAGTGTACGTTTTGGGGGCGGGGCCTAGACTCAAAACACTTCATTCTAATAATCTCAGATTAATCTCATGTCCTCATCTTTTTCCTTTTACAATTTCTATGTTGCAATATTTAATTAACTTCATTTACGTACTAATGTTTTACTCACAAACTTCCGTGGTTTCTCCTTTAAGTGCAGGGAATTTGTGGCTTGTGGATTTAATTTGTGAAAGATTTGAACTTGAATCTCGATATTTTAGGATCCACTAAGCCAAGTTCAGTTTATTTCTACGACGTACTAATGTTACTCTTGGCACCTATCCTATTTATCATACTTATTTTATATCGATTAACTTAACGTATTTTAAATAACTTCCTATAACGATTACTTTACTTTAAAAAAATCATTACCCTCCACGTCCAAATCCAAGTCTAACCTTGGGATTGCCTAAACATATAGTGATCTTAATCTCATAACCCTAACCTCCTTCTCCAAGGAGAAATGAATGGTACCTCTACGTGCAAGTCTTAATCTTCCTTTTAAAAACTTTGGGAGCTCGAATTGCAGTATAATTTGAAGAGCTTATTTATCCCGAATAACTTAAAATGCGAGACTCATCTTCTTTTAAGAAGGTGAGCCTTCCTTGTTGCTCCCTCAATGTAAACCGACCAAATTAAACTACATTTCGAACACCCAATTTGTAAATCTTTGAAAAATAGTGTAATTTGTAAAGCTACTGCAATTTGATTGAATTTGCAATCTAGCTAGTCTGCTTTATTCCCCATTAAACATGTGAGGAGGATTGCATATAATTTGCTTTCACTTTTTAGCGCTTATATGCAACAAATTTTTTTTTTCCTGAATATTTTTGATTTTATGATTACTTCTTAAATCATGAATATGTGATTATGATTATAGATCATGAGCAAAGGGAAGCTAAGCAGCTTACGTTGAACATTTACATAGGGTTACGACTAACAAAAAAGTACTCGCAAGGACAACCGTCAATCGCCACGTGTCTTTACAAGAACACCTTTTATTAAAACTGGAATAATGCTACAAATTATATTTTTATTTTATTACTATTTTACTATGTTGACGTGGTGGTAGCAATTAGTATGGTTCAATCATTGTGAAAAAAAGAAAAAAGAAGAAGAAAAAAAAAAAAGAAAAAAAAAAGAGAGGATGAATTGACAATACCCATCTAATTATATATTTTTTTTCTACCCAACCAACTTGCCACATACAACAATTGGATTAGGGTATGGTCTAAATTCTCCTTCTCTTAAATGTAGATTGTTTTTTTTCACTTTTTAATTCTTTGTTCGACTCTTGGACCAAATATAATAAAATAAAGAGAGCAAAGCAAAATGCTTACAACACAGAGAGCCAATCAACTAGGAGAACCTCTCAATTTCATATGAAATGGATACTATCAATTTTGTAGTAAGGATTTAAAATTGATGCATTTAATGATGTACCATGATTTCCCATTATTTAAATTTTTAAAAGATGTACTAATTAATATTGATTTCATATACACCATTAGATATATCGATTAACTTTAAATCCCTACCTTTTATTTAAAAATGAAATGGAGAGAATCCTGTTCTATGGAAGGTTAGGTTGTATAAATATAAGATGATGGAATGTCACTTGACATTCCCATGTGTTATGTTTTTAAGCTGATCCATAATTTCATAATATACTAGGGATGTTTGATTTAAAATTATGGATACCGTTCCATGATCAAATCTTAAAAGCAACATATAGTTATCGGCAAAGTTTTATTTCAAATTGGGTTGGAGAAAATTTCTCTAATCTAGTATGTTTAACACATTTGTTATTAGAGCAAGTGATTAATAGAGCATGATAAAATAAGAATTATGTGCTATAAGAAGAAATATCAATTTTATATGCTATTGGAGTAAACGGATTAATTCTGACGACTCAACCCACCAACGCCAACTAGATGCTAAGGGCCCATGTGACTAGCTCCCTCCACCGTCAGGCACCAAGCTAGGATCACCCAAGACTTGAACCTTGAATCCAACTCAAGCCTGTTCAGCCACAAAGACCCAAAGGAAAGTCCATGGTTTTGGCCCACAATAGGCCAGAACCGCGGAATGAGTCCACCAAGCACCATATAAGTGCGACACGCCAAATCCATTCTTCCACACGCATATAGCCAAACGATTGTAACCACAAACCAAAGTGTTCAGAGACTCTATTATCTCATTGATCTGAGATCAATCTAGCACGAAAAGGTGGAGAAGAATTCTTTATAATTATTTGTTCCAATTTAAAAAAATTCAAGTAAGTGATTGTGAGAAATTATTTATAAGACTCATTTAACCAAATAAGTGATTGGACAGTTCAATTTTTATTTGGTCATGTGAGTTCCAATAAGTAGCCACTCACAATCACCAGTCTAAATTTTCTCAAATTCAGACAAATAATTGTAGATAATCATAATTTCAAAAAAAGTACTATTGAGACATTCTACCGAGAAAAAATAATTTATTATGGAGCTGCGAGCCGCCTTCCATACTAATTTTATATCCTTGTAATCAACTTTCTACGTTGATCCCTTATCTTTGGTGATTGCCAAATCAGTTCCTATATACTCCACTTGCCAATTAGAGATAGGAACAATAATTCTATAAATGAAGGCTATAACTCTTTAGGTATGCCCATATTTTGCTAATTTGCTTCCTTCCTCATCTATCTACTAATTTAAGCATTGAGTCGAAGGTGATTTTGCCGATACTCATAACAAGCCACCCTAACCTTTTACATCTTCTTTGTAGGTCTCCACTATCGAACGTTTGGAGTGAGGTCGCTGTTTTAATGAATTAAGGTCTCATTTGGTTCGCGAAATAGACTCCTGATAGTCATTCTTTTGTTTAGTATGGGTCTATTCCTTTGAATACCTATTCATTTACGAAGATGAATAGCTATTTCTTGGGGTAAATGTAATATTTTCAAAAAAAAAAAAAAAACCATTTATTTTGTATTTTATTTAAAAAAAAAAAAAAAACCAAACCCTTAGTTGGCTGGTCGGCCACCCATTGAGCCAGGGGTGGTCGCACTACCCCCGGAACAGTGGACCCCCAAGGCGTTCCGAGGGTGGTCGCTCTTTTGGGGGTGGCCTGTGCCACCCCCAATTCTCATCGGGGGTGGCCGGCCACCCTCGACGAGTATTTTGGGGGTGGCCAGGCCATCCCCGAAGCGAATCGGTGGGCAGCCGGCCACCCATGGGTTTTCTTCTTCTTCTTTTTTTTTTGTTTTGTTTTTTTAATAATTTGATTTTCTTTTCAAATTTTTTTTTTTTAAAAAAAAAAGTGTAGGGTTTTTTTTAGTAATTTTGATTGAATTTCAATTAAAATCTATGTATTCTTATCAAACTAAAGATTAGGAATAGTCATTCCATTCCGCCACCTTCTATTCCTAAGAATAACTATTTATTTTCCTAATGGAATAGCCATTCCGCAAACCAAACGAGGCCTAAACTATACATTGAAGTTGGAAAAGTATCATTTTTCTGTAATCACATCTCACTATGTTCAATCAATCTTAATTGGCTCAACTCAATAAAACAAAAGAAATGCACACACACTTCCACTGCTACTCACTACCACCGTCACTCCCATACTCCACACTCTTTGATGTAATACTGAAAACTGCTATTAGCTTCAAAATTCAATGGTGATTTTTAGTGCTACGTTAGAAATCGTTCACTTGAAAGTGTGTGTAACATTTCTTTTCAAACAAAATGGATATTTTATTATTATTTTACTTGAAAGAAATAGTATTAACCGTCAAAGGCTAATAGCATCTCTAGCAATAATAACCAAAATAGTTATTGAAAAAGTACAACTCTATATTTTAACTACTACTATTTTTATATTCTCTCCAACAGATTATTTATTCTACTTTTTACTTGAATTTAAATATTATTTTATGTGGGAAAAAGTGTGAAAGAAATAGGGAGAGAGAGAGAGAAGGAAAGGGAGGGAGAAAAAAAAATAAAAATTCATTGTAGTGTGAATAGTGAATAGACACTTTATTCATAGGCAAAAAAGCTTATTTACTATTTACATTAAAAGGAAAAAATTTATTTTGCCTATTCTGCTGAAAACGAAAAACAGCTCATAATAGTCAAATTTAACTATTACGAACCATTTACCTAACAAGCATCCAAGATATTGGGCCAACCCTAAATTGCAGATTGGCCCAAAACTGGCTCGCTGATTTAGTTGTAATAGCTCCTACATTGTTGGGGCCCGAAGGGCTCGATCGTCTCACGACCCAAATTAGGGAAGAAGGGAAATGACTCATGAGAGTGAACATAAGATAAAATTTTGTAAATTTAATTGACCTGCAATTAAAAGAAAATGAAAACAAAAGACACGGAGAAATCCAAATAACATATATATATATGGTACTACAATTTTTATTACAAGTGCTTTATAAATTAATGCGGCAGTTCGTAAACATTTACCACTTCATCCACTAAAATGTGAGTTGTCACGTGCACTCATTTTCATAAAATGTAGGTTAATTGCCACGTTAATTGAAAGGGAGTTATAGTAAAAGTTGTAGTATCATAAATATTTTTTGGTTTTCATTATAATAAACATTTAACATGTTAAGATGTTGTAACACTATTGATTAATGTGATTTTCATTTTGATACCAATAGCATTTTGTCATCATGTAGTCTCTGACAGTAACATATAAAATAGAAAGAAAAAGAAAAATCTCGATTTTGATAATCAAGCACAACATTATAATTACTTTTCAACATCATGAGATAGTGAAACTCATTCTTATTATTACCCAATGATATCGCCTTGATAAATCTTTTAGGGTAACAATTTTTTTATGAAATCATTATCAATGTTTCTTAGACTACATTATTTTTTTTATTTTTATAGAGAAAATGCAAAATTAGTCAATAAGATTTTACTGATTTACAAATTGCTTTCTGTAGTATAAAAAAGTGTCTGTAAACTTTTTGTAATAAGCAAAATTAACAAATAGATTCATACACTTAACTTCCGTCTAAAATTTTGCCTATCGGTTAAAATGCTTTATTAGTGCCAATAATGTTACCAGCTTCATTACTCCTTCCCACAACTGGACAATTGCTTGAAAGAAAAGATAATGTAAAGAAAATCAAAATGGAATAATAAAATAGAGACAATATATTTTATGTGGTTCAGTTTATGATCTATGTTCACAAGGTAAAGCCTAAAGGATTACATTATGCTTTTATTTCTCTTAATATTTTCATAATATATTAGACTCTTATTATGTTCTTATTGATTTGATTACCATCAAATCTGATTATAATTAAACCAATCAAATTTGATTACCATTAAATTTGATTTATAAGAGACAACAATAATTACAATAAATCTCTGAAATCAAATCTCTTAGCATATTCTAACATTGCCTTGTTGGATATGTAAAAGCACTTCTTAATGATTGTGTTCTTCCTCTCTATGTAGATATTGTCCAACGGTAAAATTCACCTCTTGAGCGTTATAAAATCCAATATTAAGTATATCCTTTTTTTTTAAAAAAAAAAATATATATTTTTATGTGTGTACTATCATGAAAGAATTCTTCTTACAAATCACACACCTTATCATGTGATTTTATGATGTGAAAGTGTTGCCGTCTTCTATACCTATCCAAATTGATCCGTTCTATCTACTAAATAGCCTTGGAAATTGGTACAATTAAGGGATTTTTTTTCTCCTTATTTTTAGTGAACACAGATTTATGCAATTTGACCAGAATCTCCAACCATTAGGCTGTTCAAATTTCACATAAATTTGGAACATCATGAGAGAGGCTATGATATTTAGGTATATCAAACTGTATAAAAGCATTTTCAGCAATAATAGTTAAAGCAGCTATTGAAAAAGTTCATCTATCTACTTTATCTACTGTTTTTTCTATACCTTCTTTAAAAAATTCTCTATTTTACTCTTTCTTTTCTTTAAATGTTATTTTATGCGGAAGAGAGTGTAAAAGAAAGAGGGAGAGAGAGAGTGGCAAAAAAGGAAAGGAAGAGAGAGAAAATAATAAAAAATTGTTTGTAGTGTGAATAGTGAGAGCATCTCCAACACAATAGGCAAATAGTTTATAATAGTCAAATTTGATTATTATGAGCCATTTTTCGTCTCTAGCAGAATAGGCAAAATAGATTAGTGTCTATTCACTATTCACACTATAAAGAGTTTTTTTTTTTTTTTTTTTTTTTTTTTTTTTTTATTATGTTCTCTCTCCCTTTCTATTTCTTTCACACATTTTTTTCACACAAAATAATATTTAAATGCAAGTAGAAAATAAAATATAGAATCCGTTGAAGAGAATACAGAGAAAAAAAAAAAAAAATAGCTCAAACAGAGAATTGAACTTTTTCAATCAAATTCAATAAAGAAAGAAAAAAAGAATTCATTAAATAATATTATTCCATTTAAATAATATTTTTTTAGATTTCTTTATTCTTTCTCTATTTAATCTTTTTATACAGCAACCTACCATATTTTTATCTTGAAATTATATCATTGCTAAGAAATTCACAGAAGTTTACATTTGCTTCTCAACCAAATTCAAGAAAGAGAAGATAAATGAAAGAACCACAAAGTTTATGTTAGTGACAAAGAATCCTTCATATCCATGAAATAAGGACATTATCGTGAAAGAGATGGGAGATGGGAGAACAAAATGAGAGAGAAAAAAAAAAAAAAAAAAAAAAAAGGAAAAAAGTTTGCTGATCATGTGAGAGAGAAAGATGAAACAAAATTGGTGAGTGAGTTGGCGAATGAATATTACTCATCAAAATTGGTGAGTATTTTCACTCACAATAACTTTTTGGTTAAAGTGGTGAGGCTGCTGAACTGGTTTTTTAGTATTTTTATCAAATTATCTCACCAAAATAGATAAAAAATTATTTTAATGAAGCTACTATGAATGCTATAAGATATTAAGATTTACTTATTTGTAGCTGCATAAGACACGGGTCCACTTACCTTGGTCCATACGAAATGACAGCTTCTTTACAAACAATTATTTCTTTGAAAAAAAATTGAACAAATCCAATCCAAATTCTGGAAAGCTATATAATACCTATATCAATTGTCAGCCCGAAATAGAAAGCTATATAATACCTATTCATTTTACAAATTAAGTAAAATCCAAAGTCCCATGAGAACGAATCAAATTGCACAGATTCCCTTGTGGATAAGCTTTGTTCTTACTTGGACCTCCATCTGATATATATGTATATATTCCCTACTTTACACTATGCTATAGATTCTCTTTTAAATATATATTTTATTATTTGCATTACTTTCTTTTGTTTAGAAAAGAAAGAGTTTTTGTTTGTTTTAGACATCCAAAAGGAATTATAAATTGAGGGGAGGAGGAAAAATCAAGAACTCAACCTCATAGAGTTGTCTGTTTTTGCATTATAGATATACATATATTATACAAGCTAATAGCTAATCATTCAAAGAATATGCTTTTCAGAGGACCTTGAACACCTTTCTGTCGTTGCTTTCCTCTGAAGAAACAAAGATCTCCATAGCTAAAGCCTAGAGGATTAAGCTTGGAGGAGGCACTTTATTTCAGAAAATTAATGGAGAAGCTCATATCAGGCAGGTCTCACTTGCCATTTGTGCCTGAATCCTTCATATTACCACCAGAAAGCAGACCAGGGCAGACTAAATTCCCTCCATGTGACTCCATTCCAGTCATTGATCTTGGAGGACAACAACTTGGTTTTGATCGAGCACAGCTAGTTAAACAGATTATCCAGGCTAGCCAAGAATTCGGATTCTTTCAGGTTTTTTATATGTACTTGAATCTTCTTTTTTTCAGTTTTTCCTGTCAAATTCATATATATTCCAATGATTCGGAATCCCCCTACAATCGGGGATTCCGGCCTGTTATTATCCATGCCCCCTCCTCTTTTGGCAGAGGCCTCCGGCCTGTTCGGGTCAATGAGATCTTTGTCCTTAATTAGAATCATGTTTTTGCTCTTGTTACACAGTTGACTAATCATGGGGTTTCGGAGAAACTAATGCATGATGTGTTGGACGTGGCCAATGAGTTCTTTGGGCTGCCTGCCAAGGACAAGGAAAGCTTATATTCTGAGGACCCCAAGCAAACTTGTAGAGTACACACAAGCATAAACTATGATAGAGAGAAGGTTCATTACTGGAGAGACAACCTGCGGCACCCTTGTCATCCTCTAGAGGAACACATGCCATTTTGGCCTGAAAAGCCTCCTCACTATCGGTATGTTAATTTGGACTTTTATGTATGTATGTATGTATGACATCCATCTCTACCTTAAAGTAGTTCTGTGCGTGACATGAACTGGTTGATTCGTTCGACTTTGTGATTGGAGCAATCATTTCAAAATATAATAAAGATTTTGAAGAACAGATAAGGATTGGATCAAGATTTGCTGCCCAAAAAGAAGAGGGGCAAGAAAATTGCAACAATCATGTGAGTGAGGGCTCCCTAGCTACTAAAACAGGGAGTCCCCCTCACATCCCCTGCCCAATTACTGTAGGTAGGAGAAATGAAATGGGATTTCCAATTTGCACGGCATCTCAATTCTTGAAGAACTCACATATTTTATAAGAAGTTCGGATATACTCTACAATTGGGTTGCCCACCAGAGTGGGAGCTATGGGACCCACTTGTCTCTAGCAACCCGGAGTGCAAGGCCCACTTGCTCATGGTAGTGAGCCCCTACGGCCCAGGTTTGGATCTTCTTAAATTATCTGCTTGAATTTGAGAGAATTCGGGCAGCAGATTGTGAGAGACAAACTTATGAGAACCACCTAACCGGATAAGTGGTTGGACAATCCAATTTTTATTTGGTCAGGTGGATCCCATAAATTCTCTCTCACAATTACCTGTCCAAATTCTCTCAAATTCAGATAAATAATTTGAGAGGATCCTAATTCCTCGTAGCCCCTTCTCTATCAGACTAACTGAATTGCGTACAATTCGAGTAGCTAATTGTAAAAAAATCCTTATCCTTCGTGACATAATTTTACAAAACATAAATCTAGCTCCACTAGTGATTGTGCACTCATTTCCTTAATTATTATGTATTGTACATAGTCCACTAGTGATTGTACATAGTCCATCATGTGTGCAAATAATGCAAGCTGAGGGTGCCGCATTAGTAATTGGAACGCATCACACCCCATCTTGCATCCTATGTGCACATGCACATGATACAAACCAAAGTCAAATTTAAAAAAAAAAAAAAAAAAAAAAAAATCATATAATTTCAAAATAATATCATCTGCCTCATCTTCTTCCTTTTACGATTATACATTGTATTTAACTCCATACATTGAATTCCTCTCATAAAGAAACAAAAATGCAATTCGATCCATAATATGACAAACTTCCTTGCTTTCTCCTCTTAATTATGACAGGGAGGTGATTGGAAGTTATTCAGCAGGGGTAAGGAAGCTGAGTTTGTGGATTTTGGATTTAATTGGTGAAGGATTAGGGCTCGAATCTGGATATTTTAGGGATGAACTCAGCCAAGTTCAGTTTATTTCTGTAAATCATTACCCTCCATGCCCAGATCCAAGCCTAACCTTGGGATTGCCCAAACATTGCGATCCTAATCTCATAACCCTCGTTCTCCAAGGGAAAGTGCAAGGTCTACAAGTCTTAAAGGACGGGCAATGGCTTGCAGTTGAGCCTCTCCCTAATGCATTTGTGGTCAATATAGGCTACATGTTACAGGTACATCCTATTTTCTCATATTCCTTTTGTAGTCTTGCTTTCATTTCTCGCAAGCCCTGGTAATTCATATTTGCTTGTTAGGTTTGAATTGTGTCAATACATATGTATAAGACTATATAGGTCATCAATCATAACCTGACTCATTTAATTAAACGCATTAACTCCTCAACTCTAACTCACTAATTTTGTGTTGGACTTATCGATTGTGTTTAAAACTCTCCACCCTAGCCGACCCACATAGTCTTACAATTAATTTTCTGCAAGATTTCATAATGTCACCTCCATTTCCTAGAAACCTGCCCATTAGAAAGAAAGAATAAACATGGCAAAAGAGAAAAAGGAAAGAAAAGAGAGGGGCTTCTTCAATTTGGAGGCTTGAAAGTTTATATGTATATATACACAGGAAGGGCAGCCCCACAGGCCCCCAAACAACAACACCACGGTTGCATAGGCAATCTAACCAACAACAAAAGTCACACCAACTACAGCAATTACATCAACTGCTTCTCATCACATTTTCAGACTGACCGTAAGAACCAACCAGCCTAGCATCCTTAGCTCCTCCTCCATGGTTGAGATAACTCCCTTTCCAAAAGAAATTTTGGAGAACTTGATATGCCTAGTTAATCACACTTGCATAAATAAGGAAGACCAAAAAGTATAAATAGCAAATAAGTTAGAATTTATTAATGAAAAATGTTATATGCACTTTCAAGTGTCCACTCTCAGACGTAGCAGTGAAAATCACATTGGATCCAAAATTCAATGATGATCCATTCAAAATTCAATGATAATTTTTATTGTCAAGTCGAGGAGTGTGCCACTTGGGAATAAGTACATGGAAGTTTATGTAGTATTTCTCTTAATTAAAATGGAATGGGAAATGCAACACATAGTAAACAGAGTACCAATTTCTATAATCAATTATTAGAAGTTTAGGACAAAGACCTCGAAACCAACTGATTATATTAAGACTTATAGCCCCCAAACCAACTGTCCTCAAGAATACACGAAAATAGTTGAGAGTCTAAGCACTGGTAACACAGACATGCAGCTGATATTTGCAGAACTACCAATTTTAAGACATCCCTCAAAAAACCATGACATCAGTTAAAAAACCCACATCCTGTTTTCTCCAAATCAAACAAAAAATGTTATCTAAATCAAATTAACAAGTGATTACATGCCCAAAACTACAAATGTTAGTAAAAGAGAGTATATGCCTTAAAACAAGATTTTCCATAAGCTTGAGCAGAGTCGATACAACAACATGATTTTCTTTAATCAGAGTAATCAAGTGATTACATGCCCAAAACTACAAATGTTAGTAAAAGAGAGTATATGCCGTAAAACAAGATTTTCCATAAGCTTGAGCAGAGTCGATACAACAACATGATTTTCTTTAATCAGAGTAATCAGAGTTAAAACAGAGATAATCTCACCATAATATTTAGTTCAAGCTGCAATAAGGAGTCTTTCAATCCCAAAAGCAACAAGATATCAGTAGGCCGGCTGAATGGCTAGGCAAATTAGGCAATCGCCTAAAACCCCCAATTAAATAAGGTCCCAAATAGTGATAGTATAATTAAATTTCCTTTAAAAAAAAAAATTAAAGCCTCAATTATGACAAAAAAGTTAGTCAATGCTCTTTAATTAAAGCCCCAGTTATGATAAAAAAAAATATATATTATGGCAAAAAAGTTAGCCAGAGCTCTTTAATTAAGGCCTCAATTACTGTAAAAAATAAATACAAAAAATTGAATTTCAAGATATTAAAGAGGAAAAGAAAGAAAAATGGAATGTTACATTAATTGTATCCCTAAAACAGTTACTAAACTCATAATTTTACATGAACTTAAAACTAAGACTAAGTTGTCCATTAAAATATTTTTTAGAATGAAGTAAATTAAATTCGACATAAAAAGAATTATATATAGCTCAACACAAGATATGACATTTGTTGAAATTAAATGTCTCCTGACAAACATGAATTTTGCAAGTCATTCAGAAAAAATTAAATATTTAAATATAAAAAAGGCGCCACCTAAATTTGTAGCCTTAGGCCTCAAAATCTATTGAGCCGCCTGGATATCATATGCTTCTGAGAAGTTTCTGCAATCGATCATTCAGGGCTGCTGCCCTAAGATCTGAACTGCAAAATTAACAGTCAAACAAAGAGACAGAAAAATGGAATTGCATTCTGAGGCTATGGGAGAAGGGAAAATATTTCTCCTTTTTCCAAAAACAGCGCTAAGAGCTAACTATCAGAGCCATCAATATGCATCATGAACAATTCAAAATGAAAATCATAAAGAAAATCTGTCCTGAAATCAGATATAACCTAAATCATAAAGATCATTACATCTAAATGAAAGCTTAACAGAAATAGACGGAAGAACTTAAGGGACCTGCTTGGGAAGGCTAAGCCTTCTTAGTTATGAACTTTTTCAAATGCAATTCAGGTAGACATAAATTAATGCTCTATAATTCCATCAAGATGCATGGAAGACCACAGTACAACAGCAACAACGCCAGCATTCTTGCACATTGATTAATGCTCCATAACTAAAGCAAGCATTTAGCTAAACACATGAGTTCAGTTCCATAAGGAAAAATTGTGGATGCAACCAATTGCTGTTTCCGTACCATAGTAACTGAACCTTTTTTCGAGAGCGAAAAAAAACCCTAGAATATTTCAGGGAAACGACTGCGAGGGCAAATGATGAATTGGAATTGGAATTGAAATTTGAAACCCTAGGAGCAGAGAGGGACAAAAATTAAGGGGGGCATGTCGTTTAGGTAGAACCGGGTGAGAGAAGGCGGAGAGAAGAGGCCAAATAGGCGAGGAAAGGATGGCGGCGGAGGGCTGCAGCAGGGGGGAAGGGAGGCGGTGGGATGGGGATGAAGCGGAAGCAAAAGGGAAGAAGCGGGTCGGGTAGTAGCTGATGTGGGGAAGAAGAGAAATGCGGGCTTAAAAAAATAAAATAACAAACAACTCAAAATAAAAATATTCACAAAATATTTAAAACTATTTCATTTTTATATCGCATGACATCACAATAAAAAATAAAAAAAATATAACTAGCGATGTTTTTTCTTTTTTATAAAATACTGCTGATTTTTTTAAATTTGGCGGCGTTTTTTTATTATTATATATGCAATCAAATTTTTCTGGATATATTTAATTTCATAATTAGTTCTTTTTAAATCAAGAATTTGTGATTATGATTTGATTGCAGATTATGAGCAACGGGAAGCTAAGCAGTGCTGAACATAGAGTTATGACGAACAAAGAGGTTGCAAGGACAACAGTCTCCAGCTTCCTCTATCCTTCCAACACCTGCCGTGTTGGACCTCTAAAAACACTTCTCTGTGATTGCATTCGTCCCCTCTACAGAGATTTTGTGTTCAAGGATTTTCTTAGCACTTACGCAGACGACACTCCCGTCGGAGTTCCGCCTCTCGAGCGATATAAGATTCAGTATTAAGTAATTCAATGATTAGTTGAGACTAATGCATTAGTTATTGTGAATAATGGGATAAAAATATAATTTCTAGCAATTATGACTCTTATAATGTATGCACCCATGAATAAAACACCTGGTTGGTTGATAGAAGAATAATTGCTATGATCTTATCTTAATATGTACATTCAAATAAATGGAAGAATTCTTAATCTCACAAATCAAACACTATCGTGAGTTGAAGCCTGGACCTTTATCTTTTTAAAAGTGAACTAGTTCTAATTCATAAGGTTATTGGGATTTTTATTTTTTTTTTACTATATGTGTCCGTTTAATTTAACAAAAAATGCACTTTAAAGCAAAACGCACTCCCTTGCCTATATTTTTTCATATTTTCAAATTGCCATTTATTTTTCAAACGAACTTTCAAACGAGATACTTTCTATGATTTTATTTAGAAACACACTTTAAAGCAAAAGCAAAAGTTCCAAAACTATGTATATAAACAAAATGGCACTAATGCCAACTAGACCCAAACCTGGTAAAATTCTCAAAACAATGTTCTTGCCCCTAGGGTGAACTGCAAGTACTCTTCGGGCACTCCTGCATCCCAAGCGGAATGTTTGTCGGCCATTACTCATGTCATGATGACAACTGCCCATAACGATAAACTATAGGATCACTCTGACAATTGTGCCAAGGGGAGTGTTTGTCGGCTGCTACTCATGTCACAATGACCATGCCTACCACACACCCAGGTGGACTGACCTGTATTGATAGGATGTCGGACGCCTAGAAGTAAGAAGTCCATACCGAGGATGTCGGGCATCTAGGTAGGGCAGTCTGTACAGACATGATGTCGAACACCTAGGGGTAAGGAATCCATGCCGGCAATATGTTTCCTAACCAGATGGCCACATGGCCCAAGTTACTACCTATATTGGATGGTGTCATGTGACCTAGGAGTTCACTATAACAGGTAAAAACCTAAGCCTTTACTATCTTTATTGTTCTATATTCCGCTCAGAATCTCTTACTAACTTAAGCATTAGAATGTTCCTTGTCGGTACCTTCGGCGAGTCACTTTTGCTTGTTTCTGGTCTTTGTAGATTTCTTTAACAGACTACCGGTGTGCAGTCAACTATACTAACATGGGGCATGCTTTTTTTGTTGTGTAAGGCATCCAAAACAATTATAAATTGAGGAAAGGATTAAATATTAAGAATTCAACCTCATAGAGTTGACATCGGTTTCATTCATTTTGGCAACAGGGTCTGTTTCTGTATTCTAATATACAAATTATTGGCCAAATCATTGAAAGAATATGCTTTTAAAATGCTTTGAATCCCCTTTTCTTTTTTCTTTCTTCTTTCCTCTGGAAAAATGAAGATCTATATAGCTAAAGGAGTAAGCAAGGAGGCAATATAATCCTCTGACCTTTCACTAAATTACAGTGCACTTATTTTAGAAATGGAGAAGCTCATATCAAGCAGGTCACACCTGCAATTTGTGCCCGAATCTTACATTTTACCACTGGAAAGTAGACCCGGGCAGACTGAAGTTCCTCTTTGTGAGACCATTCCAGTTATTGATATGGGAGGAGAGCTTGGTTCTGATCGAGGACAGCTAGTTAAACAGATTATACAGGCTAGCCAAGAATTTGGTTTCTTCCAGGTTTGATATATCATACTTCAAGCTAAGTTTTATCTTTTGTTAGAATTCTTATCAAAATTTATTTTTATTTGAAAATGAAAAAAAAAAAAACAGTTGATTAATCATGGGGTTCCAGAGAAACTAATGCATGATGTGTTGGACGTGGCCAAAGAGTTCTTTGAGCTGCCTGCCGAGGACAAGGCAAGCTTATATTCTGAGGATCCCAAGCAAAATTGTAGACTCTACACAAGCATAGACTATGAAGCAGAGAAGGTACATTACTGGAGAGACAATCTGCGACTCCATTGTCAATTTGTCATCCTCTAGAGGAACATGTTCAATTTTGGCCTGAAAAGCCTGCTCCTTATCGGTAGTTGTGCACTCCTTTTCTTTTATTGTTAATTGTATTGCTCACAGTCCAATATATTTCCTTAAATTTCGTAGATTTTCTAATAATTTCAGAATAAAACAAAAACCCAATTTGATTATGACAAACTTCTAGTTTTTCTCCTCTTAATTACAGGGATGTGGTTGGGAGTTATTCAGGAGAGGTGAGGAAGCTGAGTTTGTGGCTTTTGGATATAATTTGCGAAGGATTAGGACTTGAATCTGGATGTTTTGGGGAAGAACTCAGCCAAGTTCAGTTAATGGCTACAAATCATTACCCTCCATGCCCGGATCCAAGTCTAACCTTGGGATTGCCCAAACATAGCGATGTTAACCTCATAACACTTCTTCTCCAGGGGGAAGTTCATGGGCTACAAGTTTTTAAGGATGGACAATGGCTTGCAGTTGAGCCTCTCCCTAATGCATTTGTGGTTAATATAGGCCACATGTTGCGGGTACATCCCTATTTTCTCATATTTTATTTGCAATTTTGCCTCCATTTTTAGCCAAGCTTCACAGTCTCTCTTTAAAATTTCGTTAGTTTAGTTTAGGAGGTGATAAAAACGGAATTAAAACCATGGTTTTGATGCCTCCTTCTTGGTTTTGGCATTGCGATTTCGTAGACAAAAAGTACAATTTTAAACCAAATCGTAAAACATTAATTGTTTGGGATTGTGTTTTTTAAAAAATTATAATTTGAAAACGCATAAAATTTGCATTTTCAACTCGCATATAAGAAGATACTTTTTTGAAAACACACAATTTTAAAGGCTAATAGTGACCTATCATACATTTAATAGTAATTTTTAAAGCCACATTAATTTTAAGAGGACTCAAGGGAAAGATATGTCTGCCTTTTAGTACTACTTTGATCGAAAACCTGACTTCTTATATGACCCCTTTGGAATATAAAGTTACATGGGAGATCATTACCACTCCTGATCCCAAGGAATAAGAAGTGGCTGATTATATAAAAGAAAAAGGGGTGTGCTCCTAACAATAGACCCAGAACAAACCAAAACAGTGCTGAAATATATACAAAAAGTAAGAAATGAGACAAATTAATAACTCAGTCCTTTCAAGGGGTCGCACAAAACGGTTTCATAAGCGAAAGAGGTACAGAATAAAACAAGTCTATCTATACTTCCACTTGAGATCAACAACAACCACCCAAAAAAGACTGTAGTGGTAAAAGCACCGTAAGAGTTTAAAACTAAAACTACAAAAAAAGAAAAGTACCAACACAAATTCAAATACAAGAGTCTCCCCTAAAAGGAGACAATAACCCAAGTAAGATTAAAATAAATAAACAGTAAAAAAAAACCCCAAAAAACTACAAAATCATAGGCTGGCTGGACGGATCTCTCCGGCGCGTGAGATCCATGCACTAGAGGAAGAGATCCACACGCTGGCGTGTGGACAACGGACGGAGGAAAAATTGACTACGTCAGATAGGTGGGGCGCCAGTGATCACAATGGTGAGGCATGGGAGGCAGAATCCATCGTACAAACATAGATCTATCTTTTAAAAAACAAAATTTAAGAACCACAATAAAAACGGCCACCAACGCGAGGAGAACGGCGGCGCGGTGGAGAAGTCAAAACACTGAAGTTGCAATTTCGGATGGGATAAGTCGTACAAGACGACAGATAAAACCTCTCTAAAGGTGAAGAGAGCTAAAAAAACCACTAAACAAACAGCTACAAAAAGATGAAGGACAAAAATAAAAGATAAAGGGGAGAGGAGGGAAGAGATGAGACCCTTCCCTCCTCTCTGAGACGGCTGAATAGTGAGGAAGAGAGTAGGGCAGTAAGAGAGAGAACAGAGCGTTTTTGTGATAAGGGGGCTTGTTCTTGCTTTAAAGTGTGCTTGGAGTGGCCTATGTGAGGTCTCTTTTATAGAAGAGAGAATTTTCTAGTGGCATGTGATATACCATACTAGACGAGGTTTTCTATCACCTTTTAAGCTTATATATATGGAAGAAATTTTTTTCTGAATGTTTCTACTTTCAGTCTTTCATGATTAGTTCTTAAATCGTGATTATGTGGTTCTGATTGTAGATTATCAGCAATGGGAATCTAAGCAGTGCTGACCATAGAGTTGTGACGAACAAAAAGGTTGCTCGGACAACAGTTACCAGCTTCATCCATCCTCAAGCAATTGCTATATTGGACCTGCAAAAGCTCTCCTTACAGATATTTCTCCACTCTATAGAGATTTTGTGTACAAGGATTTTCTTAGCGCCTATGTAGCAGACACTCATGGGAGAGTTCCGCCTCTCAAACGGTATAAGATTTAGAGTAATGCTACTCTTAACTCATTTGTCAAACTTATCCACGTAAGTTGGTGTGAAGTATGTGTGAAGAGTAGCGTTAGTCTAAGATTTAATATTAATTATGTTCATATTGATAAAACAGCTGGTTGATTGGAGAATAATTGCAATGAGTCTTCCATGTTTCTTAATTATATATGTATACACACTTAGTATGAGTTGAAGCTTGTTGGAAATGATTTTGGATGGTGCACAAAGTTCTTATTGAAATAAAATAATATTAATATGAAAATTAACAATTAAATAAATAATTGTTAAACAAATAATTGATTGAAAAATTATTGTTGATACTAGACCATATTGATCCGAAATAATAATAATAATAATAATAAAATAAATATTGTACAAGAGATTAAAATTAAATTAAGGAAAGATTTCACAATGCTATAGAATCACGCAAGAGCATTGTCCTTAAAGGTTGATTCGTGCCTCCCGGAGTGTATAACTCGGTGTGATCGGATCTCTTGACACGTAACCTCTCAGGATTAGACTATAGCGTCTATCTTCATTAATGACACACTTCCAAAAACGAAGATCAAATAGAACAACATTTTGATCAAAGTAGATGGGGGATTTAAGAATAATTTTTCTTGTAGAAAAGCTAATAATATAACAATAGCTTTATGGCTTAAAACCAAATTCACGTTGGAATATATGAATGTACATTGAAAAAATATGTTAGAGGTTTTAGCCAAAGAAGAAGATTGTTCTCAAATGTATTGGGAACTCAATTTATATAAACGGTTAAAAAATTTTAGCACTATAGATTTTCTTTTAAGGCTCATGAATGACAAATGGTCATAAGACTCATAACTATTAACCGTTACAAATCAAAAGTAATAAACTTTAATAATGACAAAATGTTTGAAGATCAAAAAGCCATAAAAACAATTTTTTAATAACCAACTGTTACAAAATAAAAACTCATAAATATATATTTTAATAAATCAATTTTTGTTTCTTTGCCATAAAAACTCATGAATATATTTTAATACCAGATGGTAAAACATTTAAAGATGACTAAAAATGAAATAATGTTTGTAACACACATATTACAACAATCCCCCACATGTTACAAACACTAGAATATAAAGAGATTGAAAGCATGCATCATTGTGGTACCCGAAGGTTTTAACCACACCTAGGATAAATAAGTAGGAACTTAATGAATCGTGGTAGGGTTAAACTCTTTTAACCAAATTCACAAGTTGACCAGACTTATCCCCCTCATAACTTTCTCCAAAAAAATTGGGTTGTTCTATAGCGCCTTATACAGGCCATGCACCCCTGGGTTTTATGAGCGCTCTAGAGACCAACCCTAGTCTCATAGGAAGCGACACCACCTCCACACTCACATAGGTGACATCCATCAAGAGTGTGTGCAGGGAACACTCCATCCCAACACGTAGGGACTATGGCTCCATTAAGAGTTTTTAAACTCATACTTAATTACTCTGCATCTTGTACTGTCTTACGCCATAGGGATGGACTCATCACTATCTTCTCAACAAGATAATGGATAAACATAGAATGACAGTACCTCAACATTATCACTTGTGACTTCGTTTCCCATTAAACCTCATTCATGGGATCTCCAATCACAGAGGTTGGGTATCAATCACAATGTCATAATTTGGGTATCAGTCATATCCCCCTCGATGTTTTACTCACCAGCCTTCTTGCTAGTAGCTTGGTCAAAGGATTTGCAAATTCCTTTTTTACCTCACAAAGTCCATGGACATTATACCGGTCTCAATAAGCTGCCTCACAATATTGTGCACTTTTCTCATTATAGATCTTGCTCCTTGCTCGAGCTATGGCAGCCTGTCAATCACAATCAAAACACAAATGGAACTGAATTAGTATATAAAGGCAAATCAATTGATTAATAAGTTCCTTAGCCATTCATCTTCAGTTTCTGCCTTCTCAAAGGCAACTAATTCTGACTCCATAGTAAACCTTGCTATGTAAGTCTGTTTTGAGGACCTCCAAGAGATAGTCGATACAGCCAGAGTAAACACATAAAGTCACATATAGACTTTAGATCATTTGAATGATCAGAAATTCAGTTAGCATCACAATATGACAAATCAAATTAATTGTGCCATTTAAGTATCTCAACAATTTTGAGATAACATCCCAATGCTCAATGTCAGGATTAAGAGTATATCTACTCAACATGCCAACAACATATGCATTATCAAGGCGTGTACATTTTGTCAAAATATCAAGCTATCAATGAATTGTGCATATTTTTTCTTGCATAACATCATCACCGTGATTCTTTATCAAATGTATTTTGAATCTGATAAGTCTTGAATTATTTTATTCAAGACCCCTTAATTTATATTTGTTATGCCTAGTTTGTGTTGTAAATATAACGTTTTGTTGTAGTTTTGTGTTTTATCTTATTTTCAGGTCTTAGTTGAAATCTAATTCAAAACACTTGAATTAGACCTGAAAATATATCAAGGGCGATTTGGTCATTTCCAGAGTTTAAAGTTGCTCATGCCAAGTGAAGAATCGGCTAAGGCAAATAGATCGATCGACTTTATAATCGATCGATCGAATCATCAGTCGAAGAAAAATCGATCGTGCGAGATGCGATCGATCGAGACAGGGCAACCACAAATGCGATCGAGCGAAATGCGATCGATCGACTTTATAATCGATCAATCGAATTTGGATATTTTTGGAACAATCTGGAACAATGTTGACATGTCACTCTTCCTTGATATTTTAAATATCTTATATATTTGTTATATATTTTCTAGATATTTCCTAGATATTTTTTAGATATTTTTTTAGATATTTTCAGATATTTCTAAAATATCTTAGATATTTCCAAATATCTCTTATTCTATCATATCCTATCTTATCTTATCTTATCTTATCATATCCTATCTTATCTTATCTTATCTTATCCTATCATATCCTATCTTATTTTATCTTATTTCTTATCTTATCTCTTCTTTAGATTTTATTTTGTAAATCTCCTCTTCTATGTATATGAGGCATGGGTGAGAGTAATAGGCATGCATCTTCTTGGGACTTCCATTTTTTCAGGTGTATCTTCTTAGTTAATTTTAATGCATTTCATTTCCGTTTGTAATCTGAATCTTCTTATGTTAATATAGTGTTATTAGTTTATTCAAATTTTGTTTTCTTTACTGTTTTTGATTAATCTTCATGCATAGATTAGATTCAATTATGTCTAGCTAATTTAGTTCTTAGGGTTTGATCAAAATCCTCTTAAAAAACCATGAAGTGTTCTTGATGTTCTTGAGATTTTCTTAATATGTTTGATGATTGTGTAAGGCTAGAGGATTGCAAAACCCATGCTAAAATGTTTTGTTTTCAATATTTCAATCCATTTATTCATGAAAAAGAGTTATGCTTGTCTATGAGTTTTCTTGGATTTACGAGTAAAATCAACATTTTTGAAAGAGAATGATGTCTTGTGCAATGATGCTTTTTGACATAATGTGTGTTTTCTCATTAGAGTCACCTTATAGGGTATAATAGGGAATATCGGTCGTTTCACACCTTTGGTAGTTTAAACCGTTTTTCAATTATAGTGTAGCTTTTACATAATGCGTTCTGTGTAAAACTAGATACCTTATCATTGTGGCCTAACTAGGGTTTTCATATATTGTGTATGCTTATTAGGATGTGTTGTAGAGTAGTAAGCTAGGGAGCATTAATTACTTCACACCTTTCGTAGTGTAAACGTTTTTTAATTATAAACTAATCTTTACGTGGAGTTGATTAATGTAAAAGGAAAAATATGTATTAGCCTCCCAAACTACCACCCTTTCTCCGGATGGCACCCCGAACTACCAACACTTGCACTCTGACCCCCCAAACTACCATTTTCTGATTTTTTTAGCCCCATCCGTCTATTTATACCGTTAATTCTAACAGAAATTGGTCAAAAACCCAAAAATGCCCCTCCTTTAACCGTGAGAATTTCAAAGTGTAGGAGGAGTATTTTCGGAATTATGTTTAGAATTGACGGCATAAATGGACGAATGAGGCCAAAAAATCAGAAAGTGGTAGTTTGGGGGGCCAGAATCTAAGCATTAGTAGTTTGGAGGGCCATCCGGAGAAAGGGTGGTAGTTTGGGGGGCTAATATATATTTTTCCCTTAATGTAAAACTAGGTGCTTTATAACTACGTCTTAACAAAAGTGTTTTCATGTCGAGGTCGTCGTAATGGTTGACGCCCATTACACGCTCATATCATATATGTTAGAAAGATCCATATAGATTTTAAG
This sequence comes from Alnus glutinosa, assembly GCF_958979055.1. Taxonomy (NCBI): domain Eukaryota; kingdom Viridiplantae; phylum Streptophyta; class Magnoliopsida; order Fagales; family Betulaceae; genus Alnus; species Alnus glutinosa. Next base: position 24,443,451 of record NC_084899.1, read on the forward strand.
CATTTAATTGGTTGAGAATTGGACAAGATCAATACCCTAAGTTTTCTCTTAGTTTGTTTTCATTTTCCGCTTTCATTCCTTCACTTTATTGTTGTAGCTTCAATCTACAACCCTTGCTTTTATTTTTACTCTTAAGTTAAGTTAAATACGTTCTTTAATATTCCGTTACGCAAAACAACCAATAATCTCTGTGGTTCGATCAACATTACTATAGTACAATCGATACGTACTATTGTGAGTGGTAAACTTATAAATTTAAAATTCACGTAGCCGGTTAGTCCGCTACCAGAATCATATGGTGTAAACATGGACAAATAATCAAAGTGCTCAAATCTTTTAAGCATCTTTTCAACATGATATGTCTGAGATAAAATAATGCAATCATTATCTCTAAGAACTTTAATGTCCAATATGAGATTAGTTTTGCCCATTTATTTTATATCAAAATTATACGCAAGAGATCTTTTAGTTTCATGCACAATATCAATGCTAGTTTATAAAATAAACAAGCTAGTCACCAATATATATAAACAAATAATGACACATTCATTATTGTAAAAACATGCTATGCATTTACTTGCACTATTAATCAAATATGCATTAGACAACATCACCTTGTCAAACTTTTATGCCATTGTTTAGGAGCTTGCTTTAATCCTACAAGGATTTCACCAATTTGAACACTTGTGTGTTCTTGAACAAGGATTATAAGTCTATTGGGCTGCTCCATATAAATTTCTTCACCATTTAGAAAAACAACTTTGACATCCATTTGATGTACAACAAATTTATAAATAGAAGCAATGTCAAATAACATTTTATATATGCAATTATAGTAAACAGAAAATAAGTACTAAATAATCATCATTTGGCCTTTGCTTATAGCTTTTAGATATCAAGCTTGCCTTGTAATTATCTATCATATCATCCAGTTTAAGCTACTTCTTAAACATCTAGTTACAACCAAGTGATTTGGTTGAATGAGGTAACTCAATGAGTTTCAAATATGGTTAGACATAATTTATTCCAATTCATTATTTATAGCCTCTAACCAAAACAAATGTTTCAAATAGATTTAATTGCTTCATAATAACATGTTGGATCATCATCAACAATATAAGCAATAAAATTATTACCGAAATTCATTTCTTTTCTAGCTCGCTTGCTTCTTCTCAATTCTTGCAAATCATCAACGAATTCATTAGAAACAATAGAAGATTCATGCAATAACTTTTCCTTATTTTTTATAGGAAAAACATGCTCAAGAAAAATAGCATTTTTAGATTAAATAAGAGTATTGTAATCTAAAACATCACTTTTGATAATAAGTAATCTATAGCATGAACTACTGCAAGCATAACCAATAAAATTGCAATCACAAATTCTAGAACCAAGTTTCCTTATTTTAGGCTCGGGCAACATAATCTTTGCCAAACATCCCCACACTTTGATGTATTCCAAGATAGACTTAATATATTTCTAAAAAGTTCATAAGAAGTTTTACTAATTTTCTTATGAAGCATTTTATTATAAATGAAACAAGCCGACAATTTGCTTCCCCCACACATTGGTTGATAGCCCAAAACTAACAATTGTAGCATTCATAATTTATTTTCATTCGCTTGATGTAGTCAAGATTTACATGTATAAATCTATTATACCAAATATTAATGAATAAACCAACTATGAACAGGAAAATAAATTTCCATTAATAGCACACAAGTGCTATAAGAAATGTGACTTCCATGAGCCCATCTTTCTCTAAGTATGATCTATCATTTTCTCTTCTTTCTTTTTTTTTTTTCTCAATTGATAGTTTTATGTCAAGATAGTAAAATAAAATATTTTCAACTAAAGCCCCAGTAAATATTCAAATTATTAGGCTCAACCATTTAATAATCAACTAGTATTGGCTCTCTTTGTTATAAAAACGCTATTGGTATCAATCTTACGATATGATAAATTTTTTCCGATGCTAAATGAGCACTAATAGGAACATCAATCATCACAAAAATTTTATTCCTAATCAGCATGTTAGGAAAATTGAAAGCTAAATGATATAGATAAAAAATTAATTAGCAAATACTTTTAAAGTATTCATTCTAATTTAGTATACCATAGCTAATATAAGTGCTAGATGCTATTTTTTTTTTTTCTCAAATAGATCAATAAAAAAAATGTCGCTTATCAGATACAATATTCATATAATTATAATTTTTCATCAGCTTTAATTTATTCAAAGAGCACCTTCATCACTTGATTTTTTTTTTCTTCATTTTAATAAATGAAATTGTATATCATGTTTTTTTTAAAAAAAAATCAAGACATATGAAACATAATTTAAGAACTCATAGCGAAACCAACGGTTTTACTCCAAAATCCTCCAAAATAGGCTAAGTCACCACACACAAATTGGATGTCATGAAAACCGATCAATTGAACATGCACACCACATCTCTTCCTCTTACATGTGCTTACCAACAAGAATATTCAGCAAAATGGTATTATTTGCACACAATTAGCAATGTTTATTTTTTCTTTTACAACATAAGTAATCACTCACATATGTTATTATCAATCGATGTGAATGTTCTCCAACAAACTCAGCACAACAAAATAGAAATTACTAAGTTCTAAAATTCTATAAAATTCTCAACTTTTATTGCAAGATTCGTGACCTAACACGAAAAGATTATTTGACAAGCAAATTAAAAAATACAAATTTGAGTTCAAATAATTGAAAATTTCTTTTTGTCAAAAATATTTTCACTTCCAATATCAACAAATGAAATCAAGCTTTTCTTCTGACAAACAAATCAGATAAATTTTTTTCACAACAGAGGCTTCATCTTTTCAACCACTAATTGATTTCATCTTTCTTGTATGCGAATTGATACCGCAAACTCCAATTGTATTTGACTTCTCATAAGTTCAAATACTATTGTTATCATCCTAATCAAAATATTTGTGCAACCATTAACGTGATTCAACCTTTAAGATTATTGGAAATAATTTTGGATGGTGCACAAAGTTCTTATTGAAATAAAATAATATAAATATGAAAATTAACAATTAAATAAATAATTGTTAAACAAATAATTTATTGAAAAATTATTGTTGATATTAGACCATATTGATCCGAAATAATAAAAATAATAATAAAATAAATATTGTACAAGAGATTAAAATTAAATTAAGTAAATATCTCACAATGCTATAGAATCAGGCAAGAGCGTTGTCCTTAAAGGTTGATTCGTGCCTCCCGGAGTGTATAACTCGGTGTGATCGGATCTTTTGACACGCAACCTCTCAGGATTAGACTATAGCATCTATTTTCATTAAGGACACACTTCAAAAAACGAAGATCAAATAGAACAACCCTTTGATCAAAGTAGATGGGGGACTTAAGAATAATTTTTCTTGTAGAAAAGCTAATAATATAACAATAGCTTTGTGGCTTAAAACCAAATTCACGTTGGAATATATGAATGCACACTGGAAAAATATGTTAGAGGTTTTAGCCAAAGAAGAAGATTGTTCTCAAATGCATTGGGAACTCAATTTATATAAACGGTCAAAAAATGTTAGCACTATAGATTTTCTTTTAAGGCTCATGAATGACAAATGGTCATAAGACTCATAACTATTAACTGTTACAAATCAAAAGTAATAAACTTTAATAATGACAAAATGTTTGAAGATCAAAAAGCCATAAAAACAATTTTTTAATAACCAACGGTTACAAAATAAAAACTCATAAATATATATTTTAATAAATCAAATTTTTTTTCTTTGCCATAAAAACTCATGAACATATTTTAATACCAAATGGTAAAACATTTAAAGATGGCTAAAAATGAAATAATGTTTGTAACACACATATTACAACAATTTAGAGTTTTATGTGATTAGGCTATTGAAATTTCATATATACATGTATATAGAATACAATTAATATGTCTTCTTAATTATTAAAACACCCCCCCCCCCCCCCCCCCCCCAAAAAAAAAAAAAAAAAAACTTGTGATGAAAATCAACTTGTAATAAAAAGGTGTCCAAGAGTTTATATATACATGATTAAGATTACACCTCACCGAAGTGGGATACTTAGGATTAATATATTGTAACATACAGTCGACGTCCACGACAGCCCACCTTATAGACATTGACCCAATAATAACCATTTTTCATTTGGTGGCTCCACTTACTTATCGGTATTTAATAACTTAACATTATTTCTATACATAATACTTAAGACGTACATTTTAATCCAACATATAGGTTGTCTCCTTCGGGACTCAGCCACAAAGTAGCAACCATTCGATTCCCTACTTGTCGAGCTGCGTCCGACCTCATACTAGACATGGCGACGGCTCTGATACCAAATGATACAAATTTCAAGTAAAACTTACCTTTAAAACTTGTTAAGAGGTGGTGCTCAAGAGTTTATATACCCATGACTAAAATTGTACCTAACTAGTACGAGACACTTAAGATCATGTATATATATATATATATAGATCATTCTTGTATTTTGATGACTTAATTGTTTCGGTGCAAGATATAAATCAATGGATAGGGCATTGCCCCTAGTGCTTGGCAAAGCTCATATGCAGTCGGCAGTCCCCATCGCTTTGTGATTACTTTGATGACAATTTGAGAAGGACACATGAATCCTCCCTTTGTACGTTTTGTAACAGCTTCAAGTGCTTGTTGAAACCCTCCTTCCCATGACTTTTATTTCTTATCCATGGTGACTGGTGAGCGCCATTATTGAATAAGAAGTTGGTAGGGATACAATCATCTATTTTAGAATAAATAAATAAAATGAAAATATTTTAGAACCCCAACCGAAAGGGTTAAGTACATTTTCGCCCTTTGTTAACAACTATATTTTTTTCCATTTCCGTTTCACTTTCGATTATAAGCGGTACCTCGTTTATAGGTATATACCAAAATAGTATCTCCGTCAATTTCCCGTCAAGAAAACTAACGAAATTCTACGTTAAACCAATCAAAACTTAACATGTGTCATTAACCTTATTAAAAAAAAAGTAAAAATCAAGAAGAAAAAAATAACTAGAAACTTTTTTTTTAAAAAAAAAAAGAATCAATTGAGTTGGCTGGCCACTCCATTTTGGCTTATGGGGTGGCCAAAAACCACCCCCATATTGCCATTTGGGGGTGGCTTAGCCACCCCTATAGGCCAAAATGGGAGTGGTCGGCCACCACCAAGGGCCGAGCCACCCCCTTTTTCTTTTTCTTTTTCTTTTTTAATAAAAAAAAAAAAGAAAAGAAAAATAAGTTTTTTTAGTTTTTTATTATTATTTTTTTTTAATAAGATATATAACATGTGTCAAGTTTTGATTGGTTTGACATTAAATTCTATTAATTTTCTTAGCGACAGATTGACAGATGTACTATTTAGGTATACGCCTATTAGTGAAGTATTACCTATGATCGAAATAAAAACTGATGAAGAAAAAAATAAAGTCGTTAAAATCTAAGGAGCATAAATGCATTTAACCTCAAAATTGGGATATTTTCTCAATTTTTAGATGGAAAATTACTGTTATGGCCCCACTTGACAGAGTTATCAATTTTTAACAACAAAAATTGCTGATGTGATTATTCATCAATTTTTTTTTAATATATTATTATTATTATTATTATTATTATTATTATTATTGAAATAATGGTGGTTAATCAAGATTGAGTAGGGTATTGAATGGGAGAAATGGCACTAAAGCCCACCTTAGCTTCCAAGTTCCAAGTGGTGAGATTAGATTAAGCACCCAATGTGACAAAAATTGCATGTGGCTGGGAAGCATTTTGTGCCTTCCATGGTGGGCACTGGGCAGGGATCGATCGCTTTCTTAAACCCATCATGCTTCACTTTTCCTATGAACTGTATCATTTAGGATTACTCGATTGATTAACACTTTTTTAGGGATCACATCTCGGCCTTTGGACAGCTATTAACCCTGCTAATTAATAATATTTTAAAATTTATTAATGCTCAATGAATTGACTAACAACACTTCATATTGTTTACAGTATAATTCAAACCTAAATAATCTAATTTGTAAATTTCAATAGGCAAAAAAGGGGAGAGGGAATTTAGAGCACGTTTGGCTTTGCAATTTTACAAGTTAATTAAACATGTGTTTTTAAACAAAATCGCGAAAAAAAAATGTCTTGTTTGAGAATGCGTTTAAAATAAATTGCAGTTCGAAAACTTGAAAAAATACCGACAATGGGTATTTTTTTAAAAAAAAAATAAATAAATAAACGCACAATTTTACTAAACATTTAATTAAGTTTTGAAATTGCTGTTTTTTTTAAACTACGCGTTTTGAAACTGCAAAACCAAGTGTCATTCAGTGTTTGTTTGGTTTAATAGTTCAAAACGTGTAGTTTGAAAAAAAAAAAAAAAAAAATAGCAAATTCAAATCGTTGTTAATGAAAACACGATTTTCAAAAAAAAAATCGTGGTTCGACATTTAAAATTTTGGTTCAACCTTTAAAATCGTGTATTTTTAAAAACGCATCTATTTGCTTGCAATTTGAAAATGTGATTTTGTTTTACCTATTCATACGGCCATTTTTTTCACACGAGCACCCAAATAGAACAATTATTATGATTTTGTTTAAAAATACGCTTTTGGCCAACAAAATCACTGAGCACTTTAAATTATTTTTTTTAAAAAAAAAAAATTCTAATGTAAAAGAAACAATAATAGAGTTCCACTTAAGTTTAGAAAATCATTTTGTGAATGGCTCTGTGGCTACATGGATGTTTTCAATAAGCTCATGAAATTCAGTCAAACTAGGGTTCCACTTACATTTAGAAATGCATTTTGTGAGAGACAGAAATTTATAGTTTTCTTAGTCTGTTGATTACTACGTGACTTTGCTTGTGAAGTTTCAATTCAATCAATGTAATAATGAATCCTGCATATTACAAATATTATTGTAATAAGCAAGCTTATCCTATCACTAAATATTTTTAAATTCTGGATAATCACCATTGGATTCCCTGTCACTAGATTTGTCACTGAGTTGACAACCCTCTCGGGACCCAAAAACAGGAGAATTGCTCACGAGTCACGCCGCTTTTATTTTTGCCCACATTTTGCTAACCCTAGTGGTATTTATTAGATTATTATATAATTAGATAAGTGTCGATTTAAATGCTGTTTTTTTTTATTGTTACATCATTAAAATAATATTACTTTTCTGCAAAAGTCCGTTTGATTTTAGCAGTTTCAAAACGAGCAGTTTGAAAAAAAAAGGTAATGCTAAAAATCACATTCATATTCTACTCGACTAACGTGACAGTGCCAATCAGCCGTTGTTGACAAAAAGAATTCAAGAGCTTATGGGCTCTGCTACATTAGTCCAGTGAAACGAGAGTGTGGTTTTTAACATTTCTCTTTAAAAAAAAATAATAATTTCAAAATGTAGTTAATAAAAACGCACTACATTACTTGCAATTTGAAAGTATAATAAAAGAAAATTCAAATATTCAAAAACCAATGTGCTTCCATAGGAAAACACTTTTTGAGACTTTGTTTAAATGCATGCATTTGACCTGCGAAATCGCGGGGTTAAACGGACCGGACAAGTGTCATTCCAATTTGCAAAGTTGGATTATTTATTCAAGTAATGGCCACTAGTGTCACTTGTATATCATGTGTAACATTGGATTTCAAATGGGTCTTCCATTTTCACGCCCATCGATATTGACTTGGAGAGAGAGATCAAAGGATTACTCATGACCATGGAGACTAAGGAGTCACCCCTCTAGATCCCATGTTAGTAAAAAGCCAAGCTACAAAATCTACTTAGGATGATTTCGGTTCCCAACTCTATTTAGAGAAAGAGAAAGAGAAAGCAACAAAAAAGTAGAAGATGACAGGTATGATAAGAGGTTGCCTTGGAATCTAATTGCAAATCGAAAAGGCCTATAAAATTTGTCACACCCTCCCTCTTTCTTCCCTTTTTATTTATTTATTTTTTTGAACTTTTTGCAGCATTGCATAATACTTACCTCAGCTGGGAATAAGAAATGGATTTGCTCAATAAGAAAATGAATATGTCATTTTTATTAGAGATTGGTGAAAAAGAAAGAGAGATATCATTGCCCTTTTGTCTCTTTGCATTCATGAGTCTACTCATTTCTCTCACCATTCTTTATACATGGGAAAATGACTTATCATTTGCTTCACTATCTTGCCTTATGCCTAAGCTAGTTGACTTTATTCAAGGACAATCAACAAGGCTCTATAGGCAAAATTTTAAAAAAAATTAATGATCGTCTAAAGTGGACAAGGATCCCTTGGTCTCGAGGTGTCCAAACAGTTTCCGAACAGCCCGGGACGCATACCCTACCCATCTGTGTGAACACTTCCATATCTCGGGTCCCTTTTTTAATTTTCTTCCTGTATTTCTTGAAATTCGAGCAATAATAAAAGACAACAAAAGACAAAAGTCAAAAATTGCATTGAATAATTGTAGGATCAACATGAGAATAAAAGTTTTGACCTAGAAAATCTGTAAGATGATAGCCAGTAGACCCAATGGAGAGCAGGCCTCTCTCTTGCAGTCAATTTTTGAACCCAAGTTGTTCATAGACAATTATCATGATCAATAATAAAGGAGACCTAGTGTAGTTTTTTATTCCATGCTCAAACAAGATAATTAAGAAAACTAACAATAAAATAAAGATAACAAGAAAGAATAAATCATGATTATGCCTATATATTACCAGTGAACAAGGTACTCTCTCTTAAATTACTTCCGACAAATTGAATCTTTAAAACAAAAGCAACATTGGGCAGGTGATTTTTTTTTTCTTATATTTTTTATTTTATTTTATTTTTTATGATTGATAATGTGATCATTTCGGTTTCAATCTTATTTTGTATTTTTGTCCTTCATGACTAGTAAATTCACCCCAACTCCCCAGTTAATTCTATCAAATTGAATAAAGAACAGTAAAAAAAAAAATTGAAAAAATGATTAGAAATCAATGACAATAATCACTCAAGATCCCACTGTTAAAACAGAAATCATGGGATTCGAAAAACTATGCTGAGTGGGTGCGGTGCATGAAACATTACTTCATGAATATGTCATGACAGCTTTACAAACAAATACAAGATAATGTAGACCTTTTGCCAAAAATAAAAAATAAATAATTAAAAGAAAAAGAAAAATGAAAGAACCTAGACAAAAATTTATCCAATTTACATAAACAGGTGCACGATTGGCCAACTAGGCCAATAATATTAAAGGCAAAGCTTTTTCTTTAAATTGGGTTAGTCATCTTCAAAATAAATTGATATTTGTCTTTATATTATGTGATTTTTGAAGAATTAATTGATTGCACGTCAAATCTTGAATCGGGAGAATATGTAGAGATCAAGAAGGAAGGTCAAGCACAAAGTTTTTCGCTAGGGTACAACGAGGTCACTTTAATACTTAAGTCAGTACTTGTTGGAGAATGAAATGAGCTAAATGAAAATTAAAAAAGAATAGCATTTGGTAAAATTGATGCGTACCTACTGTTTGATTTCCTAATCTCTCTTTATGGAGTGTTTTTATTTTTCTATGCTTTGTAGGTTAGGGAAGGGATCCATGAGATAACTAATTTGATTATATAGCCCCCACTCCATTATGCATACATTCCCTAGCTCCCAAGAATAAATGGGTGTTAGCAATCCATGTGAGAGTGGCTAGGATAATGTAAATACAACCTCTCTTTATCATTCGTGCGCCCATCCCTCTTGGCTTGGTTGGGTTTGGCTGATCTATAGGGCTTATCGAAAATGGGTCGGCTTAGGCTAGCTAAATGGGCTGGAGAGTCTTGTTTTCAAGGGGTTCACTCTTGAGTACAACAATTCTCATATGCATTACTAAAAATACGTGTTAAATTTCACACATATTTTTAAAAATGCATATGAGAATCGCATGCCCTAAAGACACATGTCAGTCTAATAAACTGTGTCGGTCCACCCAATTTGGAGATAAACTTTGCCCTCAAATTAATTTCAATTTAATTTTAATTCTAATTCTAATTCTAATTCTAATTCATTTTTAACACATGAAAAAACATGATGAATAAGAGAGGAGGAGGTGAGAGTATGAATGGTGACAAAGAGAAATGAGAGTGTAATAGGGTGTCACAACTTTTGGGCAATAAAATGATTGTTGAAAAGGACTTTGAGAGAGAGAGACAGACAGAGGTAATTTTTCATTAAGGTCTCAAAAAAGGGATTGAAAAATGTAGGGGAAGATAAGGAGCATTTTCCTCACTTGGGCATCATGTTGTTGGCCATCAAATGACACTACCTAGAAAGTGTACTCAATACCCCAATTTGGATTTTTCATGCCCTCAAATATAAGTCTTTCCTCCTACCATTTTCCTCTCTATGCCTTTCCCTTCACATTTCCACCCTAAAACCCAATTAGGGATTTGAGTGGCGCACCCTATAAAATCACTGTGTACATGGCTAAAATGAACCGGAGGCGCACATAGCTCTCATACCAAAAAAAAAAAAAAAAAAACGACAAAAAACATTCTCAAAAGAAAAGCCATTAAAGCTTTCTCTTTTACCTTCCCTTCTCTTCTCTCTCTCTAGAAAACCAGTGTGAAAATCTCAAAGCTTTTTTCTTTTTTGTCACCGGAAATGGCAGCCAAAGGTAGCTCAAGCCTTTGAAATCTCACTCCAATTCCCATTACTGCTTCAAAAGCTTAAAAGCTCAAAGCTCAAAGCTTCAAAATCCAATTCAAAAGGCTGTCGTTTCGTTGCCGACCAACCAATCCATGTCGTCCGATATCAGCTAAAAAAACTTATAGTTCTATCTGGCGCTCAACAATCGAAACGAATCGTTCTGCTATGTCGAATTCTCGATTCCAATTGCCAATGGACAACCGTTCGAATGACGAAAACAGAGCGGCCGATCATTCATTTTTAGTGTCTGTGAGTTTTTGAAACGATTTTGAAGAGCTCTTGGGGATTAGGGTTGTGGTGATCGGTTTGGGGGATGGGTAGGGATCGGCTGCTTCTGCCGACGGTGGGACCGCCGATAAAGCGGCGAGCGGGGTTGCGTAGGAAGCAGGCTGGAAGAGGGTCGTATAGAGGGAGTTAAAGGGGCTTAAGCTTTGGTTTTTGTTGTGGTTTTGGGAGGGGATAGTGTTTCTTTGGGTGTGTGTTAGAAGAGAACGGTGAGAGATAGATAGAGTGAGAGACAGAGAGAGACAGAGAGAAAGAGATGGGTGGTGGTGCTGAATTGCAGGGAGTGCTGAGGACCCTCTGTGACAATACGGAGTGGAAGTACGCTGCGTTTTGGAAGCTCAAACATCGCACTCGGATGTGAGTCTGTGCCTACTCTTCACTCGTAGACATGTTTTGGGTGTGTGTGTGTTTGGTGTTTGTTTGGATGCTGAGAAAGCTGAGGAAAGTGGGGAGGAAAAGAAAGAGTGGGAGTTTTGTACGAAAAGAAGTGAATGGAACTTTAATCTAACTGGGATGGTTTTAGTGATCTTTTAGTAGGTCCATGCCTTCTGTGTTTTGTTTTTTGTTGAAAGGACTTGTGCGTGCGTACTTTGTTCGATTTGTAATGGTTTTTCTCTTTAAGTCGAGGGGTACATGTCATGGTTTTGTTTTAATCTTAGTGTGGAAGGTGTGATGCATCTAATTTTTATTTTTTTTTTGGATTATATTGTGCTTGGATTTGATCTAAAATTTGGTTTTGTGAAAAAACAAGGGAAGAAAAGTGACGATATCTGAATAATAATAGTGTTAAGTGATATGTGGTCTGAGCATCATCTGGGACTCGTGAAATGGTCACTTTGTAGGAATTTATATGTAAAGCATGACATTTTAGGGTGATTTTCATTCTGGGGTATGGTGCCTTTTGCAGGGTGTTGATGTTGGAGGATGCTTACTATGACAACCATGAGCAACATGACTCTTCGCATGATCCCCTAGGATTAGCCGTGGCAAAGATGTCGTATCATGTATATTCTCTGGGAGAAGGGTAGGACTCTTCTTACTGATTGACAATTTGACATGCTATCCAAGATTGATCTTGTCATCAATGTCATGCGACGATAATAGATGGATGTTTCTTGAACATTCCCCACATATTACTCCTTTTCAGATTCCCTTGTGGATTGAGGTTCCTGCAATTCTAAGGGCCTACAATTCCTTCAATCCAAGCCATTCATTTTGAATGAACGGACTGGATCAAACCACATCGGCATTCAAAGGAAGAACGGAAAAACCAAAATAAGTTAAGAGGGGTGGCTGGGCACCCCAAGCAGGCTGCCTCACTGCCTCATGTCCAAGGGGTGGTCCAACCACCCCTCAACCTTTAAAGGGTGGTTGGCCACCCTGATAATTGGCTTGGGGTGGTTGTCCTCCCCCCCCCCCCCCCCCCCCCAAAAAAAAAAAAAAAAGACTAGAGAGGATGTCACACACCTCAACCACCCCTCAAAGGGTGCGTAAATTAAGTGTATCACTGCTTCTCTGTACATTTTAATCCTACTGTTTTACAGGATCATTGGACAAGTCGCAGTAACCGGAAAGCATCAGTGGATCTTTGCGGATAAGCATGTGAGGGATTCCTGCTTATCATTTGAGGTGACCAGCTTGGTATTCAATGAAAATAAATAACTGTACTTTTAGTTTGCATGCATGACAATTTGTATTGTTTCAGATTTTCCACTCGTTCTGATTATGATCATTATTAATATTATTAATCTTTTGCCCCCTCTTTTTGTGTTCAGTACTGCAATGGTTGGCAAACTCAATTTTCAGCAGGGATCAGGGTATGCCTATTTTCATTTTGATGTTTTAACTTTGTGATGACTGATGAGTGTTATGGATGGTGGAGGTTTTTGTTTCTGCAATGCACTTTGTCGTCAGTGATTCTTTGTCTATTATCTTCAAATTTTGAAAGACATTACAATATGGCCTAAGATTAGACACTATGGACCAGACTCTGAATATTACTTCAATCACTTTCTGTACTAATATTTAATTGGCTAGTGAGTAGTAGTGAGGTTTATAAGTTAAACTACCAGTTGATTTATTGAAGTTTTTATGCTTAAACCTTGGTGGTATATAGAACTGCAAATCGCAGCTTGCTATTTGGTTGTCCATGAACTACACCTAAGTGTTTGAATGTCTTCCCCATTGGATCAATACATGCATTTTGTTCTGCACATGGACTAACAGCCGTGGCACATGCCACTCTGATGAGGCTACTTAGATGTTGCTAACCTTAGCTTGGAGATTATCAATTTAAGAGTAAGGTATTCAACTCATTACATCATATATGTGTTGCTGACTCATCATCATCTGAATTTGATGTATAAACATATTGTTAACATATATAAAGAAATTAATTTATAACTTGTCATGATGTGCAATGATGGTGGATTGATGGATACACAGTGGGAGAAATAGTCTTTTGCTTTTCCAACACTTTCAATGCTATATCTTGTTTTGCTCTACTCATGCTTTCTTCTAATTTCACTTGCATATTCTTTGACCCGAACTGTTCTTGTTTGTCCTGTAGACCATTGTCGTTGTTGCTGTTGTCCCACATGGAGTTGTGCAGCTTGGCTCTTTGAATAAAGTACGATAAGTTCATAGTTTCTTCGTGCATTGTCAAAATCTTGCAAGATTACTGAAACTTAGTCCAAGTTGATGTTTGTGCAGTTTCCTATGGTGTTACAGGATGGACATTTTTTTTTTACCAAAGATGTTAAGTTTGGTATTATAGCTATTCAAACAGTAATGTACTTCTCTGTCTCGGTACTTGCTTGTGCACGAATAGTGATTGATGAACTGGAGAACTTTTGATATACCGCATTATCTATGAGTTTTATTTATGATTAGGTGGTGTTTTTCTCAAAAAATTGAGTCATGTAATGGCAAAAGTACTGGAAGATGGTTATAATAATTGGGTAAAAACAACCAGGAGTTCCTGTTGTCACCATAACTTATGTTTTATGGAGTATCTCAGGACATCTTAAAAATGTCAAGCTTTGGAAAAAGTACTTTTCCTAGTCCAAATGCTACAATATTAAGCTATGCGGAATGGATCAGTGATCACCAAGGAGGGGCAGTGTTTGTACCAACTAGACCACTGGGCCAATGACATTCTTCCCTCTACTTTTGGTGAAAGAATTGATAACCTATTCTGCCCCTAGTTGATTAGTTAAAGTGTCATATGAACTGATATTTACATGTCACTGTTTATCCTTGTTTCTTTGTCCCTACTCTTTAATGATACACATGCTTGGATGCTTTGCAGTGTGCCCCCAATATTTCTTGTGTCTTAAGTGCTTTTTTTCCTGCTTTTTTATGCTAGTTTCTTGTTGTTTTAGCATACATTCTGCATGAATTTGATGCAGATCCTCAGTAGTGATTTCTTTTAATATTTTTGGAGTAATGTATTAGCTTGGGTATAATGAATCTGCAAAATGTATACATGCTGAAGTTTTCAAAATCAAACCCTACATGTCATTGGAAGCTGGATTTTGACTATTCTATTTATTTCCTTTTTGAGAAAACCAGGTCATTGAAGATGTGAAGCTGGTGAATCATGTTAGAGATATCTTTTTGGATCTTCAAGATTCCGCTATAGAGCATATTCCTTATCCAATACAATGTAGTATGAAGAATTTATTACATCTGGTAACTCTCTCATACACATAAATGAAGCAACACCATAATTTGTCACTGTGTGACACATAGTAATATGAAGTGTCCTGTTTTTCTCAGCAAGATATACCGACAAAGAGTTTCGCTTCAGAGGTGATTCCTGATTGCTTGGATAAAGCCATAGACAAAGAAAGGCAAGATGTCTGGTTGTCCATGCCTCCATATTTTGGGAAAGACAGGGATAGTTCTGTTTTTTATCAGAAAAAGGCAGTTGAAGTGGTCAATGGGCATGGAGGACTTGACTTATCCACATCAGGAGGCGACGAAAGTGCCCGATTGAATTTGTCCAAATCTAATATTATCAATTCGGAGCACCAGAAACTAGTAGGGATGGGAGTGTCCAATGCCAGGAAATGTGGAGTGGAGATTAGTGGCTGCAAAGATACGAGGGTGGGTTTGGATCGCTATGTCAGTTCATTGTCATGCAGTTCTGCTACAGATAGTGTTAACTTATATGATGTTATGCTTCCAGCTGGAAAAGTTGGAGTTGATTTGACATGCTTATCTTCAGGCCTCCTTGACTCTGCTATTTGTGAAAGATTTAAGTTGGATGGTACAGATTTTTATGAAAATGCTTTGTCACAGATACCTGAATCTTCAGACATGAAATTCCAGAAAGATTTGGAAAAGTTGGACTTTCAAACTGAATCAAGTCACATGGATATATTGAACACATCTTCGAATTTCCCCGCTGGCTGTGAGCTCCACGAAGCACTTGGACTAGCTTTTCTCAGAAAGAGTAATTATTTTGATTGGGAAGCAGAGAGGGCTGAAGATAGAACAGCTATTGATATGCCAGAGGGGATGGACAGTAGCCAGTTGACATCGGACTCTCACACTGATCATCTTCTAGAAGCAGTAGTTTCCAATGTTTGCCAAAGTGTTAGTGATGTTAAAAGTGAGAAACTATTATCTAAACCAGTGCAGTCTCTGTCAACAATTGAAGTTAATCCAGAGCCTTCTAGTCACACTACCCATACTATTACTTCAGCAGGTTATTCATTGCAGCAGTCCTCTCTTGTAGAGGAGGACAAAGAGCATGGCTTGAGCTCATCAGGGGTATGTGGTGTGATATCCCCAACAGGTTTTTCATCAAATTGTACAAGTACGTGTAGTGAGCAGCTGGAGAGGTCTTCTGAACCAGCTAAGAACAACAAAAAGAGAGTCAGGCCTGGTGAAAGTAGTAGGCCTAGGCCCAGGGACAGACAATTGATCCAAGATCGTATTAAGGAGCTGCGGGAACTGGTGCCTAATGGATCAAAGGTAACTTTCTTGCAATGCGTTCTTCCTGCTAGGTTTTGGTTTAGTGATAGTTGCAGTTCTTAATAAAGTAATACGTACTCAAATTTTCATGGTCATTGCACAGTGCAGTATTGATTCACTGCTGGAACGTACGATCAAGCACATGCTCTTTCTGCAAAGCATAACAAAGCATGCAGACAAGCTACATAAATGTGCCAATTCAAAGGTAAAGGTGTTGGCATTCAATGCGTCAAGTATCTTCAAGTGTGGACTTATAAAGAACTTAACCCAATCTCCGTCATATACTAGTGGCAGTGCTTACACAAACTTCCTTTATAAATTCTTTAGGGTGGACTGCTCCATGTCACTCTTGTGGGCTGCTTAAATAATCACTGTTGTATGTGGCAGAAACATGTTATAAATACCTTTTGCCAAATGTCTGCTAAGCAACAAATTGTTCAGATTGGTGTTATCTGACTCTGATTTTCAACTGTCAGCTGCTATCAGAAAGAACATATCCGTTTGGTGACTTAATATATTTTTACCTGATCTTATATGTTACTGCCGAATTCGCAGTTGCATGACAAGGAAACAGGCATGGTAGGATCCTCTAGTTTTGAACACGGTTCGAGCTGGGCAGTGGAGGTGGGAGGTCATCTTAAAGTTTGTTCAATTATAGTAGAGAATCTTAACAAGAACGGACAGATGCTTGTAGAGGTATGTACAGGTCATACATGTAAAACTTTGTGATAGGTTTAATTTTTAAAAGAAGGAACCCCGAAATACATTACGCATGACAGTCCAATTTTTGCTTCTCCAAAGAAGATGCTCTTCTGTTTATCCTATTTGTATATTGTTTCTTTGTCCTTGTTGCTTTCTATTGTTTCCAGTCATACCACTATGGCTGATATGTGCAGATGTTGTGTGAGGATTGCAGCCATTTTCTTGAGATAGCAGAAGCCATTAGAAGCTTGGGTCTGACAATCTTAAAAGGTGTAACAGAAGCCCATGGCGAGAAAACATGGATATGTTTTGTGGTTGAGGTAGGTTTCAAATCTAGATACGATATTTTTGGTTCTTAATTACCCATATGCATTTCACATGTTTGACTCTTTGGAAGTCCTAATTATGCAGGGCCAGAACAACAGAAGCATATACAGAATGGATATATTATGGTCCCTTGTTAAAATATTGCAACCCAAGAAACCAATAATGCAGCAATGATGGCTGATCGACGCTTGGAGATTTTCATGTAGGCTTCTATGTAAGATAGTGTGAGTTGTATGTGATTTTTAGTAGGCTTTTCTGGTCTTTGGCTTTTGTTTGAACTCCCCCCTTCCAACCCTCTAAAAAAAAAGATGAGAAAAAAAGAAAATCTGAGGAAGATGGAAAGAAAACCAGCAATTCTGTGAAGAGCATTTTCTCTCTCTCAACTTTATAGTGCGTGAAGATGGGCATTTGTTGTCTTCCCTCTATTTGCCGCTTGAAAAATTTGTTGTCATTTATTTGGAAGTTTGATTCTTGAAATAAAAAGTCCTGAAGGAGTATCTTAATGTCCGTTTCTGTTTCCAATTCTTTCGGCACTTTCATTTGTTGAAATTAGCAGCTTTGTTTGTTAAAATTCTCAGCTTGTGTCTTTTGTTTTTTGTTCTCAAAACAAAAACATTAACAAATAACGAAAACTAAAAATACTCCCCAAAACACATTAACAAACATACCCACGTTTCCAGTTAGAGTCCTACATTGTCATGAAATAAGCTGTAAAAAAATTAAATAAAATTAGAAATTAACAGTAAAGTCAAAGATTTATTGACCTCCATACAGATTGATCTAGTTCAAAGCATTCAACAACTCAAAATTTTGCAGTACCTTAAACTTTCATTGTATTGCAAGCATGGTTTAGACTTTAAAATGAGGAAGGGCTGAGTTTCCATCCAGTCCCTTTGATCTGTAGAAGGCAAGATACTCACTAATATGAGTTTCCCTGTATATGGGTGGGTTCTGGTCAGATAGAAATTCCTTTATTGGCCCGTATGGTTTAAACTTATGTGTAGCACTTGGATAGAAAAAGCATGCAACTGACACCCTAGGCCCAACCTTTCCTGCTAGTACCCTATGCTCCACGCTTCTGAACTTGTCATTGGTTATAAGCTACAAAAATTTTGAAAGACAGCCAGATTGTGATGAAGATGGATAAGATAATTAGGCAGAGTATTTGCTCTTTTGTTTCTTAGTGAACAGAGAAACTACACTTACCTGCATGAAGTCACCGATGTTGGCTACTAGTGCTCCTTGCACTGGGGGAACATCAACCCAGTGATTTTGATGCAGGACTTGGAGGCCACCAATATTGTCTTGCAGGAGCAGAGTTAGAGAGGATGGGTCTGAATGCTTTGTTGTGCCAAGAGTCAAGTCTGGTTCAGGACAAACTGGGTAATAGTGGCACACCAGTGATTCAGTTTTCATGCAATCTATGCCTGCAAGGTAGTCACTGCTAAGCCCCAAAGCCTCTGATAGCAGTTCTGAGATTGCCTCGCTTAGTTCAATGACATGTTTCATATATTCACTTACAACCTCCCTGAAGAACAGCACACAAGTATTAGTTAATTTTGCAGACAGTATATACATGTATATAGTCTCAAGTGTTTTGAATTCATTCTCAGTTGTTGTTCTGGTACCTGCATACTAGGGGAAATGCTTCAGGATTTAGGGGACCATCTTGAAAATCAAATGCAATGGAGTCCCTCCAGTTTGCTGCTTTCGACACAAATAGATCGCCGTTGCAGTAATACCTGACTCGTTGCTTATAATCGCGCGAGTACCACTCCATCTTCACTTCCTTTGGTTGTTCATGGAATTGTCTTATGGCTTCTAACATGTTGTCTATGACACTAACCGGAATTCCATGATTAACCATTTGAAAGAAACCCCATGTCCCCGACGCTTTACGTATTTCATCGACTATCTCCGCCCGCCGGCAAGTTTCAAAGCCTTGGAGGTCTATCAATGGAACCTGGAAGTGGCCAGTGGCTGGAGATGACATTGGAAGCCTCTCGGGTGGATGGATGAGGAACCTAGGGACCTTGGCCACGCCAGAGTCTACTAGTCCTTTAACTCCAGCCTTTGTTTCATCGAATTCCTTCACTTCCCTGCCTCTGTCATATCCCAAACCAACATCATGAACCGGTTCTCCAGGGTTAGACCCGAACTCCATCTGGGATTATCGAAAGGGAACTGCTTCCTCAAGTTTGAGGGGTTGGAAGTGGGCATTCAAGCAAAAAGAAGAGGTACAAGATGCACCTTGTTGAATGGAAGAACCGGATGAGACCAGTCCAGATGCCTATGATTATAAAAATGAGTGAGCAACATAAGTTGGAGAAAAGTCCAAGATAATGAGATACCCACTTTTAACACTTTTGGCTTTTGCCCAAAAATCATATTCTTCAAAGCGTTACAACACAATCATGTACGTTACACAGTTAAGATGTTTTGGCCCCTTATGTCCCCAATAGCCAAAACAAGAAAGTTTTTGCCTCAGAAAAGACACGCCTATTCGGTCACCGCTTTGCCAAAATGGGATAAGTCTTTGTACACTTAGCGCAACTTCATTGCTTAAAACCCGGATGGGTCTCGCGCTTCGGCCCGCCCAACCTTAAAAACCGCACCTAGTTTTAATTAAAAACCAAGTGGAGGATTTATGGCATAAAATATGCAAAATTCTGACACCATATTATAAATGTTTTTTTTCAAATTGCTAGAAATACACTTCTTTTATGGGATATATAATTGCAAAATCAGTCTTATGTAGTTGGTTTAGATTACAAATCGTTTCATATCGTATCAAAGTGAATTCAGAGTGAGTCTTTTATGGAATAATTGAAACATGCATGCTGATCGTGACCCAGATATTAAAATATTGATTAAATGGGTAAATTCACAGTTTTTCAAAAGCTATCAGTGATTTAACATGGAACCAAAGCATGGGTTCGGAATTCAAAATCTATCTTGTAATTCATCCAACCATTTCAATTAAATATTTCGTGTATGAGTTTTACTTACTAAGAGAGAATTTGAATCTATCAACTTAAAATTTTAAAATACTTAGTAATTTAACAATTAACGCATTGCACACATGGAGTAATGGTATGATTTTAAACAAACAAAAAAATAAATAAAAAAAATTGAGCTCATGCAATAAGCATTGACAATTTGACAGCTACATATGTGAACACAATTTGGGCATGTTATTTGGTGACATCAAAGGGTCACATTTTACTTATTGTCGAATTTTATATATATATATAAGAAAAACCTCTCAATGGTGTCAAAGACTTATTTTTTAGCAATGAAATTTATGCAAAGTTTGGTGACATGAGAGGAACGTTTTACTTGTCAACCTGATGCAAATCATCTCAGACAAGTAATGTGCAATATTATATAACAAAGATGACTTCCAAATTTAAGTAAAATATTTAACTGAATCCGAATCCCGTCAAAGAATTTTAAAAAATTCAGGCAGAGAATGAGCAGAGAATATGGGGTCCGGGTGTTCTACGCAACTCAAGGCGTGATGTTTACTGTTGAGTATGACTTGTCACCTATCAATTAGTATTGCTATCTCATAATTGAAGAATTGGACATCTTAATTACACATGGGTAGTTGAAAGGCTCATGATTGAGAGTTGAGCTTCTTAATTATACATGGGTAGTTGAGAGACTCATGGGCATTTAAGAAGGGTTGGTGGACCTTGCTAATGTAAAAGAATGAGAGCTCATTTGTACATCATTCCATTCTAAAAGAGCTAGAGAATAGTGAGAAAAAGAATATACAAAGCTCAAGTGAGCCATTTGAGAGAGTGAGAGAATTCTCTTTATAGAATCACTATCAAGTGTTGTTTTGGGTGTACTTGAGTCTTTGGGTGTAAGCCACTCTTTGCATCTCCCTTGTTTTCATAGTAAAAGATCTTGATCTGTCTTCTCCGACAGACGTAAGTCAAGCAGGCCGAACCACTTAAATCCTTGTATCCTATTTTGGTAGTTTTATTTCTTGATCTTTACTTCTCAATATATTTTGGTGCCTTTATTCCAACATTTACTTGCCCGATGCACTTGAGCCCTTCATTCCTCTCTCATTTCCTGTCCAAATTTCTAAAAACTCAGACAAAAAAGCTTTCCGGAAATTCTAATCTAATTAATTTGAATATGAAAGTGATCTCCATTGCAGAAAAACCTTACTCGGAGCTTATGGAATCTGCTTGTGACTCCTATAATCTTCCATGACAGCAGATGGAACTCCATGATTAAATTACAGATTTGCATTGACTATCTCCACTCGTCGACAACTCTCAAAGCCTTCAACAGCATTATAAGTACTTTGGCCTTGCTTTCCTCTCGTTAAACTTCTTTCACTTCCTTTGCTCTATCATAACTTTTCCCATTTTCAGAACTAGCTGCTTTGTTGCCATCTTAATAGTTAATTAGTATTATTTGACAGTTTTTAAGTTCTTTTATCAATGATTAGGCCCTTAACCATTGGCCACTGCCCATAGGCCATAGCCGTTGTGGACATCAATTAGATCGGCGTGCGAGTGGCCACATGAGAGAGAGAGAGAGAGAGAGAGAGGTGGGTGCAAAAATATCAACAGATAGTACTAAAATAGCTTTCATTTTCCTCTGTTCTTTCTTTGTCAAGTTAAACTTGTGGACTTAATAAGATCAAAAGCAACACGTCTTGTCCTCTTTTAACACAACTCCTTCTCTACACATCTTGTATAGTACTTGCTCCTCTCTCTCATCTCTCCCTCAGGTACATTCCACATGGTTTGTCCTTTGCTGCAAGATATTAAACCAAACATTGACGTTTGTACGTCGGGTTTGGAGTCGTGTAAAAAATTGCAACCTCTAAATGTCATATGCTTAGTTCACGTTGCGTTAAAACATAAGTATAATGCTATATAGATTAACTATAATCTGACTCATTTAATTATACAAATTAGAATCTACTTTTGTATAACGTTTACGTCAAGTTCGTAGGTCGTGTCAAAAATTCTCTACCCTAAAAAAGTAACCAAATTGCTGGCTTTATTGTTTTAAAAAAATTTGCTCAAACAATAGGGATACCCTGTATCTTTTTTGTTCAGACATCTTTTCAATGTCTAGAACATATGTTGTGGTTCAAGTAAGTAGACCCCAATTTTCCTGTTAAAAAAAACAAAAACACAAAGAGAGGAAGATGATGACACTATAGTTGTATAAAATAAGCAATTTCCATTAGAGGTGAAGAGCTGGGGGTGCAAATATATTCGATGGAGGCACCACAAGTTGACAAAAGCAAACAGAACGAGCAAACGGTGGCAATCTCAGCAACAAAAAAGCAAGAGAGATGACAACAGAAAGAAAACAAGATGGAAACACTAAAAAAATTCATAGATATACCACTTGCACAAACTACTTGATTTGCAAGATCTATTAGTAATCCGAGAAGATAATGTTTAGCAGAAATGTTAGAAATTACATTTTTATTTCATAATATTGACATAATAATCTCAATTAATTCTTAATTTTTTTTTTATTATTATTTTTTAACAATGACTAATCCAAAAGTTGATTGAAAGTATTACGTCAACTAGGAGTGTACTCGGTTATTTCCCATTTAAATAACTATAACCCCAACCGGTTTACCAATTACAATTATTACCAACCGCCAGTTATCCGGCTAATAATCGAATAAGTGGTTTTTATTCATGCATTGAAAGGCAAACTAGCAATTATTTTTTAATACCCTTTTGTCATAAATGATTCTCATTCTCAAAATTTTATATGGTGGGACATGTTTCCACAAAATATCAAATTCAACAGTACTATCCCTTTTTGCTCTTTCCTTCATTTTTCCTTACCAAATACATGCTCCATGGTTTGTATTTTTGGTGGCTCAATTTTCCAGTCTTTTCCTTCTACTATTTTTGATTTTTTCCACGAGTTTATCAAATAAGAAATGGGTTGCTCTCTGACCATGAAGTAGTGGTCAGTACGTGCTTGTTGGTTTCTGGGGATACCCTTTCATTTCTAAGCCACCATATTTGTACTTAACCCTTCTGGTCTCTTAAACTCATTTGAGTTTCCAGATTTTGAAGCATGTGCAAGCTTAGTTTGAGAAAAGTTTTGATTCTTTATTGTGAAGAAATGGTGTGGTGACAAGTATGAAATAGTTTGTGGTTCTGCCACTTATAATTTTAATATGGTCTCTAATATATATATATATTAAAAAAAAATCGGTTACCAGTTATTTGATTATTAACCGATTTTCTAAAACCTTATAGCCGATAACCGTAATCGGATATCGGATTATTCGGTTACGATTATTTCTGGTTTTTCAGTTTTTCTGTTTCTCCGGTTAGTAGATGTTAGTGGTTATCAATTATTTTCGGTTAATAACTGCTCCGTTTGCATACCCCCTAACGCCAATATTGTATGATAGTTGTAACATCTCCACAAAAATTCACAAAAATAACAACTCACTTATGCTTTATTTGTTAACATCCCCACCTTAGAGAATGGATTAACCTAACTCAATGGATTAAATGTAAATTTATTAATAATGTTAGTGTCATAAATTTTTAAAAAAACATTATAATTTTAAATTAGCCGCGTATGTGCATGAAATTGCATGAGAAATTTATTCAAGTGTTTTAAATGCATCAAAACTTAATTAATTTGGTGTGGTAATTTCAATAAAATATATATATATATATATATATTGGAAATATTATTTTTCAGCCAAATAAGCCCTAGCCGCCCCCTAGGGGTATTTGTGTCACAGTCTCGCAATTTTTTCTTTTTCTTTCTTAAAATTAAGTCCTAGACTAAATTGGACTCTAAACCATAATCCTATTCGGAAAAGAAAACAAAACCCTATACTTAAAAAGGCCCTCTTTGGCCGTGCACCCCCCATTAACCCCATTTTCTCACTTTTTTTCACAACTTTCTCAAGAGCACACAAACAACCTAACCCTAAGAAAAATAGGCAACCCCAAGTTCTTGAGAAAATTTGGTTTCTCTATATTTCTTCTAGACTAAATTGGACTCTTAGCGGGTTAAAATCGAATGATTTAACCCGTTTAATTAAATAGATCAGATTAAAATTGACTTATAATCTTATACTCCTCCTTCAACACAATCTGAACACAAACATGAATTGTCACTCCTAAAAGACACCCAATTCAGTTTCAATGGCCCTGTACGAAAAAATCTATTATTTGTTTGTGCATAAACCTATAACAATTGAGTAGGGCCCAGTGTGAGTCTCATTTCATCTCATGAAAGGCCTGTATGAGAAAACCTGTTCGTTTGTGCTAAACCTGGCTATAACAATTCATTTCACCTCACGTAAGATCTATGAAACTTTTGTGCAAATAGCCCATTTTCATAAAAGGTTAGTATAAATAAGTAGTAGTTTCCAAGCTCAATTTAAGAAGAAAATTCAAAATCCATAAGAAACAATATAGCCCATTGAATTAAAAGGGTAACAGTGCACTACGAGTTCAAAACAAAATGTGGGTCCTAAACCATACACAATGAAACTGAATCCTGGCAGATTGAGATAATGAGTTTCAAAAACAAACCAGGAACCAAATAGGCTCCAGCTTAGTGATCAGTAATGTCTTCTCCACCGACGCGTTCTTTCTAGACAGTTTTAGTTTTAGGAACCTTCTTCTTGGATTGTCTCCTCGGAATAGAGTTCTTCATCCCTATGAAAAACAGTAAAGCCCCAAAAAGAGCCATATTCTGCAACAACAAGGTGGGCATATATTACTTCAGACTTGAGAACATCATGTGGAACATATTATAACAGTGGCTGTATTTCAGGAGTATAGAAAATATAAAATGGAGCTGGCAATACAGTAACCTGAGTAAATTTGATGAAAAGTTGAGCAAATTCTTTCTCCTCACTGTCATAGTTGTAGAAATCATATACAATCGGAGCAGCAATCAGCTGATGCAAAAGCTGTGCAGAGGAAACAACACTTGTGAATGATTAATTGGTCAAAAAAGAAAGGGTCGGGATGCATCTTAGGCACTGGCAGATGACTCAAGTGCCCCTGAACCCTGGTAGTCATAAAAGATCGAAAGTAAATTAAGTAGCATGGTTGACATTCGTACCAGAAGATAGGCTCCAAGAGAGCTGCCAAATATAAAGATGATTCCCCCAATGCCCTTCAGTGCTATAGTTGCAGCAACTAAATGTTTCACCTATGGCAGAACATCCATGAAAAAAAAAAAAGTCAGAAAACAATGTTGTAGACAGGTCAAGCACACAAAGTGAGGTATATATAACGTCAAATCTGTTATTAAAAATTATGTATTTACAATACACAGCTTATATCCCCTTTTACATATTGTCATAAGAATCTGCTGGATGGATGGCCCTTAACATAATGCAAGAAACTCTTAAGAAAGGCCTTTCTACATCCCAATCGAAAACTTAAATCTGTGCTGAATCATTGTGTTCTTACAAGCTTTGCCCCATGAATAGGTGCAATGAACCATATGAAAGAGGAAAGCCCACGTCCCACTTCAACAATTAATTTCGTTATTTTTATCATTTGCTTCCCATAACCTCACCTTCTATTAACACTTTTCACTATGAAAACCTTCGTATCAACGTTTTCTACTCCTAGTGATATACATATACCAAGAGTATGGTGCCAAAAGGGGGAGCATGACAATTGGTGCAGCTTACCAAATGCGTTTTCATCTTCAAACAGCTGGTGCCAAATGCCCCAGTCCCATTCCACAGAGAGAACACAAATCAAAAGAAAGAAAATTTGGTTTTAAAATTCACTTTTTTCCCCATATAAGTTGTTTAAATTTTAGAATATTCTAACCGAAATTACTTTAAACTACTAAATGACAAACACACATGGGCGCACACGAGTGCGCACACAGATTCTCACTTCAATATCTGGCACTTGGATGGCAACATGAGACTGAACACGTTTTGTAAAGACATCAAACTTTGGTCCGAGAGCCTTTGCTGCCGGTCCCCCATCTACTCCATATTCATTGAACCTATAAAGAGGAATAAATCCCAATATCTTATAATCAAGAAACCTAAGAAATCATATCAACTAGAAATGTTAGCATTTATAACCAAGGATTGCTTCAACAAAAGCAAGCCCCTAATGATTTTCATCCAAAGAAAGGAACTTAATGATGTCACAGAGTGAATTACAAGTTTGATCTAAAACAAAATGAAATCAAGCAAATTAAGATAAACTTTCCCAAAACCAGCCATTGTTATAAAATAAAAGGTTTAATCAGGAACTTGCTAGCAAATCATATTAACAAGTCTTGCTAAGATCTATATTATATGGCATCTCCAAAAAAAAAGTCTAAATGGTTTCAGCGCAGGGTTTGAAGAAATTAGTGGAGAACAGAGAAACAGTTCTCTTGATCCATTCCAGAAAATAATATATCAAACACTAAGAACCATCTATTGACAGAAAGTTTGTTAAATACCAGACTTCGCTTTTTTTTAATCATTATTATTATTTCCAGAAATTCCTCTTATCCAAGGCACCTTAGCACAAGGAAACTGGAGAACCAAACTTATGCAGAAATTGACGGAGTCCAATACAAATTCTTCGGTTGATTCCTGTTACGTTGGTTGGTGGTAGACTTCTTGGCACAAGCTTTCAGTGTCCAGTTAGAAGAACATTTATCTTTATTATCTTATCTTGTCAGTAACGTGGATTCCAGTAGTAGTAGTTTAGTTCATCAACAATAGGCCAACGCCTATACAAACAATGTGATTGAGTCTTTATGAGATATGCAAGTATTTGAAAGTTTCCCAAACTTTTCTATGAGATGAGACTCCACCAAAGCCAGTGAGATTCTGCTTCAACCTATTGTTATTTCAGTGAGATTCTGAATTAATGTGAGATTTATCTTTATTTTCTTCTGTTCTTTACGTGTGCTGCCTCACAACCTTTCATACTAGGAACCCTAGTTCCCTCTTTGTGACCTCATCACTTAAATTCAAGCACAAATCAACTAAAAAAACAACCTTTAGACACCATCAACCGTTGTCACATTCTGCAAAAACTCATTCCATTTCTAGGCTTCTAACCACAAGTTGTACCAAATGATGTTCAAAAACTATAAAGTACATGATTATTTTAATATATGAAAATTTCAAACTACACAGAAATTGACACATTTAGCCCAATCTGTAGCTCTATAGCTTGTATATTCTGCTCCAACCAATAGTTGTTATGGAAACAAAAGCAGCCAATATATTTGTTTTAAACAGCAAACTCATCAATGCCATATCATAATTAGTAGCCCATAATGAGCTAAACTCAGTGATAATGAAGTTACCTAAACTAGGTTGGAAAATAACATTCAATTACTCAAACCCATCATTTTACTTTTCTGCCAGAAGTACTCACTGATAAAGAAAATGCAGATCTATACCATTTCACTCTTAAATGGTCAAAGACTCAATATAACAGATCCAACAAGAACAAGAACTGCCAAATCTAAAACAAAAAACTACTCAAAACCCAGAATTATATTTGCCTAAAAGAAGACATATGCGCTGAATAATTAATAAAATCACAATAATATAAAGAAAAAAAATGATATCGGAAGCATATGAAAGCTTAAAAAGAAACTACTTACTCTTGGTAAGCAGAGAGTATGAAAACAGAGGCGAAGAGAACTCTCCCAAGAAACGAAGCGAAAGCCATTGCCTTTTCTACGTAGAGAAACAGAGAGAGGAAATCTAGGTGAAGCCCTGAACTCTCTCTGAGTCTTTCTCTGTCTCTGTCTCTCTCTTAATCGATTTCTTTACGACACGGCAAAAGAGGGGGATTTGAAAGAAACGTGAGGGGCTAGGGGTATTCTTGTCTAAATGTAAAAGTCTTTGCGTTGAAGTGCCGCAGTGGGCTGCTTTTTCGAAAGAAGCGAAACAATGGGCCGATGGGCGCGTCTGAGATTTTGAGTCTGTGCTCTGAAATGCCCTTGGCTTTCATCAAATTTACCTTTTCTCTAATTTCTTTGACAATTGGATGTAAATTAGGAAAGCTTCCATGTTAATGAAGAGTCAAATTCACATTTACTCTTTTATGGCATTTAGGGAGGTAGAAATGCTTGGGATATTATTTTTTTTTTTTTACCAAGAGACGGGTATCAAAGATGATGTAAAATTTATTTATTGAAAATTATCAAAACAATTAATAAAAATAAATTGTATGGATATCAATAAATAAGCTCCACACCATCTTAGTATTCATCACTTAGTAAAAAATTTGGTACCTCAAACATTTGATGCTGATGTATACTACATTTAGTCCTATGATGAGGAGGCAATTTCAAGTTTGGGAGCACACAATATTTAAGAACAAAGTTAGGCCAATCTATTTGTCATTAATACGTGTGAGAAAGGTGGAGCCAATTTCAAGTTTGGAAGCACAATATTTAAGAACAAAGTAAATTCGATCTTTTAAATTGACATTTATCATTAATGCATGTGATTATCATATACATTTTTAAATTGACAACTGGCATATGAGAATTACATACTCTAATTGCATATATTAATTTAATATCCTAGGTTGGAAGGACTTCCTCCAACCCAGCTTTGAGGAAACTTTGTTCATTTTTTGGACAGAAATTAACTGCAAAGTGGTTTGTAGCTAATTCCTACAAACCAGTCTAATAAATTGACAAGTGTCCCTTAACATGTGAGAAGCATGTGCTATTAAAATACGTGTTTCTTACCTGTTAAATGATACAAGTCACTTTATTATATTGATTTATAAGAATTACCTACAAACCAGTAGCTAATCCTTGTCCTTATTTATCTTCTCAATATTTAAGCCCTATACCCATGATTGCCATCCAAATGAGCCTCAGTCGTGAGATGGTTAATTGGTTATATTCCTTTACAAAACAATGTGACCTCTAAATACTAAAATAGTTTAAGAACAAAGTCAAGGTGTATGCATCATTGAGGTACGATATGCTTATAATTTTTGTACAACTATTGCAAAACTTTAAGAGCTTTTTTTTAAAAAAAAATAAACATTGAATATGTAAAATTCACACGTAAAAAAAACAGAGATATATATATATATATATTAAAATTATATATGAGTTATACAAAGATTGTAAACGTATCATATCCCCGGCCTCATTAGTAATAAATGTAGCTTTAGGTACAACTCACAAGATTTTGATTTATCAAGCCATTTGGTATGTGATGTGTGCAATCAATCCATCCAAAATAACTGAATTATTAATTCCATTAAGTGATAATGTATCAAATTCTTAATCAAAGAAACGATATAGAAAATTTTGACTAAAAAGAAAAAAGTAAATATTTGGGGTACTAATTATTACAATCCATTACAAATTGGCATGGTAGTCTAGTACTTGGTACTGACACATTAGCTACAACTAAATTTAATTATTTAGTGACTGACTCACATGGTGAGTTCCACGTGAATTGTCACATCAATATGTAAGGGATTCATTAAAAGTTATAATACCCCTAGCAAAACTAAAAAATAAGTAATAGAAAAGAGTAATGCTAGAGGTCCACTTGTATCTCTCTTGTGTCACTAAAAATTGACATGGCTTTTAAAGTCACAATTAGATTTGAGATAATCACTATTAAATTTTGATTTAATAGTAATTTTAAGAGCCACGTTAATTTTAAGATGACACAAGAGGAACCTCTAGCCTTAATTGATAGAAAAACTATTTTTGTTTTTAGGGGGAGGGGGGGAAGGTAACTGATTTATTTTCCTTTTAACTAAATAGCAAGTTCTACTTAGAAAAAAATATCTTAGAAGTCCTCGATGTATGACTTTTTATCAAATAACTCCTTAAGGTTTAACTTTTATCGATTTACTCCATAAAGTTTCAAATTGTTAACAAATGCATATTTTTATCTACCTTTTGTTAAATTTATAACGGTTCTGCCGCATTATGCACAATAAAAAAGCGACATGGGTCTCATTTAATAAAAAAAGATAAAATTATATATATAGATGAGAAGATGAAAAAAAAAAACAGAGGTGAGGAGTAGCGAGAGGGGCTTGTGTAGCTGTCCCCCACACTTGGGGTGACCCGAGCAACCACACCACCCTTGATAATTTTTATTTTAAATAATAATAATAAAAAAAGAAAAAAAATTTCTTTTTCTTTTTTATATTTTTTATTATTTTTATTTTTATTTTATTAAATAGGACATATGTCACCTTTTGATTTGATATGTCGTGGTAACACTATTAAAAATTTAACGGAAGGTAAATGAAGAATCTATTTGATACCAATTGAATCTTTAAAGAAAAATTGATAAAATTTAACCTTAAAGATTTGATAAAAGGTCATACTTATGATGTCACCCTCTAGAACATATTTTTTTTTTTTTCCTTGTACTTAATACAAATTCCAATAAATGGATCAACTTATTTTCCACCCAAACCCGGGTTGAACCGATCCGCAGCTCTTGTATAAACTGAGATGGTGCTGGGCTGCTGGCTGCAGAGCCCTGAGCAGCTTTGCACTCCTAAAATACAACAGGAATCGTCAGTTAGACCAGTGTTTGTGGAAGTACATGAAATCTATATCTAACTTTAACCCTTTATCAATCCCAAAATCCCTTCATCAACCCAACCCACTAACTGATCAGAAACAAAATTTATTCGACCAGTTGAAGAAATGTTCCAGCCTAAAGAACCTGGAATCTGCGTATGCCTCTATGATCAAAACCAATGCAGACCAAGACTGTTTCTTGGTGAACCAGTATATCAGCGCATGTTCGACCTTTTCGCGCATAGATTACGCAGTTTTAGCATTTACCCAGATGGAAAATCCTAATGTTTTTGTCTATAATGCAATGATAAGAGGCTTTGTTCGTTGTTTTCACCCTAAAAAAGCTTTGGAATGTTACATAGAAATGTTGAGAGCTAAGGTTATGCCAACAAGTTATACGTTCTCCTCGTTGATTAAGGCTTGTTCCTCGGTATCGGCTTTGGGGTTTGGTGAAGCTGTACAGTGTCACATTTGGAGAAATGGGTTTAGTTCGCATGTGTTTGTTCAGACTGCTTTGATTGATTTCTATTCGAGTTTAGGTAAACTTGGTAGATCGATACGGGTGTTTGATGAAATGCCTGAAAAAGATGTTTTTGCATGGACTTCGATGGTTGCGGCTCACATCCGGGCTGGGGAGTTGAGTTCTGCAAGGAGATTGTTTGACGAGATGCCTGAGAGGAATACTGCAACGTGGAACACTTTGATTGATGGATATGCGAGAATGGGGAATGTGGAATCTGCGGAGTTGTTGTTCATTCAGATGCCTGAAAAGGATATAATCTCCTGGACAACCATGATCACTTGCTATTCTCAGAACAAGAAATTCAGAGAAGCATTAGAAGTATTTAGTGAAATGACAAGAAATGGGATCAGTCCTGACGAAGTTACCATGGCAACTGTTATATCAGCTTGTGCCCATATTGGAGCACTAGACCTTGGAAAGGAAATACATCTTTATGCATTGCAGAATGGATTTGATCTTGATGTTTATATTGGGTCTGCACTGATTGATATGTATGCCAAGTGTGGGAGCTTGGATAGGTCACTTTTGGTTTTCTTCAAGTTGCGGGAAAAAAACCTGTTTTGTTGGAATTCAGTAATTGAAGGGCTTGCAGTTCACGGATATGCAGATGAAGCACTAAAGATGTTTGACAGAATGGAGAGGGAGAAGGTCAAGCCAAATGGGGTTACTTTTATTAGTGTTCTAAGCGCCTGCACACATGCAGGACTAGTTGAAGAAGGCCGTAGGAGGTTTCTGAGCATGACCAATGATTATTTCATCCCTCTCGAAGTTGGACACTATGGATGCATAGTTGATCTACTGAGCAAAGCGGGTTTGCTTGAAGATGCACTCGAATTGGTTAGAAGCATGAAAAACGGATGCTGCAATCAAACTACTACGCTAATGTGCAACCGTAAAGTCGAACCCAACTCCATCATCTGGGGTGCCTTGTTGGGCGGGTGCAAGCTCCATAGGAACTTGGAGATTGCTCAACTTGCTGTTAATGAACTCTTGGTTTTAGAGCCACACAACAGTGGCTATTACAACCTGCTCGTTAACATGTATGCTGAAGTAAATAGATGGGGTGAGGTTGCAAAAACCCGGGCAGCCATGAAAGATCTAGGGATAGAAAAGAGATGTCCTGGATCGAGTTGGATTGAAATGGAGAAGAAGATTCATCAGTTTTCCGCTTCTGATAAATCTCACCCATCTTCTAGTGAAATTCACTTGCTTCTGGCTGAATTAGATGGGCAGCTGAAGTTAGCTGGTTTTATGCCTGAACTAAAGTGGGGGGATTCAGGCTGAGCTGCTTACACCTTTTGGGATTGATGTAACAAATTATTTTCTTTGGGGATCTTGTGAGACTTGCCCCGCTAAATATTACGAGAAATGATACATTTTTCAAATTTTTTCTCCAAAAGATGTCCTCAAGTGATTGTTACCATCCTTTGAGTTTTATTATTTTGGAAAATATGTTACAATTTTATGGGATGGTGACACATCACTTGTAAACCAATTTTTAGAGAAAAATTTTGGAAAGTGTAGCATTTCTCTGCTATTCTTCGTACCCCTATTTATTACACATCGGTTGATATGACGTGTTTTAAGTGGCTGACATAAAAGATAAATGCTATAGGTACTTAAACTTTTACGAAGGGAGACTTACAAATTGATATGAAATCTGATGTGGCGTTTTCTCAATAAAAAACTTAACAGGCATTTATCTCTTTAATGTTCACGTCAGTGTACAATTTTTTTTTTTTTTTTTTTCCTTTCTTTCTAAAAAGCTGGTTCTTTCTCTCTCTCTCTCTCTCTCCAAGCTTTTCATTTTCTAAAAAAAAAAAAAGAAAAAAAACAAGACTCATCTTCCTGAATCTTCTCCAGGCCTCTCTCTTAAATTGTGCGGCTGAGGAGATCTCTCCAAGTCGGATGATGATGCACACGCTCCTCCAGGCCGATTTTCGGTTCGGCATTATCTACTCCAACGCCGTTTCAAGCACTGTAGAGGTCAACTGCGCCGGGGAGGTGGTTAAGCACGAGCGTCTCGTTGACGACTAGTTCTTCATTATCTGCAAGGGCCAGGAACGAATCCGAGTGACCAATCTGGTTCGGACCAAGCCCTACCTATTCACCGAGGTGACGTGGTTGGAGGACTGGCCATCCAATGACGGGGAAGAGGATCTGGAGCCGTTGGCAAGCGAGGTGGAGGGGCACATGAAGGATGCGATTCGGCGCTCGAATCGGCTGGATGGGAAGCCGGAGAAGGAGGCACAGGACCTTCATTGGAACCTCTTTTTGACTCCGTTTTCGTTTTTCGTCGATAGCACATTCGAGGGCGCGCCAAGAGAGCAGCAGGCGCTACTAGAGTTGGAGGACACGGCACTGTGGCACCACCTCGCTGGTACACAGGCCATTGTGCGCGCGCGCGCGAGAGAGAGAGAGAGAGAGAGAGAGAGGCATTGTGGTTGAGGCAGAAATTCTTTTTTTTTTTTTTTTTTTTTCAAGAAAATGAAAAGCTTGGAGAGAGAAAGAACCAGCTTTTTAGAAAGGGAAAAAAAAAATGTACATTGATGTGAACAGTAAAGAGAAAACGCATGTTAAGTTTTTTAATTGAGAAAGTTCACGTCAGATTCTACATCAGTTTGTAAGCTTCCCTTTATAGAAGTTTAAGTACATATAGCATTTCTCGACATAAAAAACCATTCAAAACAAGTCACGTCAATCAGTGTAAAATGTGTGTGATAAATAAGTGTGAAGAATATCATTACTTTATGGTTTTTGGGTTTGACACGCGGGATATTCATTGACAATTAAACGCTAGGCACCTTCATCTTGTGCCCAATTAACACTTCTTATATTCTGAAATTTTATTTGAGCTTTTGAAACAAGAAAAGTTTTTATACTCTATTAATCCCATTAAAAATGTGTGTGAAAATTATAAACTTAATAAATAAAAGTAATTTAATAGACCGAAAACCAATATAAAAGAAAACTTTATCTTTTGAAAGGACTTGGAAAGCGATTTTGCAAGTTTTGCTAGAATTGTGATTATTATTATTATTATTATTATTTTTTGTGATAATAATGGGATCAATTGCATTACTCAATAAAATTATTCTCGCTCCACGAGTACAATGGCTTGGATAAGGGAAGGACACTCCCCTCTCCAAGTCTTATCTAATGACTGAGAAATTGCGTATTTTAAAATCACATGGACTGCCATATTAGCACCTCTCTTAACATGATGCACATCAACAGAGCTAAAGGAGGGAAAGCTAGAGACGGTCTTGGCCATATGCTTGATTACATACCTCCTCCTTCATCAAAGCCGACATCACCACCAAAGAATCCCCTTCCAAAATCACCTTTTGATATCCCCGCCTCTCTGCCAAAAGAAATTGCATGCCAAGATGCTATTGCCTCTGCCATTGGTGGGTCAACTATGAATGGGGAATTTGGTGAGCCCTTGTTGCTACAAGCCTACAACCCAACCTCCTGCATCTCTTATGACTATCCCAACTTCCATTTTCATGGCTACTTATCTACTGCCGCGTCCACGTTAATCTTCCATTTTCCATTGGGGGGGGTCTAGTCCACCAGTTAGGGATCGACATGATCACCTCTGGAGGTCTTTTTCTACTGTGAATCATGCTTTGTTATAGCTCTTGCGATTAATTAAAATTTGACATGTTATGACGGTAATTCATCAGGACTACTTTCTTATTTTAAGTACTGAAACTGGAAGCGAGTCTATCAAGTTCATCATGAAAAAGGAAAATGCTTGAAGAAATGCAACTACTATTTAACACACCCACATTTAAGGGTGTAAGATGAGCTCAGCTGTTCGTGAATTCGGCTTGATTCAGTCTTAGTTCGAAAAATAAATAAGTTGTTCATAAACACTATAATATATTTGAATATTAAACGAAACATACTTGTATAAACTCGACTCGGATAAACTTGTATAAACTCATATAATTTCATTTTTACAATTTTTTTTAGTATTATTTTAATTACGCAATAAGAACATCTTAAATAAAAGAAAATTTTCTTTCTAATATGATAAATATAATTTAAATTATTGTTCTGAGTTTAGTTTTAAATATTTGTCTGCATTAGTGTGTTTGTGAGCATGTGTGGATATGTGCACGCGCGTGTTTATGTGTGTGCATAATGAAGTTATATACATGCATATAAACTCGAGATTAAATTATTTAAGTTTGAAGTTAATTTATTTAATTAATTCAAATGCTAAAATTTTAACAATAATTAATTAATGATTAGTATAGATTTGCGAAATGTGATACAAGGTTCAATTAACTTGTTAACCATGATATTTACTTTATATAAGAAATAAATTAATTAATTAAACAGCTTGTGATAAGCTCAAGTTCAACTCGTGTTAGAAATAAAATTAAAAGAATTAAACTTTTTACAAAGAGCAATGCTATCCTTTGTACCTATTTATCATACTAATTTTATGCTGTTGATATGACATTGATCAAGTACTTTTTTATTTTTTATTTTTTTTTTAAGTAACTAATATGAATAACAACTTCAAACCACTTAAAACACTAAAGTCAACGATGTGAAATAAGTGAAAAAAGCACCGGTACTTTGTTATAAGTGCAGCACATAGCTGAAGACTGAACATGTCTAAAGGGCATCACAGATTGAGCAGCACAGCAAGAATTGGCTGACAGGGAAAAAACAAAGAATTCTCCTCCAATATTATATAACAATCAGCAAACGAAAAAGCATTGTTTCTTACAAGATCACATATTCACATATTAATCATACTGCAGCAGTCCGAACATAAACTACTACTCAATCCCCATATCTGTGCTCTCCTCCATTTGGTCATATTCAGGTTCTATGGTGCTATATCTCTACCTGGAATGTTCTTGAGTCAGCTTCAATGGAGTGAAGATGGAGTCAAAGACCAGCGTGATTAGAGCAGCGTGTGACAGGATAGATTACTGGCATCATTACAAAGGACAAAGTTTTTAAAACTGCGCTCTAAAAAATTCCTTTACTCAGTCTATTATTTAAAATACATGTATTTTAACAATTTGAAAGAATGAATTATAAAAAATTCTTATAACCCTGTTCGAAAAAAAACTTTGTTCGATTCCAATAGCTCCCATGTTATGGTTTCTGAAATGGGCTCAAGAACAGTTTGTAGCTATTCACCAAATTTCCAGCATAGTAGGGATAATTATTTTGATAATCTTTCACTAGGCATCAAGTCATTAAATGCAAATTGTAAGATGTCTATAAACTGTATATGCAATCTATTCAAAGTAACCAAAATCATACAAGAAAAGATATCCTTTCAATTGATCATAAAGATGGAAGTTTGACGAAACCTCCATAACAACAAAAAAATTAATCCTGAAAGGATGAACAATTAAAATCACCAATTGCATTCACAAAACTCAAGGGGATACATGATTGTCATGGATTAGAAATCAGAAAAAAAATGACCACCTTTGTTTCGCAAATGGGATTCAAGGAATTAAAAAGCAAAATGACAATAACAACACATTGCAAGTCTCCTGCATTTTATAAACATTATCTTACCCTTCCATTATAAAGGAGAATGACAGACACTATTGAATCCGGTACCAAACACGGGTTTGAAAACACTTATGATTTTAGATTTTAAAACAACTTTGTTTTTTCAAAACCATTTACAAACAATTCAAATCACAAAACACTTAAAAACACTTTTTCAAATAAAGCCCAACAAAAAAATCTATCATCTTTACCATGGAGAGAATGATCAGATAGAGCTAATACAAATTGTGCCATCATCCCGGCAATCAAACCAATAGGGAAATATAAATCATCATCTCATTCTCCACCAAATTGTTCATCTAATCATGTGCAAGATCAAAACTAAAATTGTTCAAAAACGATATTCATCACACAACCCACAACGAGTTCACAAGGTACCCATCATAAAAGTCATCAATTTATACCCCAGTTAAGCCCATTTTAAAGACAGTAATCACATGAAGATTAGTGTTAAGACATTCGATCTTAATCCAACGCTTCTAGTGACTAATAACAAAGATTTATCAACAAAATGACCTCGTCGAAAAAGCAATCTCCTAAGCACCCAGAAACACATAACACAACAGAAAAAAGAATTCAATGCTTCTCATACCAATGAATATAAATTATTTTAAAAAAATAACTGAAAATAAAAGTCATGTGAGGAGAAGGATCAGCTAGAGCTAATACAAAGATTGACGCCATCATTTCGGCAATCAAACCAATAGGGAAACACAATCCTCATCATCATCTCGATCTCCACCAACTATCTTGAAAACTTAAATATATATAAAGACAAAAAAAAAAAAAAAAAAAACAAAAGTTTCAAGAAATCAAATAGATAGGTGATTTATGGGTATGAAGAGCGGTGTTGTTAACAGAAGAGAAAGCCCAATGGGAGTTACGCCTAAACAGAGAGGGATGGAAGGAGATTGGTCGTCAATCGGACTGTTAAGAAGGAGAGGTGAGTAACAGAACAACGGCGGATTATTTTAGCTATGGCGTAACAACAGCTGTGGCTGATAGTGAAACCCTAAACGGGGGGAGGTATTTATAGAGAGATGGGTGCCGGGTGCGTGAGAACCGTGAAATATCGGAAACGCCCTTTAAAGGTTTCTCGTAATAAAATCCTGAATTGTTTGTTAAATGTCCCTATTTATTCTAAACCGTTGATTTAGATCAACGTCTCAATAGTAGCCACATCATCAATCCCATCCGGCCTCTCTCTTATTTCTAGGGAAAATGATAAATGTACTGTGTACATCACATGTACAACAAGTGTACAACACCCCTCTCACATGGGGTGGACCCCACACACTATAGGGCCCACCCCATGTGAGAGGGGTGTTGTACACTTGTTGTACATGTGATGTACGGGAATCATCTCTCTATTTTTAGATTGTCTTCTGACTCTTCTTCGCACCGCTCCCAACCCAGCTCTCATGGATGCAGCACGGAAAACAAGGAAAAAAAAGTTCAAAAAAAAAAAAAAATCATACCATAGAAAGAAGGCCCTCGTCCCCCACCGATGCACGCAGCGGATCTATCGGCGGAATACGTTGTTTTATGTCTACCGTCAAGCCGCGGGTTGAAAGGCTGCGCGTCTTGCTATGGACAAGATTGCAGGATGCACACCCCACATTATTCACAAATTTATGTTATTTCAATTTTAAGACATGATACTGTCATTCCCAAATGCGAAATAGCTATATTTGGAATCAAATAAGTGGCAGCTCCAAATCCTCCATTGATTTATAAGTTGATATTATTTGGAATAAAATTGACCAAAAAAAAAAAAAAAAGGGTTTGTGCAATTTTTTTATTTTTTTGTTGACATGGCAGTGCCGTGTAGTGTGTTACCTATTTTTTTAAAAAAAATAAAAAAAATAAAAATTCAAAACGATTATACACCAAAGTTTTATGAACTCTATCAAATTTGCTTAGAATCCACACACAAGTGGGACACAATGCCATCTACAAAAACGACTACCGTTTAGCCCAGCCCCTAAGAGTAAGAGCGTTCCTAGCATAGTAGCATGCAACCAAATTGCTGAAAAATTTGCTGAGCATGAACAATGTTCAGCGCATTCACTAACCAAATAAGAAAAATAAATTTGGGACATTCTCTCCTCTTATTTTATTTTTCATTTCATTTTCTCATCTCCTTCATTTTTTTAATTTCCTTTTTTTATTTTCATCACACTTTTCATATCAAGATTCTCTAAAATTATTTGTTCGAATTTAAAAAAATTCGGACAAGTAATTGTAAAAAATAGACATAAATTTTCTACAAATTAATTTGTAGAAAATTTCATATAACCTATATTTAAGAATGACATATGTTCTTTGACATGTGAAAAATACATGCTTTTTTTTTTTTTTTGAAAATGAAAAAAATATTCGCACATTTTTTTTAATAACATTAACAAAAAATACATGTGAGAATCACATGTTTAAAGGACGTCAATCTTACATATGGGTTGTAAAAAATTTTCAACAAATCGATTTGTAGGAAATTTTTGTTCGTAAATGACTACTCATGAAACCTACTTGACTGAATAAAAATTGGGTTATCCCACTATTTAGCAGGTCAGGTGAGTTTCAAAAGTAGTTTCTTAAAATTATTCGTATAAATTTTTTCAAATTTAAACAAATAATTTAGGGGTGATCGAATGTGATTCCTGTGAATGCCCCAAATGATTTAGAATTAGGAAAATAATAGGCAGGGGACACTCATCCGTCCCCTGTCCTATATATAATAATAAAATAATATATTATATAAATAAAAAGTAAAAATCAGAAAGAATAAATGAAAAAAAAAATATATAATATATTATTTTATTATTATATGTAGGACAGGGGACGGATGAGTGTCCCCTGACTCCCCTCCTATCATTTCCCTTATAATTAAAGAGAAAGCAACAAAGTTACACAATTACCCTTTCAAATGGTAAACAATATCAGAGAAAAAAGGAAATAAATAAATATATTAATCCAATCATCGATTCCCCCCCCCCCCCATATACCCTCCGGCTCTCCTTCCCTCCTCCCTTACTCGGAGCTTTCACCGCCGTTAGTTGTACGGATGACCCGCCACCGCCACCCCACGTCACCGACTCTGAGAACCACAATAACCGCCATATATCCCAAACTCAGTATATATAACTCTCTCTCTCTCTCTAGAAATGGCTCACCGATCATTGAAGCGTCTCTTCAATAATATTCGTAAGTGCATCTTCTTTGTTCAAAGCTCTGTTTTTTTCTTTTCTTTTTTTTTGGGTTGTGATGCTGTACATGTAGATAGTTCAAAGTGTTGGGCTTAGATTTCTTAATTTGTTGGAGTTCGTGTTTTGTTCTCTATGTTAGTTTGTGGGTGTCGAGGGATGATTTAGAAGAAGGAAAGTCCTGGAACACTTTACTTTTTGGATGATTTATAATGTTACTAGAAACACCAAGCAATTTCTGTATTTAAGATGGAACCGAAGCCCGAGCTTTACCTGACCTGTGTAGAGGGGCGCTTTGCAGTTTGCACGGTGTCCCGGAAATGTAAGCGAAGCCCCGGATATCCCGGTTATGAAAAAAAATGTCGGGAAGATAAGCATGCAATCTCTAATATGTTCGGAAACTTTTGAACCCAAAAGGGTTTAATTTAAGCTAATGGGTTTTAATTTGTTATATCAACCATTCGTGCTCGCAAAAATCTCAGATATGTTGAGAAACTGCGGCTTTGTTTGGAAGTGGACTCAACTCAAATCTGGATCCTAAATTTCAAAAACCCATGTAATTATATCTGAATGTTTTGGGCAGTTGGAGTTTGTACCGAGTGTGGATTTCATGGAGTCTAATACCATATTGTTTATACTCTCAACAACAGTCGGAGAAGCGGGGAATGTGGGAGTGAACAAAGAAAGTTTGGGTGGTGCCCGGATCTATATGTGGCTAGGTAAGCCTCTTGTTGTAAGAGGAGTGGTGTTGAAGCCTGTAGACTATCCCAAAAAATCCCACAACCTCTTGAGGTTATCCTGCACTTGGAAGGAGGAGTAAAAAAAAAAAAGAATTGATATAGTGATAATTTGATTCTTCTTCACCGTAGTAAACAGGATAGGAGAGAAAATAGGATTTGTTTCTTCGTCTTTAAAAAAAAAGATATAAAAAATAGGAGTAATTAACTAGAAGTTGTTGGATTCAGAACCACTCTATTATGGGAGCTATGTATGTGTGGTTTTATCTACTTTACCATGGGAAACATAGATAAGAATCCATGAGAATTTACCAATCCAT
The DNA here is from genome assembly GCF_958979055.1 of Alnus glutinosa. Classification (NCBI taxonomy): domain Eukaryota; kingdom Viridiplantae; phylum Streptophyta; class Magnoliopsida; order Fagales; family Betulaceae; genus Alnus; species Alnus glutinosa. The sequence continues at coordinate 24,484,383 of NC_084899.1, forward strand.
CGTACACTTAATACTTGTTCTATGAACTATCTTGTAATGGTCATTTTATAGGATTATTTGTATTGTCAGCTTATCCATTTCGATTTATCATGTTTCCGGTCCAACAGAAAAAGATACCCTATCCTGGATTGACTTGTAATTTATGTATGTGCATCGTCCACACTCTAAATGGAAAGGGCAGCCATTGTCTATCTTGTTGTACACAAACATTAGCTCTAATACCACTTGTTGAGTTGTTGGAGAGATAATGGGTTTTAAATTCAATTATTTTATATCAACTATTCACTCCAATATAATTTTGGGAAAATAAATTTTGAATTTAAGCGAGAGTATAGGTCTAGTATGTTAAAAATTTAGGGTTTTCTTGTTTCTCTGAATGAGAATTTTTTTTGTTTATTAATGTTGTGGTTTTTGGCAGATTATACTAAAAACTTTTTGAAGAGACAGGGGACGTATCAGAGTTATGTGTATAGTCTTCTTAATAGGTTTCAGCTGCAACGGTCAAAAGTAGATAAGGTAGAAGCAGATATATTGAAAGAAGCAAAGGATTCACCTCAAGTTTCTTTCAAGTCTAAAGTTGAGAGGGCAATTGGCAATGATTCTAGTCTCAGCAAACACAGTTGTGATAACGATCTGAGCGATAGAAAGTGGAGGCTAGAGCTCGCTTGGCTAACAAAGGCTCTTGAACCAGCTCTGCAATTGTGTAGGTGGGCTCTGCCAACAGGTCCGTTAATGTTAGGTCGTGTTCTTCATCATTATGGTATTGCTTGTGGGATGTCATTGATTTGGCGTGCTATATGAATTAGTCATGGCACTATGGTGGAGTAACTCAATTTTTCTTGGGACTTTGGTACAAGCATCTAAGAATAGATGACTGAATTAACTTAATGCCATTCTTAAAATTGAAGAAACAGAAGTTGAGTGGTAACTCTTTTAATATCCATGCTGGTCATCTAGACTGATTCTACATTCGAAATTTGCAGGAAATGGATTTGGAAACAAACCCCCACCGACCAGTCGCTCTGTTACAGAAATCATTGCAAGCATTCAACGCAGTAAGATTGGGATCCAGGATTGGAGCTTGAGCGATCTTACAATCGGCCTATATCTTATCTACCTTCGTCAAGCATCTACAAATCCATTTGAAGATGTTAAGGGCGTTCAGATCTCATCAGATTCAATAGTAAATTCTATACCCTTGTTATGTTTTTGATGAAATATGTCCAACTCCTCACTCGATGAATGTTATTTTTCTTATTTCCCATTTATGTCTTGTTTAAGAATTTTGTTTCTGCAATCCAAAATTCTTATTAGGTAATGGTTTCTTAATTTAGGTGCAAGATCTCCTCTACCACCTGGAGTTAGCAAAAGGTGCTTATAAGGATAATGCTGCGGTTCTTGCAAGGATCAGCATGATTCGAGAAAATAATGTTTTGAAGTTTGTAAAAAATTCCAGTCTGATGAGGCCTGGATATTATATTGGGATTGATACCCGTAGGAAACTTGTAATTCTTGGAATCCGTGGCACTCACACTGTCTATGACCTTATCACTGACATTGTTTCTTCGAGTGATGAAGAAGTGACATTCGAAGGTTATTCCACTCACTTTGGGACTGCTGAAGCTGCTCGTTGGTTTCTCATTCATGAGATAGGAACCATTAGAAACTGCTTGGAGAAATATAAGGTGGCCAAGAGTTAACTTTATCTGTTTTCAGATGTGGTTTTCTTTCTATCCTCCATTTTTTTATTTGAATTATCAGTTAACTTGATATCATTGTAGTGAGTCTAATTTATCAACAGGGATATAGGTTAAGGCTTGTGGGTCATTCTCTTGGAGGTGCTATAGCTTCTTTACTAGCAATAATGCTCCGTAGAAAGTCATTTAAGGAGCTAGGATTTAGCCCTGAAATTGTTTCTGCTATCACATATGGCACTTCACCTTGTGTCTCCAGAGAACTTGCTGAAAGCTGCTCTGATTACGTTACAACCGTTGTTATGCAGGTGGGTGGATGCATTTGACAATCTGTCGGTTATGTTTTTCCAAAGAAGCAAATCTTTTTGAGTTTTTATAAAATTGTTGTTTTAGTAGTTTCTTTTGTTTTATCTGTCGTGTTTCTGTTCTCTTATTGCCTCTCATTTTTCCTTCTGTTCAGGATGATATCATTCCTCGGTTAAGTGTAGCTTCTCTAACAAGGCTGAGGAATGAAATCCTTCAAACTGATTGGTAAGCTAAAACTAGCCTATACAGAAGCTACTGACTTGCTAAAATCTAGTACGCTCATGAATTAAGCTAGCGCTTTTGGGAATAAGGGCATTCTATCAAGGAATTATTTCGTGTTTGGAACTCAATTTTTAAAGTGCATGTCTATTTTTCTTAGGCTCTAAATTCTCAAGGAAATGCAAACTCTTCAATTTAAATTATTTATGAGTTTGACCTTGCAATTTTAGATCAATGCCTTTTGGAATTTTGGAATCAATATCATAAAATAGAACATCTTAAATAATGTCTTTAAATGGAAATGAAAAAGTTCATACACCGCATTTTGGCGTGGCCTAGCTTTTGGTTTCCATTGCCATTGTGAAGGCAAATTAACTAAGTTGGTACTAAAGGGGCTTTACTTATTTTAAAAATCTATTTCCGATTTCCTCCTTGGGTGAACCCTAGATTTTCAGATAGACTTTATTTTATTTTTCTTAAATGATCTGAATCTTGTCTATTGCCTTATAGCTTCTCATCAAACTGAATTAAGTATTCTAATGATCTAATTGTCACGCATCTTTTCATTAATAAGTGCCATCACTACAAGTTTGATCATAATTTTAAAGTTCGTAGAAATGATCAAAACACCTAAACATAAACCAATCAGTTTAGTAGGCAACAGCTATTCATTTGAAAGTTTCCTTACCAGTCTCTCTCAGTTTCCTTTTAAAGGTATCTACTAATATTCTGTGGAGGTAGTTGGCAAGCAGTCTCTTTTATTAAGGATTTTTTTAAAAAGAATTTCTTAAATTCCAATCACCCTACTTGTGTAGGGGCCAGTTATCTTTTGGTAGCATATTAAGCTAGGTTCTCGGTATATAGAAGGTAGCTTCTTCTGTTTCAGGGATCACTTTTATATGCATGGTAATGGAAAGGGATTTATGGAATTTTTATTCTTTTTATTTTTACAGGATGAGTTTGGTTGAGAAGGAAGACTGGAAAAATGTAATAGATTTGGTTGCAAATGCAAAGCAGGTTGTGTCTTCGGTGCAAGATGTAGCTTGGAAACTTGCTGATTATGCAAATTTCAGGAACAAAAGAACTTCTGGTAAGCTTGCCCTGAACTGCCCCCAAGGTTTCCATATATTATTGTGTTAAATCTCAGTTAACCATAACTTTAGATTATGCCGTCTGATGGCCTAGTGACATTCTTAATTGACAAGTATTTATCTCTATGGTTCTGTGATCAGTTCTTCTGCACTAAATGTTAAGATGTGTCTTACTTATCAAAAAAAAAAAAATGTTAAGATGTGTCTGGAATCCCTAGTTCCATATAAGTTGATGTGGGAATTTTTTTATTTTCTGGGAATGCTTACCATCAGTGACTCAAAGCTTGTATGTGTGTCTATTGACATCACTTCTACTCTCTCTGCCCCTCTCCCTTTTATGTCCCTTCTACCTGCCAGAGTGTTTTCCGTAGGTTAGGTAATTTGTCAAGTCAGAGAAGCCGTGTGAAAGAATGAACTGAACTGTTTTTTCAGAGTACATTTTGATTTTAGAAGCCTAGTTACAGAATTTATTTGGGTAGCTGCTCATTTTACAATAATCAACTTCAACTAACTGAACTGTTTTTTCAGAGTACATTTTGATTTTAGAAGCCTAGTTACAGAATTTATTTGGGTAGCTGCTCATTTTACAATAATCAACTTCAACTATCTGATTCTCTCTCTCTCTCTCTCTCTCTCTCTCTCTCTCTCTCTCTCTCTCTCTCTCCCTCCCTCCCTCCCTCCCTCCCTCCCTCTCTCCCTCCCTCCCTCCCTCCCTCCCTCCCTCCCTCCCTCTCTCTCTCTCTCTCTCTCTCTCTGAGACACACACACACACACACACCATATGTATATAAGCTCACACATGGTCTCCTTGCTAAACTGCCTCATTTTGCGATCTTTTCACCAAATTTTGTTGTAATGTTTGCACAGACGGTTCCTTCACAAGGGAGTCACCTGCTGCCCCTGTATTCCCTTCAACCTCCAAAACAGCAAAAGAGAATGCTGTTGTCATCGAAAAGGAAGGAGCTAACCGTATGTTGTCTGAAGAGTTATTTGTGCCAGGGACTGTTTTTTGTCTAAAGAGGAATGCAGACACACAGGATGGCATTAGCGGGGAGTTTTTCACACTCTGGAAGAGACATCCAGGCGAACATTTTCAAAGGATAGTGCTCTCAAGCAACTTAATTTCAGACCACAAGTGTGATAGCCATTACTATGCTTTAAGAGATGTACTCAAAGGTCTGCCAGAGTCTGATGACGAGGGTATTTCCAGATGAATAGAAACATAATAATGCTTGATGATGAGTTTGTTTGTAGGATAATTTTTTCCTTTATTATTCCTCTGGTCCTATTAAATGTGTTTATATAGGTCACTTTAGCTTTTATGTAATCATTATAATCAGTCTTGGCAAATTTTATGGGGGCAATATCAGCAATTGTTTATTGATCAAGTTTTACTCAATAATATGCTATATCAGTTAAGGTTTTTTTCTTTTTATGAACAACATGTTATTCATAATGGCATACCCTATAGTCAATAACTCCAAATCACTTTGAAGAGAGATTCTTAGCCAGTAATAGTGATGTAATTTTGCAATTTGCACCTCCAAAAACTTCTTCAATCTACTGTCTATTCAATCATTTAAATCCCACTCACGGGTGCCTCTATATCTTGGTGGAGAATAGGTTGCTGCTATTTTGCTTGGGTTTTTCACCGGTGAAAAATGATTGAAGTACAACTTTTATTACAATATTCATACAAATTCAAGTAGCAGTCTACATAGTGACATGTGGTGTCACAAGGGTGTAAAAATTAAACAATAAATTTTGACAAGTAAATTTAATTAGTCAGTGGTTGATGCGGTAAGTGTTATATACGCTAGTTTGTAAAAAGCTTATAGTAAAAAATTGTAGTATCCTTATTAACAGCACTCTTCACTGTTTGATGAATGCAAGTCAAATTTAGTGTTCTTTGTACTAAATCTTATAAAAAATGGTCACTCTTGTCTAAAAGCATTGCTCTTAAAAACGCACATACACACAAAAAAAAAGAAAAAAAAAATAGAAAAGAAGCACCATTTTTATTGTATTTGAGAAATGCTAGGTGTACCAATCTATTCAAGTAAAATAGAGATAATCGTTGTCGTGAAACACATTAATGAGATAAAGCTCAAAATAGCAATATGTATTATTTCACAGGAAGATAAATACAGTAAAAGATAAGCTTTTAGAAAGAAAGATAAGCCTTAGTGCTGAAAGTTAAGCTTTTTGTTATAACTTAATAATGGAGCTTTCCACCATTACCTACCTTAAAAAGATATGTCTAATCAAGATTTGGCTGTATTCTTTGCCACACCTATGGCAGCCCTAGGGCTAGGGTTTTATAGCATCCAAGGTAAAGTAGAAGCAAAATTCAAAAAGGCAATCAACACTAGGGACTGTTTTCTTTGAGTCATATATAGCTTAGTTGGGCTGGTCCTGATCTTAGGGGTTAAAGCACTGATACAGGCTCAAGCAGGGCTGATCAAAACGATGAGCTTAGAAATGGTGGCCTAGCCCAAACTTAGAAGAACTGTAGAAGCATGATAGGGGGATCTGGTCAAGCTCTTTCATTCTTTAATTCCTTTTTCAATTTCATTCTTTAGTTGGTAAAAGGGTGAGTATGATTGGAATATTTTACTTGATGGTGATTGTTTAAAAAAAGAACAAAAGAAAAAAGAGCTTGACCAGAATTGCAATTACAAGATTAAGATGAATGCATCATGTGCTGTATTCATAGTAGTTTAGAGAGGCAACAATTGACGTGAATGATGGTGATGTTTGGAGTACTATAGCTTTTACTATAATTTCTTTTAAACTCACGTAGCACTTTATATGAGTACCACATGGTATAACGTGAAAATTAAATTTGACAAATAAATTTAACTATTTAATGACTAACATAATAAGTGTCACATGAATTGTCACGTCAGTTTGTAAGAGACTTATAATGAAAGTTGTAATACCTTTAGCAACACTTCTATTATAAACAAACAATGTTTGGTAAATTTGCAACCGGAAACATGATTGAAACCTAAATTGAACTATGTCAAATTATATGACATTTTAAATTAAATATACAGAAAAGATATTTTGCTACGCAACTAATTTGTGATTGATTCTAACGCATTGCCAACTCATTATTGAAGTGAGAAATAAGTTGTGTTTTTTGTGATTAAAATATAGTCATATTTTATTTTTCTTTTGGTCAATAAAAAGTATTGTACTTAAAAAGTGGAGTTCTTAAGATATGATTGAAAATTAATAAAATGAGAGAGGGAGGGGGGGGTGTGGGAGGTGGGGCTTCCATGTTCAAGAGGATCAAGACCAACATGAAATCTGAAGGAAACTTGTTTGAATTCAAAGTATTGTACCACATTGAGACAAATTAATGAAGCTTCTTTCAATTTAAATTAGGAAAAAAAAAAAGAAAAAAAAGAAGAAAGAAATAAAAACTTTGGTTTTTTGTTTTGGACTCCTTGACCAGACTTCCACATTCCTACTACCTGTTAAATCTCTGGTCAAATAATTCTTCAGATGAGGTTAACCTGATCTGCCATGGACGGTTGGACCCTGTCAGCTTTTCCAAGGTTGTCTCCACCTGTGATAGTTTTCTTAAGCATAAAGTTTAAACCCAATGATCTACAAATAATATTGTAAAACCCTATTAAAAAAAGAAAAATGATTTGGATACCACATTTCTTTTTTATACAAATTCCCTTGATAGTCCATATTTTATAGAAATGAGTGTCACATAAACTGGCATGCTGCATGCTGCCACATTTTGCTGACTGACCTGGTAAGCACCATATAGACTACCAAGTCAGTTTATAAATGTTAAATCATCACAAACGGATATGAATGAGTGATTTTGATCATTTAACTAATATTCTAACACTTCCCTTCAACAAGTGAGGCTTAATACGTAAAATAATATTTAACTGAAATAGAGGTGAATTGTGGAGTGAGGGTTCAAACTCATGATCTCTGACTCTGATATCATGTTAAATCACCATTTATCTCAAAAGTTTAAAATGATAGTTAGGAAATGGTGAATTTAATCATTTAATTAAGAGTAATATTACTTTTCAAACCCATTTCACACTGGCTAAAGTAACATAACATTTTTTTTCCCAAATAAAAGCCACCTAAAACACGACATGTCAACCAATATGAAATGAGCATGATAAATGATGATGAAGAGTATCATTACTCTTTAATTAATATTCTAATAATCGTATAAATAAATAAATAATAATAATAATAAAAACCATAGTTAACATATATGCCCTCACAAACAAACAAATCCATTATGGCACTATCCATCTCTCTCACAAAATCTTCTATTACGTACCCTCTTGATATGACAACCCCATTGTCCTCATTGATCATGCTAAAAGATTATATCAGTCCCTATATTAAGGTAAAGACTTTGAACGATTGCACCCCATTCGAACTACACCTAGTCTTAATATAAATGTTTAAGGAAATTATGTCGTACGTGTAAACTAAATATATGTGAAGCATATATATATATATATATAATACTCCTGAAAATGAAGTTTAATTTCTTATTTCTGTTTATGTTTCTCAATCATCAAGCAATGTAGGGATCAAAGTCGGTGGTTGAACGTTCGTCTATAGAGTAACTTGTAGAAGTTGCATCAAAATGGTGTTATTGTATTAGAAATGCAGCTTTCAGGAAGACCTCACCTGGCCATGGCCTCGATCAATGTTTAATATTAAACTGTGTTCTAGTTTGTCTTTTTACTATATATATATATATATATATATATATATTTATTTATTTATTTATTTCAAATTTGTATGTGTTTGAATACTACAAGGAAACAACAATGGAGGTTTTATTTGGCTTTCTTCTAGATTGAGAACAAAGGCTGGAATAAAAGAAACCCTAGATTATATGTGGCAATCATCCATACACGTGCAATGGCCCCATATGCAACCTGGGTGTCGGCTTGACTGGTCTTAGTGGAATAGTACTTGTCACCATTGTTTTCCTGCACCATCTTTGTCCATACAACCAAACATGTCCTTCCAAATTGAATTTGAAGTGGGCTAGCAATTAGCAAAGCATGTGTGATTCCTACTTAATTCTTATAATTTAATTTATTAAACTGACATTTACCATTTGATCATATAATTTTTACTTGTATACATTTTTAACATGATTAACAGAGCATGTAACATTTATTTTTAGAGCATGTGATTCGCAAATGCAGTTTAAAAATGAATGTCATAATCACGTGCTTTAAAAACAAATATCAATTTAATATCAATTTCGAGAAAAACTTTATCCATTAGAACCATATGCAATTGAGTAATGCTATATGCAAGCCTTTTATTATCCTTTTACCTCCTAAAGGTGACATGGCTTTCAAATTCATCATTAGATTAAAATTTAATAATGATTAATCTCAAATCTCATTGTAATTTTAAAAGTCATATCACTGCATATGAGAGATAAGAGAGAGATATGAGTCTTGCATACAACATTACTCTCATTATATATATTGAAAGTGGTCTTAGATCATTATTACTTTTTAACCAATTATTATATACAATTAGAACTATCATAGAAACATAGATATAACATCTATTTACGTGGGAAAAAAAAAACATATATTTTACATTATTATGGTTTTTTTTTTAAGGGATGCTACAACTTTTACTACAAATTTATCGTGTCAGCTACTAAACAATTAAATTTACCTATTAAAATTTGTTGTTTTATTTTTTTATTTTACGCACGTTATGCTACGTGGCACTCATGTAGGCTATCAAGTAAGTTTGTTAGAGAATTATAATAAAAATTGTAGTATCCAAAACACTAGATAATATTAAGTGTAGTATATATCATTACTCATTTTTCTTTTCTTTTATTTTTTTAAGCAAAATGATAGATAGGGCAACGAGAGTGGTTTCTCTACGTGGGAGAGTCCATAGCTAATACGTAGCATCTATCTGCTGCGACATCAACGGTCACTTCTTCAAATTGAGGTGAGTCATGGTTTGACCCAGTTCCATCAGAACATCATTGCTCATATTTAAAATACAAATAATACTATTTAGTAGACTGTTAGCTATTAAACTGCCATACAAATAAGATAACGCAAAAAGTAATTCTTAATTATTTTTTAATTATTTTTTATATATACTAATTAAAAGACTAATTTTGCTACCACATTATTAAATTAATAAATAATGTTACTCATTAGATACATTTAACCTTTGAAAAAAGTATGACTCTTATTTTATCGTTTTGCAAACACATTCCTAACTCCGAGCTGGTGGCGACGTGGACGCGGCTTCCTGGGACCCACAGTCTTAAAAACTGGGGCCACACGTGCGGTGCGTCAATGTTAAATCTGACCGATAGTATTTTTCTATTCGAAACGTGCGCCTACATCCCGAGGGATAACTTATGTCTGTGTCTTTGTTTTTGTCGTGGTTTGTTTTGTTTTGCTTTTTTTCTTTATTCTTTTAATTTTTTTTGGCCTGGCCTACTCGTTTTATTTTTTTATTTTTTTTACATGTTCATACAAAATGGAGGAGAGTTTCGAACTAGTGATGATTTCTGCTTCATGAGACGTGATCCCAACCGATTAAGCTACTATATCCCTTGGGGACAATTTATTTTATTTATTTGTTCTTTTTGAATCCAGTACTTTTCATGTTATTAATTCTCAAAGGATAAAACGAGATAATGAGTAGGTCATTTACTAAACAATTAAATTTAATTATAACGGACGATACAACAATATCATATTGTGTCGGTTCGGAAGAAATAATATTAAAATTTCTACACTAATCTAGGCTAAGTATTATTGTGAAAACAAATTTAAGATTTAGGTTTGAATTCAAATAGATTAATTAAGGGTTAAAACTAGAAAGAAACCCTTCACCAACCCAAGGTTTGGTTTATTTGGCAATTTTAATTACAATATTTATATTTGAATTTGATGTACTACTATATTTATAATAATATTTTCTTTGGGGGGGTTAATTAGTTGATCTACTACTACTAGCTACTATATGTTGCGTCATGCTTTCATTTGTTGTGCTGCATGACAGGCGTGCATGTTTGGTTTTGGGTTCCATCAAAACCATGGCTGTCTGCAAGTGATTAGTTGAAGCAACATGATCTAAGAAACATAGTATTGGATTTATTTGATTACTTAATTGTTCATTGTCTTTAAGACAAAAAGTTGAAAACCTCACGAGAAGATTTCTAGAGACTAATTGTGAGATAGTCTATATAAAATCTATCTGAATAGGCCCTAAGTGACTAAGCAACTAAAAACTTATTTAGACAGATAAATTTCATACGAGCTCTTTCACAAGTGTTGTTTAAAAATTGGATGATTGATCGTCGAAAGTGTGTCCATATGTGATTTACATTCCAGCTTGTGTAGGTTTAGGGTAGATTAGAAATTTGTTTTTTAAATGAGTGTCCCTGCCCATGAAGAGCTAGCTAGCCTTGCCGTTTTTTTTGACAATGATGCAAATTATTTTGTGTATTATATTCTTTAATTTGCTGAATCTTTGATGGAAATTAGTTTTCTAGGAATATAATATTGAGTTACTAGAAAGTTATATAATATTGAGTTTTGACAAAAGAAGAAGTGAAAAAAATGTACATCTATAGCTATATTTATACATATATCCGTAGCAAAAGGTACATTCACTCAAGTAGGAAAAGGAAAATGTTTGGGTATTATAATTTTTATTACAAATTTTTTTGGAGCATTCCTATTTGGTAGCCTTGATGCTAAAATGGAAGCAAAAAGAGTTGCATTTTATTCAGCAATTTGAAGAAACATTTGGTGAGTTGCTACCGTGCTCACCAACTGTTCACTCGCAAAATAGAGAATTAGATGTAAGTGTTTTGGAAAGTTGGTAACTAAAATAGAAAAAAATGTGAGTTTTTTTTAGGTAAAATGAAGAGCAAATTTGCTGAGCCAGATGTGAATGTCGGGCTTGTTTGTCAAGCAACAATACAGAATAGCAACTGTTCATGTACATTTTTTTTTTTCATTTTTTTATATTTTTCATTACTAATCAACATCAAAACATTCTCACTTTTTATATCACATCAATAATTTTTTATTACTATTTAAATAAAAAAATTTACTACAATACAAAACTTTTTCACCTTTTTATACAAATTCTTTTTATTTTATATCACATCATTACTTTTTACTAATTCCAAAACTAACAACCCACTACTCTGTTCTATTCTGTTATGTACATATCTTTCCTAAACAAACTCGTCATTACAAACTCATATGGTAGTCCATATTTTATGAAAATTTGCGTAATGTGACAATCTATATTTTAGTGGCTAACAAGATAAGTATTAAGTGTGTAATGCGCCATCAGTTTGTAAATATGGCAAGTAACATGTGAATTATCACTTGACAATCTATATTTTAGCGATTGATGTTGTAAATATCGCATTAACTATCATGTCAGTTTATATAAAAATAAAAAAGGACTTTGCACTTTGAAGTTCCTCTGTATTGGTAAGTAACTTTGATTTCTATAGAAAGTCACAATAACATGTTACAAATCTCTAAAATATTTTGAACCACATATATGCTCTCTTCTCTTCGTACATCTTATATATATGTTTATAGTTGTTATATAGTTAAATAATGAGACAGCTCTAAGTCCATCACCATATTCAGTAATTATATGCAGAAGCTTTTCCTTAAAAGGGGCCACTCTCCCAAAAAACGAGGTATTACCATTACTCTTTCCCAAAGTTCTTCTATATAGTTTTTTCTCGCAAATAACAAATTTACTGATTTAAGCATCGGAGTGTTCTTGATTTTTCGAGAACAAGTTTTCTAGTAGCCATTTTCTCTGTTTTTGCAGAAGCCTCATCGCTTGTCTACCGTCTAAAAATCTGTTCCAATATTAAAAAATATATATAAGTTGGTGGACCATAGATATCTGGAGCATGCCAAGCACTTTGTTTGAACAATTATTATCATGGAGACCAAATGGAGGGTGGGGCAAGCAAGTTTGAGCTAAAGACATGCAGCCCCTGCATGTTTAGCTTAAGTAATACAACAATTTGGACTAGTTTTGCTGGACCTACTGAAAAAGAGGATATAGTGGAAGAAGGGGCTTAGCTTGGCTGGATCTAGCATATATATATATACACATATTTCTTTGAGAGAAAGTATATATATATATATAATTGAATTGGTTGCGAGTCTTGTGACCTTGTGATTGTGCACTAGTATATTCTATACAAATTCCGTCCATTTTTTCTACGAGGTCCTTATGAAATAAAAAATTTATTCTTAAATAAAAATTTGTAAAGAAAAATAAAGATTTAGGCTAGAGTGGTCGGCCACCCCCGTAATCGGTCGGGGGGGCAGCCGACAAGGTTCGAATTTGGGGATAGTTCAAGAGCACCTCTGGTCGATTGTAGGGGTGGCTGACCAACCCCATCCACAACTTTTTTTTCTTTTTAATTTTTTTTTTATGATAAATTTGTAATTTTATAAGGATTGTCGAGAAAATGGCTAAAATTTATACTGAATGATTTATTTGTTACCCAAGCATACCACATGGTGTTATTTATTCATTTTAAACCCTATAAATTTACTTGTCATTAAGGTCAAACAGATGAACTAATTTTCTAATTTTTATTATCTCCACGAAGTGGCATATCATCACCGTTGCTATAGCCTATAGTCATATTCCAAGATAAGCACACAAAAGTTGCATGAAAACGGCCCACATTTCTTGCTTCTAGGAATGATAACCTCATATATATAGACTTATAGTTATAGTGGTATATTGGCTGTAACAAGAATATGCTAAAACCTAAGACCTATGCCTGATGTGAGTGTTGCCATCATCTTAATTCATATTATCATAGCACTATCTCATTTTTAGATAATGACAATAAAGGTTTTCTACCTCTATTTTTTTTTTTTTTTTAAAAAAAAAATATCACGTAGGAATTTATGGACGGAAAATGATTTCTTAGATTTTTTTTTTTTTTGTTCGAATTGCATGTAATTTGAACAGAAAAAGATAAAAGTAAGTACACGTAGTCTGTGTAGAGAGAGGAAGTGGACCTTAAACTCCATAACACGTAGGTAGACCCTAACATGTCCTTTCTATTTTCCTGCCAGAATGGTTCAGAGTCGGAGAAGAAATTCGAATCCTTGGTTTAATTTACCAACTTCTAATTGAGCATGAGAGTTCATGCTTGATGGGAAAAGAAGAACAAGCTCAAGGAAAACAGGACATAAAATTTGTGTTGCTCCAAATATTAATTGAATTCATGTGTCTCTAAATGGGAGGACATCAAATCATCCGACAGAACAAAACTGACAAGGTGCATTCTTTGTAAGATTCAAAGTTTTAAACAGGGTTTAGGTAAAGTGATTATAATTAGGTATTTGTGTCTGTTGATTTATTCTCTTTATTTCTGGGAGTATTCGTGCAGGTTTTCTTTTATTTCTTTCCAAAATAAATACACAAAAAAAGGTACCTTTGGATTGCAAAAAGGCCTTTTGAGGAGTGTTTTATATTAATGAGCTAGAAATAAAGTTGAGACACACGAGTTTAAATTGTGCTCTTTAAGGATTGGTTGAGCCCCTCCTACATTATTGTCTAAAGGTGATTATTATTTAATCATCCCCCATTAATTATTAACATGCTTTCTTGTCTCCAAGATCATTCTTTTCTTTCATGCTCAAGTGGCCAACAAAGTACACATGACTGAAAGGCATTCTCCACTGTGGGGAATAATGGCTGCCAATGGAGGGGTTCATCAAGCAAAACCCCTGTTGATACGTCCAACTGTGTTGTCCAATAGTGGTCATAGGTTAATTAGCCTTCTCATCATCCTATGCTAATGTTGCATCTTACACAATGCGATTAGCATGTAGTTTTGTTTTATTATAGGTCGGCAAATGCTTGGGTTGGCAATTATTGTATGCGTGTCGGGTTTAGGTCGATTGTGTCAAGGCATGATTATAAAATTATATAAGTCTAATATAATCTAATCTAACTCATTTAATTAAACGGGTCAAATCCATCAATAACTTACTAATTTCATGTCGATTTCGCGGGTCTTGTAAAAGATTGACAACCCTATAGTGCTTAGGATATTGCAAATTAAATTTACTACATTTTTCTTATAAACTTGATGTGACAATTCATAATTGATACTTTAATACTCATGTGAAGAGTGAAAATGCATTTTTCCAATTACAGATTGTTTGTGAAGGCTTTATAGTAAAAGCTATAGTACCCATAGCAACACTCTTATAGGTCACATTGGAATAAATTATGCCCCATAATTTGGTAAAATAAGGTCCATTCTTTTTCTTTTTTTCCTTTTATTTTGTAGAAAATAACATTCTAAAAAATAATTTTCAATATTGCACTATTTGGCACGATACGTAAGTTTGTTAGGAAAAATATATTCCTGATCAACACAAAATTATCTGTCTCAGAGAGGAAATTAAAAAGAGAAATGATCCCTACACTCATTTCTCGCAACAGCCCCACAACAAGCTGACGTGGCTGGTAATATTTTTATTATTTTTTTTGTTTTCTTTTGTTTTCTTTTTATAAAAAAAATAATAAAATATTACCAACCACATCAGCTTGTTGTGGGGCTGTTGTGAGAAATGAGTGTTGGGATCATTTCTCAATTAAAAAACCATGTTTGTTAATTTTTCTTTTTTGTTCTCAAATTAATTAAGGATATTAACATACAATCCAAAACACCAAAAATTACTCAAACACACAATAATTGTTTTCACGGTTATATCACATCAAAACACTTTTTCAAAACTTTTTTTTTTAAAAAATAAATAAATAAAAAAACTCCCCCAAAATACATTAACAAAAGTACTTACTCTTTTCAAAATATTTTTATGGTAAAGTTTTTTGTTTTTTATTTTTATTCTATTTTTTGTTTGGGGGGTGGGGTCCGGGGGGTGATAAGGATGGGTGTCATTATTGAAATTGGGTGTGGGGTCCAAGTGCACGTTTGGTCGAGGTCTACATGTTGGAGCCTATATGTGACACAAGAAAGTGATTGAAAGTGATAATGATTATACATAAAGATTAATTAATTATAATAATACAGTATTGCTAGACAAGATGTACCTCCAAGCTTAGACAAACTGATCATATACAAGAACAGAGAAATCCTCTCCTATTTGTGCTTCCATCGATCGAGTGTTCTATTACAGTGTCACTATCTTTTGTTTCATTCAGTTTTAGAATATGCTTCTTTTTTCTGTCTTTTTTGTTCCTTTACGGGTTGATTAATTATCTTATAAATTCCAATCCTAACTTCACAGTTAACATAAAAAAAATTATCCAATATAAAAACTTAAAAACTTGATTTTGAAAACACCTGTTCTGTAATTTTTGTTTAGAGGGGGCATAGTTTTGCCTGGGCCTTGAACTCAACTGGGTTTGGGTTTTGCCTATAAATACTATACACTCACCAGATAAAGGCTCAATGGGTTAAAACTGTCTCACTTTAAATGTGGTTGATCCGGGTAAGCTAGCTCTGGTCCAATTATATAGTACTTTTCATTTTTTTTTTCTTTTCCAATAATAATTCAAACTTTTGATAATTGAGCTGGCTGGTCCAGATTGCATATGTTGACTCCAAAAAGAAGGACAAAGTTTTGTAAAATTTTCCCATTGATATTTTGGCCAATAGTTGTCAAAATAGGCTACACACCATATTGAGATTCTCATAATAATATAGAAATTCGAACAACCTAAAAAAAGGGTTATGGGGCTAACCTGGTCAAAATAAATAGGCTCCGCAACTTTGTCTCTTAAGTTGTCTGAATTTATGTGTTATATATTGAGACAGCTTAATAACATGAGATTTTTATCTGGTCTCAAATATGAGAACCCAAATTAAAGTACTGGTTTGGTGTTTGGACCACAATAGTGTCTTACCTGCAGGGAAGATCTATATGAGGCTTATAATAACCTTGGTCTCCAATTATAATAGAAGAATGGAATCAAGTAATGGGTGCTCTAGAGATGGTAGAAGAATAAAATCTGCTCCTATGAGTAGGAGGACTGTAGCTGCTAGCCCTAGAGGATAGGGCCCTGAAATCAAATGGCTTCTAGAAAACTATAAAATCTGAGGATGAATTTCATTTGTTTCTGGTATGGGTTGTGAACTAATTTGACTATTAGTTATTAGCTTTCAGGTCCCAGTATAAGTTATAGCTTAAAAACCTGCCCTTGATTGCTGCTTTAAACTATTGAATGAGACACATGCATGTTTGGGATTTCTGACAACTGTGGACTGGTTCAGCTAGACGTCAAGTTGTCTAGGTTCTCACAACCTTTTGATTTTATGATTTCTGCCTCCCCACCCCCCACCTCCCTTTTTTTTTTTTTTTCAAAAACTTCTTGTTTGACACATGCCAAAATCACAAGAAATTTCACTTTAAAGTGATTTTACTTTAAAGTGATTTTGTGACCGGAATCCTTGCAATTGACTGCATGAATTGCAACCAATTCGAATAACCAGTTAAAAGAGAGTCCTAATAGAATCTACCTGTATGGAAAGATGAATCCTATTGGAGCCTTCTCTTATTTACAAATGGGGCAAACTGCAATTTGGACAGCAAATTGCAGCTTATCGCGCTCATTCTTGGGTTTTTGAAAACCCATTCTCCATAAAAGACTGCTATATATTAACTGTTACGAATTTATAGTAGAGTTAGGATGTCTTCATATGTAACTCTACAAAAATCAAACAAGAGTTTCAAGATCAGAGACCTAAATTATTTTACAAATTAATGTTGTTCTACTTGATTGTATGTCAAGTAATTAAAATGGGTCGGGTTTGGGTTTGGGGTCATCTTCCACACGCAGAAGAATTATCATCAATGCTCAATTAATTGCATCCTGCTCACTGCCAACGGTGTGCTTATATATATATATATATATATATAAGAAATGATATAGCTAGATTCAGTTTAATTAGCGTGTCATACATGCTAACGTATGTCTCTCAAATTTGTTGACTGAGCAACAGGAAGAAGTTCAAACTGCATGGAAACAGAGGTTGAGAACCTAAATTCATTTTATGCAGAAACCAGTGTTGGTTATATAGAGGGTACTAATCTTAAATAAGAAACTAATTACGAAGAATAAAACACAATTGACAGTAACAATATTGTGGATGTATATAGTAACCAAACATTTTCAACCCAAGTTTCTTGTGGATGTAAGAATGTGGATATTCAATCTCTAAATGTAGTTGTAGTTATCACACAGGGAACCAAGAAATTAAATTCAGAAAATTAATGAGCTATACAATATCCAATCATAAAGAAAAGCAGAAATGGGTTTGGTTTATGCTAGCTCTTTTGTCGTATAACGATGTTAAATGGAATCTCATTGCAAAGTATGAAAATGTAGCATGGAGGAGTAATAAAGTGTATTATAATGGGGAAATAATGAAAACTGTAGCCCATTAAGGGGACCTAATCTAATTAAATATTCATTATAATATAATCCACCCCCCTCTTCCCCTGGTGTTTATAAACATGGTGATCATAATGCTCTGGCACAAAGCCAAGAAAACCAGCAAAAGCTTCAAAACCCCCCAAAAGATCATATATCAAGATGACAGGTTCTGGTTCTCCTTGTGGAGCTTGCAAGTTCCTGAGAAGGAAATGTGTGAGGGGTTGTGTTTTTGCTCCTTATTTCTGCCATGAACAGGGAGCAACCCATTTTGCAGCCATTCACAAGGTTTTTGGTGCAAGCAATGTATCGAAGCTGCTTACTCACCTCCCAGTGAGTGATCGTTGTGAAGCGGCAGTCACAATCTCATATGAAGCTCAGGCTAGGCTTCAAGATCCTATTTATGGCTGTGTTTCACATATTTTTGCTCTCCAACAGCAGGTTTTTTTTTTGTACCCTTTTGACTTTTCTCTTTTATTTGACGATTGAAAGTAACCCTAATTTGTATTTGCTCCTATTTTAATCCATGGCATTTTACTTTGTGCTCTGTAGGTTGTCAGTCTACAAGCTCAACTAGCATATCTTAAGCAATTACAAGCAGTTGATCATCAAAGCTTTGTCAATGTCTCTGACAGTGCAAACCCTAATGAAAAGTACTATGGAAAACCTTCTCACCATCAAGATGTTCAAAGTTGGTTTCAGTCAGAAACTACAAACATGGTGCCACAATTCAATCCAAACACCAGTGATAATGCCTCACTGACTCCTCCAGATTATGAGAATGTGTTGATCATGGAAAACTCTTTCGGGAACTATGGAAATTCAATCATCCCTGAAGAAAATGCCTCATATGCTAGCTATGAAGAGGCTTCTCATTCCATGCATATAAACAACTGGCAATGGGCTCTCCAAGATGCCGGTGACCTTGAGTCAATGGCCTTCAGCTACATCCAGCATTCATGAAGAGATGGGCCTTATAGCAGGAGAGACGTATAATCGGTGAAGAGGACTTGTCAATATTTTTGAATTGCTGCTGCATACTTTGAAGGATGCACTTTTGTTGCCATAAATAAGCTAGAAACCCTAGAAATGTTTATATACAATTGGAAACCTTAAAATCAACCCTATGATTGTTTTGTTCAATCTAGTGTAATCTTGGATATGAGTAGAATAATAGACTACTTCTTTAACAAAACTGGAGAAGATCTGCTTTTGTTTGGGCCAATTTGCTTTCTCTATGGACATATATATATATATATATATATCTACTGGAGACCCTAAAATTTTGACCTAATACATACAGTTACCTACTTTGCTAATTTGATATATGCTTTCCCTTCATAAATTAACCTCTAAGCAGTTGCTTTCAGATATATATTGTCTACTAATTTATAAACCCTAGTTGCTATACTTTAATGATCAGAGCTGAGTAACCTAAAGACTGATATATTTTCTCTGTAATAAAGTTGCTTAGATACTGAGAAATAGCTATTGTTGTTCATGTAGTTAATGAATTACTTGAGCAAGCAATAGCTTCTTTACCTAATTCCCACATTGATCGAAGAAACTTTTGGAGAATGACTTAATTTCCAGTGTCTACAGCTTGACCGCTGTTGATAAAGCCATATCCATCTTGTATTTTTTTTTCCTCTCTAGATGATTTATAAGCTTGTGGATGACTTAAAGACATTGGTTCACAGGAAATTTGCTATGCATATATATGAGAACAGATATAGATATTAATATCGATCTATATATATGTAGTTCAAAATTACCAAAGCAACTAGCTTCTTATCTAATTCTTGCATTTAGTGAGCTTCTGGAAGCAGCTTGATGATCACAATTTAATTTTATGAAAGTACACATTTGCAATTGTGTCTCATTTTGAGCATGAATATTATGAAGTACCTCGTTTTTATTAACATATGCAATCCCTAGGAAAGATACCTTTATCTGTTTGGTCACTGGGAGAAAAACCTAACTTTGGTCTTCATCCACCTCGGTTTTATTTCTTTTTTAGTTTATTTTTCCTCATTTCCCTATGTTGTGAATGCTTAAGAAGTAAATCTAAACACACATTTCCCAAAATGAATTTTGTTTAAGTCTGTTATATATTAACAATTAATATCTCTTCATCGATCATTTGTTTACCCTAGAACCCTAGAATGTTAAAAAAAAAAAAAAAAAGCTTCTTTTAACATTTACTATATGATTATGTAAGAACTTGCAATCAAGAAAATATTATTCCATTGCAAAAGCTTCCTGGTTGATCAGTTTGAGTGATTGGAGGCGCTTCATATATGTGTAGTCCCTCCTTGTAGCCTTTTCAGGGTTCTTCTTTCCTGATCCACATAAGTGAAGCTTCTTGTAGTTAATTAATTATATGCATGCGGCATAGTAGACTGTAGAATAACCTCGAAAAGCTCTAGTAAATTTTTATTGTTTTTTCTTAATGTGTCGGCTGGCCTTCAGCACATTGCAAACATGTAAGAAGTATTGAACTTGTTTTTCTTTTCCTATTTATTTTTATATACATTTTTCATAAATAGAAAAAAGAAGAAGTTATAAGGCATGCAGTCTCCACTTTTAAGAAATCATTTTGAAAAAGCTTCTGAAGAAGGATTTTTGAAGCAGTGATGGAATATCCCCTCCTCCGTTTTGATGATTGCTTCAATCAAGATTGGTTTATGCATTCAATCATCGTGCCCTTCATCAGAGACATTTGAAGAAACATAACATAAGAAATCCACTCAATCTAGTCAACTGATTGATCAATTGAGTATACTTTCTTCAGCTGAACTGTTGATTAATTAACATGCATGCTTATGTGCTTGAGGTATGTGGGATCTTCCCAGCTAGACTATCATGTAGGTAAAGGGCAATTTCTTATATCTATTGTTACTGGCTTTATCAGGCATAATTTTGCAGTGAAAATGGTTTGGCTTTGATCATATGTATAGAAGAACAACTTTGGTATTCAATTCGTACAAAAGCCAAAGTTTGTGTATGTCCCACTAATACTTAATTAATAAGGCTTTAGTACCATTATTGTACCAAGTGGTGTACATGTTTGGACCAACTTTACAGCCAAAGCGAATCCTTCTTTTGTTTCCCTGCAGAATACTCACAAATTTGTAACATACTTTGTCTTGTCTTGAATTTCTGACTCCAATCAGAAAAAAGATCGAAAACATAAAAGGTTCTCTTAGGCTGTCATGTTGTTTGTATTCTTTTGTACGTAATTTACTTTGAGATCGATGCAAGAAAAACACCTCTGGGATATGCTATTGATCAATGATGCCAGCAAAAAGAAGAAGGATATTCAACATTACAAAGAAGAAAAGACAGTACCCTTCCATCTATATATCTCTTCTGCAGATGAGTACTTTCGGTCCCCAATCCAGATGCTCATGTTATGTCAGGCCCAACTCCTTTCTCTGGACCAACACTAAAACTGCATAACCCAACTTCTGTTTTGCAATTAATCACCGACCCATTAAGACTGCTGCATAATATATATATATATATATATATATATATATATATATAGTATGATTTTTATTGAAGATGAAATAGAATGAGTCCTGAGCTGTTATCAGGAGCACGGCCCGATTGAAGTGACCTGGTCGGTCCAAACCCGGGTCACAAACTTCGGACTTTAGCCGCGTGGAGTACGTAGCAAAAGATGCCTGGAATTTTGGAGTTAGCATCGATCGATCATCGTGATGGGCAAAAGAAGGTTGAGTGTTATTTATTTATTAATTTATTTTTATTTTACAGGTACCCAGCATTATATTACATGTAGATCCGTGCATATGGTTAGTGTTGGCCAGTTTCATTTGTCAACTAATATTTATTATTTAAAAAGAAAACAAGGAAATTTTGCAATTCTACTTTTTGAGTTGCATGATAGTTTAAAATGAGAGAAATATTAATGCTATATAGCTACCACACTATTGAAATTATATATAAGGCTTCAAAATATGGCGATCGATCTTGTCACTTCTCATATTATAACTATACAAATGCATGTGAGTGGAAAATAATTAAGTCTTATATTAGAAACATATTATAAAAAATGAGTGATTAACATAATGTAATTGGACTCGAACTTATTAGATTAAGCTTTTGTGTTGAGCGGTACTATATTTATGGTAATTAGTTTCCATGGATTTTTTATCTGCTATGATAGAGTAGACTAATTAAAGAAGCACATGGCTTGCGTGCATAATTGTGAGCATTTGGCTCTTGGTGTGTTAACAAGCGACATTAATTTTAGGGTTAAGTACTCTTCTAGTCCCTAAGTTTTGGAAACTTTATTTTTTAGTCCCTAAATTTTAATTTGCATCAGAGATGATACTTCAGTTTTGAAAAATGACTGAATAAGTACTTTGGTTAACTTCTCCGTCCAAAAACTAACGGACCGTCACGTGTCAACCTCAGAGGTTGACACGTGGCACTATATAAAAAAATTAAAAATTAAAAATCTGTAAAAATGAATTAAAAAATAATAATATTAAAAAAATTTGAAAAAAAAAAAAAAAAAACAAGGCCACCCCCTTGGCCAGTCATGGGTAGTCATGGGTGGTGATTCGGCCACCCCCAAGGGCCAAAACCGATCTTGAATTTTTTTTTTTATTTGTCATGGGGTGGTTCGGCCACCCCAAACTGGCTAAGCAGGTGGCCAGCCACCCCCATGGTTGCCAAGGGGGGTGGCAGCCACCCCTTGTTTTTTTTTTTGTTTTTTCAATTTTTTTTTTAATTTTTTTTAATATTATTATTTTTTAATTCAGTTTTAAAGATTTTAAATTTTAAATTTTTTTATATAGTGCCACGTGTCAACCTCTGAGGTTGACACGTGGGCGGTCCGTTAGTTTTTGGACGAACAAGTTAACCGAAGTACTTATTCGGTTATTTCCCAAAACTGAGGTATCATCTGTGATGCAAATTGAAACTCAGGGACTAAAAAATAAAGTTTTCAAAACTCAAGGACTAAAAATGTGTTTAACCTTTAATTTTAATTTATCGTTGTTTGAACAATGAAAATCGTTAAATTTAGTATCGTTTACTGTTCAAACGCGATTTGAATAGTAAATAACACTATTTAGTTTCAAACGACACTAAATCTTTTTTTCTTTTTCTTTTTCTGGTAGTGCGTATATAACTTAATGAAATACAATACTTTTTTTTAAAAAAAAAATTAATAATAATCATTTAGGTGTAAAAAATGTTGAATTGTTAAAAGTTAAATTATTTTATTAAACATGTTTATGATTTTAAGAATTTTATTATAGGAAATCCATTTATTAAAACCATATTATGTGAATATTATAAAAAGAAACAACCTAATTATTCTAAGTCATCTCTTGAAATTGAGTATTGATGGGATAATACCACTGCTTTTACCATAATTCCTTTTGTAACCTGCCATGAGAGTCAATAATTGATGAATGATTAAGGATAAAAAAAAAATGATTTGTCCATTTAATTAGCGAGGAACTGACTTGTCAACCACTCTTACACATTGCATTAATTACTGACTAATAAAATGAAAAAATCTCATGATATAAGATTGCACTTAAGTTATGCATGTGAGACATTTAGGATTACGATATGTCACCACGCTCCGTAGTCGACGTTCATAGAGGCTTACTCTATCGACACTAATTCGATGGTAATCATTTCTCTTTTGGCAGCTCCACTCTCCTATTAGTATTCAATGACTTATGCCCATACATAGTATGAAGACATTTAATTTAGCCTATAACTTGCATCCTCCGCGACTCGACCACAAAGCTACTGCAATGTAATTGAGATCTCATTCATTCTCGGCGAGCTACGTCTAATCTCATACTAATAATATAAATTAACTCACCTTTAAAAATCGACTTGCAATGAGATGGTGTCCAAGAGCTTATATATAACCAAGTGAAACACTTAAAATCGATCGTAACATAAAAATTGTAATACCTCAAGCATTTTGAGACTTTGGGATCCACAGACTTCCCTGTATTCTAGGGATGTGCTGATTAACACCAATATTGTGAGAAAAATCCTAAGAATCAGGTGCTACATGTAAACACATTGATGGATTCACATTCTCTTCTCTATCTTGAGATTCACACGATCATACCCAAACTGCAGTGGCTTTGTACAAAACTATACTTGAGAGGCCAGGATCGCTTTATCATCGGCAACATTTGGTCACAAAAAGACACTGCACACAGCTCAATGAGCATATAAGCTTTTAAACTAGTGTTTATTTATATTTGCAGTTGCCAAACTTTCTGATTCCTATTTCGCATATAAAAAGGACAGCAGTTACTTGTGAAGACAAATTCTCCTGTTTGATAGGTCACTTGGTCCCATTATCGGACGGCCTACATTGCACGTGTGCTCATATTCAATGGTCAAACTTTGTTGTTTAATAAACCCCAGAAAGAGACTTATGAGCTAGCTTTCATGTTTTTTTCTCTGTGCTTGGTCCAATCTTTATATTTATATATCCTATTGTTTTCCTTTCTTTTCGATCTAGCAAGTTTTGTATCTTAGGAATTAAAGTAATACATAATTGACATCCCTGTCATGTGGATAAAAACTGTTCTATAGACAAATAATTCTTACTGCAAACTTAGAATTATTTTTCCCAATTGCGAACAAAGAGCCAAAGACGGAATCAGGAGGTCGGGGGGCATGCTCCCCAGTTTTGTAATTTTCCTTCAACTATTTATATATAGTTAAATATTTTCTTATTCATTCTTTATTCCATGAAAAATTTTGATTTCACCCCTAAAAGAGCCAGATAAAAATTATTAGAAGGGGCATTTGTGATGTTTTTAGAGAATAAAAATGAATAGTGGTGACAACATGGGTTTGCACAGGTCAGTGCTTAGTATATATATATATGTGTTGTCCCACTATTCCCCATCTTTCCTTTTTCTTTTTTTCCTTCTGCTTTTGTATATTTATGAATAATTTCAACTTATATTCCTCAACAAAAACTAGAGGTAGAGGAAGAGACAGAGAGAGGAAAGAGGACTGTGTGAAGGAAGAGACCAACTCTCTTTTTCTCTTTTGAACTCAAGTTTCATATGTATTTAATAATAAAAGTTCAATTCTTTCTTGTCTTCTCTTTTTGTTCCTCATTCTACTTTTTTGTGACAGCTTGTGCCCTTAAAACTCACATTCAACTAATGATCACTCATTACTCATTAAATTAGTTGTCTTTGGAATAATTACTTTCTAAGTGCAACTAATGGGTTCTAATGGGGGGGATGAACAAATATTAATTCTAGAGCTAAAGTTCTTCATTTTCTACTTCTCTTTTCTCTTTGCGATTGTTTAATGCCGAACGACAAGATATGAAAGTGATTACATGCCGCTTGACTGGATTTGATTAATTATAATATATATACACATGCATTTTATGTCATGTTCATAGGCTCGAAAGAACATGATTTGAATAGTCCAATGTGGCTTGACTAGGATAATTTATTCACAGTGCATGTATTTTCCCCCCTATTTGTCTTAGAATTAAAGTGGTCCATGACCAGAGGAGAGCCAAATGTTAGCTTCAATGGCCGTTGCATAACAAGAATAACGTCCCTACAACAATTGTTAAGATTTAATTTGGTCATGATGACCTAATTAAGGAAGATTTTTGTATACCAACTTGGCTTGTGATGCTTCTGGATTTCTCCTATAAGATTATACGAATTTGTATGCATGACTTCAGAGAGTTGTATAGCTTTGAAGTCTTTGGTACCCATATACTCTCGATCATCATTTGTCAGGACTATTAGAAGTAAGTGCCTTGGCTTCTGAGACGGAACGTACCATGGCATCAGAGACGGAATCGGGGAGGCTCTAAGGCCATGGTTTTTGGTATGATAATCTACTTACAATAATTAAGCACATAATTAAAATTCAAAGAGCAAATAAGAGAAAATTTCAAAACCGAGGGTGTCATGGCTACCCCTAGCCCTCGATCCCGGTTCAGTACTCTCTGCTTGGCTTGGATAATTGGACATTTAGTCCTATTCTTTATCATGTACTCAACCATATAACTCCTCTTGCCCCTACAAATAATTGTTAAGATTTAATTTGGTCATGATGACCTAATTAGGGAAGATTTTTGTATATCAACTTGGCTAGTGATCATGCTAATTGTGGAATTCGATCTCCTAGCTATATGATAAGAACTTGTATGCATGAAGTCACTATCATATTGCACGCCCAATCTGCTTCAACCATATATGCAAATATATATATGGATGTGGTGAGATTTTGTGGTAATTAGTAACACTAGTAATTGCATTTGAGTAGTTCTAGCTTTGAAGTCTTTGGTACCCATATACTCTCGATCATCATTTGTGAAGCTATTAGAAGTATGTGTCTTAGCTTGGACTTGAGAGACAGAACCAGAGGGACTTTGGGATCATGGCTTTTGGTATGATAATCCAATTACGCACAGTAAACATATAAAATCTTAAGAGCAATAAAGAAAATTTTCAAAATGAGAGAGGGGTCATGGCTCCCCCGACCTCCCGGTTCTGTTCCTGCTTGATTATCATGAGATTACGAGAATGATTGCTACTTCAAAACCAAGTGAAATGATGTCACAGTTCACAACCCATTATTTATTTATTTTTCCGATCATTTGTAGGGGTACGTACACAATTCATAACGTTGTCAAGCTAGAAAAATAACTCAAATCTTAGTATTTTTAGATCTCTATTACATCTTGATCATGTCGGCCATATATAATTTTTGTATGCATTTTTTTATATGCGCACCCAAGCTAGCTAGATATTATATATATATACTCAGAGGGGGATTTTATTTGCTTTTCGAGCAAGCTTGATTGAGTTTATGAAATCACTACTTATTTTAAAAGTTTAAACTGATAGGAAATTATGAATTTAAATTAATATTTTAACAAAGTTGATTCATGAGCTTGCTAAATAAGCGTTTTTTTTTTCCTAATATTGTATGAGTAATTAGTATGATAATTAAGACTTCGGAACTTTATAGTTTATACAAATTAGTTTCTCATTTGCCACCTGAGTCAAATCTTAATTAGTTGATCGAGTTAATAAAATATAAACCTATAATATTAAATAAAATATTAAAACATGCACATGAACATACATACACATTTTATGATATAAAATTTTAATCTTTAATCCTAAAATTAGGTTACACACAAATTTTTAGGTACTTTTATGCCTTATCCATTAGCATAAATAAACCAGTACTGTCAAACCTATACTAAGTTGTATATGGTAAGTCCCTTTTTCATTATTTTGTTTCTCAGACTAGCTTGTTTATAGGTGAAGTCTCAAACCCGAGCTTGAGTTCAGCTTTATTGTTGAATAAATAAACACAAGTTGCATGTTTATGAACAGTTTGATCTATATACCTCCTTACTAGCTAGGAGAAATTTAGTCTCTAGGAATGATACTTTCTAACAAATAAATTACATAAGGTTGGCCTCACATAAGATTAAGGGCGACAATTCGTGTTTATGTCGAGTTCGAGTCGTGTCAAAATATGATTAAGTATAAGACTATATAGGTCAACTATAATCCGACTCATTCAATTAAATGAATCAGACTTCTCAATCCTAATTCACTAATTTCACATTAAATTCATATTAAATTTACAAGTCGTACAAAAATTTGCCAACCTTACGATAAGACTATGCCCAAATTTGGTTTGCCTTTATATGATTTGAAGAAGCAAACAATAATAGTTTGCCAAAATACTAAATCATGATGTAGCCCTATGCATTCAATCAAGGGGACATTTTGTCTACACAAAGGAATACAAAATCATAAGGTATTATAACTAAAAATTACATTAGAGTACTAATGTTAGGTGAACCTACTTCTTAGGACACAAACCCTATGCAAAGTGGGTCCATTTGGTACTCACCTCAAGGGTGTGCTTGGCTTTAACAACAATGATAGCATTCTCCCTCTTCCCTAATCCCTATTCAGCCAAATGAAAAAAACCTTCAAAGTAAGCTCATCGATTCACCCTACGAGGACGTGATCAAGACGATATATATGCGGGCCGGGGGGGAAAAAGAAAGGATTAAATTTTTCTGTTTTGGCCCCCCAGTGTTGCTGAAAGTCAACACTCATTCTAGACTCTAGAGCCAGCTAGAGAGTCTCTTACTTGTACATTTTTCTATATATGTTATGTTAGTGTTGCTAGTATAGCATCATATATATTATAATATTTGTGATGATGATGCGACATTGGTGACCAATCATGCATCTTGGCTAAGATAGAAAAAGGATAGCTGATAAACATAAATATTTGTGATTCCCATTGATTCTGCAGTAAGGAATGCGTTATCTACAAGTCCTTTAACCATCCAATTAATTAGTATTCATGTGGGAAGCCCAATACAGAAGTTTCACATATGGATCATTATTGTTGTTAAGTAAAAAACACTAAAACATGCACTTCAAGATTACCCGAATTCCAAGGCTTTGCTTATGTACGTATAGTTTTAATTAAGAGTCTCTCTATTATTGCTTCTCAGTAGAAACTACATTATCTTCATAAAGAAAGTTAACCGACCTACTAATTTAAGTGTTCATAGTAATATTAATAGAGAGAGAGAGAGAGAGAGAGAGAGAGAGAGAGAGAGAGAGAGAGCTCATTTCCAAGTTGTTGAAAATGATTTTTGACGATTGAGAAAGAAAAAAGATTGCCTAGTAATTGTAGGCTCTGCAGACATACCAAGTTTCTTAGATAGCTAGTATCAAAGTATATACAGCATTGGGCATATATATATATATAAGATCATCCTCATCATCATGAAAATCAACATCATATGCTTCAAATTAAGAGACATGATGAATTTAGTTCCTCATCATTCGAAGGGCCAGTGCTTGAAGCTCACCCAAGTCACTGTTAAATGGTCTTTTCTTACAACAAGGCTGGAACAAGCAATCCTCTCTGAAGCTTTGTATTTCTTGCATGTTCATTCCATCATTGCTATGGTCAATTGACTCGAGCGAGCTCTGAGGGGAAATGGGATTCATGTAAGTCGTCGGAAAAGTTGGCCCCGTTGGCACCCCACCAACATTCCCTGCCCACTGACTCTCTATGTTCCGGGAATCAACCAGGCTTTGAGCTAGTTGTGCCTTCACTTGCATCAATTGCGCTTGCAAGCACGCCACCTACATATCAGTAATCAGAAAAAATCGACTATTAATGCAAATTAGTAGATTGCTATATATACGACTCCATCCATCGTTGCAGATAGTTGTATATTATGGGGGAAAACGAAAACATGTAGTAATTAATTACCTGTTGTTGCAAGGCGAAAATGTGAGCTACACATCCATAAACGGGGTCTCTAATCCGTGCCTGAGCTTCATAGGCAATTGTGACAACAGCCTCACACCGGTCATGAACTGGGACGTGTAACAAAAGCTTGGAGACATTACTCGCACCAAACACCTTGTGAATGGCTGCAAATCTTGCCGGGCCTTGCTCCGAGCAAAAATAAGGCGCAAAGATGCAATCTGAAGCGCACTTTCTCCTCAGAAACTTGCATGCGCCGCAGGGCGAGCCAGTCCCAGCCGCAGATGCCATGGCAGAGAGAGAGAGAGAGAGAGAGAGAGAGAGAGAGAGAGAGAGAGAGAATGTGTTATAAAAATTGGAAAGGCACACGAGCACACTAGAAAATGGTGCAAGTGAAGGAGTTTGTGTTGTGGGGTATTGATTTTAAGGTACATAGTGGGGAGGGAGGGGGGACTTATAAGGGGTATGAATGGGGGACATGGGGGGTCCGTGTGTAGGGTTCTTGGGGAACATTTATTAATGGCTTTTGCAATATGGAGCTGGTTTTTTTTTATTATTATTAATTAATCTTTGATTTTTGTTTATTTTTTATTTCCTAAGTTTGATTTTCGGGGTTTAATAACATTATTTTTCCGCCGAACGCCGCACCTGGGAACTGCTGCTATTTGTCGCTTTCTTTTCTTCTACTGTTGACACTGCCACCTGGCGGTTTACCACCTCTACCGACACCCACATTCATAATTTAGAGGCACCATTAACATACTTCTGTTGTTTAATTATTTTGCATTTTAAATAAAAAAAAAAAAAATATGAGTTCTTCTGCAACGATTCTACTCTTCAGTACAATCTCTTTTTTTTTTTTTCTTTTTTTTTTTTTTAGATTCAGTACAATCTTTTAGTTTGCAACAAAATTTGCTTTCTTCTTTTTCTGTGGACCTTTTTTGGTCGGTGGGCCAAAAAATAAATATATTGATCAGGTTGATTTATTTGACTTTTGTTTTCAATTTTTTTTTTTTTTTTATTATTTGGTATTGTATTAGATGGGAAGCTTGTTGGGCTTATTAGCACAAAATTAACGGTTAAGAATGAGGAGTTTGATCAATTTAATTAAATAGGTAGGGTAGAGTCAACTTATATAATCTTATACTCATACTTCGTCAATGACCTGTACCCGACATGCAATATTTAGTGCTGTCAAAACACGACCTACGAACCCAACATAAAATTAATGAGTTATGATTAATATGTTGGGTTATGGTTGACTTATATAGTCTTATACTCATGCATTAACACGACTCAAATCTAACCTGCAAATACAAATTGCCACCTCTAGGTCCTCATACTTATATAGTCTTATGTAGTCTATAATCTTATACTCATACTTCGACAATAATTCGTACCCAATAATCTGCAACATTCAGGACTGACAATTTTTTATACGACCTACAAACCCAATACGAAATTAATGAGTTATAATTAATATGTCGGGTTATGATTGATCTATATAGTCTTATACTCATGTCTTAAATTTAGCCTGCAAATATGAATTGTCACCCCTAGTGTCCTCCGCCCCCTAAACCTTCTTCTATTTAGGTAATGAAATTTAATTTACCCCAAAAGAAAAAATAAATGGAATTCCAAGAATACTATTCATTTCATTTGGGGGAAAGTCTTCTTTGAACTGAATGAATGGTGTGATAGTGATACAGATACTCCTCCCCTCGTGCAGAGGATGATGCTCCATTTATGACAGGAGACAAAAGCAACAACTTAAAGCAGCAACAAAACTAAGCAGCTTTGCACTTTGCACATAGGCCGTCATTTTCACAAACAACACCGATACGACCCTATCTCTCCCACACGTTCGTTTCTGTACCCTTATCACCGGCCTCCTCACATTTTTTTTCATTTTTTTTTTCATTTTTTTCCCTCTTTTTGGAGACATAATTACTTCCCTTCCCTGTACAAATTTCTTTACGACAAAATTTCCATGTTTTAAATTCGTCCACATCCAATCCTCTTACGTTTCCTTCAAATTTTGAAAAAACATTAATCCCACTTTTCAGAAGAGTCGAATTAAGACTACCATGACTAGATGTAATTATTTTCTTACCCATGCGAGTGCCTGTGCATGGTAGCTTGTAGCTTAGGCTAAAACTTTGTGGTTGCGGGGGGGAGTAAACAGTAAACAGTAAACAGCATCTTTTCAGAACATGGAGAGAGATAAAGAAGTTTAGAAGGGTAGCAAAAAGAGTATGAATGGGGGGGTGGTTCGTCACCCAAACTCAGGAAAATGGCTGTTTCCGTAAAGAAAGTACACCCCATGTCATGCATCCACTGCTCCTTACCTCAGCTATC
Source organism: Alnus glutinosa (assembly GCF_958979055.1). Taxonomy (NCBI): domain Eukaryota; kingdom Viridiplantae; phylum Streptophyta; class Magnoliopsida; order Fagales; family Betulaceae; genus Alnus; species Alnus glutinosa. Next base: position 24,515,866 of record NC_084899.1, read on the forward strand.
ATCTTCCTTGCAAACCATCTAAAGCCATGACACACACAGCTGACAGCTGTGAACCTTTTAGGCCCTATCCAGCCTTGACATAATCAACATGTATCCAACAGTCAATATATAGCATCATCCATGCACATGGCACACATGCGGCTGCCCAAAATACCTCCCAAAAAAAAAATCTCTATAGTACCAAAATTATTCCAAGGTTTTGTAATCTAGAAGTCGCAATTCGTGTTCGTGTGTCTAGTTCGAGTTGTATCGAGGCATTTATATAAAACTATATAGATCAATCATAACCCCTCAACTCTAACCCGTTAGTTTCATGTTGAATTTGTGGGTCAAGTAAAAGTTGTCATCCTTAATCGTAGTGAAGCTTGTAATGTCTTCATCTTTAAGCATTCTATTCGAAATAAGTACCTTTTTGTTTATTCTGCTCTTCCAAACTGGGTTATAAGAATTTTCTCTAGTTTGGTCTATAAAATTGTTGTGACCTTTAACACGTAAAAAGTACATACTTTTTTACTAGCATTAATAGAGATGGAAAAAAAATATTGCATTAAAAAGGTATAATTTGTTAAATAGCCTTATTAGTTGTTTCATTATACCAATCCAATGTTAAATTATATGGGAATGGAATTCCATTTTCACACAGGTATAAGCTTTTAATTTTATAAAACAGTTCAAATTAGATTCTCTTTGTTGAATACGAAGTTTATTGAGGAAAAAACGAGAGAGAAACCAGTACAATCGTAACAAGGCTGCATTTGAGAGAAGAAGAAGCCTCAAGACAGGCTAAAAGAACAAACAATCTCAAACGAGCAGGCCCTTTGGAAGCTAGCTTCGCCATTGTTATAATCTTGGATCTAGTTATGTTTATAACTTTATATGGACCCAAAAATGTTGTTAAAGCTTGGATTTCTGTAGATGATCAAAGACCCATCAAAGTGGATAAGGCCAGAACAGTGGTCGGAGGGAGTAGGATTTATCTGAGCGTGTGTATTTGTATAACATTGCATTAAAAGTTCGTATGAAAAGAGACCCATATTTGTGCTAGCTTGTGGCGTGTTGAAAATATATATATATATATATATATATATATATCACAGTATGGAAGGGGAGAAACCATGAACAAAAAAACAGAAACCATGATTTTTCTGAAGATACTGAACTTGCTTCCACTCCTACGAGCAATATGTACATATGGCAAACAAGATCTCCAGCAAACCCAAAAATGAGATCTTAATCGACAAGACTAGGAGGTTAAAGGATACCAAAACGTTCAAAACAGAAGGAACATCGTGTGAATTGCTGATTACCATTCCCCCAAAATAGTACATTTCCACTTACCTCCCCTCACCTCTTGTGATGAAACTTCACCTTCAACAAGAACTGCATCTTAACCTGTCCAAGATAAGAACCCCCGGACTCAGTCACAGGCAGGATAGAAGTGTACTAATTGGAAGGAGAAAAAGTACCAATATATGCAGAACATCAATACAGTCCAACCCAAATACCAAGCATTATCAATTTTACATATTATAACTGTCCAATGAATGGGGGGAGTTGGTCACTTTTTGGAAGTTGTCAAAAAGTATTTGTGTGCATTTGTAATAACTGATCCGTACGTATGACTCATAAACATCTATTCGGTATTTGGCTTAAGTTTATAATAGCAATTAATCACTATGGACAACTGGAATAAAAATAAAATAAAAAATAAAAAAAACTAGTTTGAGACTAAGTGATGAAAAATCAAGATAACTTACTTGAGCCGTATCGTAAACGATGTACTCATTATACATTAGCTCGGAGGCCTTGACTTTTGATGGCACTGGTTTCCCACAAGGAACTACAATATCATCCCTCCACTTCACATTTTCCGTCTCCAGAGGTATATTCTTGCCAAGTCCTTTTGTAGAGTGCTTTCCTTCAGGAGGTTTATCCATATACTGAATGACAGTGGAAAAGAAGTTAAAAGGGAGAAAGTCGCTGGAGAAATAACGAGTTTAATGTATCTGTATGGCTGAATCTTTTTCCCGAGACATACTGGAAAAGTTGTTGGATAAATATTGCTTAAAAATTCACATAAAATCATGTAATTTGGACTCACTTTGGCCTTCTTGAGCTCATAGACCTCCCCCAAAGCAACTTCACTAAGAAGCATTAAGCCAACAGGGTTTTTCTTATCAGTGTAGCAATACTGAGCACTCTTGCTGACCAGGTCAGCGAAGTATACCCCTTTGCCAAACTATAATGCAAAACAAAGAAGATTTAGACTGGTAGAAAAGTACATCAGACATTAAGTAAGCATTTAAATATAGATACACATCCGTGTACACACGTGCACCAGAGAGAGAGAGAGAGAGAGAGAACCATATAGCCAGTTGCTGGAGCTTCAGGAGGAGCTATTCTCAGTCCCTGGCTAAGTATTCCCACAAAATTTGTCAACCGAGAACCTGCAGAGGACAAAATGTTTAGCTCTACTTCTCCCTCTATTCAACTTTCCTGACACTCTAGTAGATCCCCACAAACCTTGATCTAGAACAAACTGCAAGAGAATACAGTCATTCACAAGTCACATCAGAGAAAAAACTGCAGCTTACCATGCCAGAGGAGCATTCTGTTCTTGAGCTTCTCTCTGTAGGGTGCGAACTTATCCAATTCCCCTTCTCTTTCAAGTGTGAAAACTTCTTCCAGTTCAAGAGTCCAATCCTGATGATATTACCAGTTGCCAGAATTAATTTGTCAAAACCAAAAGACAAAACAAAACAAAAAAACAAAAAAACAAAACAAAACAAACAAACCAAGAAGGAAGCGAGAAACAAGAAATTATCAACAGCATAGTGAGTGCCAGTTCTCAAAGTAAACCCACCTTATGTGTAGGGGCATGAGTAGTGAGGAGATACTTCTCAATCAACCGAAAATCTTCACTATCATGAGGAAGGGGAGCAATATCACAATGGAGCTTCATATACTTTTCATCTAGGGAGTCATCACTATCAGCATCAAAACCTACTAATCTGGAAGCGATTTCAATGTCCTGGAGAGCTTCTAACATTTTAACCTACCATGGAAGCATAAATCAGGTAGTAATGATTAGTTCTTGTACAGACTGCATGAGGCAGATGAAAAAATGGCTTGCATAGATCAGTTCCAGACTAAATGTGCATCATATTCTGTTGCATAAAATACAATAGTGAAATTCCATATCTATGCTTTTTCAACCACTTTAGAGCCTGTGCAAAGGACAAACCTTTCCCTATAGAACTTCCCAAGCAAACGTTTTATCAAAAGTTCTCGGCCATTATGAATCTAAACTATTTTTTAAATGATTCAGAATGCTATCCTGTTTCTGACCATCTCAATTCAACAAATTTTAACTTTTCATTACAAATTTCCCAAATTGTGCTTCAAAGTTTAAACCAGGACTAAAATGATACCAAAACAAAAATTCATAACCAGCTCTGTAGACTAAGTTACAGCTTTAAATTGGTTTTATCATGCACCACAGTCCCATGCCCTGACCTACTAAATAGTTCTGTTTCCATTCCTTTTACAAGTTTCAGATAAAAAAAATTCAACCATCTTAAATTTCACATTGCAACTTGGTCATTGTATAAAAGATTTTAGAGGTGTACCAAGGAATGAAATGATCTTACTCTATTTTTACCTCCAATTGAATACTAAACATCACAGCAAGCATGTAAATGGGAAAAGTGAAATGTCTTCCTCTGACATATACTAATTACTCATAGCAAAACAAAATATAAAAAACGAAGGAAAAGAAACCGAGCTTTGACCCTTCCCTTCTCCTCCCCTAAACACATAAAAAATATACAAGGAAAAAAAAAAAAAAACCTCATTAGTATTTCTTTCAGCACCAACACCAGTGAGCAAAAGAACGAAACTCATGGTGCATTGCTAGAAATTATGCAAATGTTGCTCAAATGCAATTTACAGCTATTTTAAAGGGCTGTCAGATAGAGACAATGCCATTGGCTGCAAAATGACAATTCAGTTCATTTGAGGTTTTCTGCTTATGGGATTGGCATGAAATCCAATCCCCCCAAAATAGATTCTGAACAGTTTAGGAGATTTGAGGATTGCGAGAGATCAGTGGTGGAGCTTAAGACCTTCAAACCCTTTATCAGTGGACAGCGCCTTTGATTGTCTTCATTCTTCTAGCTTTCAAGATTTTCTTAGAGTGTGTTAGGTTCTTAATCTTTTATCTTTTTCAGTTTATGTGTCTCTCTTGTATATTTTTATGTACTTAGGTTGCACCCTTTTGCTTTTTAAGAAGATTTTGATTACTTATTGGGGAAAAAAAAAAGTTTGGGAGATTTGAGGAATTGATATATTATAGGTAATTAACATTTCAGGGGAACAACATCTTAAAAGGGATGTTCAAAAGTAGTAGTTAAAGACATGCATAATGTAAAAGATTAGTAAACGTTTAGTCCATTCATACGCCTCTCATCATAATTGGCTGTCTACTTGTTTATGTATGATCCAAGGAGATTGCAGCAACATTAATTACAAGAAGTTCAGAATGATGCCGTTTACTCAGTTAGGAAAAGAATGGGTAAGAGCTTCCTAGACTAGAGCACATGCCACCTAAAAAAAGTAAATTATATGAATTCTTAGATAAATCTACAACAGGCTTAGCAAAATAATAAGAAGAAGAAGAAACAGAACAAACAGTAATAATGATGAGGTAATATCATCAGTAATTAAAGAGAAATAGATTGAGGATATGCAAAAAGTAAAAAACATGATAGATGATACACACTGGATTCTTACCTTTGACTTGAAATCATCCTCATCTCTAATAATATGTGGGTGAATGGAAGGGATCACAGTGAAAAAACGATTGCTGGCATCAATGATCAAGCTTTCCTTGACAGAAGGATCATGAGAATTACCATTTAGCAGATTCTGTATTTCAGTTAATGCCTCAAAACCTGGGGGGGGGGGGGGGGGGTGGAGAAAATGAAGTTAACAAACTGTTGGATATCCTTTTTTTGTATCCTTCTTCATAAGTTAGTTTCAGAACAAAACAGCTATATATCTCAAGCGTGATAAGAGATTTTTGAAGGTAATACCCTTTTGGATATTGCTTTTGCTCAGTTTTCCCAGTGGCATCTCTGCCATATTAATCTCAAATTCCATCATGGCAGCTCTGCAAGGATTACAATGTAGCTTTTCAGGCATATAAAATCTTCAACAGAAAAGGAAATCTATCACTAAATAAATAATGATCTGTTTATAACCTGTATGTTTCCACATTAAAGAGCATCGTCATCAATTCTACTAATGCAGGAGCAAGTTTGCTGTCTGCATTGTTCTGTCTATTCTTAGACACCTGTTTGTTAACCCCATAGTCCTACAAAATTCCATATAATTAAATCACTAATAACTACTACCAAAGCAAGTATTTGCCATACATAAATAACTGAATAAAAACATAAAATCTTTACAATATCCAATGGAAAAAATCTGCCAGGTTGCTTCTGAAAGTTTCGTTTTTGTTCCCATGCCTCCCACGGATTCCCAGTCTTCTCCATGAACAAACGCTTGAAATCATGAATTGCATCTGGTTTTGACATTTCTTCCAATTTGATTCCTCCAATTTTGTCATTTCCCACTCGACCCCATTTACGAAACACATAGCAATCTGATCCTTTATCATCTTGGATTATTTGGAGGATATAGTAACTAAACACGGGCAAACATATAGAAATCAGAATAAAATATAGAAGTTATAATTTAACATTCAGGATTTAAAAGAAGAGCAAATGGAATAATGTAGGCATTTGGAATGATAAAACAGTATGTATATCAAACAACAGTATAATAAGCTATTGAGTTTTAAAAGGAAAAAAAAAATCAATGTGAACAAAAAAAAAAAAGCCTAAAAGCTTGCCATAAATGTTGCATGTATTTAATTTAAGCTTAGGGAAAACCACAGATATTATAAAACCATTCAAGGCTGCAAAAGAACGATGGAAAACAACAAAACTACCTGTTAACACCAGTTGATAAGTCAGACATGCTCAAAGTCGTGTTATAGATGCTTTTCCCATCCTCAAGTATGTGACCTGTATCTTGGAGACCAGAAGATTCATGCACAGCACTTCTCCCTTTTACTTTGACAGTGACCATGCTAGAGGCCTCGCCAATGGCTTCAACTTTGTACAAATCAAATGGAAGCTTCTTCTGTCTTTTAATGCAATCAACCAGATAATCCTCCCTAACAATTGGTAACTTCATCCTCCTGTTGATGAAACCATTGCAAGTCAAAATGAAAATGAATCAAACAAGAAAAGTGCTACAGACCAGTAATTTGAGAGCACATTTACCTTGCTTTCCTTGTCTCGGCATTTTGATCATCCAGCACTCCACTCACAACTAAGCAGTTAGTATCTGCAATTTAATTTGTTAAGCAAAGCAACTAAAACAATGCATCAATGTCAACAGGAACACATCCATATCTCTGAAGACACGAGACTTTTAAGTTCAATATTCAGTTGATGGATCATATACCTTTCTTGATCTTCGTATGAACAACTCCACCCACCCCCTCAATTTTTCTCTTAAATTCCTCCTGCAAAATCATCCCTCATGAGATTAACTCATTAACTATGACAGATCTGAAACTGCATTAGACATTATTTCAGTGTATCATAGAATACAAATATTTAACATATAAAAGGAAGGAAAAATCATACCATGGATTCCTTTGGTAATCCAGATACAGCAACTCTCAAGTCTCCCAAACTTTCACTCTTTGATGATTCAGACTCACGGTTTGCAGCTTGACTTCCAGAAGCATTATTGTATGATGGCAGAGGGAGAATCCGAACAGGTTTGGTCTTCTTTTGTGATTTAAACCACTGCATACAATTGAGTAACTTAAGTCGCTATCTCTTTATCATATGACAAGAGTATAAGTTCAATACCTTAATAAGATATTGATTATTGGTGTCTTCTGGAACTTTCCACTTCCCATTCAGACGTTCTGGTTCACGAGTAGAGTAAGAACACTTGCTCCATGCCGATAAGAACCCATGGCACCGATACATGCCTCCAGAATAACGAAGAGAACCAGAACATATTGGACAGCTAGAAAGTGCTCCAAACATCATCCCATCAGCACTAAACAAGAATTAAAACAGACAATATTTGTCAACGGCCGATAAAAAGGATGACATGTAGTGGTCTAAAATAGTGGTAGTTATCAACTTATTAACAGTTAATCCATGAATCATATTCAAATAAAAATCTGGTTTAAAAATCGCAAGGTATAACAAACAAAGCAGCAGTTTCAGACTTATGCCAAAACTTATACATTGGGGTAAAGGTGATCTAGTAACCAATACTGGTACACTAAGCCTATGAGGTTAGTGTCAAGACAAACAAGTAAAATTACCTCCTTTTGAGAATGTATCCATGACAACTAACCAGAAAGAAAACGAGAAGCATAAAATCCATGAGGAAGCTTGCAGACGATTTTTAAAAAAGTTAAAAGTCTCTGTGGAATAGAGGCTCAGAGATTGCATAATATAAATTACCAGCGTTCACGCAAATCAAGTTCTGATCCAGTTGAATCTAGACTATTGGCTTCAAGCATTTCCCGCAACTCTGCTGTTGTCACATGTTTTTTAAGATCATCTTTCAGAGCCCATAGTTCTTTAGTTTGGGTCTCTAGTTTATTCTCCCAATCCCTGGAATCAGCAACATTCTCCTTACATGAAGCCCTGCTAGCCGATGTGTCTCCTCCAGCCTTTGCAACTTTTGGCTTCTGATCAACATTAACATCCTTTTTCCGTTTTATACCAGCTTTGGAAGTTGATTGTTGCAGGAGTTCTTTATTGTCTTGTATCTCAAGTTCAGTGCCTGAAAGGAGGACAACTATAGTGAGAGTGATAATAGCAGTAAAAAAACAAAAGTTCTGTCATTGCTACAGCATCAGAAAACCACCTACTATAAAATCAAAACGAAGTTCATACCACTCTTTGCAGTAGAAGGAAACTTCTTCTTGGCCAGGCCAATGACAGCTGCCTGGTCAGAAGCTGAGAGGCTCTCCCATCCAGACAACTTCTCCACTTGGGTATATGGAGATAATTCCAAGAAACAATTGGCATGGTTCCACGCCAAGCCCCTAGCTCCTTGGCCATCAGGCTTGATGGATATACGAACCTAGGGGTGAATAGTAAAAGCATCGACATAAAGGAATATTCAAGTACTAGTATCATTTATGCATTACTAGTTGCAATAACTCAACCCATCAATATATTGTGAACATGACGGGTGGATAACAATCTGCTTGACAAATGACCATTGCCTCCACCTTTGACAAAAACTACATTATCTTCATATGTTGATCTTACTTCAGGAATTCAACTCTTACCACACTAGTTTAGATTTTAAAATTGCTTTGAGGAGTTCTATAAAATCTTTTTTTTTTTTTGATAACCAAGATGTCCAGGGCTTCGCCCCAACTAGATCCCAGGACACACCATGCAAAGCACCCCCTCCACATGGGGTAAGGTAAAGCCTTGGATTTTTCTCATGGGCGTAGCCCCAAATAATTGTTTGCACTCAAGGGGATCAAATATATAAGATTTCTATAAAATCTTAAACAGCACCTTAAGTCAAGTTTGTTTTGGACATTGACTACACTTGGAACCAAAACGTTACCTGCTTAGAGAGGGTAACATTGATCATAAATATTAAACAAAATTACATTTCATTTTGTGCATAAAACAAGATGTTTGCATTGTCACTCAAGGTGGCTTTCTAAACACTCTCGTAACTTTTTTCTCTTCTTTTTTCAATTAACTCTTTTCAATTATGAAACCCGAATATGGCCTACTTCATATCAAGGTCATGAGAAGTGGCCACTTGCAAGAGTTGTTTGCATGGTCACTCACGGTTGAGATTGGCAATGATGTACCCACCTTATTTAAGGACCACTGAGCACCATACAGTTGAAGATAAGTAATCATGGCACTTGGTTGGCCATGTGAGAAACAAAGCAGAGAAACATAGAAACCAACCTCTCCTTTCATAATCTTTTGTTTGCAGGGCTTGCAGGTAGCACGAGAAGTTTCTGAAACTTCAATACCACATACTGCATTAGTGACATCAATTGTTGCTGCAGGTCCACTGCCCTCCACATACTCCCTGATCTTCTGCTGGTCTTCCCAACGAAGCAACTCAACGCCTTCAACATCATCAATGCTAGAAGCACAATAACACTTAGCAGTTAATTACTGCATCTATCTGATTTACTTAATGGAAATGATGATAAATATACAAGCATACATACGATTTTATCTGCTTTGCTTTCTTCAATATGCAATCAGCATGGTGCCACATCTGATTCAGAAAACAAACACATGTCAAAGTTGTACATAGTTTCTTAATCAAGAAGGATGATTTGGAAAGTAAAAGATTCCAATTACAACCGAAAATATACTAATATCAATGATCATAGAAGCCCTTTAGCGATTTATTTTAGAACTTCTAAGTAATAGAGAAAAGCAAATCATACCACACCATGAACAACTCTAACTCTAATGTATTGTTCAATATCTTCCTTAAGTCAATCATAAATGGAAGTCACAACAAAGTTCTAGCAGGCCGCCAAAAATAGCTAGGATGCATCCATAAGATTTCCTCAATACTGGAAGAAACATTTTAACAATAGGGCATAAAGATGCCGATTATAAGAATGAAGGACCAATTTTCTGAGCCGAACCAAAATGTGTCCACAAATGACAAAGTGGCTCACTTCCAAGTCCAACTCAACCCAACTGTAGGCATTCTCAAGTCTCTAAAACTTACGTACTAAATCAAGCTAATACATTATATAAGAAAACTATGAGCTATGCTACATTTACCAAAATGGACCTTAAGTAGCTGGGTTCATAGATACATTGCAAGCTTAAGTAGCAACCATCTAAAGCCTAAAGATATATCATGCCATATGAGCTTTCTGGATAAGGAACCGATACAATTTTGAAGTGAAAATAAACTGAGCAACTAAACAAAGTCCTAAACAATTTTGAAGTGAAAATAAACTTAGCAACTAAACAAAGTCCTAAACCCCAAAAAAATCGCAACCCATTGCTCAAAACTATATCTTTTTTCCACATAAGCCAGCGATTGTCAACTTGATATTGATTAAAAAGTCACCCAAAATAAACTAATACCACAATTTTAAAGAACGCGAAAATGGAAATGAGTTCACATACCCCAAATGCAAAACTGTAAACGACAATATACGAGAACCAAAAAACCAAAACTTAAAAGGTCCGTTTGGGGTTCGATTTTTTAAATTAGAATTCAATTCTTATTTGGTGCACCAATTTTGAAGTTTGAATTTGTAAGATAAAATTAGAAAAAGTTGAATAAAATATAATTTGTTTTGAAAAGATTGAATAAAATATGATTTGTATTTTAGAAAAATACAGAATGATATTTGTTTTTGAAATCATGGTTGCCAAACGAACCATTAAATGGTCAATAAATTCAAACTAGAAATACGAGCCAAAGCACAATAATGGAAGTCCCAAAACATCAAAATAGTTAAAAGAGAATAAAAAGAAAGAACAGCAACGCTAAAGCTCGAACCCAGAAAGGAAAACAAGAGGGAAGAGAAGGGGAGTAAAGCATACGGGCATGAAGCCGTCGAATTGGGTGGCCTGGACCATCTTGCCGAGGCGGAGCACCTCTTTGGCAATGGGGCTCTTGCATGTCTTGCAGGAGGATCGCGACGACTTCGCGTACTCCGCCTTCCACGGCTTCTGGGGGCTCGCCATTTGCCTTCCTCTCTCTTTGGCGAAGAGCTCTTCGCGCTCGCACACTATATATACGTATGTGTAGGCTGGGGACCTGGGGTTGAATCGATGATGAGAGAATACTATATATAGAGCTTCTTTGGGACGCCTCACGATTTTGTTTTCTTTATGTGAGGAGGTTAAAAATCTAATCGATTTTTCATACAATAATGATGAATTTCATCGATTGGGGCATTTGCTGTTACAAAGTAGTGCCACTACTTCACTTTCCCTAGTAAAGGAAATGGGAAAGCTAAATATATGCCTTCTGCCTGTCGGTTGCTGTCAGATCTTTCTTTTCTTTTTCTTTTTCTTTTTTGTTTTTTTTTTTTTTGAATGAAACTGTCAGAACTTTCTGGTGAAGAGGAACCTATATCGGTTTTTATTATATAATTATCTTAAAATGTTAATGGGATTTTTTTTTCCCTAATAATTATAATTATTGAGACTCTACATTAACATTGTGAAATTGTCGCAGGACAAAAATGCATCTTCCGATGCTGATATGACAAAATCATAATCAACCCTTGATTAGTCATAAAAATTTAATTATCGGTTGAACTGTCATATCAACATTGTAAAATAATTATAAAATAAACATATTGTATATAGCATTACTTTTACAAATAAAACCGTAATCATCTACCAATTTACTCAATATTAGTCTCGAATGTGTTTTGTTTCCTGGAAGCGTCAACTAGTTTACCATAATAAAAATTGGAGTTATAATCTCATTTATTTGTATTTATTTCTCCGAACAAGAATACATACTAAGGTTGAAGAATCAAGATCTTCTTCGATTTCAAGTTAAATGAAAAAAATTTATTTTATGGTCGAGATTTAATTTCATAGATTTACATTTCTGACAGTTAACAGGTCTAAAGTCAACCTGCTCAAGCATAGTCAAGCAGAATAAAATATTGACCGAGCTTGGCTTGCTAAGCAATCAATTTTGGTACATGGACAGCCCAAATGAACTGAACATCTCTCAAACTTGGGGTCCTTAAGCATAGTGTATTCATTTATATGCAACAAGAGTCTGGAAAAATCCAAAAAACATATTAACTTCATCCTTTGATAGGTAGAGTATAGTATGTATTATCAAAAATCAAAGTAAAGATAGGCAAGTACAGCATCCATTTGATGAGAATTGCTGAAGCCACCTTGCAATATTCCTGACGATTAGTGTAGACCTTCATTAGATTAGAATAAGAAGAAAAAAAATTCAGTGGGGATATACTTGTGTACTCAGTTAAGGTCACTAAGTCATAAATTAGCAGAACCAAGAAACACAGGCCTGGAAAGTGAACTATGAACTCTTGGACATCTTAAAATGAACTCTTTTTCATCTGCTCATCCTTCAATATGAAAAACTTGAACCATCTAATGCACCGAAGGAGCTTGCGTGAAAAGGTACTGCACAGAAAATATTTGTCAGTGACTTCTCAAAATAGTAAAATATTTTAATATAGTTCAAATTGGGAGAATATACCTCAAATGATTTTCCTGATCTTTCAAATTCCAGCATGCTTAGAGCAACCTCACAACTTTGTGAGACAATAGGCTCAGGGTCCAACACAAATTCCTCAAGAAGTGTTATACTTTGCTCATCTACAAGTCAAGTGCACAAAAAACAAAACTTATCAAAATGATCCAGAAGCGGAAATGGTTGACATTAAATGCTATATCACACTGGTAAGGCATATTATTAAATAACTGGTTCAATAGGCAACCACTAAAGGTTTCCTGGCCCAGCAATACCTGCTGCCTCGGCAATGACGATCTATAGATTGAATCTAGAGTACCATCAGGGCCTGAATGAAATGGATGAGGTGGGCGCTTAGCAATTTGGCAAGGCTCAAGTGTAGATTTTGTTGCAAAAAATAAAATAAAATATATATATATATACACACACTCTTAAATGAAGGATTATGATTTCCTCTGCCTATTCAAAACAAGTTTTCTTTATCAAATCTCATATGCGCTTACCAATTTCATCCATTTTTAATCATTATTAAACATTACTTTAATAGTACTAGCATGCAATTAACTCTCACAAGACACTGCATCTACAATACAGGCACACAATGTTTCTTGATATTTCTATTGTTATAACAAGCTACGAATTGAGGAGAATTTGTCACGCAGAACACATGTAGTACTAAACATAAGTCAGATAACAAGCCCACAGACTAAAATCAAGTGGTCATACCTGCAATGGAACCAAGAGCTTCAGCAGCTTCATGTCTAACCATGGGATGCTCATTGGCATCGCTAATTAGTTTGGAAAGAGCAGCTGAAGCAGCTTTGTTTTGCAGTTGGCCTAAAACATAGGCAACCTGAAAAATACAGTACATGCCGACATCACTAGCACTAGAATATGAAGAAAGACACATACGTGGGAACAAATTCATGTCAGAAAAGCTGAAAAACAAATCTATGTCAAACAAGGCATTGGAGATCTTTTTTACCTTTTACATTATAGAGAAAAAAATTAAGATAGACACAACCTCGGTAGAGCATAAACCACTAAATCCTCATCAAATCTCATAGAAAATCGCAAAACCAAACTCTTTTTCTCCTTAATAAGATGTCCTATTGCAGTCGAATAATCTGCTGTTTTATTAGCTTCCCTGTATATATGGAATGTATTGATCTCCAAATTATTATCATAAAATAATGTTTTACAATCTTGGATAATGTTTAGAATTTTCAAAGGGAACCTTTGTGTGCCTAAAATGCTCTCAATAACGATGTTTGCATCACCTTCAATAAGAAGCTTCTTATAGCACACTTTGGCTAGTTAAGATTAACCCATTTCTTAAAGCTATAGTCTCTAAAAGCAAAACCAAATTGAACAAACAGTGACATTACCAGAAACCAAATATAATGCCCAAAACTATAATGTATAAACAAACTTAACAAATCAATTGTTTCACGTCACCAAAAATACCACAAAGATAGAGGATAGTTATCTACCTCATGTTTCAGTAGAGCACTTTTTGAATGCAAAGAATCAATTACTGCCGAAACAGCTTCATCTCCGCCATGATTTCGAAGTGCAAAGAGAGCTGCGTACCTCTCATACATGCATTTTTCTTCATCCAAAAGTACTTCCCTGAAGTTAAATTAGGATTAATTCATAAATCTAACCCGACACGCACAAGTGCAAATGGTTCTAGTCATCAGCCAATAACTACACAAACCTTAGTTGATCTACCGAATAACAAGAAGAAGCCGGTGCAGCAGGATCAACAGACATAAAGGGCGACCCTCCCTCACCATTTCCACTAGTACCCTTCATTTGGTCAATCCGATTGAGAGCCAATTCACACGTCTCTCGAACCTCCATAGCTGGATCTGATACCAAACTCTTCTTCAAAATAGGAACATTACTTTCCAACCCAATTGCACCCAGTGCTTCCGCCGCCTGCCCAATTATAATAGGATTACACATTTTACAAACAAGGACCAAACGGGGAAGCATAACAAGGAATAGTATAAGATTTGGATTTACTTCGTGGCGAACAATGGGATGCAAAGAAAGATCATTCAGCACTGAAACCAAAGCTGGGATAGCTTCCACATCTTGCATTTGACCCAACGCAAATGCAGCCTCATGTGCTAACAAATTAGACGAATCCCTTGTCGCTGTAAAAGGGCGAACACACATACTTTATTTTATTCTTTTGTTGTAATTAATGTACAAAACTACTTCATAGTATCAAAGAGTTTCTATGTCTCTATAAATACCAACTAAGTAATTGGTTAAGAAATTTCATGCTTCACAGAAAGATGTTACAAAGAAACAAAAAGCGAAGTAAACCCATAACTAAAAGCGTAATCCAAGAACTAAAAATTCAAGTTCGGATTTTTCCGTTCAGCATATAACTAAAATATTTATTACTTGATTAATTTGCAGCAGAGTTACCTGCGGATTCTAATCCCAGTTCGTGAGTGTTTAAAGGGGAACAAAAGAACCAATTTTTGTGTTCCTTCTGAGCAAAAATCAAATTGATTATACTTTGGAAATCAATAAAATCACTTCCAAAACCCTAGCAATCAAGAGGAGGACGCACAAGAACAAAAAACAAGCAAGCAACTTTGCAAAGCGAATAAAAAGAAGGACTTTGGGAAAGATTCGGACGAACCGACGATAAGAGCATTGCGAGGGGCGGGGCCTTTGAGGTTTCGGAGGGAGAAGAGGGCTCTGAAGCGCTCCGAGATCGGCTGGGCAGGGTCGCCCAACCGCTCGCATAAGAATTTCTCCATCTCGGGCGAGCATCCGAATGCTGTAAGAACGTCGCCGTCGTCGTCGTTCGAAGAATCCATGGAATTTGCTACGCAGAGCGTACTCGCTGGCGCAGCTTGTTTTTCTATGGAAAATAAGTGGGAATGGTAAAATTACTTATTTAGCCTTGAGCTTTGCACTTGTACCAAATTTACTTATTTATCCGTCAACTACTAATACAACTATTAAATGAGAATTTACGTTACAACCAATCATCATTTAATACGCGACATGAATCGAAGACTATAATTTAAGAATAAAACTATAATTCATAATAAGCTAAGTCATCAATTATACTATGTACCAATTTTTTAAAAAATAAAAATAATCTTATTGTATTTTTCATTTTTAAAATTTAAGAATACAACTATAATTCAACAATTTGGTCGTATTGTAAATTGTACATTTAATGATTATGAAGTAGGTAAATATCACCCTTCTTTTTTATTTGTTGCTGCTAAAATTTAAAATTCGTTCAATATGTAGCATGACTCTTAATCCAATAGGCAAAAGAATTCATGCCTATTATCCATGTCTAATTATTTGTCCTATAATTCAATTAATTCAAGAACTTTACATAAGCACAAACAAATATTTTCTAACGAGACCAATGGCCAATCATTAATGTTTTTACCCAAAACCCATAAATTAACATTAATCTATACAATATTGTTATCCATAATAGTAGGCATGTACAAATGATACGGTTATAATCACTCCGCAACCGCTAACCGCATAAGAGTGGAACCGTTAGCGGTTTTAGAGATAAGGATAATGGTTAATAACTGCTAACCACATACACTTCTATATAAATAATATAAATATTTATATTATATATTTAATATAAAAAATAACTTCGATACACAAAGTGATGTATTTAATTTTATTAAAAAAAAATAAAAAATCATCAGCTCTAAAATTTTTATTCTCTTTGATAACAAGCAAAGATTATACTTGGGATCTTTAAGCCTTTAAATCTAAGATTCCGGTTCCTTATTCAATTTTCTTAAAGGTCTTACCGTTCATCTTTAAGGTAACAAATTAAAGGGGTTTTATGGAAATGTCATTGGCCAAATGGATATTTGAATTCATAAGCTTGTTATGCAACTTATACAGTTTTTTTTTTTTTTTTTCCTTTTCTTTTTTCTTTCAAGTTCGTTTATATATATGGATATATAATTATTTACACTTTTTATTAGTATATATTGTCTAATTTTACAGGGAATTGAGGATTATAGTACCTTTGCCAATGGATACGACATATTTGGATTACTTATTTGATAATCGCTTTTTTTTTTTTAAAAAAAAAATTATTAAAATAAGCCCAAAACCGGCCCAAAAGTCCAATATAAAAAACGGTTATCAACAGCCGGTTATATGTTTTAATAACCACATAAGCGGAGCGGTTGTGGTTGTTAAAATTCAATAACCGCCTTAGACGGTTATAGTTAGCGGTTATTGACAATAACTGCAACCGCATGTACAACCCTACATAATAGAATATAATGGATTGAATTAACTATTTCATAATTTGGTTTGTTTATCATTCATGGGAATCATTATTCCACTAGAAAAATGAGATAAATAGTTATTTGTTGAAAATATGGAAGTCTTAAAAACAATTCCTAAAAAGTAATTGATATTTTTATATTATTTTTATTTTTTTAAAACAAAGAAAATGTATAATGGGCGGCCAACTACCCTTAGGGGTGGATCCCCTCAAGGGTGCAACCACCCTTGGAGCTTCTGGTTGGGGTGGCCAATCCCACGGGGATCTTTGTTTTTTGTTTTTTTTTTTTTTTTAATTACCTAGTAAAAAATAATGGATTTTTGGATAAATAAATTTTAGAGCAATAGTATTTTAGGAAATTGAGACAAAATATGATTCAATTTCAGTTAAAAAAACTTGGTCATTCATGTGTTGTTACCAAACGAAATAACAAGAATAATCATTTTATTACTGTTTATTATATTTCTAGAAATATCTGTTCTTATTCTTAAAAAAAAATAAAAATTAATGTATCAAAAGTGTTGGCCCGGAGGTCATAGGCTTATTTTTACTAAATTATATATATATATATATATATATATTCTAGGCTTAAAAACTAATTTTACTCCTATCAAAATTATGTTGGCCCTTAATTCATAAATTAAGTCTCCATATTAAAAATCATGGTTCTGTCCATAAATTTAATAGATGTGTGATAAAAATAATAATAATAATAATAATAATTCTTTATTTCTCGAAGCAATTTAAAGTACAAGATTAATCAATCAAGTAAAAATCTTACGGGCACAAAAAAAGGAAAAAAAAAAATATCAATCATAATATTTATTATTTTTAAAATATAATTAAAAAATAAGTGTCATAAATATAATATTTCCTACCCCGCCAAACCCAAATAGATCAGGATGACTCCCTCCCTAAAACCACTATATCTATGTATATTATATGAATCGCTCTGCCCCTTCTTTTTGGCTTTCTCCATTCACCTTCCTCTAACACAGTAAAACCCCGCGGGCTTCCCTCCAAAGGTAACGCGCCCGATTATCGTCTCCGATCCCCAATCTTTTTCTCAGATCTGAATTCCTTTCACTTCTCGAAACAATTTTCTCAAATATCTTGTATTATATTTGTGATTTTTCTAACATTTTCGCTGTCCGAAAAGTTTCTCTTCGTCTGATTGTTTTCGTTTTGGTTGATTGATTGTATGGAAAACATTTGATTCACAGAGTTTGGAAGATCGAAAAGTTCGGATTAGGATTACAAGAAGCAGAGGCGGGCATATAGAATACGTGATCCCGTGAGCCATGAACGCCAGAAGGTTAACTGATTTTCCAAAGCCTGAATGTGAATGCTTGGTTCTATTTTTCTCGAATTGCGTCTCTTTAATATTTGTTATTTACACGCTTTATATGATTCTTTTATTCGAAAACTCTCTCTCTCTCTCTCTCTCTCTCTCTCTCTCTCTCTCTCTCTCTCTCTCTCTCTCTCTCTCTCTCTCTCTCTATATATATATATATATATATATATATATATATATATATATATATATATATATATTGCCTGATTTAATTGTAGTAGGCAAGTGCTAGATCTGATCTGCTTAGATTGTTATGTGCAAGTGAACGTGTGAATTTTGCTATTGATAATTTGATATGTTCTTAGGGGGATCCTAGTATCTTCTTAGTGTTGTTTGGTGTGTGGCTATAGCCTATTGGCTGAGTGAATGAGCTGCCTTTTAGAGACCTTTAACATTAAGTATTTTGTGCATCTCTGGGATCAGTGTGGTTCTCAATTGGATTGGTTTTAGGTTGAATTTGAACCCATTTGGTCTGTTTGCATTGGATGCATGGGTTTGGGTTGGCTGTTCCTCTTTCTGGATTGCTGTAGACCATTACAATTTCGGTAGTAGCTAACCAATTTTGATGAAATTATATTGGTTGTATCAAAATAGTATTAAGAAAGTTTGATGAAATTCAATGGTGAATTGGCATTAGTTTAGCTCATGATGATCGGGTAAAATTGTAGTTTGGTTAGTCCATGTGGATGTTGTGGATGTGATGGGTTTTAGATTGGTTGCTCTATGATACATCTCAGACACTTAGTTTATCTAAGCATATAACAGACGGTGCTCCTTTTTGTAATACATTCTCTATTTATATGCTTTCTGAACTGCTATAGAGCATGTTTTAGGCTACAGTCATAATAAAAAAAATATATCTTGAGATACTGAATTCAATTTTGATATATCTACCAAAAACTGAACCAAATTTTAAATGAACTTGCTAAGCTTAGTCAAGTTGCAGATGTCTTTCTTAGATCATTTCGAGGCTGATGCTAATATTAGAAAACAAACGGAAATTCATATGAATTATTCTGTTTGAGACCTTAAACAATGTATAGAAATTTTGCATATCAATCAACTGTTTGTTAATTGTGAGGTTATCACGCTTTGGTGGCTGATACACAAGGATTTTGTATAATTAAACTCTTACGTTGATTATCCATCAACTATAGTATTTGCTTATAACTCCAATTACTGGGCCAGCTTTATATTTTCGATAAATACTCCAATTACGTAATGCTCTGGGAATTTAGTCCTGGAAGTCATTTTTTTGTTAATTATTATAACAAGATATAAGCTCTAATTTTACTCAAAGGTTATTTTACATTCTGGCTTATACGTAGCATATTGGATGATACTTTGTAACCATGGATTAATAATGAATATCTGGACTGGATCATGATATCAATATATGATGCCAATGGTTCATACTTGATACTAGTTGTCTTCTCTCTCTCTCCCACTCACTCACACACACACACACACTCACAGTTGGTATGCATCAAGAAATAAGGGAATTACTGACACGAAAAGGGTCAAAATGCGTGTTGCAAATTCTTGGTTTGGTTTTACTTAAGTTATTTGTATTCTTGTATATGAAAAAGAGTTATATCAGGATGTTCAAGGTATTTTTGGCACATCTCCAGGAGTACCCGTCGACTAGTAGATTCATAGTGTCTCAAAATGTGGCGCGATAAATAATTATATTCACCCAGCATGTTTTTTACTTATCAAAAAATGTGGGGTGAATATAAGTATTTATCAATTATGCCTTCTACTAAATTTCTAATTGGGTAAAAGACCTTTTTGGTACCTGTGGTTTGGAAACTTTATTTTTTGGTATCGGAGTTTCAATTTGCATCTCAAATGGTACCTGAGTTTTGGGGAAAGACGGATTTGGTACCTCTGTCTATTTTTCTGTCCAAAATTTAATGGATTGCCACATCAACGCCAGTTAACACCCCTAATACCGTGACACATGTCCAGTTCGCCATGTCACTACCACACACTTTTTTCTTTTTTTCTTTTTTTAAAAAAAAAGCTTAAAAAAAAGAAAAAAAAAAAAAGAGCAAGAGGACGCCAGCCTCTCCTTGGCCGGTGTCCTCTGAGAACGCCGACCATGGACGCCGGCGTCAGAGGATGCTGTCAGAGCTGTCAGAGGACGCCGACAAGGGGTTCAACAAATTAATCACCTGTTGAAACAAGGAGGGGTTCAACCGCATGTCAAACTCAATACCCGAATCTTTCAACCCGCTATTAAAAGCTTTGCTATTGGGAAGCCTCCACCTCCACATATCTCCATCTTCAACATACTTAAACAGTGGTCCAAGTCGGTCAAATTCACCCACCTCCACCACTGTCTGATTATGATCAAGCTTAAGTTTTTCCTTGAAATAATCAAAAGCAATGGTGGCCCCACTCCTCTCCATGTCTATCACCTTGGTCACACTCTCACCTGTCGCAGTCTCAGATAGCTTCTTAAGCACAGTCTTGTGATGGTCCAAAACGACCACTCTGGAGAACCCGCACGCACACATGCTCACACATAGGAAACCGAACAACAAAGAAACAAAAACAAGTACAAAGCCAAAAAACAAAAACCCAAACTTGTCGACTCTGGAAGAGATCTCCTGGACGAACCTTGGGGACCCCACAAATCAAGGAGGTAAAGATTGCCAATTTCGCTAAGAGGAAGTTGTTGTGCTGTGATGGGCCTTTAGACGGTGTTGGGAAAGAAGAGGGCAGGGAGGGAGGCGGCGGAGAAGTAGAGGTGAGCAGCGAAAGCTCCATTGGGGCACGGGTAGTGGTATAGTATCACCAACGCTTTTTGGGTTTTCTTCACGGACTTCATCGTGTTGGCCAAGCCCATCCCTGACGTTGCAGGCACGACCGTGATGCCATTTGGGATATGTTCTAGACAAGGGCCGCTGTCAGAGGACGCCGGCCAAGGTGAGGCCAGCGTCCTCTGAGAACGACGTCGGCTACATCTTGGAAGATGCCAGCCTCATCTTGCTTTTTTTCATTTTTTTAAGCTTTTTTTTTTAATTAAAAAAAGTATGTGGCAGTGACATGGCGAACGAGACAGGTGTCACAATATTAAGGGTGTTAAGTGGCGCTGATGTGGCAATTCGTTAAATTTTGGACGGAAAAATAGGCGGAGGTACCAAATCCGTATTTTCCCAAAACTCAAGTACTATCTGCGATGCGAATTGAAACTCAAGTACCAAAAAATAAAGTTTCCAAACCACATGCACCAAAAAGATCTTTAACCCATTCTAATTTATGGCGAATTTTACCATATAGGGAAACATATAACATATGGTATATAATCTATTCATTTTTGGCTCTGTGGAAAACACTCTGTCTATTTGTTTGTTTGTTTATTTGACTTTTTGATCTAAAAAAATTTTCAATAAAAAAAAAAAATTGTTTGTTTGTTTGTCTTTTTGTTCTAAAACATTTTTTTTTTTTTAAAAAAAATTGTGTTATATTGTTGATTGAGCATGATTACATTGCAACTGTGGTTTGCATATAATTGGTTTGTTTAACATGTTGAACACTGCACGTCATTAGAAATTTGAATCTTTTGACTCATCTGTTGAATTAAAGAAACTTCACTTGTTTGAATTATTTATCACAATCTCTTTGTATGCAGAGACTACCGTAATAACAGAGCTGCTCTTTTTGATGGAATCGAGGAGGGTGGCATCAGGGCCTCAGCATCTTACTCCTCCCATGAAATTGATGAGCATGATAATGAAAGAGCAGTAGATGGATTGCAAGATAGAGTCATTTTACTGAAGAGAGTAAGTTTTATCTTCTCCAGTAAGCTGAATTGTCTGTGTGTAGTTGTGGAAGTTCACTGGCTTGAATGTGCTTCATTATATGGTCAAAGAATGGACCAGAGCTTTGCGTTGTTTCTATTCAGTCTGTTTATGAGGATATGCAAAGGTGAAAAAAATGGAATTTGGGACATCTATCTGGACTTGGGATTGGAATTGTTATTGTAAATCCAAAATTTTGGTGGTGCTCCTCCATCCTCACTGCAAACCAAATGGAGCATCTACGAAAAAAAAAACCTTCTAAATAGAAGAGGGATGCCGTGAAAGCTTTTATTGGAGCATGCCTTCTCCATCTTGTTACTTCAATATCTAATTAAAACTCTTGTAGTGTATAAAGCTCCAGCAACTGTTTGGAATTGAAGCTTAAGCGAGAATTAACAGAACAATGTTTAGTTTAATTTGCATTTGGAAGTGTTACAAATTTCTTGCTTTTAAAGCTTGAATATCATCCAACAAATTTTAATGCATGTTACTTTCAGTTGTCAGGTGATATAAATGAGGAGGTGGAGGGTCATAATCGCATGCTAGACAGAATGGTATGCATGCAGCAGTTGTAGGCCCGTCTTTCTTATTGTTCTCTCTCTCTCTCTCAATGTAAGATGTGTCATTTTATGTTTCAGGGCAACGATATGGATTCATCAAGGGGAGTCTTGTCAGGAACAATGGATCGTTTCAAGACGGTATGTACAAGAAATAACATTTTTCCTATTCCAATAAATATAGATCTTTCTGCAGTTCGATCATCACCTTTTCTTCTCTTTTGTATTTTTTCCTATATGTTTGTTTAATTTATTTTAGGATCAAACATGTGCTGCTTCTTGGCTGCTGCTATGATGATCTTGTTTTACCTTGTAGATATTTGAGACCAAGTCAAGCCGAAGAATGTTTACACTTGTGGCATCATTTGTTGTGATTTTCCTTGTCATATACTATCTCACTAGGTAATCAATCTGTGATGGGATTTGATGCAGCTTCGCTTACCTTTATGCTAGACTGGGAAGACTCGTTTTCACTACATTACTGTAATCAATGTTACTCACTGCCTGTAGGGCATTTGCATGTATTGAATAGTTGTTGAACCCATGGCATGGTTGGCAGTTAATGTGCCTTTTGCATCTCTCTCTCTCTCTTCTCTCTTCGTTGCTGCTTCTGTTGCGTGTTCTGTTGAGTTTGGCTTGCCTCTAGTGAAAAATCACATTTGCAAAAATATTGTCTCCAGTGAAAAAATAATTAGAGTTCTCTTCAAATCTTGTAATTTACCCCGTTTATTTTTGCATTGGAAATTTCCAGTTATTTTTTCACCGGAGGCAAGCCATACTCATTCTGATCGAATGGTTTTAATCTTTTGCCATTACCGAAACATGCTCAGCATGGTAGAAAATGAGTAGCTGAGTCCAAAACCTGGAACGTCTATAACTTTCAGGGAGAAGTATTAAAAACTCGGGTCCATAAGCAAAGAACAAAGAATGTGAGGAAAAAAACTTTTAGAGCTCCCTTTGTTTTGCCGCCAGCCTTATGCCATGAACATAGTGCGTTCGACATTTTAGCTGCTTTGCCAAAATTTTGCTACTCCGAAGGTCTCTCGGCGCTTGGAGCAATTGAAGGTTGCCATACATCTACGGTGCAAGCCAATGACTTATACAAAATCTTCCTTGCAAGAAATTGGGAACCCTTCGAATTCTGATTTCGATTTTTTTGAAATCGGAATTTAATTCTAATTTACTGCACAAATTTCAAGATTTGATTTTGTGAGATAAAGTTTGAAAAAATTAAGTAAAATATGATTTGTTTTTAAAAAAAATAGAAAAGAATTAATATTATTTTTTATTGCCAAACGAATCAGGCTCACTACCCTGTTCAGCTGTGGCATTGACTTCTTCCTGATGGATATTTGTGACAGCACGACATAGTTGATATTAGGGTGGACATTTGTAGGTTGGGTTTACTGTTTAGGTTGTATCGTGGCATGGTCATAAGACAATAAAGTCAATTTTAATTTGATTAATTTAATTAAATAAGTTAGGCCCTTCAACCTTAATCCACTAATTTTGTATTGGGTATTTGAGTTTGTGTCGAGTTTGTAAGTCGTGTAAAAAATTGTTAACTTTAAATGTCTTGTGTCGAATTCAAGTGATGTCGACATATGAATATAAAACTTTATAACTTAACTTTAATCCAATTTAATTAATTAAACGATTTAGACCAATCAATTTTAATTTACTATTTTTATATTAGATTCGGATCAAGTTTGTGAGTTCATATAAAAAGTTTTGTGAGTTCATATAAAAAGTTGTGGAGCGTAATTGATATCTACTTTACCGTCCAAGACGATCCAAAATGATGTAAAATATTGGAAGAAAAGACAAATTTGAGAATCATGGGAAATCTTGACCAGTCATTCTCATTGCTAAAGTTTAGGTCTTCGTGCTTCCGGTTGTTTCCTTCTACACGGGTCCACGGGCAGAATTTGTACGATTTAGTCCAAACAATTATGCCACTTTTCAGATTCACCATAAAATTAATTCTCAAAAATTGATTTTGCACCAGCCGGGAATCGAACCCGGGTCTGTACCGTGGCAGGGTACTATTCTACCACTAGACCACTGGTGCTTGTTGTTGTGAAGCAGGATCAGGTTATTATAAATACAATTAAAATACCCCTACCATTGACTCATTCAGGATCTAACGAAGTCCTCTTGCCCGGTGTAATTGGGCAGGGGAATATCAGGTGGCCTAGTGTGCTTGGGCAGGAAGCCATTTCTCGTTTCTCATACGATCGAGATTGCAATTTAATTTCCGACCCCTTCTTTTTTTGGCACGGAATTAATTGCAGCAAATGAATCCCAAGAATGAAAAGAAAGAAATATATGAATAATGAAACAAATCCAATAATAATAATAATAATAAAAAGAACATAGAGATAAACGATAAGACAAAGAAAAGGAAAGAAACAAAAAAAAAAGTTTGATTAATTAATTCATAAATCACGTTATTGAATTTTCCAAAGAAATTGTGTACGTACGTACGTACATTGATATATATCTTTCCATGAATATTTTTCTTGAATAAAACAAAAATCATCAACAAATACCTAAACGATAATGATCAGTCCATGACGAGGTCAAAGCTCTTACGGCCTGCAGAGCGTTTCGTTTCCTTCGGTCAATTAGCTAATAATTAGATTCCTCCATTATATGATGCTAATTAATTAAATACAAAATGTCATAGTGTAGTTTGTAACCATTGAATTGCAAATCAAGTTGTCATATTAATTTGTATTATCCTAGATACTACATACGTACGTTTAATTTTGCAAAATCAGATCTTAATTTGGACGGTCAGATCGGGTGACGGAGCACTTGTAAAACAAGAAGAAAACTATCGGAGTGGTGCCAGCTGGCCAACGGCCGACAGGGGAGCCTCTGTAAATATTGTTGAGAAAATAAAATAGAGAGAGAGAGAGAGATTGAGTTTTAGGGTAGAAGAAACTCTTATCTTATTTGGAATGATTCTCCTTCTTTATATCAGACTTCTTGTCTAATTGATGTTGGGGGGCATGTGATTGTGGAATAGTGATATGTCATATGTGGGAAAAGGTTCCTAGACTTTTTGTTTTTATCCTTTCCAGTGAAATTGAGTAGGCCAGCCTTTATGTAATAGAAATGTTACATGAACCTGTTTTTTTAACACTCCAAAGTATTCTCTAACAATACAATTGTAGAGAGAGAGAGTAAGCAAATGCCAAATGGGATTAAAAAATGTTGTAGTGGAATGCTAACGTGACAACTGTCACGTTAAAAAGTAAGCACTTGAGATACTATACATATAAATCATAATTAGCAGCTTTAATCAAGGTTGGAACCAGGGGTTGGAGGGGGGGTAGGTTTGAATTTTTTTTCTTATTTGTTCTTGGGATTTCATGTACTTATTTTGAGTTGCCTATTAGTGTAATTGAAAATGGTGAGAAATTTAATAGGAATGTAGTAAACAAGAAAACGGTACGTACGTTGGCAAACACATATATATATATATAGCTGAATCATCTTTAAATTTTGTTGCTTATAAATGTGATTATTTCTTTCAATTCAATTATGATAGAAACATACCATCAAAGCCAACTTCATAATTGACACAACAAGCTAGAGAATTACACCTCCATGGGATTAACCTATCTATAGTCGAAAGCATATTCTGAATGGTCAACCAAGCCATGAAAGAGGGCCTCGAAAAGATTTAGCAAACTGGTATTTCCATCCTGTTCATGTTGCTCTATGTAATGCTCCTCTGACAGCTTCCAAGAAATATTGTTCAATTAATAATATCTATAGGAAACCTGATTTAGATCAAGCTTCTAATTAATTTCTATGTAGCAGAATCTCATCAAAATTAGGATAAACTACAATGTCCACACATTTACTTTGTATATTTACTAAAGTCATAAGACCTATAGCTATCAGCAGGTCGATCAATTTCCACTTGCCATTGCTAATTAGTAACAGAAACTACAGTAGCTTTTGGAATATAACAAAAGAAAAGTTATTGTAATGCATGCTTAGAGAAGGTGTCACGAGGATTGTTTTAAATGGTCGACCCGTTTGGTTAATACCATGAGTTTGGCTATTCGAGTCAACACTTAACCAATACACAGTTCTTGTGGGTGGAATCGTGTATCTAGGAAATGACCATGTTTTAAAGGGGTTCCATATCATTAAAAAAAAAAAACTTAACCAAGGCACTTGTAAAAGAAAAGTCATGTCAATATAACCTAAGAGTTTAAGGCTACCTTTGTTTATGTTTTTATTTTTTATATTTTGTTTTCAAAACAAATACTTTATAACAAACATCTCAACACATAAAATACTAGTTAAAACACAAAAATAATTCATTTTTATTTTTATGTTACGTCAAAATATTTTTTCAAAACAAAAAAAAAAAAAACACATTAACAAACATTTATTATTAAATATTGGACAAATTAAAAGACATACACCAATATAAGGAAAATGATCAAAACACTCACAATGTGTCTTGTTGTTGTACTATTGTTGTACCTCAAGAATGCAAGTATCATTTCCCATCTTACATTGTCACTTGACCTAAGACTTAACACTAAAAGCTTTCCCTTTTAAAATCTACGTGAGCACCCAATATTTAATTTTTCTCATATAAATTGCAGGGATATATAGATCACTTGGACACAAGTACTCTCACGAATCTTAAAAGAACTTTTAACAGTCTTTCAAATTCTTTGAACTCGTTTGGTACAAAATAGTTAAGAAACAACTCTAATAGTTTCGATTGCATTCAATCCCTTGGTGCAAAAGTCATGTCCATTGGTTAAAAGAGAATTAAGTACAACATCCTTAAGAGAAAGAAAGCATGCCTTTCAATTGGACATCTATCAAGATCGACATGCACAGAATTCAAAGTACATGGCCGATGCTGTATCCCATGAGACATGCCTCTTGACAACTTGAGAGTGTCATTTTACCCCGGTTCTGACAGCAGTCATTTCAACCCACAGTACCCACTGTTGGTTTCATCACTTTTAGTTATCTTTCAGTAACCATAGCACGCTTCATGAAGTCAATATATCACGTAAAAAAAGAAAAGAAATTATATTTAAAGATTCACATACCAACTAATTAGTAGAAAAAAGCTTTTGAATCGCCTTCAAGGGGAGGAGTTTGCAACTCTACATGTACGCAGGCACATCATTTATAGTCAATCACCAAAATTTTAGGGAAAAAAAATGAATTCAAGTAAATGATCATTCTTGGTTAGTGCAAGACACCTGAGAAATTCCATGGATAATATATATATACACACACAATAAAACCAGAGACTGGCAATAAAATCCCATGGAAGACTCTAAGGAAATGCGCCCCAATAACTGATCTCAGCTCTGGACACCACACTAGCTAATAGTTTTAATTTAAGGCATGTCAAAAGAAGGAAATTTTTTTGTTAGTGTATTTAATTAGTAATGTCACCTGATATGATAGTAAGGATAAAACAATATTAATTCAAGGTAAAAATATAATGCTACTGTTTAAACAAATCCTTTTTTTTAACACAAAAAGTAGTTTAAATTTTGACATATATATATATATATATCATTTTGTTTTGCATGATACTTAATTCCTAGATATCAGACGATCGACAGACATGAGCAATGAAATAGGCTTCCTTTGGTTGGTTAAGCTTCATGTTGATTTCTTTTGGCTAGGCAACTAGGGTTTCCAGAAGATCATTCAATATGACAATATGAAATGAGAATAGCTGACAAGTAATTGAAGCAAGCTCTACAATTTCTTGCTCAAAATGATAATTAACAGCACTCTAGCTAGTAATTGCAATATTTTCAGGGATCATGAGAGATTTCAATTCCACAAGTCGTGAAACTATATTTAGACAAGCAGTTTTATTTAGTTTGACATAAGAAAAACATGTAATGGGGAAAAGGGAAAAAAAGGAGGTAGAGAACACTTATAACAAGAACATCTCATAGAACCCTAAACTAATTTTGGGCTTGACATTACAGGGAGGAAAAATATTACCTTCCTTGGAAATCTTCGACTAGAATTACTTGTATATATCATTTTCTTGAAAACCCAATTGGAAACAATATTGTTTTGCTACTCCTCGCATGCCTTCTTCCCAATAGATTGACAAGAAGGAAATACTGATCAAATATGTACAAGTACACAACATTTATTACTCCATAAACGCCCTTTATATATATATATATATATATATCTCATGCATAAACTATGGATAATGACCAAGTCGAAGCTCCAAGTCCAATTCATCTTCTTCACTTCCATCTTCTGTCTTTTCTCTATCATCATCTACATGCCTTGGATTGATTTGCATGCTTACACTTCTTTGCCAATCCTCTTCAAACAGATTCATACGCAGTGGGTTTTGTACAGACAACTCATGATCGCTATGTTGTGTGCGTGGGGGTCTCTGAAGATTCCATGCCTGTGATGAAGGAAAAGATATTTGATAATTTACATTTACCTCATGAGAAGCTGTGGAATAATGTGTTGGTGGGTAGCTTTGAATTGGTAGATATGGTTTAAGACTGCCATAGTTTTCATTGACTGATCTGCTTGAGACAGCAGAAGGAATACCTGAAGTACTAGGCCTTGGCTTGCCTCTATCCTTCCTATGGATATTCATGTGCCCTCCCAAGGCTTGTGCTGTAGTGAATCCTCTCTTGCAAAACACACACTCGTAGGATCTGCCTGTGCCTGTGTCATCATGTTGCTCTGATCGATCGCTTTCTTCTTCACTGGAGCTCTTTGAGTCCATGGTAAAACCTTTCAAATATTCTGAGATTTTTCTTCTTTTTTTTTTTTGGCTTGAGAATATGGGAAAGAAGGACTGAAGAAGATGGAGTCTTATAGAGAAGAAGGGGAGTGAAAGGTGTGAGACAAGAGACAAATAAAGGACATAGGCATTACCTATGAGATTTGAGTGAAGGTGTGGTGAGGGAGAAAAGTCTTAGAAGTTTGCTGAGAGAGCCATTCGGGTGGCCGGCTTTTGGATTCTTTTTTAGCAGACAGTTTTATTTTAATGCATATTTTCTTTTCAATGCTGTCTCTCATTAGAGCTCTTGTAGCTTTCATCTAGGTTTTCTTAACGCGGTCTTTGCATTGTCATCTCTATTCTCTCTCTCTCTCTCTGATAATATATATATATTCCAACCTTCATATTACAAAAGGTAAACCTATTCACACCGGGGATTTTTAC
Source organism: Alnus glutinosa (assembly GCF_958979055.1). Lineage (NCBI taxonomy): Eukaryota > Viridiplantae > Streptophyta > Magnoliopsida > Fagales > Betulaceae > Alnus > Alnus glutinosa. The sequence goes on from NC_084899.1 coordinate 24,545,444, forward strand.
TCTTCTATGCTTATGTCCACCGCCAATTAGTGTGTCACCTTGGCGTACGGAGTACTTCAAGAATTAATTTAGTATTCATAATTACAATTTACATAGTAGTCAAAGTAAATTTTCAATAAGAAATAAAGAAGTACTCCACAATAAGCATCATAATTACACCCAATACTGCCTACAGCAACTAGGAAATGAACCTTTGATTGAAGTAGCTAGCTAGTTATCTTTTGTCCTAAGTTTTTATTCGGAGTAATTTTATTTTTCATATTCATTTATTATACTATTTGACATAATGTGTTTTAAACAATTTCTCATATTAGTCACTTGCAAAATTAAAATTGTTAATCAATCATTTAAAACAATTCAAATTAACCGATCGATATGAAAGAGAAGAATAACATTAATTACTTTACTAGTCGTGGGACAAAAAACTTGGTCAAAAATTCCATTGAAGATCTCGACGTGATCATGACTAGGGACTGACATGGTGGTATAAGCTGATTATGGCCTAAGTCTTGCTATGCACTTCTGAGGCAAGTATGGAACAAAATAGTTACAGATAACCACCACAAATGATGTTATAGTAGGAGCTTGCTTTTCGCATGATGCTGAGGAAAGATGTAGGAACCTTCCTAGCTACATGATCTACAAAGAGCAGGAATTAAACAGTGCATCTTGTAGCTTATACTTGTCCCTAGTATAAGCTTTTGAACCATGATTAATAGAAACACACCATCTTTAATTATGTCATCACAGTCAACATCATATGTACATAAAAATCATAATCATGAGCACTTTGCTAATAATTCATGTTGTTTTCAAACTTATATGCTTTGTTTTGTTTGCCTCAAAATACAGAAAAAGAGAGGAGAAAATCTGAAAGCTAACAACTCTACCTAAAAACAATAATAATAAAAAAAAACCCCAACAATCTTAATTAAATTCTTGCATGTGCTTGAACTTGCCCTAGCTAGATGATCTCATCATCAACAATAACAATGAAATAGTTTCCTACGTCTGTGTTCTGTCGTTGCCTTGTCTATTAATTATTTAATTAGCTGTAAGAATTAATTTGAACAACTAAGAAATTATGAGTAGTTTTATTAGACATATCAAATCATTAACTTAATTCAACAATCATGCATGGAAATAAAAGATACAGTAGTATTGAGGGCAACTAGCTATTTTTTTCCATTGCAGTAAACGATGTATGCACACATACCAGGATTGGAGGGTTTACTTTAGGAGTCTTGGAGGTCACCATGAAATGTCGACATTACATTTACAATATTCTTTACTTATGCTGAATTTATGAGTAATGCTACATATCATCATTTTGTTCTCCCAAAATTGATGTGGCTCTTAAAATTACCATTTGATCAAAATTCAATAATGATCTATCATAAATTCAATGGTGATTTCAAGAGCAACACCAATTTTGGGAAGATAAAAGGATGACAAATGGATAATATATGTAGCATTACTCGTAAACAAAGAGTTTACCATGTATAACTTGCTATTTTTCACTATAAATTGCACTAATTATCAGCAACAAACCATCGAGCAATAACAATCCAGTATTTTAATTTCTTTAGTCTTAGTTCTTGGCATGGACTTTTCGGTCCTTACATTTTAAAAAGAATTATAAATTCTTTAAATTATTTCAAGTTGTTAGGGGAAAAGAAGGTTAGAATTAATGTGTTGACTTGCAGGTAATTTGAATTCAATTCTTATCTATTAACTGAAAGAGAAAGAAAAAGAAAGCAGAAGGATTAAAATTCTTTAAATAGATTTCCTTGTATCTTTGAAGCCCAAAACCAAATCTCTTTGATCTCTCTCAATATCAGGCCAACGAAACACAAATAAGCACATTCAGATCATAATAATTAATGGGCAGGTTGTCTTTTGCATAGAGTGAAAAGTTTTCCTGGAAAATCTGAGGCAATTAATTATAGCAATTAATTTCATGCTCGATCGATCAGTAACAAAGCAATTTACTTCCAAATTAAGACATAATTTTTTACTCATGCATGGCAGCTCGGTTACAGCTAAAGGGATTCACGATCTGCAACTTCTCATCATTTTTAAAAATTAAAAATTAAAAAAATAATAAAATACCATATATATATATATATATATATATATGTGCATGATATGCCATCTGGCCACTGGCGAAGATCATATATATATAGCACCTCGATCTTAAACAATGTGAATATACAGTCATTACTTAGACAAAAAAAATCCTACCCATGCCCTGCTTATACAATTATAAAGCTTCTATTTGTATCGAAAATGACCAAAAATAAAGAACAAAATTATGCTGTAACATATTTCGAATCATAATTAATCGATTTCCCATTTCTCACGCGGACGACAAAGAGGTCCATGGTGCTGATGAGTTGACATAATTCATTCGATATACATAATTAATTATAAGTTTATTTTATTTTTATTAATTAATTTAATTGCCAGTGGAGGTTTTGTCTTCAAGTATTTTACTAGGTAGTGAATGCTCGATTATATAAGGATCTTAGCTTAATTGGTTCAAGGCATAATTAGATGGTACTGGTCGACTCTTGACTTTGTCTGCAAGAAAATTGTAAGAGGAAAAGATAGAAAGAAAAGGACAATGGCTAGAACATGGAGGAGAACAACGCGAGTGCTTTTAACTACTTCAATTCCATCTCTACCAAATCATTCTGTCTTCTACTTTACATTTTGCCAAAATTGATGTATGAACCAATTTCTTAGGTTTCTATCCTTTGTTGACCTATATATATATATATATATATATATATATATATATATATGGTTGTCGATCTTATAGGTGTAGGTGCATGAGATGTCTCCAATTCTTTATGCCTTAATTGTTGGAAATCTATTGATTATGTAAAACAAAAGTTGGAACCTTACAACCATTTAAAATGTAAAAATCATTGTAAATTCTGCCTCTCTCTTTTTTCATTATATTCTTAGCAATGAATTCGAAATGGAGCATTTTTATACACGTTAGAATATCAATTAAATGATTAAATCAACCTTTTTGTATTTGCTTAAACTTTCAAGATAAGTGATGATTTATCATAACTTTCACAGTATCGGAGATTCGGAGCAAAGTAAGGTCTTGAGTTTTAACATTGTCTCCAATATTCATCTCCAATTTTAATTAAATATTTTACGTGTTGGATCTCATTTATTAAATGAGAGTTTTAACCCACACATGAGTGATAAATTTTAAAATATTAACTAAATGATTAAATAAATCATTTCTTATCAACTTAATTTTTTGAAATAAGCGATTATTTAACATCAATTATAGTACCAACCAATAACATACACATAAGGCGCTTTAGTTGAATCATCAATTAGATATTTACCCAATCAAAAATTTTATGGCTAATTGGTTTTTTTTTTTTTTGTTGGTGCTGTACGTTGGGGGTATGACACTTACAAAGTGATGTGACAGTTCACGTAGCAGTATTAACCATGCATGCCAGTCACTAAACAATTAAATTTTGTTATATGGCATGCACTCACGTGGACGTACCGTCAAATGAGTTCGTAAGGAAATTGTATTTTCTTTTTTTTTTTCCCTGCTCTTATTTTCCTATATTTATCTTGGGAATACATGCATGACCCGAGGATGTTTGGAGGATCATGCCATCTTTATTATAAGGAAATGAAAATTAAGGTGGTCAATTGTAATGGTTCAACTTGTTAAACATTCACAAATTAAGTTCTGGAAAGACGGCAACTCTGGCCAAAAACTTTGACCGGACCTTCTTCTCTGACCCGTTGGTCAACTGCAAAATTAAATTGAAATTGAAAAAAAAGAAAAGAAAAGGATTATATATTGGTTTTCTTCTTGCTGAATTTGGTACTTGAGTTGAATTGAATGGCCCTTAATTGTCTCTAGTGATCAATAATACTTTGAAAAATTACCAATCTTGTCAAGAAGGACATGTACTATATGTCTTCAACATTTCAAAAAGAGCCCCCATTTTCATTTTGAAATGTCTATATATCTATAAATTGACAGGAGCTGTACTTTTGAAGAACTTCAATTCTCAGATTCTGCTAGAGAATTAGAAATGCGATATTCAATAATGATCCTAACTCAATGGAGGAGGCTGCCTCTAGGGAAAGGCTAGAGGGGTGAATTGATAAATCATATTCTATATTTCCATATAAATAAATCAATAAATAGTTAAGTTCATATATGGGTTCTAGGGGGGCTAAAAGACCCACAAATGGTTTTTGTCTTGAGTGAACCTTAATTTTTGTTTTTGGGTCCAGATAGTAGATTAGTAGGGTATATTAACTAAATTGAAAAATTGGATGACCTTGTAAATTAGAATATAAATTGAGGGGATAAAGTGTAATTTTCCTAAAATTTAATATAATTAATGCCTCATTTGTTTCGGTATAAAATATCTTCGGGAAAAAGTTTTTTCTATTTTTGAATGTTTGGTGTGACTTAAAATATTAGTTAATCTAAAAATATTTTCAGTCAAGTGAGAGGGACCTTCTTTCTTGGGCCTATATATGCTCGAGTAAATTTCAGGCTGCCTGAACACTTGTTTGGGCAGGTAGTCCCAAAATGACCCTTTCATAATTGCTTGCCTAAGTTACAAGCAATATGACAGGTAATTGCACTCGATCTCAATTCACATTCGAAGACTTTTTATTTTCACACACTCTTTTTATGCAGTTTCTCTTTGCTCTCTCTCTTCCTTCCTGCTTCTCAAATAATATGAAACTATAAAAAATATTTGGCGATTTTTCATTAGAGCAAACCATATAAAAACACAAAAAAAATAAAAATAAAAAATAAAATCTACTGGGCTAAATTTATGAAAACTCTCTATTTAATGGAACCACCAGTCTTGAATTGTGCAATTTTTAGATTAAAATTAGTTCACCGGATCTCATAGCAAAAAGTATGGGAAAGAATCCTTATAGTATTTGACCCGAAATAAGAGCCCATGTAGGGATAGAAATGGGCCAGGGCTTGGGTTTGAGATAGCCCAATCTCTGCCCAATAAGATCAATTAAACCAGTCTCATACAGAATCCGGACTCTATGCTCCCATTTCACACACAGGGAGACTAAAACTGAAGAGAAGCAGAGAGCCACAAGAGCTTCCAAGAAAAATGGCGACGAAACTGGAGGCCTTTGAAGAATGGCACATCCGCAAACCAAAGGGAGCCAAGACAAACGCCAGGCCAAGAAAGAAGAAGACAAATAAACAACAAGAAAAAAAGAAAAAGAAAAAAAAGAGAGAGAAAGTTTCCCCTGCGTCAATTGGCTTATTTTTTTCACCTGGATTGGAATATCTTTGATGAAAATTTCGAATTGACCTTTGAAATGGTTTGGTTGGAAGTAGAGTTGAATTGGGTTTTCGCTTTTGAATAAGTTGGAGTAGTATTTGATGAGGAAAACCTCTGTAGCTGGGAATCACATTGGTTAGAAATGGTATGTGTGAGCTTTAACTCTGTTTTTCGGAGTTTGCATCAAGCTTTGGACTTTATCTGTGGACAGTGTGGGTTTGCTGAAATGTGGTTGTGATGTCTATTTCGCGTATTCTTTGTTTTTCGGTTTGTTAATTTTTTTTTTTATGGGTTCTCTGCATTGATAGAAATGGTTTTCTATGTATTACAACCATGGTGACTCTGAAATCTCTAACACTGTTTACTCTTGTTCATAAATTTGAATAGTGAAAATGTGTGTGCTTCAGAATGAAGAAAGTAGTGTGAAAATTTGAAAATTCAGTAATAAAAAGCGTCGGATTGTTGGAATTACAAAGAAAATGGTGATGAAATTCACAGATATTTTGTATGCTCGCTATTCGAGTACATTTTCATTATATTGGAATATAATTAAATATCATCAATTGAGTTGGAAGGAAATTATTGGGCCCAGGTGCCAAACCAATTCCATTTAAGTAGAGATATCCATATAGTTCCCATTTATTTTAATATGAAAAATTAAAGTGATAAAAAGATGGATTACTTATAATGGATTGGTGGAAATTTTGATATTTTCTGACAAAAGGTTCAGACACTTGCTATGAATCTAGAATAGGCTATATCTATGCTTGTTGAATAGCCATTGAGATCTCTACCTACATGGTTTTTTAGTTTGGAAACGTATGAGCTAAATCATGAAATTCCTGTTGAGCATCTGCTCTACTGAGTGAAAATATGGATATACACTGTTGTTGATTCTATGCAAATATGGTGAAATAAAAAACAGAGAAAGAAAAACTGCATATAGATTTATCTGGTTCGACATTGTACCTACGTTCACACAAGAGAGAACTTGTTTTCACTATATCCTTAAAACAAACTAGGGCTAAAACTTATATCTCCAGTTAATAGTTACAACCCTAGACTGATACGTGAAAAATCTCCAATATAACCTTATCGTACTGTAGGGACTTCGCTCCCCGCACGCCTATATAATATCAGGCTTTTCAATTCTGATGCTTTTTTTATATAGATTTTCTGTTCTTACCCCAAAAAAAATGAAAAGAAAAATAAAATAAAATATTGTGCATCAGCTTTGATCTTAAGCAATTATAATATTGTACATTTCAACTGCTGCAGGGCATGCCAGAGAATGTTGTTGTTGGTTCTCACATTTGGGTTGAAGATCAAGAATTAGTTTGGATTGATGGACAAGTGATTGATATTAATGGAGGGGAGGCTGAGATTCAAACTAGTAACGGGAAGACGGTGAGTTGAGCTCATAAGATGTCAAATAATCTTCCTTCCGGTCTAATAGGCATTGAATCTCGTGGTCTTCTAGTCCAGTTGTCTTTTAATACAATGTTCTTCCAATCTGGAATTCTTTGCAGCTTGGTTTCAAGAATTTTACATATTTGAACTTCCTTTGCATTTTGAATTGTTTTGTTTTTTAATTCTTTAGACTGGTCATTTCTGTTTTTATGTATTTCTTAAATAATAATAAAAAAAGATAAAAGGTGGAGGTGAAACATGGAAAAGCTTCTTATCACATTTCCAGAAAATGGGCTGTTACAGAAACATTTCTTGCAAACTGCCTCCTGTGACATCTTTATTTTCCTTGTACACAGAGTACATGATCTTTATTTTCCTTGTACATTCCTTGTCCGTATTTTTCTTACTATTGGATATGTGCATGTACACGCGCCCCTTCCAACCTTAATTGGTTCATCAATTTGAGATCAAGTACTGGCTTGACGAGCTTTGCATATCCTACCGAATGGAAAAAATGAACTTCAATTTTCTCATTTTCTGTGTTGGTGTCAAAGTGTTACTAGCCTTTGTTACCTGGCATTTTGTGCTTTAAACTGTTTTCAAATATCACAACCTTATACTTGGGATCTTTCCTTGAAATTGTTTTCCTTTAGCATATTACTCTTACAAGATTGAATAAGAAGAATATACAAGGTCGTGACAATGTGGAAATATTATGTAATACTTCAAACTATATAAAAACATGTCATGTCCTGATATTAATTTTCTAAAATCCAATAAGTTAAACTAGGTTAGAAAGTGAAATTGTGCTTTGTAAAACATTTTGAAGATCCAACGGTTAAAAGGTGCTTTTCCCCCTTTATTTTTGACATAATCTAAATGAAGATTTTCAGAGACCAAGAATCTTTTGGTGGTAAAACATCTCAATTATCTTGTTTGTAAGGTTTAATCTAGAATTACAACTATTCACACGCTAAATGTCACTCCTCTTCTTATGGAGGTAAATAATATTTGAGATTTCATTTTCTCTAGTTGAAGATTTTTCACTGTTTTAGATGCAATTCAGGTACCTAGTTCATATAATTATGTTGTTTGGGGTTTAAAAAACATGTCCACAGCTTCAGGGTTTGTGAACCTGCTAGATAGTTAAGATATTTTTTATATTCATAAACTTCTCAATTCACTATAAAATTATGTGGTTTCCTTAGAAGACTATAATGTGTAGGGAAAAAATCAGAAGTTAATTACTGTAAGGTATGTATACCCTTTTTATTATCCGAAGATACATGGAGACTTTTAATGCATCCTGTAAAGCATAAGCTCTCTATTTTGTTCAATTTCGTACAAGTTCTGCTTCAGATACATTTCTTAGATTTTAACGTCTTCAATCTTCTTCACAATTCTTCTTGTAAGAGATTATAATCCAACCCTTTTTGATTTTAGTCTCTTGCCGTAACTTAAAAGGTTTTCTTAACTTTTTAAAACTTTTTGAAAGGAAATGCCTTTCTTTTCATCATTTTAATATTTTTATCAATAATTTCGTTTTCATTACAAAGGGCACCCCTTATTTTATGTTCCATATAATGAATTCATTGATCCCTTACTTGAATTCATACGTTTATTCATTTGGTAAACTGACTTTGTTCTTATATATCCTGCTTTTCTACATATCCTACATTGATATTGGCCAGGTTGTTGCAAATTTTTCAAAATTATATCCCATGGATATGGAAAGTCCTGAAGCTCGGGTTGATGACATGACTAAGCTGACATATTTGCATGAACCTGGAGTTCTGCATAATTTGGCAACTAGATTTGAGATCAATGAAATTTATGTAAGACTACCCTCTGCTTCAGTTTTTTATCAGTTAATATTCACTCTGGAGAGAGAAAATTATTAACAAATGCAGATTTGGGTGGCTTTGTTATAATACATTGACATGATGGCAGACTTATACTGGAAACGTTCTTATTGCTATCAATCCATTCCAAAGACTCTCACATTTGTATGATGATTACATGATGAAACGTTACAAGGGAGTGCCACTTGGAGAACTCAGCCCTCATGTTTTTGCAGTTGCTGATGTTGCATATAGGTAAGCTTATGTTCCGTTTACATTCTACATTGTTTTCTTAAAAGATGATGCAGTTCGTCTTCTGAATTGCTTAAACTTGGATCAGGGCAATGATTAATGAGGGAAAATGCAACTCTATTCTGGTTAGTGGTGAAAGTGGCGCTGGTAAGACGGAAACAACCAAAATGCTTATGCGTTACCTTGCCTATTTAGGTGGTCATACTGCAGCTGAAGGACGGACTATTGAACAACAAGTTTTAGAAGTAAGCAGGATGATCTCACACTAACTTATAAGTAAGACAAATCAGAGCTTCGAAATTTCATGGGCTGTACAAAAAGGACAAGCGTGCCTGTGTAAGGGGAAAATAAATGGTGTCGGTGTATAAGTTGGATTGAACATTTTGATCGATTTGAAAGCTGAACATATTTTCTGATGGGAATTAGTGAGAGAAAATCTGCAAGAGGTATAGTTGGAATTACGATCCAATTAGAAATCTGACCATAAATCGATAAAGTTAGTTATGTGAGTTTAAAGAGTCATTAAATGTTTAGTTTAGAGGTATCTGAGGGCTGTTAAGTTACTTGGTATTAATTAGTCATTCTAGTTTAGGTTCAAGGTTTGCATTCTATGGCAGAAGTCAAAGGGCTTCAAGTCTCTATGATATTTGATGGCTTGTTTTCCTTATAAAGCAATAACATAATAAGAAGCTTCTCTTTTTGTGATCATATCTTATTTTCTGGTGTGACTCCAGAAAGTACAGGTTAAATGCATTCAAACGTTTAGATTAGATCCTTAGGAAATGAATTTGTAGTCTCTTTGAATACCCCTAAAATAAGCTGATAAAAAAAAATGGAAACGTGCCTTATATGGCTATAAATAACATCTTCTCTTTCAATAACCAGATAATATATCCTCAGAATTCCTTTTATGACCATATTGTGTATTTAGTGACATCTTCAAAACATAGTTTGCAGGTTGCAAGCACAGCATGCCTTTGCAGAAACAGCTACTAACACGCTTGCATGACAGATTTTGCATGGTGCAAGGCATCTGCATTTACTTGAAAACCTGATCTGTATGATGACGGAGATTAGAGTAGTGAATTAGGCATTACGATTAAGTAGATGAAGTCATTTACCAAAAATTCTGTTTCAATAAGTTATTCAGCTGCATAAAGGATAAGGATTGAACAGGAGTCGCGTTCCAGAATCTGATTATTCAGTATTAGTTGGTTTGCTTTTTGACTAAGTTTTAACCAGCTTTATCGTGGTTGTGGATAGATGTTCCAGATATGTTCTCGAAGTGTTATTAATCTGCACTAAGGAGTCACCTTTCCCAAGGAACACAATATGAATGTATTATTAATCTTTTCTTAAAGAGGAGCGCTACAACATGGAAGATGGTGCCTATCTTCATTTTTTGGTGTATTTGGAGAGAAAGAAACCTTAGATGTTTTGAGAACCTAGAGAGCTCCCTAGAGGAGGTGTTAGAGTTGTTTCTCCATACACTGTATCTCTGGTCGATGGCTTTTCTGTACCCTCTTTCCATCAGCTTTGCTGATTTTCTTGTTTCTTTTTCCTCTTCTTGTTAGGTGTTTCCTGTTGTATACTTCCAGTGTACGTAGGGGCGCCTTTCGCTTTCAATAAAACTAAATTTACTCATAAAAAAAAATTAATCTTTTCTTAATTGTCAAGATTTGAACCTAAGTCCTATACCATTATCAGCAGAGCCAATATCTAGGGGACACACTAATTCAGGGAGCTTGGACAACGGATTTGGTGTTGTACAAAACCATTCTTAGTCAACTCCTGTAAGCAGGAATGAGAGATAGTTTGGACATGAAGAATCTGCCTCACAAGAAAAAAATTATTTGTAAAATTGACTTCCTTGTTATATATTAAATTCTTGCACTATTATGAGGCTCTATATCTCGACAAGCATTCCCAAAGCTGACTGGAGGAGATTACAGCTGCTAGTCTATGATCTAATCATTCTAAGACTTTCTTTCTTCATCATTGAAAGATGAAATCTAGAGCGCAACTTGCAGAGTATAGTTGCCTCCTTAATTCTAGTATGATGAGATCTGAAGCCTTGCATGTCTAGTTTCCCTTAAAAGAATTTACATTAATTGCCCCTCTTTTTCCAATTAGGTCATATTAATTTTTAACTTGGCCTTTCTGAAGCTCTTGTTCTATCTGATGTGCTGCAGTCAAACCCAGTTCTGGAAGCATTTGGCAATGCAAAAACTGTTCGAAATAACAATTCCAGGTGAGAAGCTAATACTCATGCTTTCAGCGTGCATGTTTTTATGTGAAAATATTTATGGATTGATGAACCTGGCCTTTACATTTTGGCTGACTGGCTTTGATTAAACTGCCTGCTTCCATCTCCACACACACTGGCACATGCATGTATGTACATATATACGTATAAAGGGATCCGGTGAATTTTCATATCATAGTGTATAATAACTTCAGGTAGATATTTTTAAATAATGAATTTATAGCTACGAGCATGATATGGTTTTGACATTTTAGTGAGATTTCAACAGGGTTTGCCAGTTAGATTGCAGCATAGTTCCTAATGGAAGTAGAAATAACAAAAGTATTTAGATGGTATCTCTCTTCCTTCTTTTTTTCACATGAATATTTCCCATGGTAAGTAGGGATATTTTAGAAAATGAACTATCTCTTGCTCATTTATATTACTTAATGTAAGACAAATGTGATTTTCATAACATGTTGGCAGTCTATACCTACTGATGTTCTCTACACAGTCGTTTCGGAAAATTTGTTGAGATTCAATTTGATAAGAAAGGAAGAATATCAGGGGCAGCCATTAGAACTTATCTTCTCGAAAGATCTCGTGTTTGCCAAATTTCAGACCCTGAGCGCAACTACCATTGTTTCTACCTTCTCTGTGCAGCTCCCCATGAGGTAGGTGTCTTACCTTGAAATATTTCGTAGAAGTTAAATCATTCAACTTAATAGATTCTTAATTCCTATCAGGAGAAAGAGAGATACAAGTTGGGAAATCCTAAATCATTTCACTATCTTAATCAATCAAATTGCTACGAACTGGCTGGTGTAAGTGATGCTGATGATTATCTTACTACTAAGAGAGCCATGGATATTGTTGGGATAAGTCGAAAAGAGCAGGTATTGATTTTGTATGGATCTAAACACTTGTTTGCTGCATATTTCAAACATAATTAATGCAGTAAAACAGGGAATAATCTCTCTCTCTCTCTCTCTCTCTCTCTCTCTCTCTCTCTCTCTCAGGATGCAATATTCAGAGTAGTGGCAGCAATTCTTCATCTTGGCAACATTGATTTTGCTAAGGGGGAAGAAAGTGATTCAGCAATTGTAGAAGATGAAGAATCCAAATTTCATCTTCAAATAACAGCTGATCTTCTCATGTGTGACCAAAGTTTTGCTATTATCATCATAAGATACTTCCTTTTCTTTTGCATGTGCTGTATTTGTTGATCTTGTCCCTTTCTCAGGTGTGATCCTCATGCATTAGAAGATGCACTGTGTAAGCGTGTAATGATTACCCCAGAAGAAATTATCAAGAAAACCCTTGATCCTCATGGCGCTACAGTTAGCAGGGATGGTTTAGCCAGGACAATATATTCTCACTTGTTTAACTGGTAAGATGCCCTTTGGGTCATAGATGTAATGTTATATAATAACGGTATGCTTTCTTATTTTTATGGAGAAGAATCATTTACACCTCCATGGATTTTATTGCTTCCAGGTTAGTGGAGAAAATCAACGTCTCAATTGGGCAAGATCCTGCCTCAAAATGTCTGATCGGGGTCCTTGACATTTATGGTTTTGAAAGCTTTAAAACTAATAGGTGATGATTGATTAAGTAGTTATATAACTACAGATATGTGCTTATGTCTGTATGCGTGAGTAAAAAACAAGAAGATTATTTATTTGCATTGCTCCTGTTCTTCTGGTCCTTGTGTTGCACAGGGTGGCTTGAACCACTGACTTCTTAAATTGAGGTCACTTGGAAAGCCCCCCAAATGCCACTGGAATTGGTGATTGGTACAATGACTGATAAGTTATAGATGAAATTCTCGTATTGAAATTAGCCATGCTTTCTACTTATCTTTTTATATTTATTTTTTGCAGTTTTGAGCAGTTTTGTATTAATTTTACAAATGAAAAGCTGCAACAACATTTCAACCACGTATGAGTTATGTTGTATTTAACAAATTTACTGGTTACTGATTTTCTTCAACATACAATCTGAGCATCATGATGTCTTTCAGCATGTGTTCAAGATGGAGCAAGAGGAATACACAAAGGAGGAAATTGATTGGAGCTACATAGAATTTGTTGATAACCAAGATATCCTGGATCTTATTGAAAAGGTTTCCTTATCCTTTTTCTTGTAGTTGATAACTGTCTACTCATCTACACAATGTTCTGGTAGTTATTCTTTGGTAACCATACTGATGAGCTAAAGGTGAGACTGGCCTACGCACATGCATGCTAAAGTTACTCAATGGAAACTTGTTTTACTATAGCATTCTGCCTTGTAGGAGCTTAGTGCTAATACCACTAGGGTACGAGGGCCACTGGTCATTTACTGGTGAGTGGTGAGCACCTTTATTATGTTCAAACGTACATGTTTGTACTTATATTTTGTTTTTAATGTTTGTAATGAAGAATAGAAATGAAATCATTGTCCATTACTTGTAGATAACATAATGGGGATAGATATTCTCATCATGTCTTCCATATGTCTTCTCCAACAGAAATGTTAAAGCAACAGTAAATTGGAAAAAATCAATTGACATCCTATTGCTCATCATGTCTTATTATGGTTTATTTCCGTGCTGTTCATTTAGCAGTTCAACTGAGTATGTGATTTGCTGAATTAGCTGTCGCACACCTCTCTTAATGCACCGTGTTTTTGCAGAAACTGTGTGGGATCATTGCCTTGCTGGATGAAGCTTGGTATGATAACATTTCTTGATTCTTTCTTTGTTGATGTGTATATATGTATTTGGCATAATCAATGCAATTGGCCCAATATCACAATCAATCAGATGCTGTAAGGTATCTGATCAATAAAAACATTTTGTCTTAAAAGAATTATATGATAAAATTTCAGTTTTGCACACGATATAAGGGCACCTCCTAACCTCTAGTATTCAGATTTAGTATACAAGGTAGGCAGGAGATGTGAAAAGTGATCCAACAGCGAGCTTCGTTAGAATGCATTCCATGATTTGATAATAGCATGTTACAAGGCAGTTTATTTTTCACTTTATTTTGAGGGTTTAGTTTAATTTAATTATTTTATTTTTATAATTTGCTTATTTGGTTAGCACTTACTTTTACAGTATGTTTCCAAAGACAACTCATGAAACATTTTCACAAAAGCTTTATCAGACATTCAAAGATCATAGACACTTCATCAAGCCAAAATTGACGCGCTCGGACTTTACCATAGTTCATTATGCAGGAGAAGTAAGTTTTATTCTCTATTTGCTGTATAGGTTAATGTTTGTAACGTGGATTGGCGTTGAAGTATATTCGGTTTTTATGCACTTCTTTTCAGGTTCAATATCAGTCTGATCATTTTTTATGCAAAAATAAAGATTATGTTGTTGTCGAACATCAAAATTTGTTGAGTTCTTCCAGTTGTTCCTTTGTAGCGGGCCTTTTCCCTTCACTTTCTGATGAAACGGCCAAATCCTCTAAGTTCTCATCTATTGGTTCTCGTTTTAAGGTATCTTATTTCCTATCATCTTCTTTACAATTGTGGTGGATTTACCTCAGTAAATTACTGCAACTGGAAGGAAATTATTTATGAAGTTATGTGTTATGTTAACAACTCAATCAATACCATACTGTTGTGAAAAGCTCAAACCTCATGTTCTGACTTAATTGGTGCAGCTACAGTTGCAGCAATTGATGGATACACTAAATTCCACAGAGCCCCACTACATTAGATGTGTGAAGCCAAATAACTTTTTAAAACCTTCAATATTTGAGAATAACAACGTCATGCAACAACTACGTTCTGGTGTAAGTACAAGCTGAATTCATGATGTGCTATTATTTATTAATGGTTGTGCACTTTATTCTCATTTTCATTTGTGTAGGGGGTTCTAGAAGCAATCAGAATCAAATGCGCTGGATACCCTACTTGCAGGACCTTTTTCGAATTTTTAACTCGATTTGGTATCCTTGCAGCAGAGGCTTTGGGAGGCAAGTAAGTATCAGTTTATGTTCCAATCTATATAACAGTTTTAATGTTATATGTTTTCTTCACTTGCCCATATTCAAGTTCTTTCTCATGTTTACTGATTGTATGTTGTTAAATTCTCATTTCTGAAACTATGCATTTGTAGCAGCTATGAAGAAGAGGTAGCATGCAAAAAGATTCTGGAGAAGATGGGCCTTACAGGTTATCAGGTGACACCCGAACCTTTCACAGTTTGAGGAGCATCTGATGTCTGTTAACCCTTAAAATTACAATTATAATCCTTTGAGTGCTCTAATATGTTTATTGGCCTCAACCTGGTGGACAAACTGAAGTTATCTATTTCGAGGGACTTCTCATTTACTATGCTTGAACTAGCTGTGAATTGAGCATAATCATATTAGCTCACATTTTAATGAACATCCTTCTTTTGCGAGATGTCTTTGCATAGGCAATTGACCCATAAATGGTTTTCCAGATTGGGAAAACAAAGATTTTTCTAAAAGCTGGTCAGATGGCTGAGTTGGATGCACAGAGAGCAGGCATGCTTGGCATCTCAGCCAAGGTCATCCAAAAGCAGATTAGAACTCATATTACTCATAAAAAGTTTGTTAGTATGCGGAAGGCATCTATTCACATACAATCCTTTTGGAGAGGTGAGTCCATTAAATGCCCATTTATTGGAAATGTACCATTATTTTCAGAATGTGTCCTTTATACACCTGGACATTATCACCTGATGCATGCACCATTTCACTAAGTACCATCATTTTTACACAGTATTTAGTTTCCCATGCTCTAAGGTTTCTTTTGGCTGAATGCAGAATTTCTTGTTTCTTATTGTTATTACTTCCAGGAGAACTGGCTCGCAAGTTATATGAGCTTCTGAAAAGGGATGCAGCTGTTGTCAAAATTCAGAGGGATTTGCGTAGATTCTTGGCCAGAAAATCCTACATCATTTGTGTACAATCCTTTTGGAGAGGTTAGTCCGTCAAATGCCCATTTATTGGAAATTTACCATTATTTTCATAATGTGTCCTTTATACACCTGCACATTATCAGCTGATGCATGTACCATTTCACTAAGTACCATCATTTTTACACAGTTTTTAGTTTCCCATGCTCTAAGGTTTCTTTTGGCTGAATGCAGAATTTCTTGTTTCTTATTGTTATGACTTCCAGGAGAACTGGCTCGCAAGTTATATGAGCTTCTGAAAAGGGATGCAGCTGCTGTCAAAATTCAGAGGGATTTGCGTAGATTCTTGGCCAGAAAATCCTACATCATTCGTATACAATCCTTTTGGAGAGGTGAGTCCCTCGAATGCCCATTTATTGGAAATGTACCATTATTTTCAGAATGTGTCCTTTATACACCTGGACATTATCACCTGATGCATGTACCATTCACTAAGTACCATTATTTTTACACAGTTTTTAGTTTCCCATGCTCTTAAGGTTTCTTTTGGCTGAATGCAGAATTTCTTGTTTCTTATTGTTATGACTTCCAGGAGAACTGGCTCGCAAGTTATATGAGCTTCTGAAAAGGGATGCAGCTGCTGTTAAAATTCAGAGGGATTTGCGTAGATTCTTGGCCAGAAAATCCTACATCATTCGTATACAATCCTTTTGGAGAGGTGAGTCCCTCAAATGCCCATTTATTGGAAATGTACCATTATTTTCAGAATGTGTCCTTTATACACCTGGACATTATCACCTGATGCATGTACCATTTCACTAAGTACCATTATTTTTACACAGTTTTTAGTTTCCCATGCTCTAAGGTTTCTTTTGGCTGAATGCAGAATTTCTTGTTTCTTATTGTTATGACTTCCAGGAGAACTGGCTCGCAAGTTATATGAGCTTCTGAAAAGGGATGCAGCTGCTGTTAAAATTCAGAGGGATTTGCGTAGATTCTTGGCCAGAAAATCCTACATCGGAACTAAGTTTTCTATGCTGATCTTGCAGACAGGTTTACGAGCTATGGTTGCTCGTAATGAATTCAGATACAGGGAGCGTAAGAAGGCTGCAACTATCATTCAGGTTATTTTATAGCTGTTTTGTATTGCTTAGTATTAATAGTTTGTTGCTTTTCATGTTCTCCAAGATTGATTATAGAAACTTGTAGGACAATTGGCGCTGCCACAGAGCTTTTTCAGAGTATAATAAGCTTAAGAACGCATCAACTATTTTGCAAAGCAGATGGAAAGGGAGAGCTGTGAGCAGAGAGCTTAGGAAACAAATGATGGTAACCACTGTTCTTACGTAGTTCTGTTAAATTATTAAGTAATTCTTTTTCGAAATTTGATATCCTGTCTTCAGGGAACTTTTGAAGAATGCATGTTTTGCATACTATCATGTTATATCTAATACCTTTTCGCCTTCTCCTAGAATGCTACCTAGCCATGTTACTAGTACTTAGCTGTCTCCTTCTGACAGAATTATGTGCTTTTAATAGTACGAGGGCTATCATCTAGAGTTCTTCTCTTTGTAAAAAACATTACTATGAAAATAAACTAAGATAATAGGACTCATACAAAGTCCTCCTTCAAGGCATTCAAAAATTCTCTATGAGCTTCCATGAAGTCTGTGTGCGTGTGAATTTGCATGTCCAGTATTGATACTTGAATGGTAATGTCAATTGGATTGAATGCCTCTCTTTGTGAGAGTGCTCGTCTTATATAGAAAATAAATCGATCATTACAATGCTGAATATCAGCAATTACGTGATTCTAGGAAACTAATAAGGCAACTATAATTACAGAATATTTACAGCTATAATTAAGGCTAAATATATGTGCTGAATCAAATATATGCTAGCTGTATCTGACTAACAGGTAATTGTTCAAGAGATTCAAAAATGGGCACTTTTAGACATGGTTAACTTATGATAGAGATTAGTTAACTAAGGACATTTCCTATATCTACAAATGTTCCACCACCGAAAACTGTTTGCTTCCAATTAGCATTATGAAATGAACGGTGCATGTTCTGCTATTATACTTAGTACTGCACCAGAAGCATCACTCTTAGTTGATGAAAGAAATGTGTTGGTTGTTAATGAATGTCAGGTTGCCCAAGAAGTGATTGAAGAAGCTTGCCCTGTAATTAGAGAACCCTCAATGCCTGACCAAGGTGCTGAAAAGATTGAGACTCTCATCATGGAAGTGGAAAATTTGAAGGTAGTGCTTATTAAACCTATACATTTCAAATGTTCCAGCATTCTTCTATTTTATTTTTCTTTGCTTTCCTTCCCTGCAAGGAAAGGTTCCATCAATCTTCATATTTTTGGATCTTAAGCATCTGTCAATGCAAATGTTATGACTAAAAAAGATGGGCATGCTGACATAGTAAGTTTCTTCCTTGAGTAAGGCTGGTGATTTTGCCATTATAGAATTTAACATACAGAAGATCATTTTAAGAGATCTACCAATTAGGGGGAAATTATAGTTGAGAAATTTTGAATTAGGAGGAGAATGGTTACCAAAGGAAAAATAGGTCTTTTCCACCCCCTCCCCCCTGGCACATCTTCTCTCTCTATACTGGTTACAGAATCTAACACGGTAATTGACTAATCAATTGTAATATTTCCTATTACAGTATATTTATGGCAGGGAACTTTGTACTTTTACATGTTATAACATGTGAATGAGAAGCCAATTACTCATGGGTTCGCTCTCGCAATCTTTTCCATCCTCTTTCTAGTCATCAACACAACATGATATTAGAGCTTAGTTGTCTATGAGGTCCAAGGTCCAAGTCTAGTAACCCCCATTCCGGTAATTTCTTTACTTTGCATGTGCAATGCCAATGCCTGCATTTGGTTCAATGTTATTGGGCAGGCCTGCACATGAGGGGGGGAACATTAACGTCATTTGTATTTACAAGCTTGATATACACTTTAGGCCACATCCAACAGTTTTAACTTTTAAGTTGGACGCTCTAACAAATCCAGCAATTGGATTAATCTTTTTCCCCCTTTATCTGTTGTTGGTTTCAGACAATTGGATTCACAAATTCTAACATTTAGAGCACCTTTCACTCACATATCAAGCAAGCTTTGATGGCTCACAAACCAGGAAATATTTCCAATCTGAGGTCAAACAGCTGACTCAACTTTTTCACGACTTGAGTTCAAGTATTTTGCTTTTTGACGAGGCCAAACTTCAGCTATAAAATAGCTGGCCTGGCTCAGCTCAACTTGTTTGCAGCTTAGAGATTTGAGTATCTAATTGTCCCTATTTTTCATCTAAGTTACATGATATCAGTCTTGCCTGCATTTTTTAAGAAGCCGCTGAAGCTGCAGGATCGATGGTCTCAAGCCACATAAAAATCCCCAAGTTAGAAATACAGGCCTTAAAGTCCATGGTGTCGCACCAAATTTTTTTTCCGTAGAATTCAACCTGTGCACTTTTGTGCCTCTAGCTTGGCTCATGTTTCTCGTTCCCACAGGTGCAGATACCTGTCCTCTTTTCTCTTTTAATACGCCATGTCACTTGACCTCTCATCATCTTGCCTACTATCTCCAAGTTATCAAGACTGGATTTATATATAATTTCTTTGTACATTGGCTTGATAAGCGTCCATCTTTATGGGTCTTGATAGCATCTGTACTCTTCATGCTCCATCAAGAGTCATATCTTGCTGATTTTATATCCACTACATTGATCATCATATACTTCATTCATGAAACGTGAAGATGAATATGATTATTGCTAGAAGCATTTAGGGAAGAATGAGCATCCATGTTTAAGTTGTTTTTTGTGTTGGCACATCTTACTGATACTAAGATTCCTATTTTTCTGGCCTAGGGATTCCGACTTCTTTTTTTAATCTATATTTGATGTGGTTTTACTTTACACAGGCCTTGTTGCAGGCAGAAAAACAAAGAGCTGATGAATATAAAAGGAAATATGCGGAAGCCCAGGAATCAAGTGAAGAAAGACGTAAAAAATTAGAAGAAACTGACAGAATAGTTCATCAACTTCAGGACTCCTTGAACAGGTAGTATTAGTATGATTCGCTTTAAGAATGCTATAATCTCACAATTGTTGATTAACATAATCCTTTTTTGGAAATCTTAGATGTAGAATTTGACATGGTGCTTCCTCAACAATTAAATCAAATCTGATGATTAATTAGGTCAAACATGCTTTCATGTGACAGTTCACTGCTAAACTTTGTGGAACCGTTTCTTGGAATGAAACTCCAGTTCTAAAAAGATAGTATGGCATGTGAATAAATTTTATTCTTTAGGGAGATGGGAGAGAGCCCTCTCTCCTCCCTTAAGTTCTCCAAGTTGAAGATGAAACCTTATCAAAGCCCTCAGGTTTTATGTGCAAACATTATGTTATAATATAGAAAATATCACAAAATTGCTGACAATCTTGGAAATTTCACTCTTAGGAGATTATCAGATAGGAAATTAACCATTTGGAATATGTTTAAGCGCTGATATAGCACCGTGACCATTTGATAGTCATTTTTCTTTTGACCACTTTGCCTTTCCCTTTGAGTCTGGCCTTGATCGCTTCTTTTCTACTCTTCTGACTGCCAAAATAAATGATTGTATATTTTTTTTGTGTTAATGATAAGAAAACATATTATTCTAGTCAAGATCATAGACCTTGTTACCTACTCTTGTAGAAAGATCGTTGAAAACTTGGTCAAAATGGAAAGAAAATTTGCGAGCGAAGGAGAAAGTATGCAGATGATACTAGCAACGAAATAAATAAATAAATAAAAATTAAAGAGGGGTTTGGAAGTATAAGGAAAGGAGCATGGTATTGATGCAAACCTCTGCTGAAAATTGTTCAAGTATTTACATTCGATACAAGTTACATTCATTTTAATTATGACAACTTGTAAAACCTCTCTTAAGTCATTTGACTAATACTAAATCTAATTTAGTATGTCTCAGGATGATATATTCCATGTCAAATCAAGTTTCAGAGCTGAAAATGGTCTTGTCTACTTCATCAAGACAGACTTCAACTTCTGGACCCATTGATGGGGATGAAAGGATTGAATTCATTTCCAGTAACTCAGATGCTTCATCCTCCGACTCTGATTTCTCTTTTCCAGCTCCAATTCCAACTTCACCAACCTCTGCCATCAACCCGAGTTCCTTCCAGCTGATAGTTCAGGATATTTCAGCAGCAGAATTCTCAGGTCAGTCCATCTTCTTAGTGTATTGCATCGAGTAGAAATTAAACTATGTTACTGAAAGGATTGAATCAAACAAAGAGATCCTTGGGTATATAAATTTTTGATAAGCTGATTTCCTACCGTAGATTGAATATTTTCTGACCTCAATACTTTTGCGTAGCCTTATCATATTTAACTAAAAACATGTTTGTCTAATTTAAGAATCTCAATTGATCCCTCGTTAATTCTAAGAGAAGAAGTAATAAGTTGGGGTGCCTTTTTTTTTTTCTTTTTTTTTTTAAAGTTTTAAAAAAGTAATAAATTTCTCTAAAAAAGTGCAATAAGGTGTGCAATCCTAATATGGAGAATGTGTACAAGAGAAGCACCCAAAAGCAAAATGAACATCTAAAATAAAAGATCAAAGGACGACTACAATTTGAAAAATAGAGTGAACTAGTAGTTCTGTCATCGCATAAAGAGACCCCAAGGGCAAAAGCTTCATCCCTCGGAACCAAAACGTGCGCGCATTGCATTCTCTCCAACTACACTGCATTATACACAAAGAAATTACTATCCAAATTTTCACCCCTACAACGTCTACCATAGTGTCTATTTTAGCAATTCAATAGTTTACGTTCCATCCTTGGACTGACACACCTGACCCCAAACAAGCAAAACACAAGTCCACCCTACTGATGTTGCAATGAAAAAATAGTTGATCTATTTTCTCCCTGTTCTATTTAAACATGTAACGCCGATTTGTAATGATTAGTCATCGCCTTCTCAAACTATCTGTGGTAAGGTTCTTTCCCAATGCTTCTTTCCAAGTGAAAAATGCTTCTCTTGACAGAGGTTTGACATGCGATATATTTTTCCAAGGAAAAGAGTTGTCACTCATGACCTTAATGCCTTATAATAGCTTTTAGCCTCAAAGCCATAGCTTCTAGCAGGAGTCCATATCTTTTTATCCTCACTCTCCTGATGTGGTATAGTGCTTCAAGAAAGAAAACCAAGCATTCTAGTTCCTAATCTTGCACTGCTCTAAGAAATCTTGGGTTCCAATGAAAACTGCTATTTGATTAGTCCATGTATTCTGCCACTGTTGCATGTTTATCCCGTTCAATGTGGAAAAATTCGGGATATGCCTCTTTTAACATGGTGTTACCACACCCAAGATTATGCCAAAACTGAATTCGAGTGCTATATCCTACCTCGAATCTAATAAATCTGTAAAAATTCCCCCCCAACGCTCTCTAATATTATTTTTCTAAAATAACTCTATAAGGACCTCTAATTATGGACCCCACGCACTTAAAAGAAACTCCAAACTTCTTATCCACCACCCTTCGCCAAAGATTATCCCTCTCCATATAATGCCACGATCATTTGTTGAGTAAAGCTAGATCAAAGACCAACAACTGTCTAACCCCCAAGCCCCCATTTTCAAGGGGATCACAAACAGTATGCCAATTGATTAATAGAATTAAAGTCATCCCCAATCTATTGAAAATACCAACAGGCAAGGAAAAAGAAACAAAAAATTAAGTTGGGGGGCTAGATATCGTACTCGTGATCATTGTAAACCTCCTTCCTTTCAACAAATAAAGATTTTTTCACTTGCCAACCTTTTCTCCATCTTCTGCATCACCCGGCCCATCCATTCCAGCCCTTGATTTAAAAGAACCTAGAGGTAGCCCCAGGTCTTTTAAAGGACGAGTCGATACTCTGAGGCTAAGAATATTCACTAATTCCTCCTCGCCCAATATACATTACCAACAGGTACTGATCAAATTTACCCAAGTTTACCGTCTACACCTGAATTGCTACAAACGAAGTCACTTTTCTAGACAGAAGCTGATCTAGATCTGCTCCATAAAACAATTGAAGTTTCTTTAGCAAACAGAAGATGAGAAATCACCAAATAATGATAGAAATGTATTTTTTTATGCTGCAACTAAGCACATGATGGATCAGCATGTTTCTACTTGGCTTATTGAAAGTGAGAAAACACCGAGTTTGACAGAAAGTTCTCACTTTGTTGGAACAAATTTTTCGTTTCAATTCATTCCCTCTGCATCTCAGTTTGTCCTTGCTTCTTAGATAACACTGTTATGTTCCAATTTCTTTTTGCTACTCTTTTGAATATGGGATGTTTCCGTGCTAACAGTGATGATTTTTTTCTTCTTGGATTGTTGCACCGTGCAGGATTTGAAAGTGATAAGGAGAGGGCATTTGATGACTTCTTCTAATGAAGCTTTTTTCTACGTCAAATCTAGCTTTGATTTATTTATTTATTTATTTTTTAAAGATGAGATGAAATAAAGAACATACAATCAGGTGTACAGACTAACCAGAACGATGCATACTTAACCAGAATAGTAAGAAATACAAGGAAAGTTGAAATAAGATGACGGAAATGGAAACAGACCAACAAAAGAGTACAATGTCCTTAGCAACATTACACAGCATTTTCTATCCATAGACCAGAGGGGATATATCCCTCGCGGTGGAGCAAGAGAGAGGGAATTAATGTTGCCAATAGAACTAATTGTAGCAGCGCTATGTGTGGAGTTGTGAGTGCGGCTGAAGGCACTCATATTCATCTTGATTTCTGGCCAGCTTCTGAAGGAGTTGAGGAAAATAAGAAAAATTGAACAATCAGAAGGAAAATGATTTTTGGAAGACGAGAAACCGTCCCCCAACACCCCTTTTTGATTAAAAACTATTTTTTTTAATCAAAAAGGGGGCAAGGCCGGACGGTTTCATGTCCCCTGTGTATCAGCTCTCCAATCAAAATAGAATTTTTTACAACTGAACAATTAGAAATAGAGTTTCCTACAAGAGCTGAAAGACAAATAACACCAAAGACAGTACATAGAGTGGCCTGGATTTGGATTTGGAAGGCTTCTTACGCCAAAAAGGCCAAAGGGTCACTACATATAGAGATCCAGAGACGCATAATTAGAGGAGGTTAAGATCTGCTGTAGAATAATAAGTGACATAGGTGTACGTGAATAAATACAATTAATTCTTGAGGATTATTTTTGGAATATTAGATTACGAATGTTTTTACTTTAAGAGGTTGTTGCTCTTTTATCGGGAAACGAAACCAATAAACAAGAAAACATCTTTACTTTTTGTAAATGAAATTTTATGTGTTTTTGTTTTGAATAAAGTAACTTGTATTATTGTTGACAGTTTGCAGAATCTTTGCCTTTTCAAATTATAAAATGAAACAAAAAAAAAATGACGTAGTTGTTGCCAAATTTAGCTGACTAGCCATGAGAACTAAGTTAATCAAATTCTTGAAAAAAACCTATCCTTCTAATAATAAACATAAAACAATTGTCTACCACGAATTTATTATCTACTGTCAAACGGTATCACCATGAAACCATAGGCTTCCTTGGCACGTAGTCTTAATTTTGTATCATTTTTCATTTCTACAAGTACGTATTTCAAGCTCCTTTCTTTTGAGAAGAAAATCATGCATTTCCTTTAGTTTCGATCGTCACAATTACAACTCCCTGGAAATTGGCTTGCCTCTTGGTCTACCCAATGCAACTACATCGATCATTCCTAGTCTTTACCAGTTACTTTAATTGCTTCATCCCTGAATCTTTGTTTCAAAGTTCATGTTTTGGTTGGACTAACGGTTGTCGTGCGAATCGAGTTTGGGTCTTGTCGAGACATGAATATAAGACTATATATATATAAGTCAATCATAATTCGACCCATTTAATTAAACGAGTTAGACATCTCAACCTTAACCTACTAATTTTGTGTTAAGTTCGTGTTGAGTAATTTATCGGTCGTGTCAAAAATTACCAGCACTAGCCTTCACTGACCTGGCCTCTATCTATATATTGACCGTAACCTGTACGTTCATCTGTTCCTGTTGAGCTTTGGGCATTCTGACCAATAAACTTGAGTGGGAATGGGTTTACTTGGGCCTTAAGTATCTGAAGTTTTTGTCACGGTATTTGACTATTTGTGATTGTGCATGTGAGTGTCAACCTTGTTGAATTCAAATAACTAAATAAGGCTAAAAGAAAAAGAGTTCCGTTGGGTGGACATGGCTGAAGTCATGACCTGGCCTGTTCTAATTAAATTGGAGACCAGACCTGTTCTAATTAAATTGGAGTTGTATTTACGGTTGGAGTCATAATCATGTGAGGAGAGAGCATTAATTAAAGTTTTAAGGGTCTTTAATTTGCACGCATGAGATGGATGATGAAAACATGAACGGAGTTGATTTATGTTCTGATACTAAATTAAATTACTACTTATTTAAAAAAAAATTAAATCAATAAGAAATGATGAATTTCATCATTTAATTATTAATATTTTAACATGAATCACCTATATCATTTCACACATAGACCCAATATATATAAAGTCAATATATCCACAGTCTATTAAATTGACATATTAATTTTTTTAAAGCATGTAATTATCTTGTTCATTTTTTAAAATATACGTGAGAATTATTTTTCAATGCTTTGACCATGATATATAATTAGTAAACCAAATGTATGAACCAATATATATCTGCATAAAAATCAGTCTTCGTCAGCTAGAGTACATCCGTGTTAATTTGATACGTTCTGCACGGTTCAACCTTCAACCAATATGGCTCGTTCAACTTGTATATATGCACCCGGTCAAGCATAAAGAAGCTCTATATAACGTTAACTACCTCTCCATCTCCTCCACCATTCTCACCCCAACTCTAACCTTATTTCATTTCTTTTTCGAGAGAAAGAAAAAAGAACAAATTAAGAAAGTTCATATATATATATATATATATTCTTTGAAACGACGATGGGTGTCTCCTATAGAGAAGTTCTAGCAGTCCTTTTACTCTTTGCCATTTTGTTAGCTTCTCCAAAGCTTGGAGCCACAAGGTCATTGAGAGAGCAATTTCAGTCCCTCAGGGGGGTGGTGCCGCCATCTGGTCCCAATCCATGCACTTACATCCCTCGACAGGGTTCAGGCAGGTGCACTTGATCAATGCATGGGATGAACCTTCTTGTCTCTGCTGTTTCATTTTTATTAATTATCTTTTATTGCATGTTTGATGTCCCTAATTTTTTTTTTTTTTTAATTATCAAGTAAGATTTGGTTGCATGTACGTAGCTAGCTAGCTAGCAAAACATTAAAAAAATAAATAAAAATTACTGCTTTGTTTTACAGTTTACACCATCGAGAGAAAGAATGGAAAGAGAAAAGTGAAAAAAAGACAAGTTTATGGGGCCATGCATTAACCCTTTGATTCAATGTAGCTCCGTGATATTAATCTTGACAATTGATTGTTTTACATATTAATTAAATATTGTTGAATTTTAATACATAGATTTTTTGCAATTTACATACTAACAGTGGAGGACATGTTCTAATTAGTAATCTATATTTTTTTAGGAAGAAAGCTTCCTTGAAATGTGATTTTCTTTTTTCTTTTCCACATTTATTTGAGAGGTGTGCGTAAGACTGTAAGTGCTTGTGAAAGAAAAAGACCAGCGTTCTAATACACACGTTAAGGAAAAGTAATGCTTTTTAGCCTACTTTTTATTTATTTATTTAAAGATTCCTTCTATTATATATAAGAAATGATCAAACACTTTAATATTCAGAGTTACAAAGATTTATTTTTTGGCCTCCATCTAAATAAAGTTAGACTCAGACCATTAATGACTATAATTACAGTAAGATAAGTGTAATGAAGTAATACTAAAAATTAACAAATTAAGAATTATAAAACAAATATATTGTACGTTAATCATGAAAATAAAGTATTAATCATGTAAAACAAATAGTAATACTAAAAATTAACAAATTAAGTATTACATTATTCTAAGTATATAAAAATAATATATTAATATATTAAATTGTATTTATTGGTCGAAAAAACACTACGGCATACGTATGAGAATCCCGCATTCAATATACTATCAATCACGATCATTTGAAACAAAATAAATAAAAGAGAGCTAATCATGAACATGAGAAAAAAACAAGCATTTTAAGAAACCTACCAAATAACTTTGCGCAGCTAGCCTTTATTTTAAGATTAAATATTTAAGGGTACTGTATCTTAATTTGTCGTTAGTTGTTTTTGTTTTTTTCTTCTTCTTTTCTGGTCAAAAGTATATATCTTTGTCGTTCGTTAATTAAAAACCATAAAATACAGAGAAAGCAACAAAGTGGTTGAATTTACCGATTTCTGTCTTCAACTTAAACTAACTGAATGACCACTCTGTCTAGGGGCGTAAACGAGTTGAACTACTCGTGAGCTTACTCAAGATCGGCTCGAATAAACTCGACTCGTGCTTGAATCGATTATTAAATGAGCTACTTGTGAACACGAAAATCAAACTCGATTATTAAACGATGCAAACTTGTATAAACTCGACTCGACTCGACTAAAGCTCGTGAATCCGCTCGTATAAGGATCGACTCGTATATATATATATATAAAACTAGTTTTATAATATAGTATATTAATAAATAATATACTATATGTAAGCATAAAGTAATAAATAACAATAGTTATTAGTTAGTATATATTAATTGGTTATAGGTATATAAAATAATAAAAGTGAATAATATCAATAATTAATTATTAGTCATATGATATAATGACAATTTGTATACTTAATCATATTATTCATGTTATATAATAAGATTATATGACTATATGATCATATAATAATATAACATTGTGTCATATGACATGTAAATATAAAATATGCAATCACTTTATTATATGTTATGAGTTTATCATTACATACTTAGTAATCATTACATAACGTGATCTAAGATCTAAGATTTAAGATCATACGAGTTGTTAAATCATGTTAATACATTAAATATGCTATCATATGATAATACTTAGATCGTATGATCATATATTATTAGTATTATTAGTAGGTAGTTATGAATTATGATTTATGACTCATAAATTCATAATGATCAATTTGACCATATTTAATTACTTATTATAGATTCATAGATAATTGTAATTCAGATTCTAGACTCATTGGCAATTGCCTTATTGTTTGCTTTTATTGCAAAATTCTAATACGTGCAAGTGCACATTATTTTGAAAATTTGCGGTTTAATTTTTAATTTTTTTTTTGTTGCTAAAGTCAATAATTTAAATTATGATACGAGCCGAGTACTCGAGCTCGGGATCGACCAAAATGGCTGAGCTCGAGCTCGAGCTCGGACAATAGTTTTTGTTACGCGAGTCGAGCTCGCACAAAATTTTTCAGCTCGTGTCGAGCTCGAACAGGCAATACCCGCTCAGGATCGGCTCGTTTACACCCCTAACTCTGTCTGTCTAAGTGCACGTGGGGCCAACAGCTTAGATGAGTCATAATATATTGAAATTTTGGAGTTTATCATAATTAAAGTAAAAACATGTTAATAAAAACAAATGAGGTAAATCAAGTTATAGTTTTTTTTTTTTTTATTAAAAATAGAGTGTCATGTCAGTATAGAAAAATTCTAAAAAGATGATAGGAGTTCTAGCATTTCTCAAAATGATATAAGTCAACCATAAGTACTCGATGCATTTAATTAAATTAGTCAAATCCCTCACTTCTATTTACCATGTTAATTTTGTGTCCAATTTGCGAGTAGTGTATAAAATCATCAACCCTTATGTTGTGTGTCAGATTAGAGTTGTGTTAAAGTATATATGGGCATATGTAGATCATATATATATATATATAGGTCATCGATCAATTCTAACCCGACTCATTTCATTAAATGGTAATACCCCACAATCCTAATCCGCTAATTTCGTATTAAATTCGTGGATTGTATAAAAAATTACCAGTCCTAACACAATGAGGTAGTCATATATATATATATATATCTCCCGAATTCCATCGGCAAGAAAATAAAACTAAGAACACTAACACAAGAAAATAATTCCAACCAATCCTTATATATATATATATATATAGAGAGAGAGAGAGAGAGAGAGAGAGAGAGAGAGAGAGTAATGATTCATTACCACCTAAATATACAACTTTTCACCACCTTGATTATGTGGCAAGGTGGTCCCTCACCTTAATTTATTTTTAAAAGATAAAAAAACTCAAAAGGTAGTAGGGGACCACATTGCCATATAGGCAAGATGGTGAAAAGTTGTATGTTTAGGTGGCATTGAATCATTACTCATATATGTATATTTATCAAAATTGATGAACCAGGAGTGGGAAAAGTCTTCATTTTGGTACAAAAAGACTTTGTACCAAGCTTCAATATAATCATGGTAATTATATTGGACTATATATATATATATATATACACACACTGCCATAAATAATTTTAAGAGTTCCAATTGTAATTTTGACTACTTAATTGTTTTTTTGTTAGTAATTTTGACTACTTATTTTGAATGTAATATATAATTACAAGTCTGATACAACACAAACAATCCAATTACAAAGTCCAAATACATATGTAATTAAAAGCACAAAGTCCAATTAAACAACTGCGAGGAATCCAAATAGGACAGATTGACTGCTACTCATGATCACGCGCGTACAGGACTAAACAAGGAGGAAAAAGATGGAGATGGGAATCCTTCTTAGAACACGAAGGAAGTGACCCATTTGGCAAGATAATTGGATATAATAAATTAATATTAACTAGGGCTCCATGTTTTCTGTAGAATGATTCAGTTAATCATTTCACCAACTTTGTTTAATTAGTATAAATAATTGGTTATTTATGGTTGCCGTGCATTAAAAAAGAATTTTTATTTATTTATTTTTTTAAAAAAAAGAAGAAGAAGAAGAAGAAGAAGAAGAAGAAGAAGAAGAGAGAGAGAGAGAGAGAGAGAGAGAGAGAGAGAGAGACGTACAAGTTAAAGGCATAGTAATATTATGATAAATAGTGGGGAACAACATCCATCGATGGTGATGATCAGTGATGTGCATCAAAGTTGGTGATGGCTCGTAACCTGAAAAAATTAGTTCATGATTCAGTAAGTTGACGACGTTGGAACCCACATTCCTTATCTCCTCCCCGGCTCCCCCCTTCCCTCTCTGCACATGAAAGCCATGTTCTCCTTCACATCGCCCCGCCTGCTTTTTATCTAATTATCTTTGCTGTTGGCCCATGGAACATTACTTCTGTTGGCTCCCATTATTTTATATATGTTACGCCTTGTTGCCTGTGATCACTTTTCATGACCAAACTTTCTTTAAAAAATTAAAGGAAAAATAAGTGCTAATTGATCAACATAGTTTTCTTTCAAGTTGGGTTGTCAAGTTTATTAAATTGGCAAGTGTTTTTAAAGCAGAAAACGATCTACATTTTGTTTAATTTGTTCCATTTAATGATGTACATGTATAGTGCTATGTTTTTTAAAAAATTAAATGACATGACAGCATATTCGACATGTTATAATATAGTGGTCTCAAGAAACTCCCTCCCTCATGCTAGTTCTGGACTTCACCCTTTAGAAATCAAATATGAGAGGAAGAGAGAACATATGTGCTCCCTCAACTTCTTCATTTTCCTTTCTACTTCTTACTCCTACCCTCCCCATTTCATTCTGGTTTTTTTTGTTTGTAGGTATTATTTGACTAAATCAGCAATTCTGGTATCTCTGTTACGCATTCGTTTATCTACTTTCGTGTTGTTCTGTTTATCGCATTCTAAGTTACTGCCGCTATTTGCTGGTTATGGTTTTTGTTTTGAATAAGAGTTTTCTTCTCTTTAAATTTGCTATCATGGACGATTTATGAAATGAAGGTTAATCAGGTGTGAGGGGTTATCTTTCACAGCCTAGATAGTTCGGTGTGAGGGATTGTCTCTCATGGCCTTTAAATAATTTGTTCTAAGATATTTGGCTACCTTTGTCTTAGATCTAGTCTACTTGGAGCAGATCTGTTCTTTAACTATTTATGCATATGTGTTAGTTGGAAGATAAAAGTCATAGATCGATAACACTGTGTTATAAGAATTTAGTTTGTATCTATGACTTTGTAACCACATAGTATGTGGCTATAATTTTACAGAACTTTATGTTTATGATCTTTAATCAATGAAGTACTCAGATTTTTCGTTCAAAAAAAACTGTTATAATATACATACGCATCTTTAGATATGTGAAATCTAATCTAGACCGTAAAATGATTTCTCTATATTTCAATTGGAATGGAGAGGATTTGATCTCTTTAATGTTTACAAGGAATGAACGCTGAGAACCGGCCATCATGATTCATGCACGTGGTACGTCGGTATTTAATTAAGGAGCTGAGTTCAAAAGTAAAAGCATGCATGTGAGGTAGTCGATCGCCTGAGGCCCCAAACTATCTGAATTGAAGCATAAAATAAGAAAAGGAGAAAGACAAAAAAGTGAATCCCCAAGCATTATGGAAGATTCCACATACACAAATATTGGCTGCTCCTTTACACTAGGAAATAAATATATATAGACATAGTCGTTTAATTTGATATATATTCGAACAATACGCACGTACTGAGATCAATGTTACGTTGCTCTTTTTACTTTTTATTTTTCAATAATTCTCTCCAACATTAATTCTCTTTAAGGAAAAGGAAAAACAAAAACAAAAACAAAAAAATGTTGGTACTTGAGCATTTGCACGTGCCGATCGATGAAACATTTCCTAGCTTCTTTCTTTCTTTTTTTAAAACTGTTTTCAGGGGGACAAAATCTGACCCTAAAAGTTGGCCAGGAGGCTGGAGGGGTTCAATTTTGGCCTTCCCTCTCTGCACTATCCAAAAAATAAAACTTAATTATGATCAATAAAAAATGTCTAATTAGAAATCAATTATCTCTTTCGATAATTAGCTTGAAGCTCGATCAAAGTGAAGCTTGAAGCTTGATCGATGGACCTTCGGCTGTATGAATCAAGGGTGGGTATCAGTTCGGTAGGCGATTAAGTCGGTTAATTCAGTCGGTTAATTGACTTTTATCGGAATGTAGTCGGTGAATTATTTCGGTTAAGTCGGTTAAGCAATTAATAGGCGGTCAATTAAGTCGATTAAGTCGGTTAAATCAGTTAACATGGGTAATGAAATGACGTTGTTTTGATTTTTTGAAAAAGGAAAAAATTTAAAAAATAAAAATAAAAGAAGAAGATCAAACATTTAGTTCTTACTAAAACGACGTTGTTTTGTTTTATGTTGGTTCGGTTAATCAATTGGAATAAAAGGCGGTTCAGTTCAGTTACCAAACTGGCCGCTTTCGGAACAAAATTTTATACCGACTACCGAACCGAAATTAGTCGGTAGGCGGATAATTTGTCCACCCCTATATATGTATGATATATATATGACCTCTCGCCAGGCTGATCGAAGAGATCAGTTGCTAAACTGTTCAAAGGTCTGAGAAGGTGGCAATATACTTAATGTATTTAACTAACAAAGATATGTTAATTTAGAACAAGTTGCTTAATAAGTCGGCCTCTCACCCCACCATCAAGATCATGAAAGGCACGAAAGTTAGGGATTCTCTGCACGCTTCACTTAGAGATGTATATATAGTATTATATGTGGATGGCTGGTGTTGAAGCTCATGATCTTTTGGTCAAACAAAATCAAAGAAACACATCTGTCCATTATTACCCAAAAAGAAAATGGTCGGTAACGAGGACGGAATGGAATACATCATAAAATAAATATCAATTTTACTTTAATTCAGAGTTTCACCATAATAAAGATAAGAAAAGGTTGAACCAATTAAAGTCTCCCTAAACTTGACAAAGTGGTCTGAATTTGGATTTGAAATGCTTCATACGCCGAAAGGGGGCACTGCATATAGAGATCCAAAGTCGCATAAATAGAGTAGTATGCCGAGATCTGCTGTAGAATAATAAAAGTGACAAGTGTTAATAAAGACAATTATAAAAAAAAAAAAAAAAAAATGGTGTAATTGTTGCCAAATCTAGCTGAGCAGCAGCCATGAGAACTAAGTTATTCAAATTCTTGAAAAAAAAACCCTACCCTTCTAATAAGTGGGTTGTATAAAATTTCTTACAAACCAATTTATAAATTTTTTTTTTGATAAACATAAAACAATTGTCTACCACGAATTTATTATCTATCAAACTGGAACTAACAATTTCCTTTCGCGCAACAAAGAAACCCATCCAAGAATTTTCCTCACCTAATTCTATAAACATTTACAAAGTCAAAATAGGTCTATTTTAACATTATATTCTACTGCCAAACGGTATCACCATGAAACCATAGGCTTCCTTGGCACGTACGTAGTCTTAATTTTGGTCATTATTCAAATTTCAACCCAATGCATATATGCTTATACTGTATTTCCTTTTATGCTCCGTTTGTTTCAACGTAAAATGAATTTCGTCGTAAAATGATTTCGACGAAATCATTTTCAGAAAAAATGATTTTCTCGAAAATATTTTTCGGTGTTTGGTTGGCACGAAAAAATTATGAAATGCAAAAAATCAGAGTTTGGCAAATGTCGCCGGAATCCGGCGAAGTCCGGTCGCCGTTGCCGGATTCCGGTGAGAAAGTTTGACCGGATCCGGCCATTTTGGCCAGATCCACCTGGATCAATAGTCGAATCCGTCCAGATCCGGCCGACTTGGCCGGAATCTGGCAATGTTCCGGCAGGAATTTGGTCCGCCGGTGACTGGATTCTGGCGCTGGCAGGATTCCGGCGACCGGATTACGTCGGACTCCAGCGCTGACTGAATTCCGACGACCGACAATTGTTTAATTCTGAAGATCAGATATCGAACATGCATGTAAGAACGAAGAGTTTCATTTCGGAAAACGATTTACGATTTTAAAAATCGTAAATCGTTTTCCGAAAATTAAAGAAGTTTTTATGTCAAACCGAAAATAATTTTTCTTGACCATTATTTTGGCCCCTATCAAACACCGAAAAATGTCGAAATCATTTTTCAGAATTCATTTTACGCCGAAACAAACGGAGCATTAGACTGATTTATTTTTCAATGTATGCTTTGACCTTGATATATATAATTAGTAAACCAAATGTATGAACCATATATCTGCATAAAAGCAAGTCTTCGTCAGCTAGCGCGTATATATAGTACGTGTTAATTTGATACGTACGTTCGACACGGTTCAAACCCTCAACCAACATGGCTCGTTCAACTCGAATATATACATGCACCGGTCAAGCATAAAGGATATATATATATATATATATATATATATATCCTTTGAAACAACGACGATGGATGTCTCGTATATATAGAGAAGTTTTAGCAATCCTAATACTCTTCGTCATTTTATTAGCTTCGATCTCCAGAGCTTGGAGCCACAAGGTCAGTGAGAGAGCAATTCCAATCCCTCGATCAAGGGAGTGGTGCCGCCATCTAGCTAGTCCTAATTCATGCACTTACATCCCTCGACAGGGTTCAAGCAAGTGCATTTGAATGGGATGAACCTGCCTGCCCTGCTATTTCATTTTTATCAATTATCTTTAATTGCATATGTTTGATGTCACTAAATTATTTTTTATTTTTTATTTTTTATTTTTTATTTTTTTAAATTATCAAGTAAGATTTGGTTGTATGTACGTGGCTAGCTAGCAAAAAATTAAAAAAATTAAAAATAAAAAATAAAAAATACTGCTTTGTTTTACAGTTTACACAATCGAGAGAAAGAATTAATTGGAAAGAGAAAAGTGAAAAAAATACAAGTGTATGGGGCCATTAACCGATTGATTCAATGTAGCTCCGTGATATTAATCTTGATAATTGATTGTTTTACAAATTAAATATTGAATTTTAATACATAGATTTTTTGCAATCATTACATA
The DNA here is from genome assembly GCF_958979055.1 of Alnus glutinosa. Taxonomy (NCBI): domain Eukaryota; kingdom Viridiplantae; phylum Streptophyta; class Magnoliopsida; order Fagales; family Betulaceae; genus Alnus; species Alnus glutinosa. The sequence continues at coordinate 24,580,445 of NC_084899.1, forward strand.
CACGTACGGAATAACAATTACATACTAATTAACAGTGGAGGACATGTTCTAATTAGTATTCTATATTTTTTTAAGGAGGAAATTAGCTTCCTTGAAATGTGATTTTTTTCTTTTTTCTTTTCCACATTTATTAGAGAGGCGTGCGTACGTACGTAAGTGCGTGGGAAAGAAAAAGACCAGCCTTCTAACACACGTACACACGTGGAGGAAAGTATTCTGAAATATACATACAATTAATTGTTATATAATTATAATGAAGTGACATTAAAAATTAATTTATAAATTAATAAAGAATTAAAAAAAGTAAAATTCATGCACTTATTTAATTTTACTATCACATTATTTTGATTATATTAAAATAATATATCAATATATTAAATAGTATTTATTAGTCCAAAATCAAAAAACAGTCCAGCGTACGTACGAGAATCCCGTAGTCAATCTAGTCACAATCCCGATCATTTTGACAAAGATAAATAAGGGATTTGATTCATGCGTTACACATGTGAAGAGTTGTTGTGCACTTGTTATATTAGTGTTGTAAATTTAATATTTTTCAATAAATAAAAGAAAATGACTCTTGTATAACAGCTGTCTAACTGTTGTGCAAAAGCTTAAAGACATGAGGTGGGTCTCATGTGATAGAACCCATCACATGTCTCACATAAAACCTACTTTATATCTCTAGAGTAGTGCACAACAGTTGAACACCAATCATTAAATAAATAACTAATAAAGAAGAGGAAATTTAAAAGTAGAGTGTGCTCAATCCCAAACTAGACCCGGCAAACCATGCAAGCTCCACGTCCACTCCTCTCGCTCAAGTCGGCTACAGTGACGAGCCCAAAAAGATGGTCGCGTCACCATAAAAAGAAAAAAAAGACAAAACAAAACATTATTTTTACCTTTTTCAAAAAAATCAACTCAAAACATTCTTAACCTTTTTTACTTTTTATATCACATCAACAATTTTTTATTATTATTTAAATAAAAAAATCCACTACAAAACAAAAAATATCTACTTTTTCATATAAATTCTTTCTACTTTATATCACATCAATAACTTTTTACTCACACTCAAAAAAAAAATTTTCCTATAATGGAAGGGGAGGGGAGGGGAGAGGGATTACTAAACGGGCCAAAGAGTGATAATTAATGTCGATCTTCATCTTCTTCTACCTGTCGCTCTCCTCCAATAAAGCATACTCTCCCTCCGCCGCAGGCACCATGCATGATCATCCCTCCTACCTCCTCTGCATCTTCCCGCAAGACCTCTCGGTCCCGTTCCTCTTAGACCCACACTATCAAAAGATTTAGGGTACGGTGAGAATTCAAGATCGCCTAAATCTGAGTGTCTGCATCTAGCTAGATACTTCGCCTCCAACTTGTGGGAGCCCCTATCGCCAATAGTCCATGCACCGTGCGAGGAGATTCCGGTGTTCATAAATGCGACCGGAAGTAGGATGAGCTCGGTGGACATGTACGATATCCACAGAGACAAGTGGAGTTAGACCGGTTAATTGCCAGGTCAACGAGCCCGGTGCAGGGGGTTCCTTGTGGAGCCTAATTTGTGTCCGACGCCGTTTTCACCAAGACCCAAAAAGAGAATTTTCTTTTTCTTGAGCTCTGGAGTAGCAACTCAACCAAGATACTCTGTCTTTCTAAACTTATCCTAGCCAAAATATTTTTCCTTTTGCAAAGTTTCCATTATCCCAAACCATGACAGGTGATAGATTATAGATATGTGTTTGTAAGATTTTAAGGTTTGGAGTGTGTTTGTGCGCGCTTTACAGCGTGTGAAGATTAGGTTTAATTTGTTTGAGAAGTGATCTTTGTTTATAAAGGTATTACTCAGTGATTGTTGTTTGACAGGTTGTAAATGATCAGTTGAAAATAAGCAAGAATTAAGATGAGTAGATCGAGAGCCCGGCGCAATATAAACTCAACACATACATGCATGTAACATAACATGTAATGATAAAGGAGAGGACACAGTCACATAAGATTCTTCTTTTCTTTTTTTCTTTTTCTTCTTCTTTTTTTTTTTTTTTTTTTTTTTTTTTTTTTTTTCTTTTATATATATATATATATATATAGATGAATGAGATTTTTATTAAAGAAAACACACTCCAGCAACTTACAAACATCTTAAAAACCAGCAACTTACAAACCAAAACTAATTTGAAAGACATAATTATGCAAAACTATTATTAGGGTTTCTTCTTCGCAACTGCTTTTAGCAAAACAATGCAATATATATTGGTTTGTCATTGTTGAACGATTTGGGTGATTTTCTGTGGAGAAGACTCCAATATGTGATCTTCTGTTTTTAAGTCCTTTTGCTATGTGCGTCAAGGGGCGGGACATCATTTTGGTTGATGTGGTAGCCATAAACTTTTGGAATATTCGACCAAAACAAAGAGAAACCCTAAAAAAGTAGGCGACTAAAACGCTGGAAGTGGGAGTAGGAGATCGACTAAAACCCTAATCTTACTAGCACTTAACCCACAAAATAATAAATAACATCAAACCAGGACTTATATAATGTCCGGCGCTTTGGCTGGCTGTTGAGGAGGGAATCAAGGTGCCTGGATTCTGTTCCGATGGAGGTACAGGAACCTTCTTCCGTGAGTACTCGAGTGAATGAGCCACGTTATGACCCACGATGGCGCTTTCATTGGTTGTTGAAGTGGGGATGTAGGTGCCCGGATGGGCTGCAGATGGAGGTATAGGAGCCATCTTCCGTGACTCCAGGGAAGGAGCAGTGTCGTGACCGGCGGCGGCGCTTTCATGGGTTATTGAAGCGGGGATGTATGTGTCCGGATTTAGTGCCGATAGAGGTACATGAGCCATATTCTTCAGTGACTCCAGAGAAGGAGCAGCGTTGTAACCCACGACGGCGCTTTCTTGGGTTGTTGAAGCAGGGATGGATGTCCCCGACATCTTCTGTGCATGTGACTCCTGCGAAGGTTTAGTGTTGTGACCCAGGACAGCTATTTCAACGGTTGTTGAAGCCGCCGGGATGTGTGTGCCTGGATTGGGTGCCGATAGAGGTACACGAACCATCTTTTCTGAGTCTAGCAAAGGAGCCACGTTATGACCCACAACGGCGCTCTGACTGTTGGTGGCCGGATTGAGTACAGAAAGAAAGAAATATGAGTGCATGATCATCATGCTCAGCAGGAAAAGCCCTACTTTGATCACTACGTGAATCATATTTACTAGTCTCGCCTTGTTGTAGACGACGATGAAAATGTCCTCCGAATTTATAGGCCTGGGACTGGGAGATCGATACACCGACTTGCATTATGCATTTCAACCCGAAGAATTTCTAAAATTACATGCCTGCCCTGATCACGTGATCAGAGTTATCTTTCTGCCTAATAAAAAGAAAGGAATCAACCATATTTTGTCTCTTTGACCTTTGAATTGCGAATGGTAAGGCAACTTCACTGCCATTTCACCTTGGGTAGCTTTATCGTATCGCACAAGAAAATAAAATGTTGATAGAAATGATAGGTTAGGACGGATTAGAATTCTTTACAATTTTGAAGAAATTTTAAATTTTTAAATTATGTGAATTTCGACCCTTTTTTATAGTAATTGGGGTAAAAAAAATGCTATATAATAAAAATATGACATGTTATTGAGACAACAAAAAAAATCATTCTAAAATATTTTTTCTTCACTTTTGAATAGATGCTTCTTCTTTACAAAATTAAAAGACAGTTTTTTACTCAAAACTTTTACACGACATAAAGTGTAAGAACCTGATAAAAATATATATATATTCAATTCTCATTTTTAACATGTCACATTTTTCATGCCATTCGATGTATGAAATGGTCTAAATTCACATAATTTGATAATTTATAATTTTAAAGAAATTGTAAAAATCCTGATTATAGTATAGATATGAAAAGTCATGCAATGGCATACATGCATGGCTTTCTGCAGACGATCGAATAAGATACGTACGTACGTGCGGTCCATATATATATCGCTTACCGTTGGCAATTTGCAAAGGTCTACATTTTATTCATAAGTTAACCCTAAATAGTGAAATCTACCGAAAATTGATCTCCATGGATCGATGCCTTTTCTTTTAGTACGTGCTATATAAGCTTATTAACAACGTACATATAGCCTTTATTTTATTTTATTTTATTTTTTACAAAAGGAATCTAAAGTTCTTCTACTTTATTTTTTCTAAGACTATATATACTCACGTTCTTGTACGTACGACGTGTACGAATAATTTGTGGTTTTAACTAATTTGTTTGCTATTGAGTACCGATAAAATTAAATCCTACAATCAATATAATGTCCCAAGATCAAAATTAAGTGAATTAGTCATGTAAATATTAATTAAAAGGTTTTTATAATATAATAATTTGTTCTTATAGGCCTACTTCCAAATTGACGGAGCCAGCCGGCCAGCCATGCTCCATGTGAAAGTATATATGCACAGATCGAAGCTAGAAGTTTTTATGGACAAGGGTCAATGGTAAAAAAAAAAAATTTTAATAGGGGTCAAATAAACTAAAATTTGATTTTTATCTTATATTTTTAAATTTTTTTTTCTATCTAATAATTTTTTTTTTTTTTAAGAAATTGTGGGAATTGCTTTTATCTACCACCAGTGAGCCACCGCATCATGATCACTGCGCATGAATATATGTATATGACGTTCTTCAAGATTTATCCGACTCCCAAGAGATCGAAGGCCTTTTAATATAATTTTTGAGAGGCTTAGGTTTAGATGTTGAATGTCTTCCTTATCTTAACTCATTCACGTACGTACACAGCACAGCTTTAAATGATTTACACTTAATTTGTTTATCTTCGATAATGACCCACACAGCTTGCACGCGCGGCTGACGAGGCCGATCTACCATATATTGGGGCCCATGCAATCAAAATAAAATGAGATTTTATTATTATCTCATAATTATAAACTGATGTGGTACTGCACGAAACACTGTCAATTTTTCCTAGATCAATCTTATTATTATTATTTTTTTTATTAAAATAATAATAATAATTAGCATAATGAGATAATATTTGTGAAATATAAATATAGTATATAGAATTATTCAAAAAAAAAAAAAAAAAAGGAAGGTTGAGAATCATATGATCGAGGGCGGTTGATCTAAAGGGTTTTCTTTTGGGTAAAAAGGAAAAAGAAGCACATTATTATGTTTTCCATGGGGCTGCACGCCGTTGATTACCTTCCTTCTTCCCCTCGATCGGTATCATGCACGGATCTTGTGGTTAATTGATCGATTCTCTCTCAGGAAAAGACGATCCATACTAGAGCTTTGCTTTGCATCGTTTAAATTTTTATTGAACACGCTTGTACTCTTCCACTACTCTTCCAGAATGCAACTTTCCGGCCACTTTCCACTTTTTCTTTTTCTATTTAATGTTATATATAATTATATATATGCACGAGGAAAAGTAATTGGGAAGATTTTTACAAAAACCAATATTCAATTTACAAAAACCTGAATTGATTTTTTCACGAGCTTAATTTTACATGCGGCTGCCATCATCGATCTATCGACCTCTGAGACTGAGAGATCTGTTGAAAACCTAGCTTGTCCGACGAGCACCCACAGGGGCACCGAATTAAGGATCAGAGGACATCAATCAATTACCTGCCCGCATCAAAACCTGCAAATTTATAAAAAAGAAAAAAAGAAAAAGAAAAATTAGATTATTATTATTATTATTATTATTATTTAATGATGGTCCCTTAAAAAAAATCTAGGTTAAATTCTTAATTACCTATATCTTTCCTTAGTTCATAGATATTCTATTTCTTTTCAATCTCGTCATAAACATTTCTCATATGTTTTTTAAAGTTATTTTAACAACTGCTTATAATTTTAACATTTTACATGACTTGTTAATAATTTTTTTATACAATAATTGCATCTTATTAGTAGCCATTATAATTGAATTTATACCGAAACCTAAGAGAAATTTAAGGATATTATGTCTTTCGTAGCCTTTTCAAATCCAATTATGATGCGAAAGCCTAGCTTATAGCACGTAAGAACAACCATGATTAATTGAACTACCGTAGGTTTATCCGTCCAATGACACCATTATAACTACACCTTTGGAACATAAAGTAATCCCCAAATCATATTGTAAACCCACTACTCCTTTGAAAAAGAAGTAAGCCCCAAATCATGCAATGGTTGATGCAAAAAGAGAATGGATCTAAAGTCCATTGGATGAGTTGGGAAAAGCTAGCTGGGAGTTTCAAAAACACGCGGAAGTATGGGCTTCAATAAGGATCTCATTTGTTTTAACAAAACTCTTTTGGCTAAGCAGGTTTGGCAGTTGATGCAAAATACGGATGGTATCACTGCCAAAATCTTAATGGTGAAATATTATCCAGGCAGTAGAATCTTCGAAGCCCAGCTTGGGAAAAGACCGTCTTATATATGCATGGCAAAGCATTCATGGGTCCCGTGATCTAGTAAAACAGGGATTGATGTGGCGTATTGGTGATGGATCTGGGGTTAAAATTTGGGAGGGAAAGATGGTTGCCTACACCAACTTCTTATAATATTTAGTCTCCACAAAAGAATCTTAGCGGGAGATGCAACAATTAGGGATATCATTGACCAAGATACAAAATGGTGGAACATGGACCTCATAACAGCCATTTTTACAAAGGAAGAGGCTCTGGTAATCGCAAGATCCCCATCAGCTGCTATTGGTAAAAAGATGTACAAATTTGGAAGGGTATTAATGCAGGAGAATTTTTTGTTAGGAGTGCAATCACTTAGCAAAAGATAGACAAGAAGTTTCCAAGGCTGAAAGTTCACAGCAAACCAATGGAAGGGATATTTGGCAATTGATATGGCAGTTGAAAATCCATAATGCTAAAAAAATGTTCCTATGTAGAGCATGTAACAACTTGTTGCCCACCAAAGAAAATCTACGAAAGTGAGGTATTGTTACTGATTCTTTGTGTCCTATTTGCGGTTTAGAGATTGAAAGTACACATCATATCTTATAGAGTTGCCCATCAGCGATGGATGCCTAGGGGGTGAGTGGAACAAAGTTTCAGAAAAGCACTTGTTGCGGATCTGACTTCTTGCAAGTGGTGGAGGTTGTGGTGGGTAGATGTGAAAGGCAGGAGGACTTTGTGATATTTCTGGGGATAGCCAGAAAAATTTGGTTTCGAAGAAATATAGTGGTTCATGGGGGCGATTTCCTTCTTCCAAACTCCATTGCTAGAGAGGCAATTATATTCGTTGAGGAGTACAAAAAAGCAAATTTGCCAGAGATAGCACTACCGCCAGAGAACAGAAGTGGCATTCAATTAATCTAAGTGAAAAAGCCCCAACTGAGTTTTGTCATAAGGTAAACTGGGATGCTGCTGTTAATATGGTCAGTGGTCACCTAGGAATTGGTAGTGTGGTGCAGGATCACAAGGGATATGTGCATGAGGCTAGGAGTATGATAAGATTGGGTCATCTAGAACTGCTACGTAGTTGCATAAACATTAGCAGCTTTACAAGCCCCTCTTTTTTTTTTTTTTTTTTTTCTTTTTTTTTTTGCAAGGAATTAGGCCTTTATAACATTATTTTGGAAGGGGATGCGCTCCGTGATTAAAGTGGTGAATTCCAATGCTTGCAATTGGAGTAGATATAGACAACTAGTAGATGACATTCGTATCATTTTAAATTCTCTATTTAGTTGGCAAATTCATCAAATTGGTAGAAACGCTAATACGATGGCTCATGGTTTAGTTCAAGCTGCCGTTAAACAAGTGATATTGAACAAGTAACAGAGTTTATTAAATTCAATGAAAGTAATATTGAAGTTTTATGGAGATTATCTTGAGATGAGATTTCTCTCATTAAGATGTGACTCCTCTTTCCATTGGGAGGTGGTGAGACCAGGGGCCGGCTACAATACCATTAAGTAAATTAGGCAGTGGCCTAAGGCATAAAATATAATAAAGAAAAAAAAAATTTAATGCCTAAGATATTAATATTATACACAAGATACCTAAGAAAGAATTTGTCCCAAGTATCATAGATAGTTGGGGGTTAGAATCTTAATTTAATTATGATTTTTTCAGATAGACCCAAATCCTATTACTCTTCGCCATTTTGTTAGCTTCTCTAGAGCTTGGAGGCACAAGGTCACTGAGAGAGTAATTCCAATCCCTCAAGGGGGCCGGGTGGTGCTGCCATCTGGTCTCAATCCATGCACTTACATCCCTCGATAGAGTTCAGGCAGGTGCACTTGAATGGGATGAACCTACGTACTTGGCCTTGCTGTTTCATCTTTATTAATTATCTTTAATTGCATGCATGTTTGATCGATGTCCCTAATTTTTTTTAATTATCAATTAAGTAAGATTTGGTTGGATCGATGTACGTGGCTAGCTAGCAAAACATTAAAAAATAAAAGTAAAAATTACTGCTTTGTTTTACAGTTTACGTACGTACACAATCGAAATTAAAGAAAGAATGGAAAGAGAAAAGTGAAAAAAAGACTAGTGTATGGGGCCAATTAACCCTTTGATTCAATGTACCTCGATCGATCTGTGATATTAATCTTGATATATAATATTTGATTGTTTTATATTGAATTTTAATACATATAATGCTAAAACTTATGCCTATCACACGTGTAAACAAGTCATGCCACGACCTCAAAAATGTTAACGATCGACCTCAGTCCAGCTTTAAAATGTAATATAACTATCTTCCATATGTAGTTCCATACAAAATTAGTCCTTATGATTAATTAGCTCAAATTATGAATCGCTTTATGTTGTATTAAAGTGAATTCAGTAGTTTTTAGAGTATGCTAAAAAAAAAAAATTAGTCCATGCAATTAAATTCTGTTAAAACATTTGACAAATTTCGTTAGGTGTCACGTTAGTGCCAACAAAAGGATGACGTATGTCGCTCTAAATAAAATATATGGGTCGGGTGTAGCCCCAACTTGATCTAAGGGTGGCCTTTGGGTTGCCCTCACCTCTAAATGTGGTTGCGAGCCATCCATATGGGCAGGAGGTGGCATGCAAGCCACCCCAAAGGAACCGCCATCCATCTTTTTTTTTTTTTTTTTTTTTTTTTTTTTTTTTTCTTGTTTTAAAACAAAAAATTAATAATTTTTTTTAGTTTTATATATTTATTTATTTTATTAAGAATGTCACATGTTATTTTATTGGCATTGTCGTTGTACTTAACGGAATTTTAAAATGTTTTTAACAAAATGTTATTCTAGGACTAAATTATTTTTTCAGCATACTCCATAGACTTCTAAATTCACTTTGATAAGACAGGGAACAATTTGTAATTTAGGGTAACCACATAGACTGATTTTGCATTTATCAATTTTTCTAAAATGTTTTCTTGTGATATAAAAATGAAAATAATGTTGAGTAAAATTATAAATTATACTTTTATTTACTATGCTGACGTGGTAGCCCCAATAATTTTTTTTTTTAATATTTTTAATGGAGTTGATTGGCACTGCCATGTCAACATAATAGTATAAAAGTGTGGTATGAATTATTATGTGAGTGTTTTACGTTTGAGTAATGCTATTTTTCACATATATTTTAAGTTGGCTGATGTGGCGTATTTTAAATAGTTTCTGGTGCAGCTACTTAAAACAAGTCACGTTAACCCTTATAAAATTGATGTAAAATATTGCATTACTCTTTACATTTTAAGTCTTTTGTTAATATTTTGAGAAAGGCTAAAAATTATACTTTTATCCGATTATCATTTCATTTGATGATGAAGCGAAAGTATTAACAATTTTTTTTTTTTTTTTTAAAAACACAGGGCTAATAAAGTGAACAATAATAAAATAAAAATATGAATTTTAAAACAGAAAATATAAGGAGAAAGAGAATGGTTTAAAAGAAAGAAAATATAATAACTGTTCAAATATAATTTTTTTTTTAAAATAATTTTAATATTCGTAATTTTAAATATAATAATAATAATAAAAAAAAATTTTGCACACCCCAAACGAGCCCTAAGGGCTAATAAGCGACTTTAATTCTCCTAAACGGATAGAAAGGGGACCCATATGGCTTAGTTTCGCCTTCTCCCCCAAGCCAGGGCCAGAGAATCTGAGAAACATGCCACGTGTCGTAAATCGAGCGCGATTAATACAAAAAGACGTTGACAAAAAAGTTGAATCAAAATCCTAAATCCAAAAATCAAGATTCATTTCTCTCTCTCTCTTCTGTCTGTGAGAAAAGAAATGGCTTCTTCATCTTCGTCTTCTTCGCCGGACGAGACCCAAACCTTGATCCCGGGCCTCCCGAACGACGTCTCGTCGCTGATCCTCTCCCTAGTACCCTACTGCTACCACGCCCCCCTCAGGCCCACGTGCAGGTCCTGGCGCGTGTTCCTCACCCCCTCCTCCAACAAGTCCCTCCTCGCCCTCCGCCGCCGCAACAGAACTCCATCGACCCTTCTTTGCATCTTCCCTCAAGACCCGTCGATCTCTTCCCCCTTCCTCTTCGACCCGCACAACCTCGCGTGGGCCCCACTCCCCACCGCCCCGCCGGACCCCCACTCCTACGGCCTCTGCAACTTCTCCGCCCTCTCCCTCGGGCCCCACCTCTACGTACTCGGCGGGTCCCTCTTCGACACGCGCTCGTTCCCCATCGACCGCCCCACTGCCTCCTCCTCCGCCTCGCGCTTTGACTTCGTTACCGGCCTCTGGGAGCTTCTCTCGCCAATGGTCCACGCGCGTGGCAGCTTCGCGTGCGCGGTGGTCCCAGGATCGGAGGCGATTATGGTAGCCGGAGGTGGGTCACGGCACTGCGTATTCGGTGCGGCCGGGAGTAGGATAAGCTCGGTGGAGAGGTACGACGTGGAGAGGGATCAGTGGGTCGAGCTGGACCGGTTGCCCGGGTTGCGAGCCGGGTGCGTGGGGTTCGTGGTGGAGGAGAGAATGGAGTTCTGGGTGATGGGTGGGTATGGGGAGGAGAGGACGATTGGTGGGGTTTTGCCGGTGGATGAGTATTGTAGAGACGCGGTGGTGATGGAGTTGAAGAGTGGTGGTGATGGAGGGAAGTGGAGGGAGGTGGGGGATATGTGGGGTGATAGGGAGAGGGTGAGGGTTGGGAAGATTGTGGTGGTGGAGGAGGAGGAGGGGCTGGGTCGGCCCGGCGTGTTTATGCTCAAGGGGCACCATATTTTGAGGTAGTTTGATCGTTTGCTCATTGGGTTGGATTGGTTTCTTTTAATATGTTAAGAGTTGTTTTGTTTTGTGATTTCTGAAGTTGGGTTGCTTGGTTTGATTGGATTGGTATGTTTTGTGTGATAGATATGTGTGTGTGTGTGAGAGAGATTTAGAGGTTTTGGGTGAGTGAAAATTAAGAGTTTTTGGTGTGATAGTAAATGATTTATCTTTGAAGAAGTGAGAAGAGGGTGTGAATTAGCTGGAAATGAGTAAGAAGTAGGATGGATAGAGAGGGTGAGAAGAAATGTGACCCTGTATATGTGTTCGATTGAAAACTTGCTGCTAGGCTTCTTGTCTGGTTGAATGTAGCTGCTTCTCTGCGGAGGAGTTCATGGTTGAGGTGGCTGAGGTGGGGGAGAGCTGATGGACTGTTCTTAGAGTTTCAATCTTGCTTTTTGTGAGTGCTAAAAAGCAAGATTGAACTAAACTGATTATCTAACCATTACACAATATTTCGAGAAGATAAAATAATCTATGCATCAATTCCGTTGAGAACGCAAAGTAATGCACTTTAACTTAGTTTGAATTATGTTGTCCTCCCCTTGCCTTTGCTTAATTTACACGTTAATGCACTTTAACTTGGTTTCAGTTCAGTGTTTGAGAGGTTGAGGGAGAATAAGTCTCAGAATTTTCAAGTCTGTTGAACTTATGGGAAAAATTGCAGTAAAATCCTCAATCATCTCAAATGTTGGGAACTCAGCAAGTTTCTGATATTCTTTTGGTATTTGGTATTAAAAATATATTTGCTGTATCACGTACTATAATTTTGGTTGTACTCTGCATTAAGTCAGATATGCTGATGAGTGTACCATTACTTTCTCAGTATAGAATTTAGAGATATTTTGCATAATGCTCCCTTCAGTACCGTAGTGCAGTAGCTTGAATATATATAGAACAATCTGAGAAATACAAGTATACATCAACTAGGACTGTATCAAACAGCCGTGTACTCTAGAGACTAAAGTAATATAAATTAAACACTTCACTCTTCTGATAAGATAGAAGAACCCTTATCTAACTCTATATCTATAGAATCACAAACTAACTCTACATAGAAGAGATCTAACTCTGTATCTTTAGAATTACAAACTAACTCTACATCTTTAGAAGAGTCATCAGTTGAAGAGTTGTTTGTTCTAATACGCCCCCTCAAACTCAACGTTGTAGGCAACTGAACGTTGAGGTTGGTCTTGAGAATGATGAATTGGGCCGTAGCCAAAGGCTTTGTGAGAATGTCGGCAAGCTGGTCTTTTCCGGAGATAAGCTGAACATTAAGAGCTTGGGAGGCAACCATGTCCTGTACAAAATGATAGTCAATTTTTATATGCTTAGTGCGAGCATGATAGATAGGATTTGACGTGAGATATGTAGCTCCAATGTTATCACAATACAAAATTGGTGGTCGTGAAGATTGTACACCAAGATCACCAAGAAGAGTTTGAATCCATGTTAACTCGACTGAGGCATTTGCAAGGGCTTTATATTCGGATTCAGTGCTTGAGCGAGATACCGTTGGTTGCTTCTTTGAACTCCATGAGAGGATGTTTTTGCCGAGAAGAACACAATAACCAGAAGTTGAACGTTGATCATCTGGACAACCAGCCCAGTTAGAGTTCAAGTAGGCTGTGAGTTGCCGTGAAGAATTCTTGTGAATGCAAAAAGTATGATCAATTGTAGACTTCAAATAGCGCAAGATGCGTTTTACTGCAAACCAGTGAGAATCCCTTGGATCTTGCATGAACTGTGAGACTTTGTTGACCGCAAAAGCAATATTAGGCCGAGTAAGAGATAAATACTGAAGAGAGCCGACTGTGCTGCGGTATAGAGTAGTATCCGTAATTGTTGAACCATCAAATCGACTAAGAGTTGTAGAGACGGACATTGGAGTAGAGATAGGCTTGACAAGAAGCATATTTGTCTTTGTGAGAATATCATGAATGTAGCGCTTTTGAGAAAGATGTAAACCATCCTCATGCCAAGTAGCTTCAACTCCCAAGAAGTAATGTAGAGGTCCAAGGTCTTTGAGAGCAAAGGAGGAGTGTAGAGCACTTATAAGTTGAGAAATAGCTGCTGTGTTGGAACTGGTGATGATGATATCGTCAACATATATGAGCACAAAAATGATAATACCATTTGCTTTGTAAGTAAACAATGAAGAGTCAGCCTTGGAGCTTTGGAATTTGAGTTCAAGAAGTCTAGCACTAAGGCGCAAAAACCATGCACATGGGGCTTGTTTTAAGCCATATAAGGCCTTGTGCAGCTTGCAAATTGCCGTGGGATAAGATGGATGCTGAAAACCGGGTGGTTGAGCCATATAAACAGTTTCTTGAAGAAGACCATGTAGAAACGCATTTCTAACATCAACTTGATTTATTGCCCAACCTGCAGAGACAGCAAGTGCTAATACAGTTCTAATAGTTGTTGGTTTAACTACAGGGCTATATGTTTCAGCAAAATCAATTCCAGGTTGTTGGTGAAAGCCCTTTGCTACTAGACGTGCCTTGTACCTTTCAATTGTCCCATTTGCCTTTCTTTTAATTCTGAAAACCCATTTGCAGCCAACTATATTCATGTTTGGGGAAGGGGAGACAAGAGACCAAGTTCCATTTTTGAGTAGAGCATCAAATTTTTCATTCATTGCGGTACGCCATTCTGCATGTTTACTTACTTGAGTGAAGCAAGTAGGTTCAACTTCATGTAGTGCTAGTGAGGCCGTGAGAGGGAGTGTGATACTTGATTCGGCCATCCATAAGGATCGAGGGTTTGAAAATATTATTTTGAGATCTTGTGGTCATGGCATGAACAAGGGGAGGATGTGGTGGCTCGGAATCAATGGGAGAGTTTAAGGGTATTAGAGCTTGGATATTGTCAATTTCTGGGGAATTTGAGGTATTTGGAGACAGCTCTAAGGAAGGATTTTGAGGAGCTTCATTATGATGATGTGAAGCGGGAATAGGTGATGGAGGAACCAAAGGAATAGACACAATTGTAGACTCGGGTGGAGTTGAGGAGGAGATGATAGGAGTGGAATTTTTGAAGGGAAAGTTAATTTCATTGAACACAACATGGTGAGCACCATAGACTTTACCAGAGGGAATATGAAGACATTTGTACCCGATGTGATTTTTGCTATAACCAATGAAGACACATGAGGTGGACCGAAAAGCAAGTTTGTTGGAATTATAAGGACAAAGGAAGGGCCAACATTCATAGCCAAATATTTTGAGAAATTTATAATTAGGTGATATGTTAAATAGGCATTCATAGGGAGATTTGTGATGTGTGACTTTGGATGGAAGCCTGTTAATGAGATAGGTGGCAGTTTCAAAGGCCGAGTCCCATAGGGAAAAAGGAACATTTGCAGTGGCGAGTAGGGATAGCCCAGTCTCAACAATGTGCCGATGTTTTCTTTCCACAGATCCCATTTGATGATGGGTGTAGGGGCAGCTGAGACGGTAGGAAACTCCCATAGAATTTAGAGAAGTTTGAAGGGGTTTGAATTCACCATCATTGTCACTTTGGACAGAGATAATTTTAGTACCAAAATAAGTTTCAACAAGTTGTTTGAAACGAAGAAAAGTAAGACAAATAGTAGACTTTGATTCAAGAGGATATAACCACGTGTATTTGTTGAAATCATCGACAATGCTTAAATAAAAACGATTATTGTTTACAGAGATTTGTGGAGCTGGGCCCCATACATCAAGAAACAACAATTGTAAAGGAATGCTAGAAATATGAGTGCTACTAAAATGAAGATGATGGCTCTTTCCCTGCTGACATGGAGAGCAGATGGAAGAGAGCTTGGAGGAGGTCACGGGCAATTTATTTGACTTGATGACTTGACTGGTGATAGGAGACGCGGGATGGCCCAATCGAAGATGCCACTGGTCCAAGGAAACTTTTTCACCAATGAAGGCAACAGGAGACTTGGAGGAAGCATGATAGGTTGGCCATGGATAAAGTACGGACTTACTCGGGCCTTGGAGGAGGAGCTTGCGGGATAGAAGGTCCTTAACACAGAAATAAGATGGATGAAACTCAATAAAAACCTGGTTATCTCGAGTGAATTGATTTACAGAAATCAGATTCTTTTGTATTTGAGGAACATGAAATAGAGAAAGTAATTTGAAAGTAGTTGAAGGTGTAGGTAAAATGCCATGATCAGAATGTAAAATTTTTAAACCTTGACCATTGCCCACTCGAATTTGATCAGGTCCAGTGTAGTTGTTGGCCTGTAAGTTGAGGTTGGAGAGGTCACTGGTGAGATGAACATTGGCACTGGTATCAGGGTACCATTGAGAGTCTGGAGCAGAATTAGCAGAGGCCAAATTTGCATTCAAAGGGGCAGAATCAGTCAAGTAGCCTTGATCAAAGTGGTACCAGCATGAAGTAGCGGTATGACCTTGTTTTTGATAAACTTGGCAAGTGGGACGCTGTGAGGAGCCAAACCCATAAGAGGAAAATTGCACTGGTATCAGGGTACCATTGAGAGTCTGGAGCAGAATTAGCAGAGGCCAAATTTGCATTCAAAGGAGCAGAATCAGTCAAGTAGCCTTGATCAATGTGGTACCAGCATGAAGTAGCGGTATGACCTTGTTTTTGATAAACTTGGCAAGTGGGACGCTGTGAGGAGCCAAACCCATAAGAGGAAAATTGTTGAGGAGGTCCTCGGCCATGGCCTGTGCCGCGTGAAAAATTGTTGTGGTGGCCAAAGTTTTGGCCACGGGTGTTCCTCTGAGATGGAGTAGTCTGGCGTTGTGCAGTATATGCGGTTGATATATTGACGTCCACAGCCGATTTATGGTCTAAACACAGCTCAAAGGATAAGAGATAACCATATAAATCATTTAAAGAGATGGAATCTTACTAGGCTTGATGGTTGGGGTTGGCAACCAGCAGACCGGGCGTTGGGTTGACAATGAGCTGGGGAGGTCGGGGATTTGTCCCATCGACATAACCGTAGAGGTTTTGTCCCTTGAGAAAGGGGACCATCAGAAACTGCTAGAGGAGGTAGTTGTCTTGACTTAGCTTGATACATGATGATGAACATTTTGGATAGCCGGTGGTGCGGGAGAGACAGTGGGGTGGGAAACCGGGGGGGAAGTTTGGGTACTATCCATAGAACCGGAACCGACTGGAGTAGCCATAGACGTGGGTCTTTAGATTGGCTTTGATAGCATATAGAATTTAGAGATATTTTGCATAATGCTGCCTACAATACCGTAGTGCAGTAGCTTGAATATATATGGAACAATCTGAGAAATACAAGTATACATCAACTAGGACTGTATCAAACAGCCGTGTACTCTAGAGACTAAAGTAATATAAATTAAACACTTCACTCTTCTGATAAGATAGAAGAGATATAACTCTTATCTAACTCTATATCTATAGAATCACAAACTAACTCTAGATAGAAGAGATCTAACTCTATATCTTTAGAATCACAAACAAACTCTACATCTTTAGAAGAGTCACCGGTTGAAGAGTTGTTTGTTCCAATACTCAGGTTTTGTAATCAATTTTGGCACTGCTTACGTTACTAATTAAGATAAGTGAAGCTGACAAATTTGTAGGTTTATTTGAATACGCAATGTTACATTGGAGGAAGCATAAAGAATTTGAAATTGAATTATAATGATGGTTTGCTTAGCTTTAATCTACTTTTCCTTTTTTCTTTCTTTCCTTCTGTTGTGAAATTTTGATTGTTTTTTCTTTGCAAACATTAAATATTTTACTTCAAAATGGAAAACAATGGATGATATTTGTGGGACTTGAATCATTATAATGCTAAATGGAATTTCTGATGCTGTGACATCAGTTTCTGTTGAATTTAGGAGTAGGATCCAAGCTTTGTGTGATGCCAAAGAGATAAATGTAACTTATGAGTTAAAAACTAGGGACATATTTTGCGTCTGGATGTGATGTTGTGTCTCTGCTGTTGGATATTCCGTTGGGCCATAAGGTGTATTGTGCTTGCCATAGATTTTCAAGAATATGAATTGAGGGCTTGCTTTCAAATTATGTTACTACATCGAATAGAATCCTCCTTATAATAACCTAAGAAAAGAAAAGGTGAGTTACAGTTTTATGGGACCGCAGACAGCATTTTTTTCAACTTTTTCTCCTTTTTTTTGTGTGTGTGTGTTGGGTTGGGGGGGGGGTTTGTTTGATGTTGCTTGCCAATTTCTTATATCATAAGTCATGTGCCCCTGAATTCATGCTTGTGCCTTTGGATATACTCCTATTCCTTTGCGTTCGCCTGATTGGATGAACTTACTAGCTAGCAACCCTACAGCTAAGGCAAAGCTGTGATGTCTTGACTGCGTAATAGTAGCCTTCACTCTTGCTGTGCCGTTGTCAATGTATTGATGATAATTATGAAACTTTGCATTGGAGCATTAACAGCAGCTTTGTTTAGATTTTCTTTAAATTTAAGGAACCAAACTACTTTTTGTTTTTCTTATCTTTTTCCTATACCATTTAAATATTCCATTTAAATATTCTTTCAAATAAATACTAGAGGATAAAGACGAAAGAGAAAGCATTTTTATATTAAAATAATATTAAGGGAAGCAAAAGTGCTACCCTAGATTTAGGGTAGCACTCTAGGGTCCTTTGGTGTTTCTTTGGTTTAGGGAACATCAAAAGAATCTGTTTCAGGAGATTTTTTTATGAGTTTTCTCTACATTTAGGGAATAAAATGGGTTTTAAGAAAGCTATTGCTAGTGCACTTAGAGTTTTGACTTTTTTGTTGGTTACACATTATACTTATTGGAAGTCTTCTTTGATATACTTGGGAACTCTCAATAGCTTGTTCTCAACTTCTTTACAGATATGACATGGCTTCAAACCAATGGCGGGAGGAGTCACGTGTACCAAAAAAAGCTCTTCATAACTCATCATTTGGTTTTGTTGTTTTGGATGGGGAGTTGCATGTAATGACCCTTTTGAATGCAGTCGATTCAACTGAAACCCGAAGGAAGCGGCGCCATAAGAGGGCTAGAGAACTTTACATCCAGATTTATCATCCTAAGAAGAAGACATGGAGATTTCTGACTACGAAGTCACCTTTCCCTTGCCCTTTAGATTTTAATAAAGCAGTAATGTGCAGCGTTCGCTTGTGAGCTTCAATATTTCTTATTTGTGTGGTGCAGTATGGTTACCAAACTGTGGATTTATTTCTACACCAGCCACCAGAAAAGAACACAAGAGAAAGATTTATGTGCAGAGCTGTTGATGTTTATTCATCTGGTCTTTTGCCATTGTCATATTTGTATAGGCCTTTATGTATAGCTTGACACGGGCATATATAGGTTGATAGTAGCTAGTTTGAATCGATGTTAGTGTTACGTAAAGAATGTTAATAAATAGGTATATGTTCATGTAAAATCTTAGAGCTCTTAACTCTGTACATTCAATTTTCAGCCAGTACTGATGCTTCTTATAATTTGTTTCTGAGTTTCTCTCCACTGCAGTTGCTTAGTTTTGAGCATGTACGAGTCCAATGATCTTTACCCATCTAATTTCCCGTTGAAAACGTGTGTTGTTATAAAGCTTTTAGCAAAAACATGTACCGGGACCAATGCTTGCGTCACTTCAAGGCCCAAGTAAACGCATATACACACCATAAGCCTGCAATCAGGAACATGCTAATAGGTCTCAGTCAGCAAAAGGGTTTGTCTAACCACACGGCATTAGGGGGTGGTAATTCATGATTGTGTGTCAAATTTGAGTTGTGTCGAAGTATGAATATAGGATTATATAGATCAATTTTAACTCGACACATTTAATCAAAGGGGTTAGACCCCTCAACTCTACCCTATTAATTTCATGTTTGAATCGTGTCGTGTTTGCAGGCTGTGTTTGCTTCTTCTCCTACGCATGAGCTTCTCCTCCCCCCCCCCCCCCCTCTCTCTCTCTCTCTCTTTCAAACATGTTAAATTGAAATATATAATTAACTTTTTTACCTCAAAAGTTAGTGTCGTTTAGTACAAGCAGTGCTAAATTAAACGATACTAAATCTTTTTTTTTTTTTTTTTGAAAACTTCACTTAACCTCCCGAACTTTCACCACTTCTGCAATCTCCCCACTCCTCCCTGAAAAAAAGTTTAAAAACTCTCAATTTAGTGTATTGAACTAAAAAAATTTTGCAATCCCATCCCTCCGTTAGGATTTTCAATAAAATCCTAACGGAAGAGTGAGAAAGTCCCAAAATACCTTCATTTTTTTTTAAAAAAAAAATTAATTGTAATTTAGGGGTAATTTTATAAAGTTTATAGGAGTATGAAGGTCATATTGCCCTATGACTGTTTGATTTAACTCGAAATCTTAACGGGAGGGGGGAGATTACATAAAATTTGAAAGTTTGATACACTAAATTGAGAGATTTTAAATTTTGTGGGGGCAGATTACAAAAGTGATAAAAGTTTTGAAATATTAAGTGAACTTTCCCCCTTTTTCTTCTTCTTCTATTATTTATTTATTTATTTTTTTCTGGTCAAAGAAACTCAAACTAGTTTTAAATTTGATATTGTTTTCACCCAAACTGCATATAAGACAAAATAAAAATTAATTCAAATTAACTTGGGTTTCGATAAATTATATATAAAATAAAATAAATTGAAATTTGAGCTGATTTTATCTCAAATTTGATTTAGAATTGAATTGAATCAATTTTCTGGTTCACCAATCAACCCATTTTAGTGTTTTGGGGTTCAATTTGTTTGGTGTGTAGAATTTAGCTTCCAGTGGTCCTGCCACCCTATTGGATGCTTGGCTTAAACAGGTATTTTAAGGTAATTCTTGGGCGTGCTAGTATCTATTGCTAATTTGTATGGTGTGCCCAGCCTTGAAGGACCATGCCTAATCCCGAAGGATTTTTAAGACCTATGTACTGAGAAGTCATCCACTAGCTAAAATTCGCATGGGTCAACCCATAATTAAGTTGGCTCAGAAAATTGGGAGGCGATTGGTATATCCATCCTTGCTAGGCCTATAAGGTCCGTCTATCTCAGAGCCATTTGGGCACAAACACAAGTACACAACCAATGTTGTTCGCTTCTAAAGAGCTCATAAGACTCGCCTGTCAAAAAGCCCACCTATCAGGAGTTTCGACAATCTATCAAAATAAACCAGAATCAACATTTTGGCCGCCATTGTATCAACATTTTGAAATAAATATATATATATATATATATATGTCAGCATATAATTGAAAGGCTATAAATTCCGTCGATATTGAATTTAAACTCATAATATAAATCGTTCTCCCTTCCCAACTTCAAATGGGTCATGTGGTACGTATGAGACTTGATTAATTTCATTAGTTTTGAATTATTTGTCAAAGTAGTAATGTCGTGTAAAAGGTTTAATCTATGGAGAGAGTCAAAGGCCTAAGTAAGTGTGTTTCCACGTACGCACCAAAGGCAATGCCCCCCCGATGCTTTCACCCAGTTTTCTCCGTTCAAAGTAGCCCAAAAAGAAAGCCAATGGTGAAAGAAAGTGTCCGGATCTGCATGGGCTTCAGTCTATTAAACTAAAATCTAAATGCCAGATTTTTAACTGCAATTTGATCATTAATAATGCATGCTAATTGCTTGAATATTCCAACTAAATCGATGTAAGCACGGACAGACCCAGCTTTTTGTATATATATATATATATATATAATGGCCTAAAAATTATATTTCTTATGAGCATGTGAAAGACGTAAGCTTTAGGCCAGGATTGAAACCAGACCCAGTTTTTTCCTTTCCTTTTGAGACCCGTTCAACTTTCAAGCTTTTAGCAATTTATCATATATAAATAGTCAAGAGTCAAACGGTTCCAACATACAGAAAATTGGAAAATTCAAGTCATACAAGTTAATTGGTGCATATAAATAACCCATTTCCCTGACACATTCTTCATCAAATTTTTTATTACCATCTTTAATTGCTTAGAGATCGAACAAGATGAGGCTTCTAAATGTGCTTCTTGTACTCGCAACAGTACTGCAGTTTCTTATGAGCATGCATGCATACAAGTGCAACGCTTGCAGAATCTTGCACGGAGAAGAACAAAAATTGATGAGCAAAAGCCTTTTGTTAGGGTCACTGCGGGGTTATGTGCCTCCATCTGAGCCTAATCCTGGCACTTACATTTCTGCTTCAACGCTTGGGCAAAAGGCTTTCGCGGGTCACAATTTCTCTCCTTTGATGGGATCACTGCAAAAGGGTTCTGTGCCTCCATCTGTGCCAAATCCAGGCACTTACATTCCCGCTTCAAAGCTCGGCCAAAAGGCCTTCGCAAGTCACAATATGGTTCATTTGCTAAGCTCACTGCAAAAGGGTCCTGTCCCTCCATCTGCACCAAATCCAGGCACCCACATTCCCGTTTCAATGCTCGGCCAAAAGGCCGTTGCAGGTCACAATATGGCTCATTTGCTAAGCTCACTGCAAAAGGGTAAAGTCCCTCCCTCTGAGCCAAATCCGACCATCCCTTAGGCGCATATGCCAAAGTAATATTGGTTCCTCATGACGTACAAGCCAACGGAGAGGAAATAAAGCTTGTTTAACATGGGCACGAGCATAAATATATAAAATATATATATATATATATATATATATATATATATATATATATATATATATATATATATATATATATATATATATATATATAATAATAATAATAATAATAATAATAATAATAATAATAATAATAATAATCCAAAACCTCTAACTTATAATTACTATTTTAGTTGGTGCATGTAAGAATAATGGCAACAAAAACACTTGCCAGCCTTTCTTTCCATTTCATTTTGGAATTCTTTTGTATAAATCCTGGTATTTGCTACATACAGTTATACTATATGTACTTGGAAATTAAGAATAAAATGAAGCTGAAGAGATTTTTTTTTTTTCTTCCCGTTTTTCTAGTACTGCATCCATGCATGCACGAATGTGTGTTGTTTCCGTCTGAATGAAATAACAATATCGATCTCCTAATTAATTTATTCCTTTTATGTTATGCATCCTAATCATTTATAAATTAAGCTGCATGCTTGTGTATCCTAAATCAAACCATAATATACATGCAATAGACATAAAATAAAATAAAATTTTACCCCTAAATTTTTTATTTTTACTAGTTTTGCCCTCTCTAAATTTTTTCTTTTCAATTTGACCCCTCCAAATTGTCAAAGTCTGGATTCTCTGCTAAATAAGAAGGAAACAAACTTCATTGAATAACGTACGTACGTTGACTAGTCAGATCTTTCGGCCAACACTCAAATAATGAGAAAGAATAGCATCATTAATTTGGTGGGTATATATGACTTAGATTGAAAACACTTTGTAATGATGATTACCCTTTTATTTCTTTGCCATCTACATTAAAAAAAAAAAAAAAAAACATTTAAAATGACACGGCAGTTTTGCAGGTTTTACAACATTTCCATTTGTCATAAAAAAATTTCGAGTGTTTGAAATGAATGCTTGATATACAGCTTTCACAACTAAATCCATATTCTTACGTAAAGTAGAAAACCTCTTATCTTAATTTTATAATATAATATTCCCCAATTCTTGGCCTATTATGTATTTACTTATAATATTGAAGCAAAAAGTAATATTATATATACATACACATGTTGATGTAGTTTGTATACATAATATTTTATGTGTAGAATTATTTATATGTAAAACGAGAAGCGGTGGTACATGCTTTCGTAGAGAAATGATGATGATTATTTTTTTTTTTTTTTTTATTTTTTTTTTTTGTAATGGTAGCCCACTACATAAAAAATAACTGCACATGCTCCGATTCCTATATAGAGAATAACTTCTTCTACATGGAAAATAAATGCACCATTGATAAGATAACTTCAACATGCCATGTGACAAGCATTCAGAGACTATATTTAGAAGCTTCTTACATTAAAACTTTAAAAGGGTAACTCTATCAAAAAAAAAAAAAAAAACTGGACGTTCAAGTATGCTCTTTCTATAAACTTTTAATTAACTTTCCATTCAGATATATATTTTATCAAACAATACACTGATATTTTTATGGGAAAAAATGCAGCAAAATCCTCGATCATCTCAAATGTTGGGAACTCAGCAAGTTTCTGATATTCTTTTGGTATTTGGTATTAACAATATATTTGCTGTATCACGTACTATGATTTTGGTTGTACTCTGCATTGAGTCAGATATGCTGATGAGTGTACCATTTACTTTCTCAGGTTTTGTAATCAATTTTGGCACTTCTTACGTTACTGATTAAGATAAGCGAAGCTGACAAATTTGCAGGTTTCTTTGAATACGCAATGTTACATTGGAAGAAGCATAAAGAATTTGAAATTGAATTATAATGGTGGTTTGTTTAACTTTAATCTACGTTTCCTTTTTTCTTTCTTTCCTTCTGTTGTGAAATTTTGATTGTTTTTTTCTTTGTAAATATTAAATATTTGACTTCAAAAAGGAAAACAATGGCTGATATTTGTGGGACTTGAATCATTATAATGCTAAATTGAATTCCTGATGCTGTGACATCAGTTTCTGTTGAATTTAGGAGTAGGATCCAAAGCTTTGTGTGATGCCAAAGAGATAAACGTAACTTATGAGTTATGTTAATGAATTTTTTGAAGTTGGTGACGTGTAATTCCGGACTGCTATAGTGCACCGAAGCTCCCAAGAATTGATGAGGACAGAGTAAAGGTTCTCCAAGGATTCTGCAAAATAAAAGGGCCGTCGGGGGTGTCCCGGCAACGCCTCCTCCGACGGTCAAGTTAGAATTGATTTAGTAGAGAGAGAAGACTTTTTTTACTCTTGTTTTCTTAGGAAAATATTACTTACCTTCCACCAGAAAGAAGAACTTTCTTTTATATATCCCTCCTTAATTACTCTTCACATCAACATTTATTATCTGTAGATGCCTTTCTTTTCCTTAATTAATTTGAGCCCACCGACCCAGGTGCTTATTGCCGACTCATTCTCACTTTCTCTGAATGGCGGCGGATGGTCATCGATTAATAAGACAAAAATATTAAATTAAGCGGAATCTTCCCCCTTGCTCAATCCCAATCTGCTCGTATCCGTGGATCCTAGCTCAACTCCTCAGCTTTTACAGTATTGGCGGGAAATTCCTTAACAAGTTAAAAACTAGGGACATATTTTGCGTCTGAATGTGATGTTGTGTCTCTGCTGTTGGATATTCCGTTGGGCCATAAGGCGTATTGTGCTTGACATAGATTTTCAAGTATACGAATTGAGGGCTTGCTTTAAAATTATGTTACATTGGATAGAATCCTCCTTAATAATAACCTAAGAAAAGAAAAGGTGAGTTACAGTTTTATGGGACTGCATTTTTTTCAAATTTTTCTCTTCTTTTTTTTTTTTTTTGGGGGGGGGGGTGTTGTTTAAAGTTGCTTGCCAATTTCTTATGTCATAAGTCATGTGCCCATGAATTCATGCTTGTGCCTTTGGATATACTCCTATTCCTTTGCGTTTGCCTGATTGGATGAACTTACTAGCTAGCAACCCTACAGCTAAAGCAAAGCTGTGATGGCTTGACTGCATAATAGTAGCCTTCACTCTTGCTGTGCCGTTGTATTGATGATAATTATGGAACTTTGCAGTAGAGTACTAGCAGCAGTTTTGCTTAGGTTTTCTTTAAATTTAAGAAATCAAATTACTTTTTGTTTTCTTTATCTTTTTCTTACATTATTTAAATATTCTTTATTTTAAATAAATACTAGAGGAAAAAGACAAAAAAGAAAGCATTTTTATGTTAAAATAATGTGCAGGGAAGCAAAAGGGTAGCACTCTAGGGTCCCTTGGTATTTCTTTGGTTTAGGAAGCATCAAAAGAATCTATTTAATTAGATTATTTTAGGAGTTTTCTCTATATTTAGAGAATAAAATGGGTTTTAAGAAAACTATTGCTAGTACTCTTAGAGTTTTGACTTTTTGGTTGGTTACACATGATACTTACCGGAAGTCTTCTTTGATATACTTGAGAACACTCAATACCTTGTTCTCAACTTCTTTACAAGTATGACATGGCTTCAAATTAAACCAATGGCGGGAGGAGTCACATGTACCAAAAAAAACTCTTCATAACTCGTCATTTGGTTTTGTTGTTTTGGATGGGGGGTTGCATGTAATGACCCTTTTGAATGCAGTCGATTCAATTGAAACCCGAAGGAAGCGGCACCATAAGAGGGCTAGAGAACCGTACATCCAGATTTTTCATCCTAAGAAGAAGAGATGGAGATTTCTGACTACGAAGTCACCTTTCCTTTGCCCTTTAGATTTTAATAAAGCAGTAATATGCAGCGTTCGCTTGTGAGCTTCAATATTTCTTATTTGTGCGGTACTGCAGTATGGTTACCAAACTGTGGATTTATTTCTACACCAGCCACCAGAAAAGAACACAAAAGAAAGATTAATTTATGTGCAGAGCTGTTGATATTTATTCATCTGGTCTTTTGCCATTGTCATATTTGTATAGGCCTTTATGCATGTATAGCTTGACACGGGCATATATAGGTTGATACTAGCTAGTTTGAATCGATGTAAGTGTGACGTAAAGAATGTAAACAAATAGGTATATGTTCATGTAAAATTCTAGAACTCTTGACTCTGTACATTCAATTTTCAGCTAGTGATGCTTCTTATAATTTGTTTCTGAGTTTCTCTCCACTGAAGTTGCTTAGTTTTGAGCATATATGTACGAGTCCAATGATCTTTACCCATCTAATTTCCCTTTCAAAACGTACCTGTGTTGTTGTTATAAAGCTTTTAGCAAAAACATGTATCGGGACCAATGCCGTGTGGTAATCATAATTTAAGGGTAATTTTGTAATTTTTTAAAATTTACGAGTATGTAAGGGTCATTTTGTCATATGGCTGTTTGATTTAATTCCAAATCTTAATGGGAAGAGTGAGATTGTAAAAAATTGATAGTATGATATACTAAACACAGAATTTTTGAATTTTGTGGGGTTGATTACAAAGATGATGAAAGTTTTGAGGTATTAAGTGAAGAAGTTCCACTTTTTCACTTCTTTCCTTTTTTTTTTTGTTATGTTTTTTTTTTCTAGTCAAAGAAACTCAAACTAGTTTTAAATTTGATATTATTTTCGTTCAAACTCCATACAAGACAAAACCAAAATTAATTCAAATTAATATGGGTTTCAATAAATTACATATAAAATAAAATAAATTGAAATTTGAGCTAATTTTATCTCAAAGTTGATCTAGAACTGAATTGAATCAATTTTTTGGTTCACCAAACAACCCAAGATTTAGTGGTTTGGGGTTTAATTTGTTCAGTTCATAGAATTTAACTTTCGAAAATCCTGCTACCTATTTGATGGTTGGCCTAAAAATGTGTTTTAAGGTAATTCTTGGGTGTGCTAGTATCTATTGCTAATTTGTATGGTGTATGCAGCCTCGAAGGACCATGCCTAATCCCGAGGGATTTTTAAGGCCTATGTACTGAGAAGTCATCCACCAGCTAGAATTCTCATGGGTCAACCCATAATTAAGTTGGCTCAGAAAATTGAGAGGCTACTGGTATATCAATCCTTTCTAGGCACATAAAGTCCGTCTATCTCAAAGCCATTTGGGCGCGAACACAAGTACACAACCAAAGTTATTTGCTTTTAAAGAGCTCATAAGACTCGTCTGTCAAAAAGCCCACCTATCAAGAGTTTTGACGATCTATCAAAATAAACCAGGATAACGGGTCAATGAGAGACCCTTATGTGACCGCCATTGTGTCAACATTTTGGAATAAATAAATAAAAATATATATATATGTGTGTGTGTGTGGGCATATAATTGAAAGGCTATAAAATCCGTCGTTATTGAATTTAAACTCATAATATAAATCGTTCTCCATTCCCAACTTTAAATGGGTCATGTGGTACGTATGAGAGTTGATTAATTTCAATAGTTTTGAATTATTTGTCGAAGTAGTACGTGTAAAAGGTTTAATCTGTGGAGGGAGTCGAAGGCCTAAGTAATTAGGCCAGGATTGAAATCAGACCCGGTTTTTTTGAGACCCGTTCAACTTTCAAGCTTTTAGCAATTTATCATGCATATATAAATTAATAGTCAAGAGTCAAACGGTTCCAACGTAAACATATAGAAAATTGGAAAATTCAAGTCATTTAAGTAATTGGTGCATATAAATACCCCATTTCCCTGACACATTATTCATCAAATATTTTATTACCATCTTTAATTGCTTAGAGAACAAGATGGGGCTTCTAAATGTGCTTCTTGTACTCGCAACACTGCATTTTCTTATGAGCAAGCACGCATGCATGTGCAACGCTTGCAGAATCTTGCATGGAGAAGAACAAAAATTGTTGAGCAAAAGCCTTTTGTTAGGTCATGTGCCTCCATCTGAGCCTAATTTTGGTACTCACATTTCCACTTCAACGCTCGAGCAAAAGGCCTTTGCAGGTCACAATTTCGCTTCTTTGATGAGATCACAGCAAAATGATTTTGTGCCCCGTCTAGACAACCACATTACTGCTTCAAAGCTTGGCCAAAAGGCCTTCGCAGGTCACAATATAGCTTGTTTGCTAAGCTCACTGCAAAAACGTCCTGTCCCTCTATCTGCACCCAATCCAAACACCCACATCTCAGCTTCAACGCTCGGCCAAAAAGACTTCGCAAGTCACAATATAGCTCATTTGCTAAGCTCAATGCAAAAGGTTAAAGTCCCTCCCTCTGAGCCAAATCCGGGAGAGTAATATTAGTTACTCATAACGTACATGCCAATAGCGAAGAAATAAAAGCTCGTTTAACACATGGACATGTACGAGCATATATATATATATATAAATTAATCCAAAACCTCCAACTTATAATTACTATTTTAGTTGGTGTAAGAATAATGGCAACCAAAACACTTGCCAGCCTTTCTTTCCATTACATTTTGGAATTCTTTTGTATAAATCCTGGTATTTGCTACATACAGCACTACTATGTGTACTTGGAAATTAAGAATAAAATGAAGCTGACGAGATTTTTTTTTTCTTCCCGTTTTTCTAGTGCATCCATGAATGTGTGTTGTTTCCGTCTTCTGAAATAACAATATCGATCTCCGAATTAATTTATTCATTTTATGTTATGAATCCTAATCATTTATAATAGAATAATTGCATCACTAGTCCCTGAGATTGATCTAAATTACGAATTACTCTCTGTGGTACAAAAGGTTCATAGAGAGTCATTGTGGTAAACTATAATTACAAATCACTACCTGAACCAATTTTTTGTCCACCAGCTATAGTACGTAATAGAGTCCGTTAGTTTGCCACATCATATTCAATAGGAAATCGACACGTGCCCATTACAATAAAAAAATATAAATATATTAAAAATATAAATAAATAAATAAAACTTAATTTTTTTTTTTTAAAAAAAATAGTAAATAGTGAAGGGGTGGTTGCCGATTCCCTTTGAGGCCACCCCTTCGATCACTATTTTCTATTTTTTTTTTGTTAAAAAAATTAATTTTTAAGTTTTATTTATTTATATTTTTAATATTTTTATATATTTTTTATTGTAATGGACACGTGTTGATTTCGTATTGGGTATAACATGACAAATTAACGGACTCTGTTAACTTGGTAGACAAAAAATAGGTTTAGGGAGTGATTCGTAATTATAGTTTACCACAAGGATCTTTCATGAACTTTTTGTACCAAAGGAAGTGATTCGTAATTTAAACCAACCCAAAAATCAGTGGTGCAATTATCCTTTTATAAATTAAACTGCTTGTGTATCCTAAAGCAATCCATAATAAACCTGCAATAGAGTACATAACAACGAAACAAATTTCATTGAATAACGTACGTTGACTAGCTAGTCAGATCTTTCAGCCAACACTCAAATAATGACAAAGAATAGCATCATTTGGTGGGTATATATATATGACTTAGATTGAAAACACTTTGTAATTAATGATGATTACCCTTTTATTTCTTTGCCATCTACATTAAAAAAAAAAACATTTAAAATGACACGGCAGTTTTGCAGGTTTTACAACTAAATCTATTTGTCATAAAAAAATTTCGAGTGTTTGAAATGAATGCTTGATATACAGCTTTCACAACTAAATCCATATTCTTACGTACAGTAGAAAACCTCTTATCTTAATTTTATAATATAATATTCCCCAATTCTTGGCCTATTATGTATTTAATTATAATATATATTGAAGTAAAAAGTAATATTATATATACATACACATGTTGATGTAGTTTGTATATGCAATATTTTATGTGTAGAATTATTTATATGTAAACGAGAAGCAGTGGTGCATGCAATGCATACTAGCTTTCGCAGAGAAATGATGATTATTATTATTTTTTATTTTTTATTTTTAGTGATAGCCCACTGCATAAAAAAAAATTGAACATGTTCATTATATAGAGAATAACTTCTACTACATGGAAAATAAATGCACCATTAATAAGATATATAACTTTAATTTGTCATGTGACAAGCATTCAAAGGCCATAAGCAGAAGCTTCTTACATTAAAAGTTAAAAGGGTAACTCTCTTAAAAAAAAAAAAAAAGGACGCACAAGTTTGCTCTCTCTATAAACTTTTAATTAATTTTCCATTTAGATATATATTTTATCAAACAATGTACTGAATTAAGCATGTAAAAACACATAATCTAGTAAAGAGATGAGAATAAGAAAGAGAGATACACAATTAAGGTGGTTCGGCCTATGATCTACATCCATACGTCAAAGCCTTTTTGTTAGGTACATATTTCATGTTATTTATTTGTTTGTATACAAGATACTAT
Source organism: Alnus glutinosa (assembly GCF_958979055.1). Lineage (NCBI taxonomy): Eukaryota > Viridiplantae > Streptophyta > Magnoliopsida > Fagales > Betulaceae > Alnus > Alnus glutinosa. The sequence goes on from NC_084899.1 coordinate 24,610,528, forward strand.
TTTTTAAAAGAAGTAGTCTAAATATTACAAGTCTCTTCTACTTCTATATCAACAGCAATAAATCTAATTTACCATCTTATAACTCTTGTAACTATTGTCTTTTGAGTGCTTGTAATTCTTATCTCCATAAGGCATTGGAGTGGCCTCAGGGACCAACGAATATTTTTCAGTGACTATTTTTTCTATCTTACAAATGGCCTGTCGCCAGTCCGGCGATTCGAAAAATTGCTTCAACATATATATATATATATATATACACTAAATCAAAAAAGAAAACAAGATCGTTCTGTATATATAAAGATGACAGAAAGGAGAATCACTGAAACGTGGTGGTGTTCCATTCCCAACTTCAAATGGGTCATGTGGTACGTACGTATGAGACTTCATTAACTTCAATAGTTTAGAATTATTTGTCAAAGTAGTCTTGTCGTGTAAAAGGTTTAGCACGTACACGCCAAAGCTGGGGATCGGACCAATTTAATCTGGACAGAGGTTAAGCGTGTTTCTACTCACCAAAGGCAATGCGGCTGCCAAGCTGGGGATGATGTTTTCACTTTTCACCAAGTTTTCTCCGTTCAAAGTAGCCCAAAAGAAAGCCGATGGTGAAAGAAAGTGTCCGGAACTGGGCTTCAGTCAATTAAACAAGGGCTACTTTTTATTTTTTCTTCACTTTCAATTATCTTTTTCCATTCAAATTGCCCCAAGAGAAAGCAAAGGGTAGATAGTTTCAGCTGCAGGGAATAACCAAAGGAAATTCCAAAAGTTGATTGTTGAATCAAATGCATAAGTAATTCTTTGCTACGTAGGGCTTACTGCCGGACAGTATGTCCAAAGTTTCAGCTGCAGGGAATAACTCTTGGAAATCTTCCTCTTAATTATCGTTAAATTACCATTAAATTAAAAAAATTAAGTTAATAAGAAACAGAGAATTTAGTCAAATATTTTACCAGTCTTGAGTCTTGACAATACTCTACGTTCATTGCACTGCATGACTTCTTTTTCATGCATGTGAAACACGTAAATTTAGGATTGAAATCAAACCCAGTTTCTTTCTTTGCGACCCATTCAACTTTGAAGCTCGCAGCACAAATGGCCAAGACTCAAGAGTAAAACGGTTCCAACGTACGTATATTGGAAAGTTCAAGTCATACAAGTTGGCGAGCATATATATAAATACACCATATCCCTGCAGACAGATTCTTCATTAAATTGTTTATTATTATCTTTGCTAATTAAAGAAGAAGATGAGGCTTCAAAACGTGCCTTTTGTACTCACAGCAGTGCTTTTTCTTATGAGCATGCACGCACACAACGCTTGCAGAATCCTGCACGGAGAAGAACGAAAATTGATGAACAAAAGCCTTTTGTTAGAGTCACTACAAAGGGGTTATGTGCCTCCGTCTGTGCCTAATCCGAGCACTCACATCTCAGCTTCAACAATCAATTCAAGGGCTTTGATGGAATCACTGCAAATGGTTTATGTGCCTCCATCTGCGCCCAATCCAGGCACTAATTATATCCCCGCTTCAACAATTGGCCAAAGGGCTTTTGCGGGTCATAATATGTCTCCTTTACTAGGTTCATTGCAAAAGGGTACAATCCCACCATCTGCACCCAATCCAGGTATCTAAGGGTGGAACCATGCACCCATGCCTTTGTTCCGGGCTCCCACAAAAATTTAGAAATGCCACAAAAAAAAAAAATAACCCCTTTTTTTCTTTTTTTTTTCTCTCTCTCTCTATAAATTTTATGTATTTTTATAAATGGATCCCCAAAATTAAGTTTTACCTTGAAATTTTTAAATTTTGCCCCCCTTCTCCTAATATACTAGTTTTGCCCTTGCAGGTACCCACATCTCTGCTTCAATGCTAGGCCAAAGGGCCTTCGTAGGTAACAATTTCCCTCATTTACTAGGTTCACTGCAAAGGGGCCCTGTACCTCAATCTGCGCCCAATCCAGGCACCCACATTCCCGCTTCAAAGCTCGGCCAAAAGGCTTCCGCGGGTCACAATATAGCTCGTTTGCTAAGCTCACTGCAGAAGGGTCCTGTCCCTCCATTTGCACCCAATCCAGGCACCCACATTCCTGCTTCAATGCTAGGCCAAAGGGCCTTCGCAGGTCACAATATGGCTCCTTTGCTACTCTCTTTGCAGAAGGGTCCTGTCATTCCCTCTGCGCCAAATCCGACCATCCCTTAAGGCGCGTATGCTACAGTAATGGTTCCTCGTGACGTGCCAATAGAAAGGAAAATAAAGCTCGTTTAACATGGGCACGAGCATAATATATATTTTTTTTTAAAAAAAAAAATAATAAATAAATGTTAATCTGAAACCTAGATCTAACGTATTTCTATTTTAGTTGGTGTAAGAATAATGGCAACAAAAACACTTGCCAGCCTTTCTTTAATTTCCATTTCATTTTGGAATTATTTTGTATAAAATCCTGCTATTTGCTACATACAGTACTACTATATGTACTTGGAAATTAAGAATAAAATGAAGCTGAAGATTTTTATTTATTTTAATTTATTTTCTACTGCATGTCTGCATCCATATATGCATGTGTTTTGCTCCCGTTTTCTGATTTGGGGATAAAATGGAGACATGAATCCTATATACATGTACATGTACATGTACGCATATTTGGATCACCAATATATATGATTAACTTGAAAGGTAAATTGCCCCTTCGATCAGCACCTTAATTGATTAATAGTTATAATTTTTCCCCTGCGCGCACATGTGCGTACAGTATCTTCAATACATAACATTATGATCAAAATGATTGTCTTGAAACCCTAATTTGGATCGGAAGATGTGTATGTGTATAAGTCAAATACCAACAGATACTTGCCTGGTAATCTATCGCTATCGTGGTAATTAACCTACGTACATACATAGGTACAATTTCTGTCATTTACGAGATCAGTTGCAAGGTAAAAGGGAACACAGCATTGGGGGTATTGCATGAGAATTACTTCTACTTTTTGAGAATCACTTTTATAGGGAATTGACATAAATTATGTCTTTTATAACTTCCAATAGGTGATAGACACCTAAGCGTGGATCGAACACCGTGCATAAGTTAGGAAGATAAATGGGTAGTCGGCCATTACGGCCAGCTACATATGGTGCTGGCCGGGAGTGGCCGCACCACCCCCGGTGCCATTTTAGGGTGGCACAGGCCAACCCATAGTCCCTCGGGGGTGGTTGCAGCCACCCCCTGGCTATTTCGTGGGTGGCTAACCACCCCAATGGGTGGTCGGCCACCTATATTTTTCAATTTTTTTTTTTTAAATATATATATAATGTAGGGTTTTTTTTAGTAATTTTGATTGTATTACAATTAAAGTATATAAGTTGTTACCAAACTAAAGATTAAAAATAACCATTCCATTCCACCACCTTTTATTCTTAAGAATAATTTTTTTTTTTCCTAATAGAATAGTCATTCTGCCAACCAAACGAGGCCTAGATGTTTTACTATTCTTTTCAACTTATCAACAAAATCCTCCATTTGAATCTAATGCCACTGCCCCTCTCCTCCAAAATAGAAGCGGAAAGCGGTGGCGTTGCTTTCAGTGGGGGAGCGGAGGTTGCGGCTTCGATTTTCTAACGGGGACGGGGCTCGATCTGTCCATGGTTACACATATGAGTTTCTCTTAAAATAATAGAAGAGATTATCCAGTGTTTTTGTCCTAATGAGTTTTTGGTGTTACAAGCTGACTTGGCTTGCTATTATATACTGAAGGCACAAAAAACCTGGTTTATGCCAGGTTCCTTATAAAAATTATTCTCTTTACTTTTTTATTTTCAGCACCAAATCATCCAATATGTGTTTGTTGTAGGAAAATCAATTTTTTGATATAAAATCGAATTAGGATTCTCTCAAATTATTTATTCAAATTTAAGAGAATTCAAATAGGTGATCACGAGATACCACTTATGGGACTACCGGATAAATGGTTGGGCAGTCCAATTTTTATTTGGTCATATGGGTTCCATAAATTGTATTCCACAATCATCAATATGAAGTTTCTCAAATTCGAACAAATAATTTAAAAAGATTTTGATGGATCAGATAAAAAGTAGTCAAAGATTTTGATGGATCAGATAAAAAGCAGTGACACTGTAAATTACCTACAAAATGGGGAACAATTTTTCTCTTAAAAGGGGTTTGAAAAGGCATCATTAATTATCCTTGTTTGGCTTATAGTCGTTTTGTCGAAGAAATGGTCCACATACACCTCAAAGAAATGGCCCATCCATCCGTGAGACTTTTCTTTCTAGCTTCTTCGTTCACCTCATCTGGACCGATATATGTTCTCAACTCTTCTCTCAGGTATTTTTGTTTGGGTGAAAAAAAAAAAAAAAAACAAAAACAAAAAAGAAAAGAAAAGAAAAGCATTAATTAAATTACAAATCCAAACACAAAACACTATCAAAATGGTCAAAATTATTTTGTATCACATCAATATATATATATTCAAAAGTTAATGAGAAGTGCTACACTTACAATTTTTGTTTTCCAAAATTTCATGGTGTCAATTAGGGATGAGATATACTATTTTAAAATATGTGTCATCATTTTATAGGATGGTAACACATTATTTGAAAATCATTTTTGAAAGAAAAAAGAAATTTTTTTGAAAGGTAGAGCATTTTCTACAGTCAATTCACTTCAAACACACTACAAATTTAGAAAAAAGAGAAAATACCTTAATATGCCCTATACGGTACTCTTCATTGGTTTTACCTAATCTTTACTTGCCCAACAAGATGAGACATTCTGAATAAAATCTTGGTGGTCGCAACTAGAGATGAAATCGAGCCGAGCCGAGTCGAGTTTGAAGATTTCAAGACTAGCTCGTTTATGAGTCGAGCATAAATAGTCGAGTTCGAATTCGAGCCATGCTATAAATTGCATATTTAAGCTCGGCTTGTTTAAAACTCGAGCGAGCTCGAGCTCAAACTCGAGTTCGTTGAAAATGATATTCGAGCCGAGCCGGGTTACTCGACAAGTTCAGCTCAACTAAAGCTCGATGTAGACTATTAAATTTTTCAATAAGTGATCAAAGCAAAATTTAAGCTCAAGTTTATGAACAACCTCTATGCATTTATTACTTATCCAAAAAAAAATTAATAACATAAATATATAATATGTAATTATATAAGGCATATTATAAAACATAGTACATAACTTAGTTTATAAGTAATAAATTAACAATATGTTATTATATATAACTAGAGAGTATAAACTAAGGTATATGTATAATGTGAACAAATAGTAAGTCTAATATATTTTATATAACTAAGTAACTATAATATAAGTGTGATATATATCTTTAATAGCTGTGTCATAATTTATTCAGGAGTGGGGGCCAATTTAGTCTTCCAATCAGAGTGATGCTCCAATACAATATTCTTTTTTTATAATAAAATAGCTATTCTATGTATCAAATGTAACCTTAGAGTGTGCTTGGAACCTAACTATCGAGAACAAGTACTTTTAGGTGAAAGCAAATATATTAATGCATTCAAATTCTTAATTCATACTTCAACTGATTCGTTCATTCATAAAACATATATAGGCCAAAAACAATTACATTTGTATATGCATTAAAATTCATTCTTAATTCTTTGAAGATCATGTTTCTAATGTGCCCTTAAATATCACATCTCACAAAGAAGATGAATTTAATTACATCCAACTTAACCAAATTAAAGATGGATCACTTATTTATCTTAAACACGTTTTTGAAATAGATGTTTATTAAGGGGTTGAACAGGTAGTTCCTAGTAAGGCTGATCCCCATTAACGTTGCCCGGGGGATCATAGTTGCAGCCAATGAATGTACCTCCACTGTCGCGCCACACCGAACTTTAGCACATCCTAGATGAACAGAGTTGGGCCATAGTTAGAATATAAATTAAACAATTAATTAAATTCATCATTATTTCTTATCCGGTAATTTAAATTTTGAAAAAATTAGTGATTTAACATATATAGTATCAAAACAAAGGTCTTTAGTTAGAACCTTGTTTACGGAGGAGTTTGGGCCTACACATCATGGCGTGTTAGAATATAAATTAAATAATTAAATTCATCAATTTCTCTTAACTTAAACTTTTGTAATGAGTGATAATTTAATAACCTAAGTGTAGTGCCCGCACACTTTCCCAGCAGCGCAAGAGTTGGAGTTGTAGTCATAGCTCGACTTCTCTCATCCACCCACATGGCAAGAGAAAATACACGAACACAAAGGACATTTGTTATATATATGCACGGAAAGGATGCAATTGCCCTTTGTCTTTATAGGATAGTATTGACATTCTTGTAATCTGTTAGGTGTCAGCTTTTGATCGGGTACAAATTGAACATTGCTATCAAACTGGTTTGTAAGAAATTTTTTACAATTTACGTATAAAAATGACATATGTCATTTAAACATATGAGAATTACTTTTTTTTTTTATTATTAAGACAATTAAAAATACATGTAAAAAGCTCAAGCTATTTATGTGGAAAGAGTCAAAGGCCTAAGTAAGTGCGTTTCCAAGTACGCACCAAAGGCAATGCCCCCGATGCTTTCACCCAGTTTTCTCCGTTCAAAGTAGCTCGAAAAGAGGGCCAATGGTGAAAGAAAGTGTACGGAACTGGGCTTCAGTCAATTAAACTAAAATCTAAATGTGAGATTTTGAACTGCGCGCAATTTGATCATTAATAATGCTAATTGCTTGAATATTCCAACTAAATCGATGTAAGCACGGACAGACCCAGATTTTTGTAATTAAGCTTTAGGCCAGGATTGAAATCATACCCAGTTTTTTTCCTTTCCTATTCAGACCCGTTCAACTTTCAAGCTTTTAGCAATTTATCATGCATATATAAATAGTCAAGAGTCAAACGGTTCCAACATACCGAAAATTGGAAAATTCAAGTCCATACAAGTAATTGGTGCATATAAATACCCCATTTCCCTTACAGAGTCTTCATCAATTTTTTTTATTATCTTCTTTAATTGCTTAGAGAACAAGATGAGGCTTCTAAATGTGCTTCTTGTACTCGCAACACTACATTTTCTCATGAGCATGCACGCATACAAGTGCAACGCTTGCAGAATCTTGCATGGAGAAGAACAAAAATTGATGAACAAAAGCCTTTTGTTAGGGTTACTGCGGGGTCATGGGCCTCCATTTGAGCCTAATTCTGGCATTCACATCTCCGCTTCAACGTTCGGGCAAAAAGTCTTTTGCGGGTCACAATTTCGCTCATTGATGGGATCATTGCAAAGGGGTACTTCTGTGTCCAATTCAGGCACCTACATTTCTGCTTTAAAGCTCAGCCAAAAGGCTTTCGTAGGTCATAATATTACTCGTTTGCTAAGCTCATTGCAAAATGGTCATGTCCCTCCATCTGCACCTACTCCAAACACTCACATCCCCGCTTCAACGCTCGACCAAAAGGCCTTCACAGGTTACAGTATGGCTCATTTGCTAAGTTCACCGCAAAAGGGTCATGTCCCTCTATCTGCACCCAATCCAGGCACCCACATCCCGGCATCAACGCTCAGCTAATAGGCCTTTGCAGGTCACAATATAACTCATTTGCTAAGCTTACTGCAAAAGGGTAAAGTCTCAGCTCCCTTTGAGCCAAATCCGACCATTCCTTAGACGCATATGCCAAAGTAATATTGGTTCACCAGGACGTGCATGCCAATTAATAGAAAGGAAATAAAGCTCGTTTAACATGGGCACGAGCTTAAATATAAAAAAAATTAATCCAAAACCTCTTAACTTATAATTACTATTTTAGTTGGTGTAAGAATATATTCTTACATAAGCAAATCCTCCAATCCGTTTCTTTTGCCCCTCCTCTCTTCTCTCCTCTAGAGCCCCTCCCCTATGAGCATGGTTTTCACTGGAAGGGGATGGCCTCACGCCTCTCTCTCCCGGTGGTGATTTCCCTCTGGCTCCTCGTGAGTCAGGGTGTTTTTTGTTCCCTTTGAATTGGTCCAGTAGGGTTAGTTTACTTCAAACTTCTAGGGTTGTAGAGCTTTTGTTCCCCCTGGCTAGATTCGGTGGTGGTTGACCTTCCCCTAGCCTTTTTGGGCTATGGTGGCTTGTTATTTGTTTTTCTTTGTTATTTCTTTCGTTTTGGCAGGATTGTTCATCTCAAGATGTCTTCTATGGGGGAGTGGTCGAGCCAATGTGTCGTTGACAGGATGATTTTTGGCTAGTTTTTTTCACCTTTTTTTTTTTTCGTTGATTTTGGAAGCCAGATCTACACTTCTCCGCCGAATTCTGATTGACACGCGCCCCCCACTCGTGATTCCCACCGTCTTCCACCCCTGCCCTCGCAAGACCCAGTTGTGTCGATCGTCGGTGATCGGCGCGTGGTGCCCACGTGCCTGGGAGCTCTCTGCTCCTTGGTGCGCGTGAGGGCCACGCTCTGTCTTTTTCAGGCCGCGCACGGTGGCAACCGGTTCTACAGCGTTGGATCTTCGTTTGTGTGGTTTTGGTGACGGTGTGTGTCCTACACGCGCCACCGTTCGGCGTCTTTGGCCTCCTTCTCCACTGCCGGCAGCTTGTTTTGGGGTGTTTCTGCTTTTTTGTATTTGTGTTATTATCTTGTTTTTCTCCGGTCACAGCCTGCTTGTGTTTGGATCAAATTTTATGGGAATATTTGTTGGCTAATTGCTAGATCAGCCTTCTTTCTTTAGAGAGTGAGCGTTATTGTAAGAGAGGTTCAAGTGTCATTCTTGTAAAATTTGTATTTCTGCTTAGGCAGCTGTTTTATTAAGTCAAATCATTTTGGCTTAAAGAGTTGGGGGGTCTTGTCCCTTACTTTCAAGTTGTAAGCCTCTGGGCTATTTGCAGAATTAATGATAGCACATGCTAATTGTTCCAAAAAAAAAAAGAAAAAAAAGAATATATTCTTACACCAACTAAATTAAAGGCCGGCAAGCGTTTTTGTTGCATTATTCTTTCCATTTCATTTTGGAATTCTTTTGTATAAATCCTGGTATTTGCTACATACAGTATGTGTACTATTATATGTACTTGGAAATTAAGAATAAAATGAAGCTGACGAGATTTTTTTTTTTTTTTTTTTTTTTTTTTTTTTTTTTTTTTTCTGTTTTCTAGTGCATCTATGAATGTGTGTTGTTTCCGAAGAAAAGTAAAGCTAGATGAAAACGGTAAAACAGTGTACGTATATGGGCGTAGTAATGCATGACAGCGGATATATTAGGGAGTGCCTGTATCAATGTGGTAGCCTTAGAGTGTGTATTTAGGCCTTCCACTAGACTGGTATGTATGTTTTTTAAGTCTCTTTGAGCTTTCTCAGTAGTCAAGCTTTAAAGGTCCATCGGTATGTAATATGACCCTCCCCAGTAGTCTCTCGATTCATTTAATTGATTAGTCATGTGCTAATCCAACAATAAAAATCAACTTATCTTATAAACCTATCGGTATCTGGGCCCTCCAATTACCAATAAAAAGTTGTACTCGTTGAAAAATAGGGTTCTAAATAAAATAACAACTTCGATCTCCTAATTAATTTATTCATTTTATGTTATGCATTCTAATCATTTATAAATGAATAGTTTACAAAGGTATAAGGCCGTTTTGCCCTATAATGTTTGATTTAACCTCAAATCTTAACGGGATGAATGAAATTTAATTGCAAAAAATTAGAAGTTCGATATACTAAATTAATTGAGAGTTTTTAAATTTTGTGGGGCAGATTACAAAAGTGATAAAAGTTTTGAGGTATTAAGTCAAGTTTCTTTTTCTTTTTTTCTTTTTTTTTCTTTTTTTTTTTCTTCTTCTGGTCAAAGAAACTCAAACTAGTTTTAAATTTGATATTGTTTTTATTCAAACTGCATACAAAACAACCAAAATTAGTTCAAATTAATTTGGGTTTCGATAAATTACATATAAAATCAAATAAATTGAAATTTTGAGTTGCTTTTATCTCAAATTTGATCTAGAATTGAATTGAATCAATTTTTTGGTTCACCAAACAACCCAAGATTTAGTGGTTTGGGGTTCAATTTGTTCAGTGTGTAGAATTTAGCTTCCGGTGGTCCTGCTACCCTATTGGATATATGGTTGGCCTAAAATAGTGTTTTAAGGTAATTATTGGGTGTGCTAATATCTATTGCTAATTCGCATGGTATACCCAGCCTCAAAGGACCATGGTTAATCTTGAAGGCTCTTTAAGGCCCATATACTGAGAAGTTATTCACTAGCTAAAATCTCATGGGCCAACCCAAAACTAAGTTGGCTCAGAAAATTGGCTGGCTACTGGTGTATCCATCATCGCTAGGCCTATTATAAGGTCCGTCTATCTCAGAGCCTTTCGGGTGCAAACACAACCAAGATTCTTCGCTTCCAAAGAGCCCATAAGACTCGCCTGTCAAAAGGCCAGTTGTTATTGAATTTAAGCTCATAATATAAATCGTTCTCCATTCCCAACTTCAAATGGGAGGAGTCACATGTACCAAAAAATTAAAGCTCTTCATAACTCATCATTTGGTTTTGTTGTTTTGGATGGGGAGTTGCATGTAATGACCCTTTTGAATGCAGTCGATTCAACTGAAACCCGAAGGAAGCGGCACCATAAGAGGGCTAGAGAACTTTACATCCAGATTTATCATCCTAAGAAGAAGACAAGGAGATTTCTGACTACGAAGTACTCACCTTTCCCTTGCCCTTTAGATTTTAATTAATAAGGCAGTAATGTGCAGCGTTCGCTTGTGAGCTTCAATATTTCTTATTTGTGTGGTGCAGTATGGTTATCAAACTATGGATTTATTTCTACACCAGCCACCAGAAAAGAACACAAAAGGAAGATTTATGTGTAGAGCTGTTGATGTCTATTCATTTGGTCTTTTGCCATTGTCATATTTGTATAGGCCTTTATGTATAGCTTGACACGGGCATATATAGGTTGATATAGCTAGTTTGAATCGATGTAAGTGTGACGTAAAGAATGTCAATAAATAGGTATATGTTCATGTAAAATTCTAGAGTTCTTGACTCTGCATGTACGTTCAATTTTCAGCCAGTGATGCTTCTTATAATTTGTTTCTGAGTTTGTCTCCACTGAAGTTGCTTAGTTTTGAGCATGTACGAGTCCAATGATCTTTACCCATCTAATTTCCCTTTCAAAACGTACGTGTGTTGTTGTTATAAAGCTTTTAGCAAAAACATGTATTGAGACCAATGCCGTGTGGTAATTATAATTTAAGGGTAATTTTGTAATTTTTTAAAGTTTACAAGTATAGAAGGGTCATTTTGTCATATGACTGTTTGATTTAATCACAAATCTTAACAGGAGGGGTGAGATTGCAAAAAATTGAAAATTTGATATACCAAATTCAGAATTTCTGAATTTTGTAAGGCTGATTACAAAAATGATGAAAGTTTTGAGGTATTAAGTGAACTTCCACTTTTTCTCGCTTTTTTTTTTTTTCTATTTTTTTTTTATCAAGTCAAAGAAACCCAAACTAGTTTTAAATTTAGTATTATTTTCATTCAAACTCCATATAAGACAAAACCAAAATTAATTCAAATTAATATGGGTTTCCATAAATTACATAAAAAATAAAATAAATTGAAATTTAAGCTTATTTTATCTCAAATTTGATCTAGAACTGAACTGAATCAATTTTCTGGTTCACCAAACAACCAAAGATTTAGTGGTTTGGGGTTCAATTTGTTTAGTGTGTAGAATTTAGCTTCCAGTGGTCCTGCCAGTACCTATTGGATAGTTGGCCTAAAAATGTGTTTTAAGGTAATTATTGAGTGTGCTAGTATCTATTGCTAATTTGTGTAGTGTACCCGGCCTCGAAGGACCATGCCTAGCTAACCTCGAAAGCTCCTTAAGGCTCATATATTGAGAAGTCATCCCTCGGCTAGAATCTCATGGGCCAACCTATAACAAAGTTGGCTAAGAAAATTGGAGGGCTACTAGTGTATCCATCCCCGCTAGGCCCAAAAGGTTCGTCTATCTCAAAGCCTTTCGGGCGCAAACACAACCAAGGTTCTTCACTTCCAAAGAGCCCATAAGACTCGCCTGTCAAAAGGCCTGCCTATCAAGAGTTTCGACGATCTATCAAAATAAACCAAGATCAACAGGTTAAGGAGAGGCCCTTATGTGGCCGCAATGGTATCAACATTTCGAAATATATATATATGTGTCAACATATAATTGAAAGGCTGTAAAATCCGTCGTTATTGAATTTAAACACATAATATGAATTGTTCTCCATTCCCAACTTCAAATGGGTCATGTGGTACATGTGAGACTTGATTAATTTCATTAGTTTTGAATTATTTGTCAAAGTAGTAATGTCATGTAAAAGTTTTAATCTGTGGAGAGAGTCAAAGGCCCAAGTAATTAAGTGTGTTTCCGCGTACGCACCAAAGGTGGCCCCGATGCTTACACCAATACACCCAGTTTTCTCGATCCGTTCAAAGTAGCCCAAAAAGAAAGCCAATGGTGAAAGAAAGATCCGTTCAATTAAACTAAAATAATGCATGCTAATTGCATTATATATATATATATATATAGTGGCCTAAAAATTATATTTCTTATGAGCATGTGAAAGACGTAAGCTTTAGGCCAGGATTGAAATCAGACCAGTTTTTTTCCTTTCCTTTTGTGACCCGTTCAACTTTCAAGCTTTTAGCAATTTGTCATATATGAATAGTCAAGAGTCAAAGGTTCCAACGTAAACATACAGAAAATTGGAAAATTCAAGTCATTTAAGTAATTGGTGCATATAAATACCCCATTTCCCTGACACATTCTTCATCAAATTTTTTTATTACCATCTTTAATTGCTTAGAGAACAAGCTAGATGGGGCTTCTAAATGTGCTTCTTGTACTTGCAACACTGCATTTTCTTATGAGCATGCACGCATACATGTGCAACGCTTGCAGAATCTTGCATGGAGAAGAACAAAAGTTGATGAGCAAAAGCCTTTTATTAGGGTCACTGCAGGGTTATGTGCCTCCACCTGGGCCTAATAGTGGCACGCACATCCCGGCTTCAACGCTCGGGCAAAAGGACTTTGCGGGTCACAATTTCGCTCCTTTAATGGGATCACTGCAAAGGGGTTCTGTGCCTCCATCTGTGCCAAATCCAGGCACCCACATCCCTGCTTCAAAGCTCGGCCAAAAGGCCTTCGCTGGTCACAGTATGACTCATTCGCTAAGCTCACTGAAAAAGGGTCCTGTCCCTCCGTCTGCACCCAATTCAGGCACCCACATTCCCACTTCAATGTTCGGCCAAAAGGCCTTCACAAATCATAATATAGCTCATTTGCTAAGCTCACTGCAAAAAGGTAAAGTTCCTCCCTCTTATGTGCCAAATCCGACCATCCCTTGAGCGCATATGTCAGAGTAATACTGATTATTCTTAACGTACATGCCAATAGAGAAGAAATAAAAGCTCGTTTAACACATGGACTTGTACGAGCATATATATATATATATTAATCCAAAACCTCCAAGAACAGAAGCCCTTGCCTCTTTTCTTTGGTGTAAGAATACTGGCAACCAAAACACTTGCCAGCCTTTCTTTCCGTTTTATTTTGGAATTCTTTTGTATAAATCCTGGTATTTGCTACATCCAGTAGTACTACTATGTGTACTTGGAAATTAAGAATAAAATGAAGCTGACGAGATTTTTTTTTGTCCTGTTTTTCTGGTGCATCCATGAATGTGTGTTGTTTCGGCCGTCTTCTGATCAAACAACAATATCGATCTCTTAATTAATTTATTCATTTTATGTTATGCATCCTAATCATTTATAAATGGAATAATTGTACAAGCACTGGTCTTTAAGGTTGACCTAAACTATGAATCACTCTCTGTGATACAAGAAGTTCATAGAGGGTCTTTATAGTAAAATATAATTACAAATTACAATCTAAAACCGTTTTCCGTCTACTAGATTAGCAAAGTCCATTACTTTGCCATGCCATACTCAATAAGAAATTGAGACGTGTCTATTACAATAAATATATATATATAAATATAATAAAAATATAAATACATAAAACTTAATTTTTTTTTAAAAAAAAATAGAAAATAGTGAAGGGGTGGCTGCCGGTTCCCTTTGTGGCCACGATCACTATTTTCTAATTTTTTTAAAAAAATAAAAAAATTATTTTTTAAGTTTTATTTATTTATATTTATATTTTTTTTTATTATAATGGACACGTGTTAATTTCGTATTGGGTATGACGTGTCAAATTAAACTAATAGACTATGTTAATTTGGTGAACGAAAAATAGATTCAGAGAGTGATTCGTAATTATAGTTTATCACAATGTCCTTCTATGAACTTTTTGTACCAAATGGAGTGATTCGTAGTTTAGGCCAATCCCAAAGACCAGTGGTACAATTATCCCTTCATAAATTAAGCTGCTTGTGTATCCTAAAGCAAACCATAATGAACATGCAATAGACATAACAACAAAACAAATTTCATTGAATATCGTACATTGACTAGTCAGATCTTTCAGCCAATACTCAAATAATGAGAAAGAGTAGCATTATTTGGTGGGCAGTGGCGGAACAAGGAATCCGTCTTAGTAGGGATAGAATTAAAATAATAAAATATAATGATAAGTAATTTTTTTTTCTTTTTATATATTATATTTTTATTATATATAATATATAAAAGTATGGTAATTACAATTCAAAATATAAATTATAACATAAGTTACATAATATATGTATCACAAAAAATGTATCTATCAAACTTCATAAATATATATCAAATTGATATATCAGTTAACATGTAGGCACTAATACCAAAAAAAAAAAAAATACAAAATATAAAATACAAGGTGTCTAAAATTGCATCTTATGCGCCCTTAAAGAAACAAAATTATCAAGTATCAAATCTAAATTGAAGCTTTTAGAAATTTCCTTTTCAATGTAGACTTTTCACACTAAACAACTAATGGCCTAATTAATGGCACATATTCTAATGATATTCTAATAAAATTATTAGCATATTCTGATAGCTATTAATCTAACAAATCAACAAACAATGTCTCAATTAAAAGAACAAACAATAACAAATAATGTACCTGAGAGTGACAAAAATTCTACTGAAACTTGTCACTTGGCCATTTGGCCCACTCTCAAAGTATAAAAAAACCTTATAGAAAAAAATGACAATGTTGTTCTTATCAGAATAATAAATAAAAAAACTATAATAAAAAAGAAGAGTCAATAAAATTATTTATAATCACATTGATGTCAAAAGAATAAATAAATAAACTGAATTTGACTATGGAAGTTTGAATAAAAATAAAAGTTATAATTTATTAAGTAACAAAGATGAAAGATCTTTGCAAATTACAATGACCGTAAGTAATAAAGAAAAGCAAAATAAAGAAAATTAACTTTAAAAAAAAAAGGAAAAAAAATGTGGTTATGACTCACGTTGACAAGTCACATTATAACTTGTAATGACTGAAATTCTGAAAAGTATCTAAAAAAATAAAAAAAAATAAAAAAAAAAAATCGAAAACAAAACAAAGACAACCTGTCAACCATAGATTTTCATTCTTATCTTGAAAACTGAAAAGCAAATGAAGAAAGAGAACAACTCAACAACCATTGTCTCACACAGTTACGATCTCAGCTCAGTAATAGAAAAGAAAAAAAAAAAAAAAAGAAAAGAAAAGAAAAGAAAAAAGTAGAAGGCTTACCGTGCGAGAGATTGCCGAGGAAGAGGAAGAGATGCTGAAGGCCAAATAACAAAATTTATGTTTTTTTTTAAAGATTTGTGTTTTTAGCTTCTGATGGTTGGTTTTTCTATTTAGGAGTTCTAAAGTTTCACAAAATGAAGAGATAAATGTAATTTGTTTTATTTTTTATTTTTTATAAATTTTTCTTTGACTGTTGGTTTTTTCATGTAATTTTTTTCATCTATTATCAGAAGGGGGAGGGCATCAGCATAGCATTTTTTTCTACTTTTTAATGTAATATTTTTTTTAGATATCTATAAAAAAAAAACAATTTCTTTAGACATTTAGGACGGCGGGCAGGGGCTTTTGTCTCCGCCACTGTTGGTGGGTATATATATATATATGACTTAGATTGAAAACACTTTGTAATTAATGATGATTACCCTTTTATTTCTTTGCCATCTACATTAAAAAAAAGAAAAAAAGAACATTTAAAATGACACGGCAGTTTTGCAGGTTTTACAACTAAATCCATTTGTCATAAAAAAATTTCAAGTGTTTGAAATGAATGCTTGATATACAGCTTTCACAACTAAATCCATATTCTTACTTATAGTAGAAAACCTCTTATCTTAATTTTATAATATAATATTCCCCAATTCTTGACCTATTATGTATTTAATTATAATATTGAAGTAAAAAGTAATATTATATATACATACACATGTTGATGTAGTTTGTATATGTAATATTTTGTGTAGAATTATTTATATATATGATGATTTTTTTTATTTTTTATTTTTGGCTGTAGTGATAGCCCACTACATTAAAAAAAAAAAAAAATGCACATGTTCACTATATAGAGAATAACTTCTACTACATGCATGGAAAATAAATACACCATTGATAAGATATATATATATAACTTTAACCTGTCATGTGACAAGCATTCAAAGACCATATGCAGAAGCTTCTTACATTAAAACTTAAAAGGGTAAGTCTCTCCAAAAAAAAAGACGCTCAAGTTTGCTTTCTATTTAAACTTTTAATTAATTTTCCATTCAGATATATATTTTATCAAACAATGTACTGAGTTAAGCATCTGAGAGGCTCTAGGGACCAAAGAATTTTTAGTGACCATTTTCTCTATATTGGAAGTGGCCGTCACCGGTCTGGCGATTCGAAAAATTGCTTCAACATATACTATATACATAGAATGTTTAATTTGTTAAAATACTTGTCACTAAATCAAAAAAGAAAACAAGATCGTTCTATATATATAAAGATGATCACAGAAAGGAAAACACTGAAACGTGGTGGTATATATATATGTTCCATTCTCAACTTCGAATGGGTCAAAGTAGTCATGTCGTGTAAAAGGTTTAGCACGTACACGCCAAAGCTGGGGATCGGACCAATTTAATCTGAACAGAGGTAAGCGTGTTTCTACGCACCAAAGGCAATGCGGCTGCCAAGCTGGGGATGATGTTTTCACCAAGTTTTCTCCATTCAAAGTAGCCCAAAAGAAAGCCCGTGGTGTAAGAAAGTGTCCGGAACTGGGCTTCAGTCAATTAAACAAGGGCTACTTTTTATTTTTTCTTCACTTTCAATTATCTTTTTCCGTTCAAAATGCCCCAAGAGAAAGCAAAGGTTAGATAGTTTCAGCTGCAGGGAATAACCAAAGGAAATTCCAAAGTTGATTGTTGAATCAAATGCATGAGTAATTCTTTGCTACGTAGGCCGGGCTTACTGCCGGACAGTATGTCCAAAGTTTCAGCTGCAGGGAATAACTCTTGGAAAACTTCCTTTTAATTATCGTTAAATTACCATTAAATTAAAAAATTTAGTTAATAAGAAACAGTGAATTTAGTCAAATATTTTACCAGTCTTAGTCTTGACAATACTCTACGTTCATTGCACTGCATGACTTCTTTTTCATGCATGTGAAACGCGTAAATTTAGGATTGAAATCAAACCCCGTTTCTTTCTTTGCGACCCATTCAACTTTGAAGCTCACAGCACAAAAGGCCAAGACTCGAGTAAAACGGTTCCAACGTACATTGGAAAGTTCAAGTCATACAAGTTGGTGAGAGCATATAAATACCGGGATATGATACTTAAACATCACTTTCACAACAACTATACTCACACAAGACATATTGGGATAGGGCCCAGTGTGTAGGCTCCACCTAAATGTGCCTTATGTGAGTGTAGTTGTTGTGCACAAAAAGTGCAAATATCATTTCCCATAAATACCACATATCCCTGCAGACAGATTCTTCATTAAATTGTTTATTATTATCTTTGCTAATTATAGAAGAAGATGAGGAATCTAAACGTGCTTCTTGTACTCACACTCACAGCAGTGCTTTTTCTTATGAGCATGCACGCATACAACGCTTGCAGAATCTTGCATGGAGAAGAACAAAAATTGATAAACAAAAGCTTTTGTTAGGGTTACTACAAAGGGGTTATGTGCCTCTGTCTTGCCTAATCCAAGTACTCACATCCCAGCTTCAACAATGAATTCAAGGGCTTTAATGGGATTACTGTAAATGGGTTATGTGCCTCCATCTACACCCAATCTAGACACTAATAATATCCCCGTTTCAATAATTGGCCAAAGGGCTTTTGCGGGTCATAATATGTCTCCTTTACTAGGTTCATTGTAAAAGAGTCTAGTCCCACCATCTACACCCAATCAGGTATCCAAGGGCGGAACCATGTACCCATGCCTTTATTCTAGGCTCCCACAAAAATTTAGAAATTCCACAAAAAAATTGACCCCTTTTTTTTTTCCTCTAAATTTTATGTATTTTTATAAAATGGATCCCCAAAATTAAATTTTACATTGAAATTTTTTTATTTTTTAATTTTGCCCCCCCTTTCCTAATATACTAGTTCTACCCTTGCAGGTACCCACATCAGTACTTCAATGCTAGGCCAAAGGGCCTTTGTGGGTAACAATTTCTCTCCTTTGCTAGGCTCACTGCAAAGGGGCTTGTGCCTCAATCTGCATCCAATCCAGGTACCTAGATTCCCGCTTCAAAGCTCGGCCAAAAGGCCTTCGCTGGTCACAATTGCAATATAGCTCATTTGCTAAGCTCATTGCAGAAGGGTCCTGTCCCTCCTATCCATCTGCGCCCAGTCTGGACACCCACATCCCTGCTTCAATGCTAGACTAAAGGGCATTCGCAGGTCACAATATGGCTACTTTGCTACTCTCTTTGCAAAAGGATCCTGTCATTCCCTCTGTGCCAAATCCACCCACCCCTTAAGGCACGTATGCTACAGTAATGGTTCCTCATGACGTGCCAATAGAAAGGAAAATAAAGCTCGTTTAACATGGGCACAGGCATAAATATTTCAAAAAAAAATAATAATTCTTAGTCTAAAACCTGGGTCTAACGTATTTCAATTTTAGTTGGTGTAAGAATAATGGCAACAAAAACACTTGCCAGCCTTTCTTTAATTTCCATTTCATTTTGGAATTATTTTGTATAAAATCGTGCTATTTGCTACATACAGTACTATACGTATTTGAAAGACTAAAATGAAGCTGAAGATTTTTATTTATTTTAATTTATTTTCTACTGCATCCATATATGCATGTGTTTTGCTCCCGTTTTCTGATTTGGGGATAAAATGGAGACATGAATCCTATATACATGTACATGTACATGTACATGTACGCATATTTGGATCACCAATATATATGATTAACTTGAAAGGTAAATTGCCCCTTCGATCAGCACCTTGATTAATAGTTATAATTTTTCCCCTGCGCGCACATGTACGTACAGTATCTTCAATACATAACATTATGATCAAAATGATTGTCTTGAAACCCTAATTTGGATCAGAAGATGTGTATGTGTATAAGTCAAATACCAACAGATACTTGCCTGGTAATCTATCGCTATCGTGGTAATTAACCTACGTACATACATAGATACAATTTCTGTCGTTTACGATCAGTTGCAAGGTAAAAGGGAACACAGCATTGGGGGTATTGCATGAGAATTACTTCTACTTTTTGAGAATCACTTTTATAGGGAATTGACAATTTGACATAAATTATGTCTTTTATACCCTCTAATAGGCGATAGACACCTAAGCGTGGATCGAACACCATGCATAAGTTAGGAAGATAAATGGGTAGTCGGCCATCACGGCCAGCCACGTACATATGGCGCCGGGACTGGCCGCACCACCCCCGGTGCCATTTGAGGGTGGCACAGGCCTACCCATAGTCCTTTGAGGGTGGTTGCAGCCACCCCCTAGCTATTTTGTGGGTGGCTAACCACCCCAATGGGTGGTCGGCCACCTATAGCTTTTAAATTTTTTTTTAAAAAAATATATATATAATGTGAGATTTTTTTTAGTAATTTTGATTGTATTCCAATTAAAGTATATGTGTTGTTACCAAACTAAAGATTAAAAATAACTATTCCATTCCACCACCTTCTATTCCTAAGAATAGCTATTTTTTTTTTTCCTAATGAAATAGTCATTCTGCCAACCAAACGAGGCCTAGGCGTTTTACCATTCTTTTCAACCTATCAACAAAATCCTCCATTTGAATCTAATGCCACTGCCCCTCTCCTCCAAAATAGAAGCGGAGAGCGGTGGCGTTGCTTTCAGTGGGGGAGCGGAGGTTGCGGCTTCGATTTTCTAACGGGGACGGGGCTCGATCTGTCCATGGTTACACATATGAGTTTCTCTTAAAATAATAGAAGAGATTATCCAGTGTTTTTGTCCTAATGAGTTTTTGGTGTTACAAGCTGACTTGGCTTGCTATTATATACTGAAGGCACAAAAAACCTGGTTTATGCCAGGTTCCTTATAAAAGTTATTCTCTTTACTTTTTATTTTCAGCACCAAATCATTCAATACTGACATGTATTTGTCGTAGGAAAACCAATTTTTTGATATAAAACCAAATTTGGATTTTCTCGAATTATTTGTTCGAATTTAAGAGAATTCGAACAGACGATCGCGAGATACCACTTAGGGGTGTGCACTGGACGGGGCGGGGCGGATTTCCGCCATTTTTGGCCCCGCCCCGCAACCCTGCGGGTTTAGTAAATCGAACCCGTGAACTGCAGTAAATGAGAAATATCCGTGCGGGACGGGGGTGTGCGGTGCAAGGGGTGCGAGGCGGGGCGGGGGAAACAGAACAATACGACAAACAACAAAAGAAACCAAATCGTTAAGAAAACCCTAGATCAACCACCAATAATTGTTGATTCATAACAAAATAGAAAGCAACCAAACAAACAAATCCTAATTTCAACGCCTTAGAATGAGACCCGTGAAGCTCTGAAAAATGGAAAATACCTGCAAACCCAAACAAAATGAAGAAAGAAGGGACTAAGGATGGAAGGACTCGGGGTTTGCACTTCGCAAGGAGGGGTTTTGTTAGGTCTTGCCATCTTGGACTCTTGGTGCAAGGAAGGCAAGACTTGGTCTGTGTGCAGCGCAGATAAAAAAGATGAAGAGCGGCATAGATGAAGAAGATGAAGAGCAGCGTAAATGAAGAAGATGAAGAAGTGTGCGGCGAGGTGAAGAACAGGGGAAGGGACGAAGGGTGAAAGAAAATTGAAAGTGAAGAACAGGGGTAGGAGCTGCGGCGCAAGGTTAACATTTTAGGGTTTTTTACACTTTTCTTTGTTGTGCGGGGCGGGGCCCTGGTTTTTTTAAAACACCAACCCGCGCCCCGCCCCGCCCCGCACGGATATACCCATTAAAAACCCGTACCTGCAAATTTACACTTAAAAATCGGCTTCTGCGAGTCGGATCGGTGCGGTTTTTGCGGGTCGGATCGGATCCTGCGGTTTTTGCCCACCCCTAATACCACTTATGGGATCACTGGATAAGTGGTTGGGCAGTCCAATTTTTATTTGGTCATGTAGATCCCATAAATTGTCTCTCACAATCACCAATCTGAATTCTCTCAAATTCGAACAAATAATTTTAAAAGATTTGGATGGATCAGATAAAAGCATTGACTCTACAAATTACCTACAAAATGGGGAACAATTTTTCTTGTAAATGGGTTTGAAAAGGCATCATTAATTATCCTTGTTTGGCTTATAGTCGTTCTGTCGAAGAAATGGTCCACACCTCAAAGAAATGGCCCATCCATGAGACTTTTCTTTCCTCGTTCACCTCATCGATCTGGATGGATGTTCTCAATTGTTCTCTCAGGTATTTTTGTTTCGGTTAAAAAAAAAAACCAAGAGAAAAGAAAAAGAAAAGCATTAAAAATTACAAATCCAAACACAAAACACTATCAAAATGGTCAAAATTATTTTAACTTTGTGTCACATCAATATATATATAGTCAAAAGTCATTGAGAAGTGCTAAACTTACAAATTTTGTTTTCTAAAATTTCATTCGGTGTCAACCATGGATGAGATTACTATTTTAAAAAATGTGTTACAATTTCATAAGATGGTGACACATTATTTAGAAATAATTTTTGCAAAAAAAAAAATAAAAAATAGAGAAATATAATATTTTCCAAAGTCAATTCACTTTAAACACACTACAAATTTAGAAAAAGAGAAAATATATACCTTAATATGCTCTATGCACTCTTCATCCGTTTTACCTAATCTTTACTTGCCCAACAAGATGAGACTTTCTGAATAAAAATTGGTGGTCGCAACATGCTAGGATAGTTCGTAGGATATGAGGTATTGGAATCTAGCTTGGATGTTGAATAAAAGTAGGCAAAGAAAGGTATTTAATTTCTTTGGGAGAAAGTTAATTTTCCTGGAAATTGGGGTCAAGAAAATCCTACCAACTACCGTCTAATATCTATTACACTGACGTGTGCCAAAAATATATATGTTTTTTACATACATTTTGGACTGATATCAATTTCGTAGATTGAGTTAGAAAAAATTATTTCAACCTACTGGTATGAAGAAAAAACGTACTTGGCACTTTTCTTAAAGTCCTTGAGGGGTCATGTCCTTCCCTCAAAGCCCAATTGGTGCGCTTATATTGCCGAGCGTTGTGAGCCTCTACAAGAGCCTTGGGGCTTCGCTGGTCATCATTTAGTTCCTCCATAGGCAGCCAAGCATACCCAAATGAACGATTTTGGTGTTGTTGGTGACAATAAATAAAAGAGACCTGCTATTCCTTTAGCTCGTGTTCGTCTCTTGTCAAACTCTTTTTTAAATTTACTATTGAATTTGTATGACCCACGTGTAGTTTGTCGAAAGATGAACACGAAAAAGAAAAATAGTATTTCTCTAAATAAATCCATTTGAAGAAATCCATTGCTTGTGCCCATGTTATTGATATTTTTATTTCTCTTTAAATATTATACGTGTATTTGGCAATTAATTATGTTTGATATATAGACAATTAATATATACTTGAGGCGATTATAGGAAAAAGAAATATTTTCATGAAAGAATAAAAAGATCAAGGAGACAATGTATTTTCATGAAATAATATTAACTAAACAATATAAAAAGACTTTTTATTTCTTTTTTCAATCCAAACAAAAAAGATAATTAATAGTACTACTTATCCGGTCAACACTTCTAGTTCCACGCACGTTCCATAGTACTACTTATCCGGTCATAAACCTGCATGGATGATCTTAGCAACCATAAACGACCGACTAAGTACACACCCTGCAGGCTAGAACGACTAGCGTTTCGGACAAACGTTTCTGTTTCTTGAACTGCGTTTTGCTAAAACATGAACTACAAGATCTTTGATACATCACTAAAACCGTGAATTGGTTGCTAATGCTATGAGTCTATGACCGTACGTTTTAATCCATTCTTTTTTGTTTTCGACGTAATGTATCGATCTATATATTATTCTCTTTAGAAAGGTAATAAACTTAATTGGAAGCGCGCTGTTTATTCAAAATCTCTCACTCTTAGGGACGGAGCCAGAAGTTCTTATGAGCAGGGGCCAATAGCCAAATTTTTGTTTTTAGTAGGGACCAAATAAGCTAAATTTTTATTTTTACCTTATATATTTTTTAATTTTTTAGAAATTTGTTTTTCCACCTAATTATTTTTTTTTTTAGGAAATTGGGGGTTGGCAGGTTCCGTCCCTTCTCTCTCTCTCTCTCTCTCTCTCTCTCTCTCTCTCTCTCTCTCTCTCTCTCTCTCTCTCTCTCTCTCTCTCTCTCTCTCTCTCTCCAACATGATAGCCATATATATGCATGCATTCAAGTGGCATGGTGCACAAAATATTGGAAACAACTTATAGAAAAGTGAATCAATGAACTTCAATATATTTCGAAATTCGAATTCACATCAATTACAAGGTTGACAACCAAGTTACTTACATGGTTATTCCCAAGAAAAAAAAAAAAAAAAGAGAGAAAAGTATACATAAATTGAAGCAAAGGCCCATGAGAAATAAAAGTTTAATTAACAGTCGTCTCTCATTCGATCTGCTGATCAAATGTTCATTATCACCTTGTTCCTCAGAAGGAAGCCACAGCAACACCCACATAATAGTCATGAAATGGAGCAAGGGTACATGTGTGCATGCTGCCCTACATGGCCTGCTGGCTAGCTAGGTGCAAGTGCCCGTGCTCCGTCCCGAAATATTAGTACATGGATTGGGGCCGGATGGAGTGACAGGACCCCGTTGGAGGGACTGAATAACCACGAGGCTAGTCTTCCTCAACCATTGCTCTCCTTCCAATGGCCTCGTTGCTCCAAGTTGTGGAGAAGTAAACAAAATGGTAAAAATAAGCACAAGTACTACGAAGACACTTTTCATGTGTGAGAAACCCATCTTTCTAAAGATATGAAAGGAATTGTTGTTTATATTCTCTCTTTCTTTTTTCAGTGAGTTTTGAGCTAATTTAGTTTCGAAGGAAATCGATCAGTTTTTGGGATGGCTTCATGAAGGTGGAGGAGAGCTGCTTATATAGGGCTTGCTTAATTATGTGTTTAATTTCTCTGGGTAGAAACTTTGACTAGTGCCTACAAGGGTTCGTTTACTATTATTTCGGAGCTTGACTGAGCCACAGTTTGAAGGTTGAACGGAGTTGGCTGGAATATATGGATCAAATACAGTATATAGCTTCAACGCCAAGCAGTCACATATTGTGGGGGGAACGTGGACTAGCTATGTTTGTATTACAGGGATAAGTTTCCCTTTAAATTGAGTCGAATTTTTTCTAACCTAATCATATAAAAATGTCACGTGTTTTTTAACATCTAAAAAAAAAAAAAAAAATTTAATAAGAAATTTGATTAATTAAAGTCAGAAGCAAATGATTTTTTAAATAAAATTTCCTCTAAATTTGTCTATGATATAAAAAAAAATAAAAAAAATGTGCTTTCACGTGCTAAAAAGACACGTAACATTTTTATGGATTGAGTTGGATTAAGTTAAAGGACACGTGTCTTTATATTACTGCATTCATCAGCTGGTCCATGATCTAGCCGGTCAAAAACATTGAAAATAGGAAAAACTACAATTTATCTCCTTAATGTTTACACCAATTTGTAATTATGGTACCAATGTTTAGATTGCTTCAATTGCACCTAAGAAAGTTGCAAAAATTTGCAATCCACCCAATTCCATCCAATTGTGCCGTCTGAAGAGACAAAAGTAACCCCACGTGCCGCGCACATGCCTTTTTTGGACAAAGGTGGACAAAAATGACTTCATTTAAACGGCACCGTTTTGTTCGATATAACCCCAAAAAATTCATCAAATCCACGTATTCTTCTCTCCACCAACCTGTTGTGGGTTCGCTGTTTGAAAATAAGTACTATGTCAACGAAAACAAAGTATAATAATTAAGCGTAGATTGGTTAAATTATATATGACGAATGAAAGCCATGACGAAAGCGGAATATAAGGGGTCAAATGTTTGTGTCATGTTTTGACAACAATAATCGGACAACTAATTATCAAATTGTTCAAAAAAACTTGCTACAGAAGACAAAACATGTATTTAAATGTTGAAGCATTCCCTTCAAACATTGATCAGATAGAGCATTCTTGACTTGTACACCAAGCTGATCAACTCGTGATTAAAAGTCATGCTATGTTTATTTTTGGGGTTAATTATCCTTTTCCTTTTTAAATTAAATACCACTCATTTACACTTTGCCCTCATGAACCCTAGTCACACTCAACTGCCTTAAACTGTTATTTCTTAGCAAAAATCTTTTTCTTTAAACTAACACATGAAGATAGAAGAATTAATGTTAGAATATTATTAATTAAATAATTAAATCAATCATTTTCTATCAGCTTAAGGTTTTGGAATACTTGGTGATCGATCTAATATTTATTTGTACATCAAGTTGATCAACTCATGATTAAGCCAATTTATGTTTATTTTTGAGTTAATTACCATTTTCCTCTCTAAACTACTACTCATTTACACATTGCCCCCATGAACTACCACCAATCACACTTAAACCGCTTTAAATTACCATTTCTTGCCAAAAATCCCCCTCATTTAGTCAAGATTGTAAAATCAAATGGAATATGTGTTTTGTAGAAGGAAATACCCACAAATAGAATATACAAAAGTTAAAAACTAAATAAAAACTAATATATATGATTACTTAAACTTAAAAATATTTCTTTTGGTGGCTTTTTTCTATCCTTTTTTTTAAAAAAAAACTTTTAACTCTAAGGATATTTAAGTAAATTTAATTCCAAAACTTAGATTATTTTCGCCATTTCACGTCTTTTTAACAATTTTGACTAATGGCCGGTATTTTTGTCCGTGAATAGTAGTTTGAGGAATTTTTTTTAATTTTATTTTTGGTAAGTACATAAAAAACAATAAAACTAATTAAGGAACAAAGAAAGAAGAGGAGTCTCTTCCAAAAGAGAGAAGAAGAGAACAAAAAAAAGGGGAAAGAGATCCGGATAAAGGAGAAAAGGTGCAAATGCAGTCAGAATGAATTTTAGTTCCGGTCTAATTTGCAACATAATTGATAATGAAGTTTGCATTTCGATTGATATTGTTAACCTTCTAACTAGTTGTTGGTGGGATGATATAATGGATTGTGGAGATAGTGGAAGCAATTCGTCAGTCTTGAGTGATATCAAGCCGTTGAAGCATCAAAGTGACTAGAAGCGAATCACCTTCTCAGATAAAAGAAGGTAAGCCCATAGAGATTGCCAAATGAGTGGCCAATAAAACTGCAAGAGCCTCACCATAAATTGCAGTACATGGAGAACTGATAAAGGAGATACATCGAATAATAGAGTCAGTAGAGTTCCTACGAACTACAGATTGAGCAGAGAAAGTATATTTAATAGCTATGTCATAATTTATTTTTAAGTAGGAAGGAGAGGGAGATCGCCAAATTCAAGAGTGGGGGCCAATTTTGTCTTCCAAGCATAGTGATGCTCCACAATATTCTTTTTTTCTTTTTTTTTTTAAACAATAAAACTACTATTCCGTGTATCAAACATAACCTTAGAGTGTGCTTGGAACCTAACTATCGAGAACAAGTACTTTTAGGTGAAAGCAAATGCATTAAAAATCTTAATTCATACTTCAACTGATTCATTCATTCATGAAACATATATAGGCCAAAAACAATTACATTTGTATATGCATTAAAATTCATTCTTAATTCTTTGAAGATCATGTTTCTAATGTACGTGCCCTTAAATACCGCATGTCACAAAGAAGATGAATTTAATTACATCCAACTTAACCAAATTAAAGATGGATCACTTATTTATCTTAAACACATTTTTGAAATAGATGTTTATTAAGGGGTTGAACGGGTAGCTCCTAGTAAGGCCAATCCCCGTTAACGTTGCCTGGGGGATCATAGTTGCAGCCAATGAATGTACCTCCACTGTCGCGCCACACTGAACTTTAGCACATGCTAGACGAACAGAGTTGCGCCATACCACCTGTGTTAGAATATAAATTAAATAATTAGATTCATCATTTCTTATATGCTAATTTAATTTTTGAAAAAATTAGTGATTTAATATATATAGTATCAAAACAAAGATTCTTAGTTAGAATCTTATTTACGGAGGAATTTGGGCTCACACGTCATGCATGACGTGTTAGAACATAAATTCATTAATTTTTCTTAACTTAAACTTTTGTAATGAGTGGTAATTTAATAACCTGAGTGTAGGGCCCGCACACTTTCCCAGCAGTGCAAGAGTTGGAGTTGTAGTTATAGCTCGACTTCTCGTCCACCTACAGCACAAGGGAAAATACATGAACACAAAGGACATTTGTTATATATATATATATATATATATATATATGCACAGAAAGGATGCAATTGCCCTTTGTCTTTACAGAATAGTACTGACATTCTTGTAATCTACTAGGTGTCAAGCTACCAAATTGATTTGTAACGACTCACATATAAAAATAATGTGTGTCATTTAAACATATGAGAATTACATATTTTTTTTATTAAGGCTACTAAAAAACAATGTAAAAAGCATATGTTATTTCTATGGAGAGAGTCAAAGGCCTAAGTAAGTGTGTTTCCACTTACGCACCAAAGGCTACCCCCCCCCCCCCCCCCCCCCCCCCCCCCGCGATGCTTTCACCCAGTTTTCTCCGTTCAAAGTAGCCCAAAAAGAGAGCCGATGGTGAAAGAAAGTGTTCGGAACTGGGCTTCAGTCAATTAAACTAAAATCTAAATGTGAGATTTTGAACTGCAATTTGATCATTAATAATGCTAATTGCTTGAATATTCCAACTAAATCGATGTAAGCACAGACAGACCCAGATTTTGTATGTATATATATAATATATATATTAATTAAGCTTTAGGCCAGGATTGAAATCATACCCAGTTTTTTTCCTTTCCTATTGAGACCCGTTCAACTTTCAAGCTTTTAGCAATTTATCATGCATATATAAATAGTCAAGAGTCAAACGGTTCCAACATACAGAAAATTGGAAAATTCAAGTCCAATCAAGTAATTGGTGCATATAAATACCCCATTTAATTTCCCTGACAGATTCTTCATCAATTTTTTTATTGCCATCTTTAATTGCTTAGAGAACAAGATGAGGCTTCTAATTAAATGTGCTTATTGTACTAGCAACACTGCAGGGTTATGTGCCTCCATCTTCGCCTAATTAATTCTAGTACTCATATCTCCGCTTCAACGTTCGGACAAAAGGCTTTTGCGGATCACAATTTCACTCATTTAATTTGATGGGATCATTGCAAAGGGGTTCTATACTCCATCTGTGCCCAATTTAGGCACCTACATTCCTACTTCAAAGCTCAGCCAAAAGGCTTTCGCAGGTCACAATATTGCTCGTTTGCTAAGCTCATTGCAAAAGGGTCATATCCCTCCATCTACACCTAATCCAGACACCCACATCCCCGCTTCAACGTTAGGCCAAAAGGCTTTGCATATCATAATATGACTCATTTGCTAAGCTCACTGCAAAAGGCTGAAGTCCCGACTCCCTCTGAGCCAAATTCGACCATCCCTTATACGCATATGCCATAGTAATATTGATTTCCCATGTCGTACATGCCAATTAATAGAGAGGAAATAAAGCTTGTATATCATGGGCACAGGCATAAATATAAAAATAATTAATAAAAATAATTAATTCAAAACCTCTTAACTTATAATTACTATTTTAGTTGGTGTAAGAATAATGCAACAAAAACGCTTGCCAGCCTTTAATTTCTTTCCATTTCATTTTGGAATTTTTTTGTATAAATCCTGGTATTTGCTACATACAGTACGTGTACTACTATATGTACTTGGAAATTAAGAATAAAAAGAATAAAATTCTTTTCTGTTTTTCTAGTGCATCCATGAATGTGTATTGTTTCCGTATGAATGTGTGCTGTTTCCAATATCTGAATGAAATAACAACGTCGATCTCCTAATTAATTTATTCATTTTATTTTATGCATCCTAATCATTTATAAATGAAGCTGCTTGTGTATCCAAAATCAAACCATAATATACATGCAATAGACATAACGACGAAACAAAATATGACTTAGATCGAAAACACTTTGTAATGATGATTACCCTTTTATTTCTTTGCCATCTACATTTTAAAAAATAATAATAAAAAAATAAAATAAAATAAATTTAAAATGACACGGCAGTTTTGCAGGTTAATTTACAACATTTCCATTTGTCATAAAAAAATTTCTAGTGTTTGAAATGAAGGCTTGATATACAGCTTCCACAACTAAATCCATATTCTTAACTACAGAAGAAAACCTCTTATCTTTTATAATATAATATTCCCCAATACTTGGCCTATTATGTATTTACTTATGATATTGAAGCAAAAAGTAATAATATATATACATACACGTACATGTTGATGTAGTTTGCATATGTAATAGTTTAAAAAGGTATAAGGTTCATTTTATCCTATGACTGTTTGATTTAACCTCAAATCTTAATGGGAGGGGTGAAATTTAAATGCAAAAAATTAAAAGTTTGATATACTAAATTAATTAAGACTTTTTAAATTTTGTGGAGCAGATTACAAAAGTGATGAAAGTTTTGAGGTATTAAGTCAAGTTTCCTTCTTCATCTTCTTTTTTTTTTTTTTTCCTGGTCAAAGAAACTCAAACTAGTTTTAAATTTGATATTGTTTTCATTCAAACTGCATATAAGACAACAAAAAATAGTTCAAATTAATTTGGGTTTCGTTAAATTACATATAAAATCAAATAAATTGAAATTTTGAGCTGATCGATTTTATCTCAAATTTGATCTAGAATTGAATTGAATCAATTTTTTGGTTCACCAAATAACCCAAGATTTAGTGGTTTGGGGTTCAATTTGTTCAGTGTGTAGAATTTAGCTTCCGGTTGTCCTGCCACCTATTGGATGGTTGGCCTGAAAATGTGTTTTAAGGTAATTATTGGGTGTGCTAGTATCTATTGCTAATTTGTGTGGTGAACCCGGCCTCAAAGGATCATGCCTAACCTCGAAAGCTCCTTAAGGCTTATATATTGAGAAGTAATCCCCCGGCTAGAATCTCATGGGCCAACCCATAACAAAGTTGGCTAAGAAAATTGGAGGGCTACTAGTGTATCCATCCCCGCTAGGGGTGTGCAAAACCCGCAGCACCTGCCCCACCCCGCCCCGCAGAAGACCGGATTTTCGAGATTTTTTGCGGGTTAGGATCCTAATTTGAGAAATTTATGCGGGGCGGGGCGGGTTGCTGGTTTAGACTTTTAAAAAACGCGGGTCCCCGCCCCACCCCGCACAAAGGAGGAGAAAAAAAAAAAAAAAAAAAAAAAAAAAAAACTAGAAGGCTAGAAGAGGGAATCTCTCTCTTTCTCTTCATCTTCTTCATTTTTTCCTTTTGTTTTAAATTGTTTTGGTTCATTATTATATTTTTGCATGTTTACTAACCAATGGACTGTTATATTTTTGCATGTTTAGTTGTTTACTAACTAGTTGACTCATTTCATTGTGTGAAAAATACAATTTTTATGGTTCAATTTCATGGGATGTTAAAGTGTATACGTTTTTATTGTATTGTTATTTGAAATAATCTTTTCATTACTTTTGGAAAAGACAAGAAAATTGATGACATAGAATAGTGAAATATTATAGCTTTTTATTCTTGTCATTTATTCATTATGCTTTGTTGATGGGAGAAAATATAAATCATGTTTCTTAGAATTTTATCTTATAAGTAATAGGACTTTTAGTTTAGAAGGCTAATCCATGAAAAATGTTCTTGAATGGAAATATGAATTTAATTTTTTATTTAAAAAACCAGTATTTTTTTTGAATTTTTTTATTTTTTACAAAATAAAATCAAAATTACGTAAATGCCACTCAAAATACCCGCCCCGCCCCGCGCGAACCCTCCCCGCACGGTTACTCTTTAATAAGTGTGGTTTGCGGGTTGGAAATTTCCAACCCGCAAAGGTGCGGGGCGGGGCCAAAAAATGCGGAAACCCGCCCCACCCCGCCCCATGCCCACCCCTAATCCCCGCTAGGCCCAAAAGGTTCGTTTATCTCAAAGCCTTTCGGGCGCAAACACAACCAAGGTTCTTCACTTCCAAAGAGCCCATAAGACTCGCCTGTCAAAAGGCCTGCCTATCAAGAGTTTCGACGATCTATCAAAATAAACCAAGATCAACAGGTTAAGGAGAGGCCCTTATGTGGCCGCAATGGTATCAACATTTCGAAATATATATATATATATATATATATATATATATATATATATATATATATATATATATATATATATAATTGAAAGGCTGTAAAATCCGTCGTTATTGAATTTAAACACATAATATAAATTGTTCTCCATTCCCAACTTCAAATGGGTCATGTGGTACATGTGAGACTTGATTAATTTCATTAGTTTTGAATTATTTGTCAAAGTAGTAATGTCATGTAAAAGTTTTAATCTGTGGAGAGAGTCAAAGGCCCAAGTAATTAAGTGTGTTTCCGCGTACGCACCAAAGGTGGCCCCGATGCTTACACCAATACACCCAGTTTTCTCGATCCGTTCAAAGTAGCCCAAAAAGAAAGCCAATGGTGAAAGAAAGATCCGTTCAATTAAACTAAAATAATGCATGCTAATTGCATTATATATATATATATATATAGTGGCCTAAAAATTATATTTCTTATGAGCATGTGAAAGACGTAAGCTTTAGGCCAGGATTGAAATCAGACCAGTTTTTTTCCTTTCCTTTTGTGACCCGTTCAACTTTCAAGCTTTTAGCAATTTGTCATATATGAATAGTCAAGAGTCAAAGGTTCCAACGTAAACATACAGAAAATTGGAAAATTCAAGTCATTTAAGTAATTGGTGCATATAAATACCCCATTTCCCTGACACATTCTTCATCAAATTTTTTTATTACCATCTTTAATTGCTTAGAGAACAAGCTAGATGGGGCTTCTAAATGTGCTTCTTGTACTTGCAACACTGCATTTTCTTATGAGCATGCACGCATACATGTGCAACGCTTGCAGAATCTTACATGGAGAAGAACAAAAGTTGATGAGCAAAAGCCTTTTATTAGGGTCACTGCAGGGTTATGTGCCTCCACCTGGGCCTAATAGTGGCACGCACATCCCGGCTTCAACGCTCGGGCAAAAGGACTTTGTGGGTCACAATTTTGCTCCTTTAATGGGATCACTGCAAAGGGGTTCTGTGCCTCCATCTGTGCCAAATCCAGGCACCCACATCCCTGCTTCAAAGCTCGGCCAAAAGGCCTTCGCTGGTCACAGTATGACTCATTCGCTAAGCTCACTGAAAAAGGGTCCTGTCCCTCCGTCTGCACCCAATTCAAGCACCCATATTCCCACTTCAATGTTCGGCCAAAAGGCCTTCACAAATCATAATATAGCTCATTTGGTAAGCTCACTGCAAAAAGGTAAAGTTCCTCCCTCTTATGTGCCAAATCCGACCATCCCTTGAGTGCATATGTCAGAGTAATACTGATTATTCTTAACGTACATGCCAATAGAGAAGAAATAAAAGCTCGTTTAACACATGGACTTGTACGAGCATATATATATATATATATATATATTCATCCAAAACCTCCAACTTATAATTACTATTTTAGTTGGTGTAAGAATACTGGCAACCAAAACACTTGCCAGCCTTTCTTTCCGTTTTATTTTGGAATTCTTTTGTATAAATCCTGGTATTTGCTACATCCAGTAGTACTACTATGTGTACTTGGAAATTAATTAAGAATAAAATGAAGCTGACGAGATTTTTTTTTGTCCTGTTTTTCTGGTGCATCCATGAATGTGTGTTGTTTCGGCCGTCTTCTGAAACAACAATATCGATCTCTTAATTAATTTATTCATTTTATGTTATGCATCCTAATCATTTATAAATGGAATAATTGTACAAGCACCGGTCTTTAAGGTTGACCTAAACTACGAATCACTCTCTGTGATACAAAAAGTTCATAGAGGGTCTTTATAGTAAAATATAATTACAAATTACAATCTAAAACCGTTTTCCGTCTACTAGATTAGCAAAGTCCATTACTTTGCCATGCCATACTCAATAAGAAATTGAGACGTGTCTATTACAATAAAAATATATATATAAATATAATAAAAATATAAATAAATAAAACTTAATTTTTTTTTAAAAAAAAAAATAGAAAATAGTGACGTGTCAAATTTTTTATTTATTTATTTATATTTATATATTTTTTTTTATTGTAATGGACACGTGTTAATTTCGTATTAGGTATGATGTGTCAAATTAAACTAATAGACTATGTTAACTTGGTGGACGAAAAATAGGTTCAGAGAGTGATTCGTAATTATAGTTTATCACAATGACCTTCTATGAACTTTTTGTACCAAATTGAGTGATTCGTAGTTTAGGCCAATCTCAAAGACCAGTGGTACAATTATCCCTTCATAAATTAAGCTGCTTGTGTATCCTAAAGCAAACCATAATGAACATGCAATAGACATAACAACAAAACAAATTTCATTGAATAACGTACATTGACTAGTCAGATCTTTCAGCCAACACTCAAATAATGAGAAAAAGTAGCATTATTTAGTGGGCAGTGGCGGAACGAGGAATCCGTCTTAGTAGGGGTAGAATTAAAATAATAAAATATAATGATAAGTAATTTTTTTTGTTCTTTTTATATATTATATTTTTATTATATATAATATATAAAAGTATGGTAATTACAATTCAAAATATAAATTATAACATAAGTTACATAATATATGTATCACAAAAAATGTATCTATCAAACTTCATAAATATATATATCAAATTGATATATCAGTTAACATGTAGGCACTAATACCAAAAAAAAAAAAAAAATACAAAATATAAAATACAAGGTGTCTAAAATTGCATCTTATGCGCCCTTAGAGAAACAAAATTATCAAGTATCAAATCTAAATTGAAGCTTTCAAAAATTTCATTTTCAATGTAGACTTTTCGCACTAAACAACTAATGGCCTAATTAATGGCACATATTCTAATGATATTTTAATAAAATTATTAGCATATTTTGATAGCTATTAATCTAACAAATCAACAAACAATGTCTTAATTAAAAGAACAAACAATAACAAATAACGTACCTGAGAGTGGCAAAAATTCTACTTAAACTTGTCACTTCGCCATTTGGCCCACTCTCAAAGTATAAAAAAAAACCTTATAAAAAAAAATGACAATGTTATTCTTGTCAGAATAATAAATAAAAAAACTATAATAAAAAAGAAGAGTCAATAAAATTATTTATAATCACATTGATGTCAAAAGAATAAATAAATAAACTGAATTTGACTATGGAAGTTTGAACAAAAATAAAAGTTATAATTTATTAAGTAACAAAGATGAAAGATCTTTGCAAATTACAATGACAGTAAGTAATAAAGAAAATTAACTTAAAAAAAAAAAGGAAAAAAAATGTGGTTATGACCCACGTTGACAAGTCACATTATAACTTGTAATGACTGGAATTCTGAAAAGTATCTAAAATTAAAAAAAAAAAAAAAAAAAAAAAAAAAAAAAAAAAAAAAAAATTGAAAGCAAAACAAAGACAACCTGTCAACCACAGATTTTCATCCTTATCTTGAAAACTGAAAAGCAAATGAATAAAGAGAACAACTCAACAACCATTGTCTCACACAGTTACGGTCTCAGCTCAGTAATAGAAAAGAAGAAAAGAAAGAAAAGAAAAGAAAAGAAAAAAGTAGAAGGCTTACCGTGCGAGAGATTGCCGAGGCAGAGGAGGAGATGCTGAAGGCCAAAGAACAAAATTTGTGTTTTTTTTTAAAGATTTGTGTTCTTAGCTTCTGATGGTTGGTTTTTCTATTCAGGAGTTCTAAAGTTTCACAAAATGGAGAGATAAATGTAATTTGTTTTATTTGTTTTATTTATTTTTTTTATAAATTTTTCTTTGGCGGTTGGTTTTTCCATGTAATTTTTTTTCATCTATTATCAGAAGGGGGAGGGCATCAGCATCAGCATTTTTTTCTACTTTTTAATGTAATATTTTTTTTAGATATCTATAAAAAAAAAAAAAATTTCTTTAGACATTTAGGAGGGCGGGCAGGGGCTTTTGTCTCCGCCACTGTTGGTGGGTATATATATATATATATGACTTAGATTGAAAACACTTTGTAATTAATGATGATTACCCTTTTATTTCTTTGCCATCTACATTAAAAAAAGAAAAAAAGAACATATAAAATGACACGGCAGTTTTGCAGGTTTTACAACTAAATCCATTTGTCATAAAAAAATTTCAAGTGTTTGAAATGAATGCTTGATATACAGCTTTCACAACTAAATCCATATTCTTACTTATAGTAGAAAACCTCTTATCTTAATTTTATAATATAATATTCCCCAATTCTTGACCTATTATGTATTTAATTATAATATTGAAGTAAAAAGTAATATTATATATACATACACATGTTGATGTAGTTTGTATATGTAATATTTTGTGTAGAATTATTTATATATATGATGATTTTTTTTATTTTTTATTTTTGGCTGTAGTGATAGCCCACTACATTAAAAAAAAAAAAATGCACATGTTCACTATATAGAGAATAACTTCTACTACATGCATGGAAAATAAATACACCATTGATAAGATATATATATAACTTTAATCTGTCATGTGACAAGCATTCAAAGACCATATGCAGAAGCTTCTTACATTAAAACTTAAAAGGGTAAGTCTCTCCAAAAAAAAAGACGCTCAAGTTTGCTTTCTATATAAACTTTTAATTAATTTTCCATTCATATATATATTTTATCAAATAATGTACTGAGTTAAGCATCTGAGAGGCTCTAGGGACCAAAGAATTTTTAATGACCATTTTCTCTATATTGGAAGTGGCCGTCACCGGTCTGGCGATTCGAAAAATTGCTTCAACATATACTATATACATAGAATGTTTAATTTGTTAAAATACTTGTCACTAAATCAAAAAAGAAAACAAGATCGTTCTATATATATAAAGATGATCACAGAAAGGAAAACACTGAAACGTGGTGGTATATATATATGTTCCATTCTCAACTTCGAATGGGTCAAAGTAGTCATGTCGTGTAAAAGGTTTAGCACGTACACTCCAAAGCTGGGGATCGGACCAATTTAATCTGAACAGAGGTAAGCGTGTTTCTACGCACCAAAGGCAATGCGGCTGCCAAGCTGGGGATGATGTTTTCACCAAGTTTTCTCCATTCAAAGTAGCCCAAAAGAAAGCCCGTGGTGTAAGAAAGTGTCCGGAACTGGGCTTCAGTCAATTAAACAAGGGCTACTTTTTATTTTTTCTTCACTTTCACTTATCTTTTTCCGTTCAAAATGCCCCAAGAGAAAGCAAAGGTTAGATAGTTTCAGCTGCAGGGAATAACCAAAGGAAATTCCAAAGTTGATTGTTGAATCAAATGCATGAGTAATTCTTTGCTACGTAGGCCGGGCTTACTGCCGGACAGTATGTCCAAAGTTTCAGCTGCAGGGAATAACTCTTGGAAAACTTCCTTTTAATTATCGTTAAATTACCATTAAATTAAAAAATTTAGTTAATAAGAAACAGTGAATTTAGTCAAATATTTTACCAATCTTAGTCTTGACAATACTCTACGTTCATTGCACTGCATGACTTCTTTTTCATGCATGTGAAACGCGTAAATTTAGGATTGAAATCAAACCCCGTTTCTTTCTTTGCGACCCATTCAACTTTGAAGCTCACAGCACAAAAGGCCAAGACTCGAGTAAAACGGTTCCAACGTACATTGGAAAGTTCAAGTCATACAAGTTGGTGAGAGCATATAAATACCGGGATATGATACTTAAACATCACTTTCACAACAACTATACTCACACAAGACATATTGGGATAGGGCCCAGTGTGTACACTACAAAAATCGCTGCAGTTTGACACGTGTCTACAGTACCCGTTACTGTAGACACGCGTCAAATTTGACACGTGTCACAAGTGACACGTGTCAAATTGTGCAAGCGTAAAAAATGGACACGCGTATGAAATACACGTGTCCAATTGGACACGTGTATTTTATACGCGTGTGCAAGTGGACACGAGTATAAAATACTCGTGTCAAACTGGACACGTGTCTTAATACACGTGTGCAAGTGGACACGAGTATAAAATACTCGTGTCGAACTGGACACGAGTATAAAATACTCGTGTCGAACTGGACACGTGTAATAAGACACGTGTCCAGTTTGACACGAGTATTTTATACTCGTGTCCACTTGCACACGTGTATTAAGACACGTGTCCAGTTTGACACGAGTATTTTATACTCGTGTCCACTTGCACACGTGTATTAAGACACGTGTCCAGTTTGACACGAGTATTTTATACTCGTGTCCACTTGCACACGTGTATTTTTACACGTGGCAAATTGGTATTTTTTGCCAAAATAAACATTAAAAAAAAAATCAGTGTTGTATTAATTTTTTAAAATTAAAAAAAAAAAATTAAACTCATTATCTTATTAATCATACAAATCTTTGAAAATACGGTGTACATAACTTATACACATAAAATTAAGTTTGAAAAGTATATGCTATATGTAAATTTTATATTTGAAATTTATACTTTTTAGGTTCTTTATTTATATGTATATAGTATACTATATTGTACTATATACATAATTAACCAAATTTGGTGCTATATATCTAATTAAACCAAATAGTTCAAATTAGGGTTCAGTTTTGTACACCATCTACGTTTAGAAACAAAAAAAAAAAAAATTAAACATAACAAAGTTAAAAAACCTATAATTAATACTATATATATAGATATGCATGCATGTAAACGGTTTAGAAATTATATACAGTAACCTTTTTATTTATGGCTATATATAGTAATTGCAATTATTTTTAGAATTCTGCGCTACATAATGAATTAAATACTTATAGTTTAGTCCCTCATATAGTACATATATACATTTAGGGTTTATGGCTATATATAGTACATACCCTTAGGGTTAGGGTTTATAGCTATATATAGTATATACACTTAGGGCTAGGGTTTATACCTATATATAGTATATATACTTAGGATTATGGTTTATCGATATATATAGTATATACACTTACGGTTTGGGTTTTAGGGTTTATAGGTATATATAATATATACACTTAGGGCTATGAATTATAATTTAATTGATTTTACGTTTAATGAATAATAATGTCAATATATTTTTCACGTTTCATTATTGTACACTTTTAAATATATATATATATATATTAAATCATGAGCAGTTCAAAATTAAATAAAACCGATATATATAGTATATACACTTAAACTTATGATTTATAGCTATATATAGTATACATACTTAGGGT
This sequence comes from Alnus glutinosa, assembly GCF_958979055.1. Classification (NCBI taxonomy): domain Eukaryota; kingdom Viridiplantae; phylum Streptophyta; class Magnoliopsida; order Fagales; family Betulaceae; genus Alnus; species Alnus glutinosa. The sequence continues at coordinate 24,649,577 of NC_084899.1, forward strand.
TAGGGTTTATCGCTATATATAGTATATACACTTAGGGTTAGGGTTTATAGCTATATATAGTATATACTTAGGGTTAAGGTTTATCGCTATATATAGTATATACACTTAGGGTTAGGGTTTTATGTTGTATAGGTATATATAATATATACACTTAAAGCTATGGGTTATGATTTAATTGATTTTACATTTTATGAATAATAATGTCAATATATTTTTCATGTGTTATTATTGTATACTTTTAAATATATATATTAAATCACGAGGATTAGGGTTAGGGTTTATGACTATATACAATACGTACCATTAATTAGGATTGTAGTTTATAGCTATATATAGTCTATGCACTTAGGGTTAGAGTTTAATTTTATGGTTAGGTTTTAGTTTTTATTTTTTATTTAGCTATATGTACGGTATATACATTTCAGGCTGCATGGGTTTATATTTTTTTTTTATGTGGTTAAATTATATATATATATATATATTTTTTTTTTTTTATGCATGCAAATACATTTCGGGACGTGTATTTAAATACAAAATAATATATAGTACATATACTTAGGGTTATGGTAGTATAGTATATATACTTATACTTAGTGTCATGATTTAAATTTAGGGTTTATATTTAGTTTTAATTTATAGTTTATGTTTTAGTTTTAGGTCTTAGGGTTTAGCAATGTGTACATGCAGTACATGCAGTGCATACACGTTATGGGTTGCATGGGTTTATATAAAATATATATAATATATTAAATATATATATATAATATATTAAAAAAAAATTAAAAAAATGACATTTGGAGACGTGTATTTACATACACGTCCCCAATTGGGCACGTGTAATACGTACACGTGTCCAATTGATTGGCCAGGTACTGCGCGGGAGTTCTCCCGCGCGCCACCTGGCCAATCTTAGGATATAAATTATATTTAAATTATATATTATTCAAATTATATACTTTTTAAATATATTTTAAATTCAAAATTTTATATTTAATTTATATAAAAGAAATGGGTAGCTTCCAGAGGAAGCTACCCATTTCTTACGTAATTCTCTCTCTCTCTCACTCTCTCTCTCTCTCTCTCTCTCTCTCTCTCTCTCTCTCTCCGTCGAGCTCTGGCCGGCGACGACAGCCCATTCCGGCGACCCTCCCTCTCTCTCGCTCTCCCTAGCTCTCTCACCTCCCGTTCCGGCCGGCCAGTACTGTCCGGTACCGGCCCTCTCTCTCTCTCTCTCTCTCTCTCTCTCTCTCTCTCTCTCTCTAGCTCTCTCTCTCTCTCAGCTCTCGCCACTGTCCCCCGCCACTGCACAGCCCTCGCGTCCGTTCAAGGTATTCCCTCCACTTCCGGCCTCTCACTCTCACTCATCTTCTCAATCTCTCTCTCTCTCTCTCTCTCTCTCTCTCTCTCTCTCTCTCTCTCTCTCTCTCTCTCTCTCTCGGTTTACAGTGCATATCTAACATTTTGAGCTTTAATTTTTTTTTTTTTTTTTTTTTTTTTTTTCTGTCAAAAATTCCAGGTACACGTACAAGCTTGCACTACAAAAATCACTGTGAGTTATTTTTATTTTTGTTTTCAATTTTTTGCTATAAGTTTGTATATTTTATTAATTTTTTTTGTGATATTTGTATAATTTTTTTCATTGTCTAGTTTGTGGAAATATGGAATATATACTTGCAGATTTTTTATTACTGATTTTTTATTACTGAATCATTGTCTAGTTGGTGGAAATATGGAAAATATGGAATATGGAAATATGGAATTTATTGGTGATTATATTTAATTTTTTTTAAAAAAAAACTCTTGATGTGAGGATATTTGAGATATATTTTAGTGTGCTACTATGGATTTAATGTGCTATTATGAATTTTGGTATTTTTATGAAGTGGCAAAAAGAAAAAATATCCGCTATCATCTTAATTTTATAAAAATATGATCGTGAGCAATAATGGCAAAGTAAAATTAAAATACAAAATTATAATCAACATATTGTGCTATGAATATATATAAATTGTGGGGAAAATAAATTGTGCTACTAATATATATAAATTGTGGTATTTTCGGGAAAAAAAAAACAAAAAAACAAATATTCCACTGTCCACCATTTACAATCATATTCGTAAAAAAAACCTTAAAACAAACGTCATAAATCATCAATTGCGACGAATTTGTTTTTTATCTTCCATTTTTAACGTTAACTATTCATGTGAAGAGACTACATATTTATAAGAAGAATTTGGTATCTTCGGATAAAAAAACTCAAAAAAAAAATACTAAAATTTCTCTCATATGCATATATAAACTTTATATCCTAAAATCATAACCATAAAACCAACACAATAATAAACCCTTAAATAAACTTTGAATCCTATACGTTCTAAAAAAAAACCCTTACCCTAAACCCTAAACCCTAAGCCCTACAAAAAAATCCTACACTTTCTAAAAAAAACCTAAACTGCTAAACCCTAAACCCTAACAAACCCTAAACTCTTATAAAAAGAATAAAATAAAACCCTAAACCCTTTAAAAAAAATAAAAACTTACTACACTTTCGAAAAAAACAACGAAAACCCTAAACCCTAATCCTAAATCCTTACAAAAAAAGATTCCTACACTTTCTTAAAAAAAACTCTTAACCCTAAACCCTAAACCGTAACAAACCCTAAACCATAAAACCCTAAACCCTAAACCCTAATCGCTTTAAACCAAAATAAAACCCTAAATCGTAAACCCTAAACCCTTAAAAAAAAAAAATTTACCTAAAACCCTAAACCCTAAACCCTTAAAAAATAAAAACCTAAAACCCTAAACCCTAACCCTAGACCCTAGACCCTAACAAACCCTAAAAAAAAAAAAAACCTAAAACCCTAAACCCTAGACCCTAACAAACCCTAAACCCTAAACCATAAACCCTAAAACCCTAAACCCTAAACCCTAATCGCTTAAAAAAAAAAAACCCTAAATCCTAAACCCTAAACCCTTGAAAATTTTTTTTTTACCTACAACCCTAAACCCTAATCGCTTATTAAAAAAAAACCTAAAACCCTAAACCCTAACCCTAGACCCTAGACCCTAACAAACCCTAACCGTAAACTCTAAACCCTAAACCCTAAACCCTAAACCCTAACAAACCCTAAATCCTAAACCCTAAACCGTAACAAACCCTAAACCATAAAACCCTAAACCCTAAACCCTAATCGCTTTAAACCAAAATAAAACCCTAAATCGTAAACCCTAAACCCTTAAAAAAAAAAAAATTACCTAAAACCCTAAACCCTAAACCCTTAAAAAATAAAAACCTAAAACCCTAAACCCTAACCCTAGACCCTAGACCCTAACAAACCCTAAACCCTAAACCCTAAAAAAAAAAAAAACCTAAAACCCTAAACCCTAGACCCTAACAAACCCTAAACCCTAAACCCTAAACCCTAAAACCCTAAACCCTAAACCCTAATCGTTTAAAAAAAAAAAACCCTAAATCCTAAACCCTAAACCCTTGAAAAAATTTTTTTTACCTACAACCCTAAACCCTAATCGCTTTAAAAAAAAAAAACCTAAAACCCTAAACCCTAACCCTAGACCCTAGACCCTAACAAACCCTAACCGTAAACTCTAAACCCTAAACCCTAAACCCTAAACCCTAACAAACCCTAAATCCTAAACCCTAAACCCTAAAAAAAAAATAACCTACACTTTCTAAAAAAAATACCCTAACCCTAAACCCTAAAAAAAAATCCTACACTTTCTAGGAAAAAAATCCTAACCCTAAACCTTAAACCCTAACTCCTAAACCCTAAACCTTAAAAACATTTTGACATACACTTTCTAAAAAAATACCCTAACCCTAAACCGAAAAAAAAAAAAAATAAATTCCTACACTTTCTAGGAAAAAAACCCTAACCCTAAACCTTAAACCCTAACACTAAACCCTTAAAAATAAAAAAACAAAATCCTACACTTTTAAAGAAACAAATAAAACCTAACCCTAAACCCTAACAAACCCTAACCCTAAAATGATTGATGTATTTCTTGTGAGTATAATTAGCTTGAACTCAACACACTTGACTGATATATAAATTGTTTGTACAATTCGCTTGAACTGAATAAGGGTTTCTATTATTTGCATAAATTTCGTTGTATAATTTGCATATTCATTAAAAATATATTACAAAAAATATTCTAATTAATTTGTCTACATTTATTCGCAAGTATTGATGGACCAGGGACGCCATCCTTATGCATATCGGGCACCTCGCCCACCCGTGCCCCCCATGACCACGCCCACTGATTCGACGCCAGTATATACTGCGGCGTGGCCACCCCACCCAGACGGGGCTTATAGACCATTGTTGCCGGGTATGGTGGCCGTGCCCACGTCAGATCACGGGCAGACCAGCACAGCTGGAGTTGGCAGCTCTCCATTGTCGGAGCTGCCGACATTATCTCAGATAGGGTTCACCCAACCGGGTAACGCCTATCGATGGTGGGTGCAAGAGGGGGTGGGGTCACAGGGTTATGCGCCGTACTTTCCGTATACGTATAGTCGACCTATGACGTGTAACCCTGATAGTGAGACGCAGGATTGTAGATTTCCACTGTCACAGACCGGGGAGATGCAGATGCCGGCTGTGGGGTTGGGACAGATACCGGCACAGGCGGCGATGCAGGGCCAGATTTTGGGGCCGAGACAGATGCCAGCATCGGGGGCGAGTCAGGGCCCGGGGCATGTAGAGAGGCAGATGCCGTTACCTGGTGAGAGCCAGATGCCGCTTTCCGGTGAGAGTCAGATGCCGCTTTCCGGTGAGAGTCAGATGCCAGATGTGGGGGGGAGCCAGACTACCCATGAGGAGGACGTTGCGATGTTGGGTACCGATCAGTTGGCCCCCGGTAGCCCCCAGGGTATGGATTCAGATGATGATCAGCATCCTCCACCAGCCGGAGAGGTTGGCGAGGAGGTTGCAGGCGACCCAGCGACGCAGCACATAGGGACTGGGCAGATTCGGTTGATGGGTAAGTACATATGTAGACATCCTTAAAACTCATATTATGTTACCAAAATATTTTTTTTGGTTTGGAAAAAAATAACTATTTGATTACATTTTGTTTATATATGTGTGTGTGTGTTATTTAATGTTAACCAATTAAATTAATGTTGAATATATTTTTTCATTAGGGTACAACCCAGACGGGACCATTTATTATGAGGTGATTGACGACCCAGCGAGAAACTGGGTGCTCCCGAGGGGGAAGAAGTGGGTCCTACATGCAATACAACCTGTAGGACGAGCCTGCAATCGTTTTCGGCGGGAAGTGGGCAAGATGATCAGGAGTGGGTCCTACATACACATGCGGGACGAATGGGCGAGGGTAAATAGGCAGATTAAGCAGGCAATGTGGAACGCACTGATGGTATGTTTATGAATATAATTTAATTATTTATTTGAATTAAACTTGAGCTTAATGTTTAGGTTGAAGTTTTTAAACCTATAATGCTTTGATTGAAATGTGCAGGAGGAGTTCTATCTACCTGTATCAGTTGACATGCGCAGGGCACAACAGGAGGCGTGGAATGATATTGGACGTAAGCACCGCTCGTGGAAGTCGAGGTTCAAAACCCAACTAGGAATTGGAGACGGTGACACGCCCGAGAGTATCCGTGCGAGAATGCCGGAGAAATTTTTTGAGCAGTATGATGCAGAAGATGTAGAATTCCTGCTGAGAGATTGGTGCAGAGAGCATAAAATCGTATGTAGGCCAAAAAATTGTCAACTATTTTTTAATAACAGTTCATTTAATTTTAGTTTTAATTTAAGTGTGTCAATTGTTACATGTTTACTTTCATGTTCAATGCGTAGGTAACCTCTGAACGGATGAAGAGGTTGCGGGAGCGGAATGACCTACCCCATTGTGCGGGATCTAAAAGTTATGCCAGATTTAATCACGAGGAGGTAATTAAATATATATGTTTATGTTTTTAATATTTGTTGGTAATTGTTTTTCTTTTTCTTTTTCTTTAAACTATTTTTATCGCTATCTGTTTGTTATATATGTCAACTGCATGACGACAGGCATGTACATCTGGCACGCCCCCCACTCGCGCCGCGTCGTTCGTGAAGACCCACACAAAGAAGGACGGCACTTTCCTGAACGACCGTACACGGGTCTTATGCGTATGCTACTGATTTAGTTTACTAATATTTTTAAATTATGTGTGATATGTCATTATTCAATATATGACTTTTTCATGTTGACGACGTACAGGAGAGGATGACGCAGAGTTTAGCCAGTGATCCAGCCGCCACGCAAAGCGTCTCCGCAGACACGGTGCGTTGGGCACCGAACGACGCTTACGAACAGGCGATTGGGAGGCCTGAGTATGCAGGGAGGGTTCGGCAGGTTGGCCCGAACGTCACACCTGTTCGAGGGACATGTTTTTCATATAGGCCTCGGTCACAGGGGGGACCATCTCAGGGGACGTCTCGGGATTGGGCCGAACAGTCTCGGAAGATGGAAGAGATGCAAGCGGAGCTACATGCTGAGCGAGCGAGGAATGACCGTTTGGAGCAGCGCGTGCAACAGTTCGACGGCATAGAGCAGCGCTTGCGAGAGATGGAGGTCTTCATGTCCTCCATGGCAGTACCAGCACCATGTGTTGGTAATCAGTCTTCTCCTGCACACGTAGGTAGTACGTCGTCCGTTGGTAGTGCATCTGCAGGTATGGTTTATATTGTGTATAGGACAAAATTAATTTCAATTTGTTTTCATTACCCCTTTAATTTTGCAAGTAATATTATATACTTTAATTGTCTATATTATTTGCAGGTAATTCGACAACGGTTGGTACGTTGTCGCCTGTTGGACGACAGCTGAGCCAGCACTCCACTGTCACTACACCTTCGCCCGCTACACCATTCATTGCGCAGCAATCGCCGGTGGGCGAGAACACGCCTGGGACGGTACCTCGTGATTCGCAGAGACGCCTTTCAGATTTGTAGATATTTTGTGTAATTATTTTTTGTTCGTAAATATTTGCTTGTTAACGAATATGTTATTAATTATTTGTTTGTGTAGTATGATTTCGTGTTGGTTTTGGGTAAAATAAATGCTGCGTTATTTGTGGTCGAAAATTACAAAATTTGAAAAATTCAAAAAAAAATTTAATTAACCCAAATAAATTTTATAAAACAATAAAAAATTTATTTTTTTTTTAAAAAAAACTAAATTCAGTTTTTTATTTAATTAAAATTTTTATTTAATTTTTTAATTGTATTTTTAATTTAATTAAAAATACAATTAAATAATTAAATAAAAATTTTAATTAAATAAAAAACTGAATTTAGTTTTTTTTTTAATTAAAAACATTTTGACACGTGTATCGGAATACACGTGTCAAATTTGACACGCGTATTCCGATACACGTGTCAAAATGTTTTGACACGCGTATTGGAATACGCGTGTCTAATTTGACACGTGTATTCCAATACACGTGTCAAAAAATTTTGACACGCGTATTGGAATACGCGTGTCAAATTTGACACGTGTATTCCAATACACGTGTCAAAACATTTTGACACGCGTATCGGAATACGCGTGTCAAATTTGACACGTGTATTCCGATACACGTGTCAAAATGTGCAGTTTGTAACATGCACATTTGACACGCGTAATACGCGTGTCAAAGTACACGTGTCTAAATGTTTGACACGTGTACGACACTGTACACGTGTCAAACTGCACGTGGCTATTTCATACCATTTTTGTAGTGGTAGGCCCCACCTAAATGTGCCTTATGTGAGTGTAGTTGTTGTGCACAAAAAGTGCAAATATCATTTCCCATAAATACCACATATCCCTGCAGACAGATTCTTCATTAAATTGTTTATTATTATCTTTGCTAATTATAGAAGAAGATGAGGAATCTAAACGTGCTTCTTGTACTCACATTCACAGCAGTGCTTTTTCTTATGAGCATGCACGCATACAACGCTTGCAGAATCTTGCATGGAGAAGAACAAAAATTGATAAACAAAAGCTTTTGTTAGGGTTACTACAAAGGGGTTATGTGCCTCTGTCTTGCCTAATCCAAGTACTCACATCCCAGCTTCAACAATGAATTCAAGGGCTTTAATGGGATTACTGTAAATGGGTTATGTGCCTCCATCTACACCCAATCTAGACACTAATAATATCCCCGTTTCAATAATTGGCCAAAGGGCTTTTGCGGGTCATAATATGTCTCCTTTACTAGGTTCATTGTAAAAGAGTCTAGTCCCACCATCTACACCCAATCAGGTATCCAAGGGCGGAACCATGTACCCATGCCTTTATTCTAGGCTCCCACAAAAATTTAGAAATTCCACAAAAAAATTGACCCCTTTTTTTTTTCCTCTAAATTTTATGTATTTTTATAAAATGGATCCCCAAAATTAAATTTTACATTGAAATTTTTTTATTTTTTAATTTTGCCCCCCCTTTCCTAATATACTAGTTCTACCCTTGCAGGTACCCACATCAGTACTTCAATGCTAGGCCAAAGGGCCTTTGTGGGTAACAATTTCTCTCCTTTGCTAGGCTCACTGCAAAGGGGCTTGTGCCTCAATCTGCATCCAATCCAGGTACCTAGATTCCCGCTTCAAAGCTCGGCCAAAAGGCCTTCGCTGGTCACAATTGCAATATAGCTCATTTGCTAAGCTCATTGCAGAAGGGTCTTGTCCCTCCTATCCATCTACGCCCAGTCTGGACACCCACATCCCTGCTTCAATGCTAGACTAAAGGGCATTCGCAGGTCACAATATGGCTACTTTGCTACTCTCTTTGCAAAAGGATCCTGTCATTCCCTCTGTGCCAAATCCACCCACCCCTTAAGGCACGTATGCTACAGTAATGGTTCCTCATGACGTGCCAATAGAAAGGAAAATAAAGCTCGTTTAACATGGGCACAGGCATAAATATTTCAAAAAAAAATAATAATTCTTAGTCTAAAACCTGGGTCTAACGTATTTCAATTTTAGTTGGTGTAAGAATAATGGCAACAAAAACACTTGCCAGCCTTTCTTTAATTTCCATTTCATTTTGGAATTATTTTGTATAAAATCGTGCTATTTGCTACATACAGTACTATACGTATTTGAAAGACTAAAATGAAGCTGAAGATTTTTATTTATTTTAATTTATTTTCTACTGCATCCATATATGCATGTGTTTTGCTCCCGTTTTCTGATTTGGGGATAAAATGGAGACATGAATCCTGATTTGGGGATAAAATGGAGACATGAATCCTATATACATGTACATGTACATGTACGCATATTTGGATCACCAATATATATGATTAACTTGAAAGGTAAATTGCCCCTTCGATCAGCACCTTGATTAATAGTTATAATTTTTCCCCTGCGCGCACATGTACGTACAGTATCTTCAATACATAACATTATGATCAAAATGATTGTCTTGAAACCCTAATTTGGATCAGAAGATGTGTATGTGTATAAGTCAAATACCAACAGATACTTGCCTGGTAATCTATCGCTATCGTGGTAATTAACCTACGTACATACATAGATACAATTTCTGTCGTTTACGATCAGTTGCAAGGTAAAAGGGAACACAGCATTGGGGGTATTGCATGAGAATTACTTCTACTTTTTGAGAATCACTTTTATAGGGAATTGACAATTTGACATAAATTATGTCTTTTATACCCTCTAATAGGCGATAGACACCTAAGCGTGGATCGAACACCATGCATAAGTTAGGAAGATAAATGGGTAGTCGGCCATCACGGCCAGCCACGTACATATGGCGCCGGGACTGGCCGCACCACCCCCGGTGCCATTTGAGGGTGGCACAGGCCTACCCATAGTCCTTTGAGGGTGGTTGCAGCCACCCCCTAGCTATTTTGTGGGTGGCTAACCACCCCAATGGGTGGTCGGCCACCTATAGCTTTTAAATTTTTTTTTAAAAAAATATATATATAATGTGAGATTTTTTTTAGTAATTTTGATTGTATTCCAATTAAAGTATATGTGTTGTTACCAAACTAAAGATTAAAAATAACTATTCCATTCCACCACCTTCTATTCCTAAGAATAGCTATTTTTTTTTTTCCTAATGAAATAGTCATTCTGCCAACCAAACGAGGCCTAGGTGTTTTACCATTCTTTTCAACCTATCAACAAAATCCTCCATTTGAATCTAATGCCACTGCCCCTCTCCTCCAAAATAGAAGCGGAGAGCGGTGGCGTTGCTTTCAGTGGGGGAGCGGAGGTTGCGGCTTCGATTTTCTAACGGGGACGGGGCTCGATCTGTCCATGGTTACACATATGAGTTTCTCTTAAAATAATAGAAGAGATTATCCAGTGTTTTTGTCCTAATGAGTTTTTGGTGTTACAAGCTGACTTGGCTTGCTATTATATACTGAAGGCACAAAAAACCTGGTTTATGCCAGGTTCCTTATAAAAGTTATTCTCTTTACTTTTTATTTTCAGCACCAAATCATTCAATACTGACATGTATTTGTCGTAGGAAAACCAATTTTTTGATATAAAACCAAATTTGGATTTTCTCGAATTATTTGTTCGAATTTAAGAGAATTCGAACAGACGATCGCGAGATACCACTTAGGGGTGTGCACTGGACGGGGCGGGGCGGATTTCCGCCATTTTTGGCCCCGCCCCGCAACCCTGCGGGTTTAGTAAATCGAACCCGTGAACTGCAGTAAATGAGAAATATCCGTGCGGGACGGGGGTGTGCGGTGCAAGGGGTGCGAGGCGGGGCGGGGGAAACAGAACAATACGACAAACAACAAAAGAAACCAAATCGTTAAGAAAACCCTAGATCAACCACCAATAATTGTTGATTCATAACAAAATAGAAAGCAACCAAACAAACAAATCCTAATTTCAACGCCTTAGAATGAGACCCGTGAAGCTCTGAAAAATGGAAAATACCTGCAAACCCAAACAAAATGAAGAAAGAAGGGACTAAGGATGGAAGGACTCGGGGTTTGCACTTCGCAAGGAGGGGTTTTGTTAGGTCTTGCCATCTTGGACTCTTGGTGCAAGGAAGGCAAGACTTGGTCTGTGTGCAGCGCAGATAAAAAAGATGAAGAGCGGCATAGATGAAGAAGATGAAGAGCAGCGTAAATGAAGAAGATGAAGAAGTGTGCGGCGAGGTGAAGAACAGGGGAAGGGACGAAGGGTGAAAGAAAATTGAAAGTGAAGAACAGGGGTAGGAGCTGCGGCGCAAGGTTAACATTTTAGGGTTTTTTACACTTTTCTTTGTTGTGCGGGGCGGGGCCCCGGTTTTTTTAAAACACCAACCCGCGCCCCGCCCCGCCCCGCACGGATATACCCATTAAAAACCCGTACCTGCAAATTTACACTTAAAAACCGGCTTTTGCGAGTCGGATCGGTGCGGTTTTTGCGGGTCGGATCGGATCCTGCGGTTTTTGCCCACCCCTAATACCACTTATGGGATCACTGGATAAGTGGTTGGGCAGTCCAATTTTTATTTGGTCATGTAGATCCCATAAATTGTCTCTCACAATCACCAATCTGAATTCTCTCAAATTCGAACAAATAATTTTAAAAGATTTGGATGGATCAGATAAAAGCAGTGACTCTACAAATTAACTACAAAATGGGGAACAATTTTTCTTGTAAATGGGTTTGAAAAGGCATCATTAATTATCCTTGTTTGGCTTATAGTCGTTCTGTCGAAGAAATGGTCCACACCTCAAAGAAATGGCCCATCCATGAGACTTTTCTTTCCTCGTTCACCTCATCGATCTGGATGGATGTTCTCAATTGTTCTCTCAGGTATTTTTGTTTCGGTAAAAAAAAAAAACCAAGAGAAAAGAAAAAGAAAAGCATTAAAAATTACAAATCCAAACACAAAACACTATCAAAATGGTCAAAATTATTTTAACTTTGTGTCACATCAATATATATATAGTCAAAAGTCATTGAGAAGTGCTAAACTTACAGATTTTGTTTTCTAAAATTTCATTCGGTGTCAACCATGGATGAGATTACTATTTTAAAAAATGTGTTACAATTTCATAAGATGGTGACACATTATTTAGAAATAATTTTTGCAAAAAAAAAAATAAAAAATAGAGAAATATAATATTTTCCAAAGTCAATTCACTTTAAACACACTACAAATTTAGAAAAAGAGAAAATATATACCTTAATATGCTCTATGCACTCTTCATCCGTTTTACCTAATCTTTACTTGCCCAACAAGATGAGACTTTCTGAATAAAAATTGGTGGTCGCAACATGCTAGGATAGTTCGTAGGATATGAGGTATTGGAATCTAGCTTGGATGTTGAATAAAAGTAGGCAAAGAAAGGTATTTAATTTCTTTGGGAGAAAGTTAATTTTCCTGGAAATTGGGGTCAAGAAAATCCTACCAACTACCGTCTAATATCTATTACACTGACATGTGCCAAAAATATATATGTTTTTTACATACATTTTGGACTGATATCAATTTCGTAGATTGAGTTAGAAAAAATTATTTCAACCTACTGGTATGAAGAAAAAACGTACTTGGCACTTTTCTTAAAGTCCTTGAGGGGTCATGTCCTTCCCTCAAAGCCCAATTGGTGCGCTTATATTGCCGAGCGTTGTGAGCCTCTACAAGAGCCTTGGGGCTTCGCTGGTCATCATTTAGTTCCTCCATAGGCAGCCAAGCATACCCAAATGAACGATTTTGGTGTTGTTGGTGACAATAAATAAAAGAGACCTGCTATTCCTTTAGCTCGTGTTCGTCTCTTGTCAAACTCTTTTTTAAATTTACTATTGAATTTGTATGACCCACGTGTAGTTTGTCGAAAGATGAACACGAAAAAGAAAAATAGTATTTCTCTAAATAAATCCATTTGAAGAAATCCATTGCTTGTGCCCATGTTATTGATATTTTTATTTCTCTTTAAATATTATACGTGTATTTGGCAATTAATTATGTTTGATATATAGACAATTAATATATACTTGAGGCGATTATAGGAAAAAGAAATATTTTCATGAAAGAATAAAAAGATCAAGGAGACAATGTATTTTCATGAAATAATATTAACTAAACAATATAAAAAGACTTTTTATTTCTTTTTTCAATCCAAACAAAAAAGATAATTAATAGTACTACTTATCCGGTCAACACTTCTAGTTCCACGCACGTTCCATAGTACTACTTATCCGGTCATAAACCTGCATGGATGATCTTAGCAACCATAAACGACCGACTAAGTACACACCCTGCAGGCTAGAACGACTAGCGTTTCGGACAAACGTTTCTGTTTCTTGAACTGCGTTTTGCTAAAACATGAACTACAAGATCTTTGATACATCACTAAAACCGTGAATTGGTTGCTAATGCTATGAGTCTATGACCGTACGTTTTAATCCATTCTTTTTTGTTTTCGACGTAATGTATCGATCTATATATTATTCTCTTTAGAAAGGTAATAAACTTAATTGGAAGCTGTTTATTCAAAATCTCTCACTCTTAGGGACGGAGCCAGAAGTTCTTATGAGTAGAGGCCAATAGCCAAATTTTTGTTTTTAGTAGGGACCAAATAAGCTAAATTTTTATTTTTACCTTATATATTTTTTAATTTTTTAGAAATTTGTTTTTCTACCTAATAATTTTTTTTTTTAGGAAATTGGGGGTTGGCAGGTTCCGTCCCTTCTCTCTCTCTCTCTCTCTCTCTCTCTCTCTCTCTCTCTCTCTCTCTCTCTCTCTCTCTCTCTCTCTCTCTCTCCAACATGATAGCCATATATATGCATGCATTCAAGTGGCATGGTGCACAAAATATTGGAAACAACTTATAGAAAAGTGAATCAATGAACTTCAATATATTTCGAAATTCGAATTAACATCAATTACAAGGTTGACAACCAAGTTACTTACATGGTTATTCCCAAGAAAAAAAAAAAAAAAAGAGAGAAAAGTATACATAAATTGAAGCAAAGGCCCATGAGAAATAAAAGTTTAATTAACAGTCGTCTCTCATTCGATCTGCTGATCAAATGTTCATTATCACCTTGTTCCTCAGAAGGAAGCCACAGCAACACCCACATAATAGTCATGAAATGGAGCAAGGGTACATGTGTGCATGCTGCCCTACATGGCCTGCTGGCTAGCTAGGTGCAAGTGCCCGTGCTCCGTCCCGGAATATTAGTACATGGATTGGGGCCGGATGGAGTGACAGGACCCCGTTGGAGGGACTGAATAACCACGAGGCTAGTCTTCCTCAACCATTGCTCTCCTTCCAATGGCCTCGTTGCTCCAAGTTGTGGAGAAGTAAACAAAATGGTAAAAATAAGCACAAGTACTACGAAGACACTTTTCATGTGTGAGAAACCCATCTTTCTAAAGATATGAAAGGAATTGTTGTTTATATTCTCTCTTTCTTTTTTCAGTGAGTTTTGAGCTAATTTAGTTTCGAAGGAAATCGATCAGTTTTTGGGATGGCTTCATGAAGGTGGAGGAGAGCTGCTTATATAGGGCTTGCTTAATTATGTGTTTAATTTCTCTGGGTAGAAACTTTGACTAGTGCCTACAAGGGTTCGTTTACTATTATTTCGGAGCTTGACTGAGCCACAGTTTGAAGGTTGAACGGAGTTGGCTGGAATATATGGATCAAATACAGTATATAGCTTCAACGCCAAGCAGTCACATATTGTGGGGGGAACGTGGACTAGCTATGTTTGTATTACAGGGATAAGTTTCCCTTTAAATTGAGTCGAATTTTTTCTAACCTAATCATATAAAAATGTCACGTGTTTTTTAACATCTAAAAAAAAAAAAAAAAATTAATAAGAAATTTGATTAATTAAAGTCAGAAGCAAATGATTTTTTAAATAAAATTTCCTCTAAATTTGTCTATGATATAAAAAAAAATAAAAAAAATGTGCTTTCACGTGCTAAAAAGACACGTAACATTTTTATGGATTGAGTTGGATTAAGTTAAAGGACACGTGTCTTTATATTACTGCATTCATCAGCTGGTCCATGATCTAGCCGGTCAAAAACATTGAAAATAGGAAAAACTACAATTTATCTCCCTAATGTTTACACCAATTTGTAATTATGGTACCAATGTTTAGATTGCTTCAATTGCACCTAAGAAAGTTGCAAAAATTTGCAATCCACCCAATTCCATCCAATTGTGCCGTCTGAAGAGACAAAAGTAACCCCACGTGCCGCGCACATGCCTTTTTTGGACAAAGGTGGACAAAAATGACTTCATTTAAACGGCACCGTTTTGTTCGATATAACCCCAAAAAATTCATCAAATCCACGTATTCTTCTCTCCACCAACCTGTTGTGGGTTCGCTGTTTGAAAATAAGTACTATGTCAACGAAAACAAAGTATAATAATTAAGCGTAGATTGGTTAAATTATATATGACGAATGAAAGCCATGACGAAAGCGGAATATAAGGGGTCAAATGTTTGTGTCATGTTTTGACAACAATAATCGGACAACTAATTATCAAATTGTTCAAAAAAACTTGCTACAGAAGACAAAACATGTATTTAAATGTTGAAGCATTCCCTTCAAACATTGATCAGATAGAGCATTCTTGACTTGTACACCAAGCTGATCAACTCGTGATTAAAAGTCATGCTATGTTTATTTTTGGGGTTAATTATCCTTTTCCTTTTTAAATTAAATACCACTCATTTACACTTTGCCCTCATGAACCCTAGTCACACTCAACTGCCTTAAACTGTTATTTCTTAGCAAAAATCTTTTTCTTTAAACTAACACATGAAGATAGAAGAATTAATGTTAGAATATTATTAATTAAATAATTAAATCAATCATTTTCTATCAGCTTAAGGTTTTGGAATACTTGGTGATCGATCTAATATTTATTTGTACATCAAGTTGATCAACTCATGATTAAGCCAATTTATGTTTATTTTTGAGTTAATTACCATTTTCCTCTCTAAACTACTACTCATTTACACATTGCCCCCATGAACTACCACCAATCACACTTAAACCGCTTTAAATTACCATTTCTTGCCAAAAATCCCCCTCATTTAGTCAAGATTGTAAAATCAAATGGAATATGTGTTTTGTAGAAGGAAATACCCACAAATAGAATATACAAAAGTTAAAAACTAAATAAAAACTAATATATATGATTACTTAAACTTAAAAATATTTCTTTTGGTGGCTTTTTTCTATCCTTTTTTTTAAAAAAAACTTTTAACTCTAAGGATATTTAAGTAAATTTAATTCCAAAACTTAGATTATTTTCGCCATTTCACGTCTTTTTAACAATTTTGACTAATGGCCGGTATTTTTGTCCGTGAATAGTAGTTTGAGGAATTTTTTTTAATTTTATTTTTGGTAAGTACATAAAAAACAATAAAACTAATTAAGGAACAAAGAAAGAAGAGGAGTCTCTTCCAAAAGAGAGAAGAAGAGAACAAAAAAAAGGGGAAAGAGATCCGGATAAAGGAGAAAAGGTGCAAATGCAGTCAGAATGAATTTTAGTTCCGGTCTAATTTGCAACATAATTGATAATGAAGTTTGCATTTCGATTGATATTGTTAACCTTCTAACTAGTTGTTGGTGGGATGATATAATGGATTGTGGAGATAGTGGAAGCAATTCGTCAGTCTTGAGTGATATCAAGCCGTTGAAGCATCAAAGTGACTAGAAGCGAATCACCTTCTCAGATAAAAGAAGGTAAGCCCATAGAGATTGCCAAATGAGTGGCCAATAAAACTGCAAGAGCCTCACCATAAATTGCAGTACATGGAGAACTGATAAAGGAGATACATCGAATAATAGAGTCAGTAGAGTTCCTACGAACTACAGATTGAGCAGAGAAAGTATATTTAATAGCTATGTCATAATTTATTTTTAAGTAGGAAGGAGAGGGAGATCGCCAAATTCAAGAGTGGGGGCCAATTTTGTCTTCCAAGCATAGTGATGCTCCACAATATTCTTTTTTTCTTTTTTTTTTTAAACAATAAAACTACTATTCCGTGTATCAAACATAACCTTAGAGTGTGCTTGGAACCTAACTATCGAGAACAAGTACTTTTAGGTGAAAGCAAATGCATTAAAAATCTTAATTCATACTTCAACTGATTCATTCATTCATGAAACATATATAGGCCAAAAACAATTACATTTGTATATGCATTAAAATTCATTCTTAATTCTTTGAAGATCATGTTTCTAATGTACGTGCCCTTAAATACCGCATGTCACAAAGAAGATGAATTTAATTACATCCAACTTAACCAAATTAAAGATGGATCACTTATTTATCTTAAACACATTTTTGAAATAGATGTTTATTAAGGGGTTGAACGGGTAGCTCCTAGTAAGGCCAATCCCCGTTAACGTTGCCTGGGGGATCATAGTTGCAGCCAATGAATGTACCTCCACTGTCGCGCCACACTGAACTTTAGCACATGCTAGACGAACAGAGTTGCGCCATACCACCTGTGTTAGAATATAAATTAAATAATTAGATTCATCATTTCTTATATGCTAATTTAATTTTTGAAAAAATTAGTGATTTAATATATATAGTATCAAAACAAAGATTCTTAGTTAGAATCTTATTTACGGAGGAATTTGGGCTCACACGTCATGCATGACGTGTTAGAACATAAATTCATTAATTTTTCTTAACTTAAACTTTTGTAATGAGTGGTAATTTAATAACCTGAGTGTAGGGCCCGCACACTTTCCCAGCAGTGCAAGAGTTGGAGTTGTAGTCATAGCTCGACTTCTCGTCCACCTACAGCACAAGGGAAAATAAATGAACACAAAGGACATTTGTTATATATATATATATATATATATATATATATATATATATATATATGCACAGAAAGGATGCAATTGCCCTTTGTCTTTACAGAATAGTACTGACATTCTTGTAATCTACTAGGTGTCAAGCTACCAAATTGATTTGTAACGACTCACATATAAAAATAATGTGTGTCATTTAAACATATGAGAATTACATATTTTTTTTATTAAGGCTACTAAAAAACAATGTAAAAAGCATATGTTATTTCTATGGAGAGAGTCAAAGGCCTAAGTAAGTGTGTTTCCACTTACGCACCAAAGGCTACCCCCCCCCCCCCCCCCCCCCCCCCCCCCCCCCCCCCCCCGATGCTTTCACCCAGTTTTCTCCGTTCAAAGTAGCCCAAAAAGAGAGCCGATGGTGAAAGAAAGTGTTCGGAACTGGGCTTCAGTCAATTAAACTAAAATCTAAATGTGAGATTTTGAACTGCAATTTGATCATTAATAATGCTAATTGCTTGAATATTCCAACTAAATCGATGTAAGCACAGACAGACCCAGATTTTGTATGTATATATATAATATATATATTAATTAAGCTTTAGGCCAGGATTGAAATCATACCCAGTTTTTTTCCTTTCCTATTGAGACCCGTTCAACTTTCAAGCTTTTAGCAATTTATCATGCATATATAAATAGTCAAGAGTCAAACGGTTCCAACATACAGAAAATTGGAAAATTCAAGTCCAATCAAGTAATTGGTGCATATAAATACCCCATTTAATTTCCCTGACAGATTCTTCATCAATTTTTTTATTGCCATCTTTAATTGCTTAGAGAACAAGATGAGGCTTCTAATTAAATGTGCTTATTGTACTAGCAACACTGCAGGGTTATGTGCCTCCATCTTCGCCTAATTAATTCTAGTACTCATATCTCCGCTTCAACGTTCGGACAAAAGGCTTTTGCGGATCACAATTTCACTCATTTAATTTGATGGGATCATTGCAAAGGGGTTCTATACTCCATCTGTGCCCAATTTAGGCACCTACATTCCTACTTCAAAGCTCAGCCAAAAGGCTTTCGCAGGTCACAATATTGCTCGTTTGCTAAGCTCATTGCAAAAGGGTCATATCCCTCCATCTACACCTAATCCAGACACCCACATCCCCGCTTCAACGTTAGGCCAAAAGGCTTTGCATATCATAATATGACTCATTTGCTAAGCTCACTGCAAAAGGCTGAAGTCCCGACTCCCTCTGAGCCAAATTCGACCATCCCTTATACGCATATGCCATAGTAATATTGATTTCCCATGTCGTACATGCCAATTAATAGAGAGGAAATAAAGCTTGTATATCATGGGCACAGGCATAAATATAAAAATAATTAATAAAAATAATTAATTCAAAACCTCTTAACTTATAATTACTATTTTAGTTGGTGTAAGAATAATGCAACAAAAACGCTTGCCAGCCTTTAATTTCTTTCCATTTCATTTTGGAATTTTTTTGTATAAATCCTGGTATTTGCTACATACAGTACGTGTACTACTATATGTACTTGGAAATTAAGAATAAAAAGAATAAAATTCTTTTCTGTTTTTCTAGTGCATCCATGAATGTGTATTGTTTCCGTATGAATGTGTGCTGTTTCCAATATCTGAATGAAATAACAACGTCGATCTCCTAATTAATTTATTCATTTTATTTTATGCATCCTAATCATTTATAAATGAAGCTGCTTGTGTATCCAAAATCAAACCATAATATACATGCAATAGACATAACGACGAAACAAAATATGACTTAGATCGAAAACACTTTGTAATGATGATTACCCTTTTATTTCTTTGCCATCTACATTTTAAAAAATAATAATAAAAAAATAAAATAAAATAAATTTAAAATGACACGGCAGTTTTGCAGGTTAATTTACAACATTTCCATTTGTCATAAAAAAATTTCTAGTGTTTGAAATGAAGGCTTGATATACAGCTTCCACAACTAAATCCATATTCTTAACTACAGAAGAAAACCTCTTATCTTTTATAATATAATATTCCCCAATACTTGGCCTATTATGTATTTACTTATGATATTGAAGCAAAAAGTAATATTATATATACATACACGTACATGTTGATGTAGTTTGCATATGTAATAGTTTAAAAAGGTATAAGGTTCATTTTATCCTATGACTGTTTGATTTAACCTCAAATCTTAATGGGAGGGGTGAAATTTAATTGCAAAAAATTAAAAGTTTGATATACTAAATTAATTAAGACTTTTTAAATTTTGTGGAGCAGATTACAAAAGTGATGAAAGTTTTGAGGTATTAAGTCAAGTTTCCTTCTTCATCTTCTTTTTTTTTTTTTCCTGGTCAAAGAAACTCAAACTAGTTTTAAATTTGATATTGTTTTCATTCAAACTGCATATAAGACAACAAAAAATAGTTCAAATTAATTTGGGTTTCGTTAAATTACATATAAAATCAAATAAATTGAAATTTTGAGCTGATCGATTTTATCTCAAATTTGATCTAGAATTGAATTGAATCAATTTTTTGGTTCACCAAATAACCCAAGATTTAGTGGTTTGGGGTTCAATTTGTTCAGTGTGTAGAATTTAGCTTCCGGTTGTCCTGCCACCTATTGGATGGTTGGCCTGAAAATGTGTTTTAAGGTAATTATTGGGTGTGCTAGTATCTATTGCTAATTTGTGTGGTGAACCCGGCCTCGAAGGATCATGCCTAACCTCGAAAGCTCCTTAAGGCTTATATATTGAGAAGTAATCCCCCGGCTAGAATCTCATGGGCCAACCCATAACAAAGTTGGCTAAGAAAATTGGAGGGCTACTAGTGTATCCATCCTCGCTAGGCCCATAAAGTTCGTCTATCTCAAAGCCTTTTGGGTGCAAATACAACCAAGGTTCTTCGCTTCCAAAGAGCCCATAAGACTCGCCTGTCAAAAGGCCCGCCTATCAAGAGTTTCGACGATCTATCAAAATAAACCAAGATTAACAGGTTAATGAGAGGCTCTTATGTGGCTGCCATTCTATCAACATTTTGAAATAAATACATATATATGTGCCAACATATAATTGAACACTACAAGAAATCGTGTATTTCCCAGCGCCTAATATGCGCTGGGAAAGACAGATTAAACGCTGGCACAGGTTGTGCCAACGTTTGCTTGTAATGCCGGCCATAGCAGTGTCGGCATAGGTCTTCAACAGCGCATTCTGAGAGCGCTGGTGAAGCATCTGCAATGGCCGGCGTTTCCAGTGAACACTGGCCAAGATGAGGCCGGCGTTCTCTATGGACGTCGGTCTCATCTTGGCCGGCCAAAATCTGGCCCTCATCTTTGCCGGCGTTCTTAGAGAACGCTGGCCGCATCTTTGCCGGCGTTCTCAGAGAACGCCGACAGCGTCTTAGCCGGCGTTCTCTGAGAACGCCGGCTTTCTTTGAGGCCTCATAGTGGACAGCGTTCACTGAGAACGCCGGCCTCATCAGGGTTTCTGAGTGGTCTATTGAATACCGTTTGCGAGGATTCCAAATAGCGCGAACAAAAAGTCAGTAATTCCTTAGCTACATACACTTCAGCAATAGAACCTTCAGGTGCAGCTTTATTGCATACGTAACCCTTATATCTACGTAAGCACCTATATTGTATGAAGTATATAAGTATCATGTCAAATAAAAGCACAATATAATGTTAGATTGCGATATAATAATGTCATATCTCTCAAACGGATACATCGATCGATAGTGAACAGGTCCACTTAGCTTACATTCAGTAGCCAAGTGTACGAGGAGGTGCACCATTACTGTGAAAAATCTGGGTGGGAAGATCTTTTCCAATTGGCATAATATGTAAGGGATTCGGGACTCAAGTCGATCCAAATCTTCTAATCGTAGCGTTTTGGAACAAATCTCTCTAAAGAAGCTAGACAACGCAATCAAAGGTTCCACAACCTTCTTCGTTAAGGATCCACGTAAAGCAATTGGCATAAGTTGTTGCATTAGAATGTGACTATCGACGTCAAACCCACAAGACTACATTCTTCAACTTTGGCACAACGTGAAACGTTTGAAGCATATCCATCAAGCACTTTTACATTTTGTATAACCTTCAAGAAGTCCTTTTTCTCCTTCTTAGTCATTGTAAAACAAGCTACCGGCAAATATGTCTTTTTTGCAGTTCTGGGAACTGGGTGAAGTTCAGGTCTCAAACCCATTTTTTTTTAAGTCAAGACATGCTTTTAAGTTATCCTTCGTTTTGTTTTCCATGTTCAATAACGTGCCAATAATATTGTCGACCACATTTTTTTCTATGTGCATCACATCAAGATTGTGACGCAACATATTATTTTTCCAATAAGGTAATGTGAATAAAATACTCTGCTTCTTCCATATCAATTGCTTATCACAATCCACTTGAACAATATTTGGTCTTTTCCTAATAGCCTCAATGACACTGTCAATACCCTGAACTTGTCTCCATATTTCATCACCATTTGGCATAGGAGGCGGATGATCTAATTATTGGGTACCATCAAATGACCTTGCTTCCTTTCTCCACCTATGATCCATTGGCAAGAATCGTCTATGTCCCATATAGCAAAATTTATTCCCATATTTTAACCACTCAGACTTTGTATTACCCATACAACATGGACATGCAAAACGTCCTTTTGTACTCCACCCAGACACATCATCATACGCAGGAAAATCATTTATCGTCCACATCAAAGCAGCATGCATCGTAAATGTCTGATTAGAGGATACATCATAGGTTGGTTCACCAACATCCCATAATTCCTTCAACTCTGATATTAGAGGCTCTAGGTACACATCTATTTTGAAAGAGGGCGATTTTCGACCTAGAATAAGCAACGACAACATTAAAGATGATTATTTCATGCACATCCAAGGATGAAAATTGTACGGTACCATTATAACTGGCCAAGTATTGTAACTAGTGCTCATGTTGCCAAACGGATTAAATCCATCTGTCGCTAACCCAAGCCTAACATTGCGCGAGTCAAAAGCAAAATCTGGGTACTTTGAATCAAATGCCTTCCAAGCTAAGGCATCAACCGGATGCCTTAATATACCGTCATCCGTGCGCTTCTCAGCATACCACTTCATATGTAAAGCGGTTTTCGATGACATGAATAGCCTTTGCAATCTTGATTTCAAAGGAAACCACCGCAATACCTTCTTTGGTTTCCTCTTCAATTTTTGTGATGGCTCAACCCCATCTTTATTCTGCTTCCACTTTGACTTTCCACACACTTTACAGTTTTCCACATTCTCGTTGTCCTTCCAAAACAACATGCAACCATTAACACAAACCGGAATCATCTCATATCCAAGCCCTAACTCCCTCATGTACTTTTTAACCTCATATGTATTCTTTGGTAACGAGTCATCCGATGGAAGCATTTTATTCAGTATTTCAAGCAACCATGTAAAAGATTTATTAGATCATCCACCCATACACTTTAAATTATACAAGTCTACAATAGCGGAAAACTTAGTATATTCAGTGCACCCTTCATATAATGGCTTGTTGGCATCATTCAAGAAATTATAAAACTTTTGAGTCTCCTCACTGGCACCTTGTCAATCTTCGTATACACCTTCAGTTTCATCACCCATTTCTGATATAGGGCATTGACTCAAACCAGGATCTTGTTCGAGATCATGAGTGGGAAAAACCTCATGCAACATGTCACGCATCCCGCTAGAATTGTCATGTATTGGCTCCCAATGAATAGGGATGTTAGTAGCCTGACTAGAAGTAGTTCCAAGTTGTTCCCCATGAGTATACCTAACAAATCCCATAATTTATCAAATGTGCATATACCATACCCCGTACCCACGAGGTGCCATTGGCACACCTCGTACATGGGCAACGAATCGTATCATTAATAGCCCCGTTGTTAAATGCAAACTCCAAAAACTCATTAACCCCTCTAACATACTCTTCTGACCATTTATTCTCTGTCATTCAACTCTTGTTCATCTCAACTATATCAAATGCATAAGAACTAATTAACTAGCATTTAAAAGTTATACAAAAATGATTTATCTAAAGTGAGAAACAAAGAGTTCAGATAAAAGAAATATGATAATGATATTATTAAAGATACTCAACATTACCCACATGATAGACTATTGTGTATGACTTCAATGATTATGCTGAAATATGAGATTAATATTAAGGAATGGGCTTAATTTTAAGTTAAGAAGCGCAATAAAAATATAACAACATCGATATAACTTGAGGCCTAGTGGTAATAACTTACAATTTATTTTGTCACGCTTAATGTTAATTTATTCAATTTTCCTTCACGAGTTTTCATATTTCATATTTGTTAAATCTACTATGACACGAGCTCATTTAAAATTTAATTGGAACTCAATGAAATCATTATTATTTTTCTCAAATAACTATAATTATAGACTTTATACAATTTTAAAAATAATTTAACTATATATTATACACAAGGGCGAAGGGAGGGGGGTTGAGAGGGTTCAAATGCCCCTCCTCACTTCCTAAAAAATTTCCTTACCCTTGGTTTAATTTTTTTTCTATGCCTCTGACAGTAGCGGAGCCAGAATTTTAGTTCAGAGGGTCAAAATTAAAAAGTAAAGTCGAACAAAAATGGGTGAAATATATATATACCGATTTGTAGGAAATTTTTGTCATATATATATATATATATATATATATATATATATATATATATATATATATACATATACACACATTCACAAGCAATTAATTTGGTTGAACTATATAAATATAAAAGCTTATGTAGACATTTTTATTATTTAATAATAAATTTAAAAATTAATTATTTTAGAAATTTGATTACATGCCTGGAATTTTCAACAAATATAAATAGTCAAAAAAAGTATTGCCTTTTTGCACTATTTTAGTCTCTCTTTTTTTTTTCCGCTCTAAACACTTTATTTGAATTATTTAACGGTTTGAAAAAGAAAATTTTGGTTGACTGAATCTCACATATGGCAATTCTAAAATCAAAGTTGGACTGCCGAACTATTATATTCTTGAACTGAGCTTGTTTCAAATTTTGTAAAAGTCAAATTGCATCTTAGTTTAGGTTTTTTTACTTTCCCTTTTTCCCTTATGTTTGCTTAGAAAAAAAAAAACCAAAATAAAAAAAACATAATTTACGTTTTAAATTCTTATATATGCATGTGTCGGCACTAATCAGACTAATAAATACCCTTAAAAAAAAATTAGACTAATAAATAAATAAAAAAAAATCAAATCAACAAATTGCATGCGTTTTTATAACTCAACTCTCATTAAAAAAAAGAAAAAAAAGAAGAAGAAGAAACAAAAAAATCAACACGTAACTGAGCAACTTAACTCAAGTTACTCAATACTCTAATAAATGGCTAAAGTTTAAAATCCTAAAGAAACGACGCAGTTTTGTAACTCTGAAGAATCTACTACACGCGCACCTAAGAAGCCATCTGAGCCTTTTTGCTCAAATAAACGCAGCGTTTATATTTTACTTAAACACAACGTTTTGATAAAAGACTTGGAAGTGTCCACGTCATTGTCGTCTTCCTGGGTCTTAATCCCTAATATCGCTGAAACTTCTAAACACATGAACAGTAAAAGTGTGAAATAAGGAAGTAAAACACAGAAACGTAATCCTGGTCCTCCTGAAAATTTTGTCGGTAGTGTTGATGCCCTTGGAATGCCCCCCCATAACAATTCATCAAGGGCAAACTTGCCCACCTATTGCCGTGGTTTTTTTTTTTTTTTTTTTTTTTGTCTGCCTTAACTCAAACGTTTTTCATTTCTGTAAGGTAAAAAAAAAAAATACAGAGTCGAGAGGTTGAAGAAGGGTCCGGATGAAGGTGGAGGACAAGCTAACAAGTGACAAGGCAACATTATTTTTCCTTGTCTCCAAAAGGATCAGAACGCACCGTCATATGAAGTCTACAATTAAAGAGTCAAGACTCATCACTCAGCAGTCAAGTCTACAACTCTACAAATTTGAGATTATGAGACTACATAAACATTTAAAGGGACTGAGATCTAATTAACCATAACCAACAATTAACAAGCAGTGGAGTGGGGCCACAGACTACAGCTACCGCTTGGAGTCTAAAAACAAATTGTTATTCGGATTCTCAAAGCTGTGTGGAGCTGTTAGCCGTGTGCCAGTGCGTGACTATGCGTGTCAATGGTGTCATAGATTGAATGTCAAATCATAAAATACGTTTGTTTTTCTATAGCTTTGGCCTTCACTCTTCAGATCTTGTGAGTTGTGGCTTGAAAAATAAATACTACTATTATTAGGTATTTCTTCCGACTGAAAGCATTCAATCCGTTCAAAATAATTTCTATACACAATTTAGCCTTCAGGCATGTAATATACTTTTATATGGATTAAAATTAATTTTTTTTTTATTTTATTATTATTTTTTTGTTTAGATTGCTTTTTTTTTTTTATAATTATTTTTCTATTTAATTGTTTATAAACATATCATTTTTGTTTCATATTTTTAATTATATAAAATATATAATTGTAGTTGCTTGAGATTATGAAGAATAATAATTCAATTGAACTACAATCAAATTCTAAACAACATTTAAAAAGTATATCTATAAAAAAGACCTTGTCAAACATTTGATCATAATTTTTTACAAATACAATTTGAAAAACATGCCATCGTTTTTAATTAATTTTTGTTGAACTGTTTTTAATTATTCATAAAAAAAAAGTAAAAAATTATAGACTCCCTCATTTAAAATTTTAGCTTCGCCACTGTTAATACACGTATAAATAAATATTTCATAACAAATAACATATATTTAAATATAAAAAACTTACATAAACATTTTTTATTATTTAATAATAAACATTAAAACAAATTAGTATAAAAACTTCCATGGACATTTTTTTTTATCATTATTGTTCTGGCTGAAGTTTGAATTCGTGTGTGCTTTGCAAAACAAAGCAACAAAAATAACACTTGTAGTCAGAACAAAACAACAAAGCAAAAAATTAAAATAAAAGTGTCCCAAAAAACTTGAGGTATAAATACCCACTAAACTTTCTTTTCTTTTTCATTCTCTCTTTTTTTTTTCTTTTTTTTTTTTTTTTTTTTTTTTTTTTTTTTTTTTTTTTTTTTTTTTTATATATATGATTCACCGAACATGTATGAATATTAATGGCAAAGGTTTATTCCAAATGGTTTATTTCAAGTGTGTCTCTTCAAGTCTTTCAAATACACAAATTGTCAATGACAATTTGTGGTGAAGTTTGAACCACGTGATCTTCCCAGTAGTTCATATAGATAGGACTATTTCTCAACTAAAGTAGCAATCAGTTTGCAACGTGCTGCTCGAGGAAGCACAATCAACACGCCTATCAGCCACCTATCTAAGCTATTTCTGAAAGTCTTATCGCTTTATCTGATATGCATATTCAAATAAAACATAAAATAAGAAGTTCAGTACTACAAGAATTCATTAGAGATAGAAAGAGCCATCTTCTTCATTGAATCCTCTACTTCCCTAAATCAAGGAAAGAAGCTCGAGAAAGAGCCCCATTTGTATGGTTCCGCACTACTTTCATCAGTAAAGATAAAATCAAGGAAGAAAGACATAAATCATGAGTAAGAAACCGTGAAAAAAATTGCTTATAGATTGTCTTCTTAAGCCAACGTTGGCTGCTGGTATTAGTTTGAAATCTCAAGAATGAGATAGATTGAGGTGGCGGCTACACGAGACGACTGATCAAGAACTTTGATCTTGGCTTGTGATTGAGGTAGCGTTAATCTTGGCTTCTGATGTGTATTATATGTGAAAGAATTTGAAAGTTAAGATAATTTTGCAGCTTTATTGCTTAATCATTATCGGTGATACATTCGGTATATATAGAGAGAATAGTCATTGTACACAGCACGTTTCAGGAGATCGATTGAGAAAATTCAGGAGATTGAGATTCAATTTCTCATAGAACGTAATCAGAACAAAATCAGGTAGTTTCGAAATTTCAGGAGGGTGGGGACGTTTATCTAAGATTTCATCAACCCACAAATGTTATCCCAATACTTCTAACAGCGTTTTTTTTTTGGATGAATCTTCTAACAGCGTTTTGCTCCAACTTATTCCAGCGTTACCTCAACAAACGCTAAGAAAGCTCCAACTTATCCCGGCGTTCACTCCACATATGTCAGCAAAACTCACAATTATTGGCGTCCAAACAAAACGCTGCAATAGCATATCTATTGCAGCGTTTTGGGTTGGCCGCTGCAACTCAAAACGCCGGGAAAGCCAAAATTTTTTGTAGTACGTGATCTTCCCAGTAGTTCATATAGATAGGACTATAAATCGTTCTCCATTCCCAACTTCAAATGGGTCATGTGGTACGTATGAGACTTGATTAATTTCATTAGTTTTGAATTATTTGTCAAAGTAGTAATGTCGTGTAAAAGGTAATCTGTGGAGAGAGTCAAAGGCCTAAGTAATCAAGTGTGTTTCCACGTACGCACCAAAGGCAATGCCCCCCCCAATGCTTTCACCCAGTTTTCTCCGTTCAAAGTAGCCCAAAAAGAAAGCCAATGGTGAAAGAAAGTGTCCGGAACTGGGCTTCAGTCAATTAAACTAAAATCTAAATGTCAGATTTTGAACTGCAATTTGATCATTAATAATGCATGCTAATTGCTTGAATATTCCAACTAAATCGATGTAAGCACGGACAGACCCAGCTTTTTGTATACATATATATATATAGTGGCCTAAAAATTATATTTCTTATGAGCATGTGAAAGACGTAAGCTTTAGGCCAGGATTGAAATCAGACCAGTTTTTTTTCCTTTCCTTTTGAGACCCGTTCAACATTCAAGCTTTTAGCAATTTGTCATATATAAATAGTCAAGAGTCAAAGGTTCCAACGTCAACATACAGAAAATTGGAAAATTCAAGTCATTTAAGAGATTGGTGCATATAAATACCCCATTTCCCTGACACATTCTTCATCAAATTTTTTATTACCATCTTTAATTGCTTAGAGAACAAGATGGGGCTTCTAAATGTGCTTCTTGTAGTCGCAACACTGCATTTTCTTATGAGCACGCACGCATACATGTGCAACGCTCGCAGAATCTTGCATGGACAAGAACAAAAGTTGATGAGCAAAAGCCTTTTGTTAGGGTCGCTGTGGGGTTATGTGCCTCCATCTGGGCCTAATAGTGGCACTTATATCCCTGCTTCAACGCTTGGGCAAAAAGCCTTTGCTGGTCACAATTTCGCTCCTTTATTGGGATCACTGCAAAGGGGTTCTGTGCCTCCGTCTGTGCCCAATCCAGGTATCCACATCCCTGCTTCAAAGTTCGGCCAAAAGGCCTTCGCTGGTCACAATATGACTCATTTGCTACGCTCACTGAAAAAGGGTCCTGTCCCTCCGTCGGCACCCAATCCAGACACCCACATTCCCTCTTCAACGCTCGGCCAAAAGGCTTTCGCAGATCATAATATAGCTCATTTGCTAAACTCACTGCAAAAGGGTAAAGTCCCTCCCTCTTATGTGCCAAATCCGACCATTCCGTAGTCGCATATGCCAGAGTAATATTGATTACTCATAACGTACATGCCAATAGAGACAGAAATAAAAGCTCGTTTAACACATGGACTTGTACGAGCATATATATATATATATATATATATCCAAAACCTCCAACTTATAATTACTATTTTAGTTGGTGTAAGAATAATGGCAACCAAAACACTTGCCGGCCTTTCTTTCCATTTTATTTTGGAATTCTTTTGTATAAATCCTGGTATTGCTACATACAGTACTACTGTATTCTTGGAAATTAAGAATAAAATGAAGCTGACGAGATTTTTTTTTCCTGTTTTTCTAGTGCATCCATGAATATGTGTTGTTTCCGTCTTCTGAAATAACAATATCGATCTCCTAATTAATTTATTCGTTTTATGTTATGCATCCTAATCATTTATAAATGGAATAATTGCACAAATAATGGTCCTTAAGGTTGACTTAAACTACGAATCACTCTTTGTGGTACAAAAAGTTTATAAACGATTATTATGGTAAACTATAATTACAAATGACTATCTGAAACCATTTTCAGTCCACTAGATTAACGGAGTCCGTTAGTTTGTCATGTCATACTCAATAGAAAATTGACACGTGTATATTACAATAAAAAATATATAAATAAATAAAACTTAATATTTTTTTTTTAAAAAAAAAATAGAAAATAGTGAAGGGGTGGCTGCCGGTTCCCTTTGGCCACCCCTTCGATCACTATTTTCTAATTTTTTTTTAAAAAAAATATATATTTTTTAAGTTTTATTTATTTATATTTTTAATATATTTATATATTTTTTTTATTATAATGGACACGTGTTAATTTCGTATTGGGTATGACGTGGCAAATTAAACTAACAGACTTTGTTAACTTGATGGATGAAAAACAGATTCAGGGAGTGATTCGTAATTATAGTTTACCACGAGGACCTTTCATGAACTTTTTGTACCAAATGAAATTATTCGTAATTTAGGCCAACCCCAAAGACCAGTGGTACAATTATCCCTTCATAAATTAAGCTGTTTGTGTATCCTAAAGCAAACCATAATGAACATGCAATTGACATAACACCGAAACAAATTTCATTGAATAACGTATGTTGACTAGTCAGATCTTTCAGCCAACACTCAAATAATGAGAAAGAAATAGCATCATTTGGTGGGCAGTGGCAAAGCCAGGAATCTGTTTTAGTAGGGGTAAAATTAAAATAATAAAATATAATGATAAATAATATAAAAAAGTATGGTAATTACAATTCAAAATATAAATTATAACATAATATATGTATCACCAAAAATGTATCTATCAAACTTCATAAATATATACCAAATTGATGTATTAGTTAACATGTAGGCATTAATACAAACAAACAAACAAACAAAAAATAATTAAAAAAATACAAAATACAAGGTGTCTAAAATTGCATCCTAAGAGCCTTTAGAAAAACAAAATCATCAAGTATCAATTTTGAATTGAAGCTTTCAGAAATTTTCCTTTCAATGTAGACTTTTCACACTAAACAACTAATGGCCTAATGGCACATACTCTAATGATATTCTAATAAAATTATTAGCATATTTCTATAGCTATTAATCTAACAAATCAACAAATAATGTCTTAATAAAAAAAACAAACAATAACAAATAACGTATTTGAGAGTGGCAAAAATTCTATTAAAACTTGTCACTTGGCCAGTTGGCCCACTCCCAAAGTATAAAGAAAACCTTATAATAAAAAATGACAATATTGTTTTTATCAGAATAATAAATAAAAAAAACTATAACAAAATAGAAGAGTCAATAAAATTATTTATAATCACTTTGATGTCAAAAGAATAAATAAATAAACTGAATTTGACTATGGAAGTTTGAACAAAAATAAAAGGTAAAAATTATTAACCAATAAAGATGAAAGATCTTTGCAAATTGCAACAACTGTAAGTCATGTGACAAGCATTCAAAGGCTTATATGCAGAAGCTTTTTTACATTAAAAGTTAAAAGGGTAACTCTCTCCAAAGAAATAGACGCTCAAGTTTTCTCTCTGTATGAACTTTTAATTAATTTTCCATTCAGATATATATTTTATCAAACAATATATTGAGTTAAGCAACGGAGTGACCCTAGGGACCAACGAATTTTCAGTGACTATTTTCTTTATATTGGAAGTGGCCCGTCACCGGTCCGGCGGTTCAAAAAATTGCTTCAACATATACTAGCTATATATATAAAGATGATCACAGAAAGGAAAATACTGAATCGTGGTGGTATATGTTCCATTCTCAACTTCAAATGGGTCATGTGGTACGTATGAGACTTCATTAACTTCAATAGTTTTGAATTATTTGTCAAAGTAGTCTTGTCGTGTAAAAGGTTTAGCACGTACACGCCAAAGCTGGGGATCGGACCAATTTAATCTGGACAGAGGTGATTAAGCGTGTTTCTACGCACCAAAGGCAATGCGGCTGCCAAGCTGAGGATGATGTTTTCACCAAGTTTTCTCCGTTCAAAATAGCCCAAAAGAAAGCCGATGGTGAAAGAAACTGTCCAGAACTGGGCTTCAGTCAATTAAACAAGGGCTACTTTTTATTTTTTCTTCACTTTTAATTATCTTTTTCCATTCAAAATGGCCCAAGAGAAGGCAAAGGGCAGATAGTTTCAGCTGCAGGGAATAACCAAAGGAAATTCCAAAGTTGGTTGTTGAATCAAATGCATAAGTAATTCTTTGCTACGTACGTAGGGCTTACTGCCGGACAGTATGTCCAAAGTTTCAGCTGCAGGGAATAACTCTTGGAAATCTTCCTCTTAATTATCGTTTAGTTAACATTAAATTAAAAAATTTAAGTTAATAAAAAACAGTGAATTTAGTCAAATTAATATTTTACCAGTCTTGAGTCTTGACAATACTCTACGTTCATTGCACTGCATGACTTCTTTTTCACGCATGTGAAACGTACACGTAAATTTAGGATTGAAATCAAACCCAGTTTCTTTCTTTGCGACCCATTCAACTTTGAAACTCACAGCACAAATGGCCAAGACTCAAGAGTAAAACGGTTCCAACGTATATTGGAAAGATCAAGTCACACAAGTTGGTGAGAGCATATAAATACCCCATATCCCTGCAGACAGATTCTTCATTAAATTGTTTATTATTATATTTGCTAATTAAAGAAGAAGATGAGGCTTCTAAACGTTCTTCTCGTACTCACAGCAGTGCTTTTTCTTATGAGCATGCCCGCATACAACGCTTGCAGAATCTTACATGGAGAAGAACAAAAATTGATGAACAAAAGCCTTTTGTTAGGATCACTACAAAGAGATTATGTGCCTCCGTCTGTGCCTAATCCGGGCACTCACATCCCAGCTTCAACAATCAATTCAAGGGCTTTGATGGGATCACTGCAAATGGGTTATGTGCCTCCATCTGCGCCCAATTCAGGCACTAAATATATCCCTGCTTCAACAAATGGCCAAAGGGCTTTTGCGGGTCATAATATGTCTCCTTTACTAGGTTCATTGCAAAAGGGTATAGTCCCACCATCTGCACCCAATCCAGGTATCCAAGGGCGGAACCATGCACCCATGTCTTTGTTCCGGGTTCCCACAAAAATTTAGAAATGCCACAAAAAAAAAAATGACCCATTTTTCTCTCTCTCTCTCTCTCTCTCTATAAATTTTATGTATTTTTATAAAATGGATCCCCAAAATTAATTTTTACCTTGAAATTTTTTAATTTTGCCCCCCTTCTCCTAATATATTAGTTTTGCCCTTGCAGGTACCCACATCCCTGCTTCAATGCTAGGCCAAAGGGCCTTCGTAGGTAACAATTTCCCTCCTTTACTAGGTTCATTGCAAAGGGGTCCTGTGCCTCAATCTGCGCCCAATCCAGGCACCTACATTCCCTCTTCAAAGCTCGGCCAAAAGGCTTCCGCGGGTCACAATATAGCTCGTTTGCTAAGCTCACTGCAGAAGGGTCCTGTCCCTCCATTTGCGCCCAATCCAGGCACCCACATCCCTGCTTCAATGCTAGGCCAAAGGGCCTTTGCAGGTCACAATATGGCTCCTTTGCTACTCTCTTTGCAAAAGGGTCCTGTCATTCCCTCTGCGCCAAATCCGACCATCCCTTAAGGTGCGTATGCTACAGTAATGGTTCCTCATGACGTGCCAATAGAAAGGAAAATAAAGCTCGTTTAACATGGGCACGAGCATAATTTATTTATTTTTTTCAAAAAATAATAATAAATAAATGTTAATCTGAAACCTAGATCTAACGTATTTCTATTTTAGTTGGTGTAAGAATAATGGCAACAAAAACAGTTGCCAGCCTTTCTTTCCGTTTCATTTTGGAATTATTTTGTATAAAATCCTGCTATTTGCTACATACAGTACTACTATATGTACTTGGAAATTAAGAATAAAATCAAGCTGAAGATTTTTATTTATTTTATTTTTTTCCTACTGCATCCATGCATGTGTTTTGTTTCCGTCTCCTAATTTGGGGATAAAATGGAGACATGAATCCTATATACGTGTACATGTACGCATATTTGGATCACCAATATATATGATTAACTTGAAAGGTAAATTGCCCCTTCGATCAGCACCTTAATTGATTAATAGTTATAATTTTTCCCCTGCGCGCACATGTACGTACAGTATCTTCAATACATAACATTATGATCAAAATGATTGTCTTGAAACCCTAATTTGAACACCATGCATAAGTTATGAAGACAAATGGGTACGTAGTCGGCCATGACAGCTAGCCACATATAGTGTCGAGAGTCGTCGTACCACACCCGGTGCCATTTGGGGGTGGCACAAGCCAACCCATAGTCTCTCGGGGGTGGTTGTAGCCACCCCTTGCTGTTTCGTAGAGTTTTTTTTAGTAATTTTAATTGTATTCTAATTAAAGTATATGAGTTGTTACCAAACTAAATATTAAGAATAACTATTTCATTCCACCACCTTCTATTCTTAAGAATAGCTATTCATTTTTCTAATGGAATAGTCATTCTGCAAACCAAACGATGCCTAAATGTTTTACTATTCTTTTCAACCTACCAACAAAATCCTTCATTTAAATCTAATGCCACTGCCCCTCTCCTCCGCAATAGAAGCGGAGAGCGGTGCTGTTGCTTTCAATGGAGGAGTGGAGGTTGCAGCGTCGATTTTCTTGAAAGGGGACGGGGCTCGATCTGTCCATGGTTACACATATGAGTTTCTCTTAAAAGAATAGAAGAGATTATCCAGTGTTTTTGTCCAAATGAGTTTTTGGTATTACAAGCTGACTTGGCTTGCTGTTATATATTGGAGGCACAAAAAACCTGGTTTATGCCAGGTTTCTTATAAAAATTATTCTCTTTACTTTTTATTTTCAGCACGAAATCATTCAATATTGACATGTGTTTGTCGTAGGAAAACCAATTTTTTGATATAAAACCGAATTAGGATTCTCTCGAATTATTTGTTCGAATTTAAGAGAATTCGAACAGATGATCGCAAAATACCACTTATGAGACCACTGAATAAGTGGTTGGGCAGTCTAATTTTTATTTGGTCATGTGGGTCTTATTAATTGTCTCTCACAATCACTAATCTAAATTTTCTCAAATTCGAACAAATAATATGAAAAGATTTTGATGGATCAGATAAAAGCAGTGACTTAACAAATTACCTACAAAATGGGGAGCAATTTTTCTCGTAAAGGGGTTTGAAAAGGCATCATTAATTATCCTTGTTTGGCTTATAGTCATTCTGTCGAAGAAATGGTCCATACCTCAAAGAAATGGCCCATCCATGAGACTTTTCTTTCCTCGTTCGCCTCATCGATCTGGACGGATGTTCTCAATTGTTCTCTCGGGTATTTTTGTTTCGGTGAAAAAAAAAAAAAAAAACCAAAAGAAAAGCATTAAAAATTACAAATTCAAACACAAAACACTATCAAAATGGTCAAAATTATTTTAACTTTGTGTCACATCAATATATATATATATATAGACACACACACACAAGAGCCAATGAGAAGTGCTAAACTTATAAATTTTGTTTTCCAAAATTTCATTCGGTGTCAACCATGGATGAGATTTACTGTTTTAAAAAATGTGTTACAATTTTATAAGATGGTGACACATCATTTAGGAATTATTTTTGCCAAAAAAAAAAAAAAGAAAGAAAGAAAGAAAGAAAAAGAAAAGAAAAGAAAATAGAAATAGAACATTTTCCAAAGTCAATTCACTTCAAACACACTACAAATTTAGAAAAAGAGAAAATATATACCTTAATATGCTCTATGCACTCTTCATCCGTTTTACCTAATCTTTACTTGCCCAACAAGATGAGACTTTCTGAATAAAAAATTGGTGGTCGCAACATGCTAGGATAGTTCGTAGGATATGAGGTATTGGACTCTAGCTTGGATGTTGAATAAAAGTAGGCAAAGAAAGGTATTTAATTTCTTTGGGAGATAGTTGATTTTCCTGCAAATTGGGGTCAAGAAAATCCTACCAACTATAGTCTAATATCTATTACACTGACACGTGCCAAAAATATATATGTTTTTTACATACATTTTGGACTGATATCAATTTCGTAGATTGAGTTAGAAAAAATAATTTCAACCTACTGGTATGAAGAAAAAACGTACTTGGCACTTTTCTTAAAGTCCTTGCCCTCAAAGCCCAATTGGTGCGCTTACGTTGCCGAGCATTGTGAGCCCCTGCATGAGCATTGGGGCTTCGCTGGTCATCATTTAGCTCCTCCATAGGCAGTCAAGCATACCCAAATGAACGATTTTGGTGTTGTTGGTGACAATAAATAAAAGAGACCTGCTATTCCTTTAGCTCGTGTTCATCTCTTGTCAAACTCTTTTTTAAATTTACTATTAATTGAATTTGTATGACCCACGTGAAGTTAGACGAAAGATGAACACGAAAAAGAAAAATAGTATTTCTCTAAATAAAATCCATTTGAAGAAATCCATTGCTTGTGCCCATGTTATTGATATTTTTATTTCTCTTTAAATATCATACGTGTATTTGGCAATTAATTATGTTTGATATATAGACAATTAATATATACTTGAGGCGATTATAGGAAAAAGAAATATTTTCATGAAAGAATAAAAAGATCAAGGAGACAATGTATTTTCATGAAATAATATTAACTAAACATTATAAAAAGACTTTTTTTTATTTCTTTTTTCAATCCAAACAAAAAAGATAATTAATTAATAAGGCTAAGATAGAAGTTTCGTGCACAACACTTCTAGTTCCACGCACGTTCCATAGTACTACTTATCAGGTCATAAACTTCATGGATGATCTTAGCAACCATAAACGACCGACCAAGTACACACCCTGCACTCTGCAGGCTTGAACGACTAGCGTTTCAGACAAACGTTTCTATTTCTTGAACTGCATGTTCTTTCACGTCCTTATAAACGACAACAATCAAAACTAAGTAAATTAATGGCAAACCGTTTTGCTAAAACATGAACGACAAGATCTTGACACGTCACTAAAACCATGAATTGGTTGCTAATGCTATGGCCGTACGTTTTAATTCGTTCTTTTTTGTTTTCAACTTAATCTATCGATCTCTTTCGAAAATAAACTTGGAATTGAAGCTGTTTATTCAAAATCTCTCTCTCTCTCTCTCTCTCTCCAACCTAATAGCCATGCATATTCAAGTGGTGCACAAAATATTGGAAACAACTTATAGAAAATTGAATCAATGAATTTCAAAATATTTCGAATTAACCTCAATTACAGGGTTGGCAACCAAGTTACTTATATGGTTGTTCCCAAGCAAGAAAAAAAAACGAAGAGAAAAATATAAATTAAAGCAAAGGCCCATGAGAAATAAAAGTTTAATTAACAGTCGTCTCTCATTCTGCTAATCAAATGTTCATTATCGCCTTGGTCCTGAGAAGGAAGCCGCAGCAACACCCACATCATATAATATAGAGTCATGAAATGGAGCAAGGGTGTGCATGCTGCCCTACATGGCCTGCTGGCTAGCTAGGTGCAAGTGCCCGTGCTCCGTCCCGGAATATTAGTACATGGATTGGGGCCGGATGGAGTTACAGGACCCCGTTGGAGGGACTGAATAACCACGAGGCTAGTCTTCCTCAACCATTGCTCTCCTTCCAATGGCCTCGTTGCTCCAAGTTGTGGAGAAGTAAACAAAATGGTAAAAATAAGCACAAGTACTACGAAGACACTTTTCATGTGTGAGAAACCCATCTTTCTAAAGATATGAAAGGAATTGTTGTTTATATTCTCTCTTTCTTTTTTCAGTGAGTTTTGAGCTAATTTAGTTTCGAAGGAAATCGATCAGTTTTTGGGATGGCTTCGATCATGAAGGTGGAGGAGAGCTGCTTATATAGGGCTTGCTTATGTGTTTAATTTCTCTGGGTAGAAACTTTGACTAGCTAGTGCCTGCAAGGGTTTACTATTATTTCGGAGCTTGACTGATCCACGGTTTGAAGGTTGAACGGTGTTGGCCGGAATGGATCAAATCCAATAGCTTCAACGCCAAGCAGTCACATATTGTGGCCGGGGGGAACGTGGACTAGCTATGTTTATAATATTAAAAAAAATATATGTATTTTTCACGTCTAACATTTTTATAGGTTGAGTTTGATAAAGTTAAAGGACAGGTGTCTTGATATTACTGCATTCAGCTGGTCCATGATCTGGCCGGTCAAAAACATTGAAAATAAGTATGTCAACGTACGAAAACAAAGTATACTAATTAGCGGAGATTGGTTAAATTATGACCAATATATAATGAAAGCCATGACGAAAGCGGAATGTAAGGGGTCAAATGCTTGTGTCATATTTTGATAACAATAATCGGACAACTAATTAATGGTCAAATTGTTGAAAAAAAACTTGCTATATATAAACAGATCGAAGACAAAACATGTACGTATTTAAATGTTGAAGCATTCCCTTCCAACATTGATCAGATAGAGCATTATTCTTGACTTGTACACCAAGCTGATCAACTCGTGATTAAAAGTCATGCTATGTTTATTTTTGGGGTTAATTATCCTTTTCCTTTTTAAATTAAATACCACTCATTTACACTTTGCCCTCATGAACCCTAGTCACAAGTACTCAACTGCCTTAAACTTAAACTGTTATTTCTTGGCATAAATATTTTTCTTTAAACTAACATGTGAAGATCGATAGAAGAATGTTACAATATTATTAATTAAATGATTAAATCAATTATTTTTTTATCTGTTTAAGCTTTTAGGATACTTGGTGTTCGATCTAATATTTATTTGTACATCAAGTTGATCAACTCATCATTAAGCCAATCTATGTTTATTTTTGGGTTAATTACCAGTTTTCTCTCTAAACTACTACTCATTTACACATTGCCCTCATGAACCACCACCAATCACACTTAAACCGCTTTAAATTACCATTTCTTGGCAAAAATCCCCCTCATTTAGTCAAGATTGTAAAATCAAACGAAATATGTGTTTTGTAGACGGAAATACCCACAAATAGAATATACAAAAGTTAAAAACTAAATAAAAACTAATATATATATATATATATAAATTAATTAAACTTAAAAATATTTCTTTTGGTGGATATTTAAGTGAATTTAATTCCTAAACTTGGATTATTTTCGTCATTTCACGTCCTTTTAACAATTTTGGCTAACGGCCTGTGATTTTTGTAAGAAAATCGTAGTTCAAGGAAGTTGATCAGTGTGACAAGTGGTAATTCATGGGGGCATTGTGTAAATAAGTGGTAGTTTAGAAAGGAAAAAAGGTAATTAATGCATATTTTTGTGAAGTAATCGAGGGTTTTATCCTCCTCCTAATGGTACAGAGAGGAGATATACATGGAACTGTGGAAGGGTAACTTGAAACAGAGAAATTCATATGGCACAATTGCCATCCAAAAGTCTGGTTGGAATATTCCCTGTAAAATATGCACTGAGATAGAAATCACTGCTGAGCAAGTAATAATTGGTTGATTTTCTGTGTTGATTACTCTTACCAAAATGATTACAGCAATAAGAAATGAAAATTTCAATTTTGGACTCCATATCATGTAATCTCTAATTCCAATTGTTAATCATGTAACAGAGAGGTCTTACTGTCTATATCCTGAAACAGTTCAGAAATACCAAATTAACCCAAAAAGCATGAAAGGCAAAGTAATTCGGACAACTAATTGTAGGAAACTGATCCAGGACAAAAAACTGGTAGGGGAAAGAAAAATAAATGATTAACCAAATAACAAATTGCTACAAGAGAATGCTTAGGACCGACTTTTTGATGGCTGCTGTCCTTTCTCCTTAGTTGAGCCGTAATAAGTTTACATTTACTATTTAATGGTAA
This sequence comes from Alnus glutinosa, assembly GCF_958979055.1. Classification (NCBI taxonomy): domain Eukaryota; kingdom Viridiplantae; phylum Streptophyta; class Magnoliopsida; order Fagales; family Betulaceae; genus Alnus; species Alnus glutinosa. The sequence goes on from NC_084899.1 coordinate 24,689,364, forward strand.
ACTGTTGCCTAAATCCCCAGCCCACCTGATTCATGGTCTTCACGCACAAAGATCAGACCATGAATCAGTCACCATGAATTTTACAAAACAAGATCATTCAGCTATGTAAAGTTAATGGCAGAGGAAGACATTCCACCTGATCCATGGTCTTCATGCACAAAGATCACACCATGAATGAGTCTCCATGAATTTACAAAGCAAGATGGCAGAGAAAGACATTCATAAGTCGGTCAGCAATAACAAATTCCATTTTTCTTAAAGGAGATGCACGGGTCACCTAAACCCAAACTCAAGATTTGAGACTCAGATCACTTCGAAAGGGCGGCCTCCAGCTCCGCCTTCAACTGCTCTGCAGCACCGCTTTGAGTTCGAATGGAAAACGTATGAATAACTTTGTCATTGTCCATTGAAACATCAGCCTCTTGAGCTCCAATTTGATGTTCTCTAAACGCTTTGATGACTCCAGAAACAGGGTGAGCATCCAATGGGCAGCTCATTCTCACAACTGAATCCTCATGTCTTGCCTGAAAATCAATCTCTGGTGCCGAGAACTGCTTATGATTAGTTTTCTCCAGCTCCTTTTCAGTTTCCAAAACCCTGATCTTCATCTGGAGATCAGTGATATAGGTAATGGCATCACCAAGCAGAGAGGCCTTGTCCATCTTAGATATATTGGGAACAACAGCTCTTAATGCATAGAACCTCTGGTTAAGCTTCTCACGCCTCTGCCGCTCTGCTTCCACATGATTCAGTGGTTCTTCTCTCCCATTGGCAGGCTTTCTCCCTCTCTTTCTCGGTTTCCGCTCATCAAGCTGAGGTGATGATTCATCCTTAGCCAGCTCCAAACTAGAAACTCTAGATTGTGCATTAAAACCCCCAACAACAATTTGGTTTAACTGCGGAAGCAGTTTTGCTTCATTATCATCACTTCGACATCCATTAGAAGAATTTCCATAAACATGACTGGTACCTATTGTTTGTACTTCAAAAGTATCTGAAGCAAAAGCTGAATCATCTTCCACCTTAGGGGAAAAGTTTATATTGACTGAGCAGGATTTTGTACCGCCTAGACTAAGTTCACGTCCAAAAATCCTTGGAAACACCTTTGACTGTACAGAGTTAGATTCCCCAAATATAGTTGTAACCATATCCAAAATATTCTGTTCTTCAGGAATTGATTTGGTAGAACCAAACTCAACAACTCCAGATTTCACAGGTACAAACACCACAGTTTGGAACCCAGCTGGCCTCGCAAGGAATGACCTCTGTTTATAATGATGCAAGCAACTAGGCACATCTGAAGCCCAAATTGATTTACCTGACGCATATGACTCCCCAAGGCCACCTGATGAATCACACTGAAAGGGAAAGTACATTGAGGTGAGGTAAAACATCTCAACATCCAAGACCCCATCTAGCCTTGTTGCAAAGTTATCCTCATCCGACCTACCAAAAGACGCATGAAGCTTCTGGAGCACCTGCTTCTTCACCTCCTCTTTCTTCTCAATTCCCTCAAAACTGCCATCCCCACTTCTATTCCCAACTCCAGCTCCCCCGCCTTTTGGGCCTCGGCAGTGTCCGTCGCCCCAAATTAAGGCAGACCTACCAGATTTCAAGTTCACAACCCGCCAGAAAATTGCATAATTCCAATTGGAACCTTCAACAAGCTGGCACAAGCCCTGCTGCACACCCAATTCATCGCGCGGGGTAACTAAATCCGACAACACATTCTCAGAAGCCGATGAGATCAAGAACTCACACGCTTCTGTACCCAGCACTGACTCCACCATGGCTCTATCTTCTCCATTCACCCAAAACTTCTCACCCATCTTACCCCTTCCACAATTATCTTACTCAAACACCAAAATTCTCAAACTAACTAAACAAACTTCACAGAATTCAATTGCACCGGATTGAATAAATACACGTAAGGCCTCCAAAAGAGAAATCTATGTGTTAAATTTCACAAACACTGCACTGGGATCAAACAAATATCCAAAAGTCGGGTCTATCCAGATGGAAGATCTTTGCCCCACATCTGTTGACCAAAATTATCGGTTTCTTCTGAAGCTTAAAAGCTTCTCAAATCACAACACCGCACTGAAAGTAAGCAGATTTCAGAAACTTCTCTCTACCCATTTAGCAGATCTTTGAAACTATCAATTAAAGAAACTAATCAGTTCCCTCTGAAGCTCAGTTCTCACTTGATTCACAAATTTTACCCTGAAAGCCAACAAATTTCAGGAATTCACGCATACCCTTTTAGCAGATCTTTGAAAAAATCCCAAATAAAAAAATTTCAGTACGTTTCAAAGCTCAAGTTTTAGAAGTAGCAGAAACAGTTTAAAAGACTCAGAAAGGTTCAAACTTGGAGAAATAGACTTTACCTGAAAATTAACACGGGGTTTCCCCTGTTGTCGATGTTAAGCTTCAAGATCCTCCAGCGTCACCTGACGACCACAAACACAGCAGACAAGGAGCTCGGTTTTAGCCTCAGATCTGAATGCGTATTCTAATCCCACATGGCTTTTCGTTTCTTTCCTTTTTATTTTATTTTATCTTTTTTTTTTTTGTTTATTTTTTCTTTTTTTTTTTTTTTTTTTTTTTTAACTTTTTGTTCTTGTTTTCTGGGATTTCGCCAGATGTGAAATCTTGTTTGGCATAAATTAAATTTAAAGTTGATGCGAAGAGAAGACATATACGAAGCCAAGTTGACATGTTTTTAAAAAAATTTAAATAATAAAAAATTATATAAATGATTAGATGTATAAATTTTAAATCCAATATTGAATGTGAGAGTAAAGAGGACTGTCGTTTAGTCCTCAATTTTTTTTTACAAAGTTTTTCTTTAATTTAGTTTATAAAATCATTATATGTGCTTTAAAATATGAGAATCACATATTTTTTTAATAAAATGATTCGCTACCTTTCAAGATATGATCTTCTGTTATTAAAAGACACAACTTTTGACCATTTTTCTTTTGTGGCAAAGTGGTCACCTAATTAGTTTCACAGAATTTTTTTTCTTTTTTTTTTTAAATAAAAAAAAAAAGTAAAAGTAAAATTGTCACGTAAGCAAAAGTGGTCAAAAATTATGTCTTTGGTGGCAATGTATCATATTTCACTCTTTTAGTAATATTAAAAAAGTATACATGTTTAAGGCACACATTGTAAATTTGTAATTTTATAAATTGAGATAAAGAAAAAAATTTCAAATAAATTTAAAGAAAAACTGTCCTTTATTTTAGATAATAAGGTCTTTTTTCCTCATATAATTAGAAATTCAAACAAGGATAATTAAGAAACAAAATTTTAGTGTTAGAAGATGAGAAAGTTATCTTTATGTAATTTATTATAGTCTTAGTGTACATATATAAGATAGATCCAAAAAAAAAAGAGTCATATCTATGAAAAGATAATGTTGTACAAATCAAGAACTGTGTTTCTTTTTCCCTCTATTTCTTTTCTCTCTTTTTGGGTTTGACGGGATTATTAATTACCCAAAAAAGGTATGATTACAATTCCCAACCTTAATTAAAATGGTAAAGGCAACAATCTGTGCCAGACTCTTGGATTGTGTTGGAATCCTAGTAGTTTTAAGATAAGATTTTTCTAATGCCTGTTTTCCTGTAAAGATTGTCCGATCTTCAGATTGCGAATCCTAATTATTTTAAGATACATATTTTTTGCCACTAAATAAAGTTTATGGCAATAGGCTTGCTTATATATAAAGACAACATTATATTGTATTCTCTCCTCCTTTGTATTGATTATATATATACACATTGTATCTTGGAGATAGTTTCAGGTTTTATATAAATTAAGAGAGGCTGAGGGAATGATATTTTTCCTTAATACTAATTAAGAAGAAACATCGTTGTTATTTTACGTGAACGTAAACAATTTTGCCAAATCACGTTATATTATTGTGCCTTGATTCTTGCTTTTCTTCATCTTTCTTTGATATTTTTCTTATACGTGTACTACAACTTTTAGCAAATCGAATGGCACGATGAAAGAGAATGATCGAATCTAAATTAAAACTTAATTATGAGTTAGTACAGATCATTGGCATTCGCTACTTTTGCTAAAGCTCTAAATTTTGCTTTCATTTCAATTAAAATATTTCACGTGTTATGTCTTACTTATTAAAAAAGAATTTAAGTTTACACGTGAATCGAAATAGAGGTGTTTGAATATTAATTAATCCATTAAATCAACCATTTTATACAGGCTTAAACATAAATAGTGATTTATCTGGAAGAACAAAAATTAGAAATAATGACATTGTAGCTTAAATGCTTAATATAGCTAACTAGCCTTACAACGATCTGGCAATGGTACAATATATATATCAAGCTTGAAAGTGAAAACTACTTAATTACAGATAAAAAGACAACATAAAACAAATCTTAGGCACAACATTATTTATGTGCGGGGATAATTTTTCTTGCAACTACAACAAATGTTGTGATCATATGACGACTCTAGGATGATGATCGATCACCGGCCAGCTAAATTAAGCACCATGCATGTTGATTACTTGTTGTGATGCCCCTTACCTGGTGTTGGGATGTATGTGGTAGGATTACGCACCGAAGGTGTCACCGGAGTATGTTGATAACGGGAAAATGAAGCCATTTTTGCGCCATACTTTGGCTTTGTGCCACCCAGTGGCCTCGTGGCCTCAAGAGGCTTGGCCATGAAAATCAAGAACAAAAACATCACTACTGTTGCAGGTATGGAAATGTTTCTCCACCAAAAGTACATTTTTTTTTTTCTTTTCTTTCCTTTCAACGAAGAAGCTAGAAATGGTTGTATTGCAATTAAGAGCAACTTATTTGATCAAAATTTGGTGGGGAAGTATATATCAAGCTTCATCACATATATATACACTAATACACACACAGATGAAAAGCTTGCGTTATTTCTGGGAAGAGAGCTAGCTAGACTCCGGAAACGTGTTCAAAAGACAATCTCTATCAGAGAAATTTTGCAGAAATGAAGGTGAAATTCATATACATTCTGTTACCCCGGCCGCGCGCTTAATTGATGCCCATGCTGGCTAACATGAAGTCTTCATTTCACATTGTGATTTCAATTGTTTCGTGAAACAACTATTCAACAAAGGAAATTACTGCAACATTCACAATATATAACATTTTCCTAATAATATAAATAGCAAAAAGACCTTCCCATTAATTCGATCTGTGCAGTGCTATGAAAAACACATAAAACGGCAGGGCAGGAAGTTGACATTTTTGTTTTGCATGCGAATGTCAAAAGCTCTAAATGTCTACCCCGGTCAATATTGTCAACCAGTACCTGTCATCGTTGATGCAAGTTCATGGTAGATACTAGGTTGACAAACGCGTTGGACTTCTATATATATACTCATCCCTATTCCCTGTTGCCACGTACATGACGCAAGCCTTGTCGTGGGCTTTGTTCACCATCTTCTTCCACGTCAAAGCATGCACTTCGTGCTTAATTAATTAGCTCCCAGTGGTATTCCAGCTTGCATATATGTGAACTTGTGCAGCAAATTGCGTATGATTTTCATGGAAGCTAGCTATGTACGTGATCGAAGGGCGCTGTAAGCCTGTAACTGTAAATATTGTTACCCGAAATGACATAGTAATTGTTATATGTACTAATTAAACAGGTGGAAACTGCAAATTAAGTATTTCATTTCTAATTGACAATCAACTACATTAATCCGTCTAATGGAATCCAGACACCTCTTCAATTAATATACGTTTAAGTTTTTGGGTGAAATGCAAATATGTGGAAATGGTAAAAAAACCGTATGGAATAAAGTCCAGACGGTTTAAAAACGTCTAGAATTTTTTGTCAGAAATTCAGATTCTGGACGGTTTGGCCCAAACCGTCCATAATTGATTCATGATGGTTTTGCCCAAATCATCAAGAATTAATAATTTCTTTTTTTCTTTTTTATGATTTATTTCTCTTCTTTTTCTATTTCGATTTATTACTTTATATATATATATATATATATATATATATATATATATATATATATATATATATATATATATATATATATATATATATATATATATATATATATATATATATATATATATATATATATATATACCACTAATAATATAATGATATTATTTTCATTTTCCACCTCATACGGTTTATTTGCCCAATCGTCGGACTGTCGATTTCTTGTCCATGGCTGTCGAATCGGTGGCTAGGGTTCGCCGACCTCGCTCACCATTACTCTCGCTGCTACTGGGGGCTCTCCAAGCCTCGACTCAAGTACTGATAACTCAAATTTTTCCAATTTTTTGTTTCCGAATGGTTTTCCGGAGTTTCAGTTATGGAGTCCACGAGATCGGGCTTGGCCGGGTTGACAATAGAGAGGACGACGTCAACGGCCAGCGGAGCGAGGAGAGTGGAGTATTGATTGACAACCTTGCTGTTGAGGGAGGTGCTGGCAGACATGACGAGAGAGTCGCGGTCGGAGACCTTGACGGGGACGGCCATGGCCGTGCAAACTTCAACTGCCTTGGTGGCTGCCTTGTGGAGGTGCCCTCGCTGACCGCAGAGTCCTGGGACTTAGAGAGCTCGACGAGCGGCCGGCTGGATCGGAGGACCTCCATCTTGTTGTGCAAATGGAGGTTTAAAAAAACTATTATTGTAGCAGCATGAAGGCGCTAGGTCATAGATCAGTGTGCATTTCTCCAAATCTATTGAAGCCGTCGATAGCGAAAATTCAATGGCCACGATCAGTACTTCACAAGTTTTGAAAACCCCTTTGGTACATTTAGGGACGATTTATCTCGTCTATAAATGTTTTTAATTCCTGGCGCTTTTCAAAATAGTGTCAGTAAAAATTTAGAGACGATTTTGGACAAAACCGTCTCTAAATGTAAATTTCTGGACGGTTTGGTTCAAACCATCGATGAACTTATAGAGAGTTTGAATAAAATCGTCTGTAAATTTACATTTTCAGACGGTTTGTTTCAAACCGTCTGAAATTTTATAGATGGTTTAATCAAACCGTCCATATTAAATTTTTTACATATAGTTTTTTTTTTAAAAAAAAAAAAAAACCGTCTAACAATTTAATTCTAGATGGTTTTAGAAACCATCTAGAAAAAAACCATCAAGAATTCATCTTTTTTTGTTTTTGTTTTTTTTTTTTTTTATGTAGTGGCAGGTATGAGTGGTGACAATTAATGGACTCTTTTTCCATGAGATTGTTCGATTTTTACAAACTCATACGGTTAGAATAATATTAATTAATTAAATTAATTATTTCTTATTGGTTTAAGTTTTTAAGACAACTAAGTTTTTTAACATGGTATTAGACTAGTAAAAGTCCTAAATTCGAAGCACTTTTTCTATCTCCATCATTCAAGCATATTTTATTTCAATTAAATATTTTTACGTGTTGGACCTTACTTATTAAATAATAGTATGTGTTTGAGCCCATATGTGAGTGAGTGAGAGTATTACAATATTCATTAAATGATTAAATCAACAATTTTCTATAAGTTTAAGTTTTTGAGATAATTGGTAATTTAACGAAAACTAAAGAGGGAGACGAAAAAAAAAAAAAACTAATTTTTTTGCCCAGCTAGTATAAGAATTTTCTTTCTTACTGGCATATTCTATCTAATTTGGCTAATTAATCAATTATTTATGTGTGTTAAAATTTTTGTTTTCTATCTATTATTTTTGTTCCCAAAGCAAAAATATTAACAAATAACCAAAACAAAAAACAAAAAACTCAAAATTTTATTCACCTTTATATATATATATATATATATATATATATATATATATATATATATATATATATATATCACATTAAAACACTGTTTCAAAAAAAAAAAAAACAAAAACAAAAAAATCTTCCTAAACAAATTAATAAATATACTTAAATTTTTAGGAGGGGAGGTGGATGGTATTTTTTTTTTTTTTTTTTCCTGTGAATGTCTGGTTTTGGCTCTCGAGTTCAACTGTTCACATCAGGAATAAAGTCGAGATATGGACTTGCCAAGAATTTTGCGTCCTTGACTATATACTAGGAGAAAAAGTAAACGTTGAGCTACCCTTGACATAAATAAGGGACTGCAAAGTTATATAGAAAGATGACAATAAATCATTATATATATATAAGATGGAGATCACCTTGCTACATAAATAAGGTGTTGAAAAGTTGGAGATCATAAGGTCAAAACCCGTTTGGTAACCCTTTCTCCTTATACTTGAGGGGAATCTTATTTTTAAGTGGTAGTAAAAAGTAATTAATGTGATATAAAGTAGAAAAAGTTTTTTTTTAAAAAAAAAAATTGTATTGTAATACTTTTTTAGAGAATTAAAAAAAAAAAAAAAAGGAGGTTACCAAATGGGCCGGCAGTCGCACTCCCTATTCCTCGAATCTTGTCAACGGTGTCGCTCTTTCCACATAATCGATCAGCAACTTTACGAAGCTAAATAAACCGTACATATTCTTAAACAAGCTAGCGGCCCTCCATATATATGTCAAAAAGAAGAAAGCAAAATACGTCTTTATGTCAAATCTTTATTTTCTTATCCATTTGAAAGTACTATAATATTAAACGGGTAAAAAAAATCATCTATATGCTTTAGTGAATATTTTCTATAATATAATTTGCATTGTTAGGGAAAATATTAGTTTATCAAAGCCCATCAAAATCATTTGGGCCCAATCAGTTCAACCAACCCGACCACCCGACCCAGATAGCCTACCCGGATACCTCGTAACACCCGAGGCCGCGAACATCTCAAGATTACCCGAGATTTAATGGACACGACGCACGATACATAACTAGATCGTGCACTTGAGATAGACGGTCGTGGAACCCGAAATGTTCATGCACCTGAGGCCACGTCTTCTTCAACTATCGATCCCCGCACAAACCGGGAACAATCCTAGCTGCTCCTCAATCACTTTAAATACCAAAATCTCTTCAGATATTAGGGCACACTCAATCTCCTTAACATTACTCTGAGTATTTACTCTCAAATAATACACTTACTTAAACATCGGAGTGGGATTGTCGGCATCCCCCGACGCAGTTTTTACTTGCAGGTTTGGAAGAAAGAACATATCGGCGAATTATTGATCGACATGTCACCTACTGGAATACTGTCTCAACATAATTATTTCCCAACTCATAGTGAAACGAATGGAAGGTCCGAACCGACTGATGTTAAAAAGGGATCAATGAGTTGTAGTTAGAGGTGAAATGTCATTAATAATAGAGTTAGAGTTCGAACTAATAACTTATGGTTAATTATGATATCATGTTAAGTGATTACATCTTATCTCAAAAACTTAAGCTGATAAAATCAAAAAAATAAAAATCATTTAATTAATATTATAACATTTAATTTTCATAAAATTCCAATAATAAAACTTAAATAAAAAATAAATAAAATTGATCATGAAGAGTCACTCAATGTATGCATTGAAAATCAAGACAGTACGTTACACTGCAAACCCTCGGGGGGCTATGTTTGGATAAGGATCGGATTTTAAGGTGAGAGTTTACTTAAAGTTATGGTTTAAGGACTTGTATTGTTAATTTGCAATGCCCCTTACCTGGTGTTGGGATGTTTGTGCAAGGATTAGGCGCCGAAGGTATCACTGGAGTATGTTGATGACGGGAAAATGAAGCCATTTTTGCGCCATATTTTGGCTTTGTGCCACCCAGTGGCCTCGTGGCCTCAAGAGGCTTGGCCATGAAAATCAAGAACAAAAACATCGCTACTGTTGCGGGTATGGAAATGTTTCTCCTCCAAAAGTACATTTTTTTTTTCTTTCCTTTGAACGAAGAAGAAATGGTTGTATTGCAAGAGCAACTTTCATCATATATATATATATATATATATATATACACACACACACAAAGTTGAAAAGTGATGGTGTTTGACGTTTTGCGAAAATTGGTAGTGGACAAAAACGAGATGACGTATATACATATATCAGACGCTGCATGCTGGCCACGCCGACCATAACACATATCCAAATATACGTTTATGCCCTGCCTACAAAAACAAAATCAAGTATGCCCGTATTAGTTGCCTATATTGAATTTTGGATCAAAGTTACATAAATCTTTCACAAATATTTTATAAAGTTGGGGTGGCAACTTAATTCTAATAGATCTTGAATCAATCTTTGTTTAATAAATAAATAATTATTAGAAATTGTTATATCTGTTTTGTGAGATGTTTGTGTAGTATACAATGTTATTCTAAATTTGTGTAATGAATTATATCTCCCAAAAATGTTTTTTTATTTTTTTGTTTTTATTTTTTGTAAAAAAAATTGGAGTATAAATCCAAAAGGTCTACTCATTATTCTGTTATCAACAATCCTCATCTTTTTTTTTTTTAGTTTAATTTTATCTTCCTTTCATAGTTAGAATGTCTTGAAAGTGTCTCATATTGCCAACTTTCGTGCACGTTGTTTAACTAAGTAGGTTGTTTCCAATCATGTTTTTGGAAATATTCTCCTAATTATATCCCAACTCATACGGATCGATGAAGCTCGGGTGAAACGAAGTGAAGGTCCAAACTGGTTGGTGTTGAAGAAAGATCGATGAGTTGTAGTTAGGGGTGAAATGCGACTAATAGTAAATAATATGATGAATGTTAACTTTATTAAGAAGCAAATGATGAGTGAATTGTAGAGTTAGGATTCGAACTAATGACTTATGGATAATTATGATATCATGTTAAGTGATCGATCACCTTTTATTTTAGAACCTTAAGCTGATAAAAAAAAAATTAATCATTTAATTAATATTCTAACATTTAATTTTCATAAAACCGTAATAATAAAACTTAAATAAAAATTGATCATGAAGCTAGGGTCACTCGTTGTATGCAGTGGAAATCAAGACGTACATGCAGTACGTTACACTTCAAAACCTCAGGGGGCTGTGTTTGGATAGGGATCGGATTTGAAGGTGAGAGTTTACTTAAAGTTATAGTTTATTGACTTGTATTATTAATTTCCTTGTTCGAGTTCATAGACTTATTTAATTTCACGCTCGAGAAAGATATTTTTATGGAAGTTCTTCTACCAATATTATAATTCCTATAGTACTTATACAATTCCTATACATTACCGTACGTCTTTGTCACGGAATTTAGATCCATGAAATTGATGTTCTCATTAATTTGAAGGACGTAATTCTGATTTTTTTTTTTTCAGAGTTGTTCATCCAAATACAATGGTAGAACTTACTAATGCATGTGAGAATAATTAATTAAGAGGGAAAAAAAAGCAGTAGTACTAGATATATTAATATAAGTAATGCTAAATCTACAATTGGTTTATAACTCTTTTACAACTCGTTGATCATCTCAACATGTGATTAAAGTAATGTCCGTCATTATAAATAAAAAATAAATACCCTCAACGTGTCAACTTACAAGTAATAAAAAAGTTGTAAACTAACATTTTTCTACTAATATTCCATATTTAAGCCACTTTAATCCACCCGAAACGTAGTGGCTAAACCTGTTTATTGGGATAAGAGTTACAAGATGATAAATTATATTTATTGTTGTTAATGTAGAAGTAGAAGAGACTTGTAACGTTTAGACTATTTTCTCTATAAATAGAGTCATGTATACAGGAAAATAACTTAAAGAAAGATGTAGTCAAGAAAAGACTTTGACATGTGGATGTAGGTCATAGATCGAACCACTTTAATTGTGTGTCTCTCTTTCTTTTTCTCAATTTTCCCCTAAATTATGTGATCTTATTATAATATTGTTTAAGTTGCTAATTAAGAATTCACATTTCTCTTTGCAAAGATCTTAATGGTTTAATGCAAGAATTTTGGTGGAAACGTTTATCTAAGTCTTCTAAAATTCCCTGGATGAGCTGGGATAGAATGACCTATGCAAAATCAAGTGGAGGGTTAGGTTTTAGAGACCTTGTCCTTTTTAATCAATCCCTCTTAGCCAAACAAGGATGGAGACTTATTCAGCACCTTTCTTCCCTTGTTCTCTTCCCTGGGCTCTAGGGTTTCTTTTGTTTGGAGGAGTCTTTTCCAGGCTAAGAGACTATTACATCTGGGAGTTCTTTGGAGGGTGGGTAATGGGTCTTCCATTAGAATTTGGAAGGATAGATGGATTCCATCCTCCTCTTCTCATTTGGTTATCTCTCCTGTTGGTGGTTTGGGACAAGAGGCCGCAGTGTCAGATTTAATAGATAGAGAGATGGGTTGTGGGAATTCAAACATTATCTCTAAGAATTTTCTGAAGGAGGAAGCTGAAGCCAATATGAACATCCCTTTGAGCCCCAATTTGCCTCAAAACAAGATTATTTGGATTGGGCCAAAGTCGGGTATGTTTTCTGTCAAAAGTGCATATCACATAGGAAGGGTTCTTAAGGAAGATCCCAGAGGACAGTGTTCTTATGCAGATAGGATGCCTGATATGTAGAAGGATTTATGGAATTTGAAAATTCTAGGAAAACTGAAATTGTTTGCTTGGAGAGCTTGTCAAAACCTCTTGCCTACTAGAGATAATCTTTATAAGAGGAAAGTGATTCAAGACCCTTCTTGTCCTTGTTGCAGTTATGCAATTGAAACGGTTATTCACTCTTTGTGGTCTTGTCCGGCAGCAGAAGATGCTTGGGGAGATCATTTTTCTTGTTTTCAAAAATGTAGCTCTTTACATATAAGTTTTATGCATCTATTGGCTTATTGTTTTTGAAAATATGATAAGGAAAAGGTGGAGCTACTGCTTGTGGTTGGAAGGAATATTTGGTTAAGAAGAAATTCTCTTCTTTTTGAAGGGTGTTTTCTTCCTCTGAGAAGAATTTGGCAGGAGTCCATTTCTTTTTTGGAAGATTACAGATTGTACATTCAGGGAAAGGAGAATGATGCTAGGGCTTCTAGTGATGTGGTTCCTTCTATCCCTGAGGTTTGGTGTCCCCCTCCTACTAACTATTTCAAAATTAATTGGGATGCATCCGTTGATTCAAGGAGAAATTGTATTGGCCTTGGTTTAGTAGCGAGAGATAGTAGGGGAGAGTGCGTTGGTGCAAAATGTGTTTGCCTTTTTGTGAAAGGTGATTCTAGAATTGCTGAATCTCTTGTTACACTTCATGCAGTATTTTTTAGCAAATTTTTGGAGTTAAGGGATGTTATTTTTGAAGGAGACTCTTCTCAGGTAGTGCCAGAAATAAATTCCTCTCCCCCTCATTTGTCTAAAGCTGGACATATCACATAAACTATTTTATCGGATCTCAAACATCTTCACTCTTCCACCTTTGTTCATGTTAGAAGAGCTTCGAATGAGGTGGCTCATGTTTTGGCCAGGGAAGCTGTGCTGAAAAATCTAAATGTCTGTTGGATCAGATTTTCCTTGTTGTATTTAAGATCTTATTGTTAGGGAGAAGTCTTTTTTTCCTAGATCATTTGATGGGATCATGATGTATTTGATAGTCTTTGCAATGAAGATTTGTTTCTTCTTTGTTTCAAAAAAAAAAAAAATCGGGTTAAAGACATATTTGATACTTATGGTTTAAAAACTTTATTTTTTTGTATCTCAGTTTCATTTCGCTTCATAGATAGTACCTGAGTTTTGAGAAAAGACTGACTTAGTGCCTCCGTCTATTTTTCCGTCCAAATTTTAATGTTCTGCCACGTTTTAACCTCTGAGGGTTGACACATGTCACAATATAAAAAAATAAGAGAAGTCAACCACCCCCTTGAACGGTTTGGGGGTGGCCAAAGAAAATCCGACCTGAGATGGCTGAACTACCCCTGTGGCCCTTGGGGGTGGTTCGGCCACCCCTAAGGGCCAAAACCCCATCTTCAATTTTTTTTTCTTTGGCCCTTGAGGGTGGTTGAACCACCCCTTAAGCCCATGGAGGTGGTTCGGCCACCCACTCTCAAGAGCCAAAACCCTCTTCTTCAAATTTTTTTTTTCCTTGGCCATGAGTGGCTGAACCATCCCCATGGGGATTGTTTGGCCACCCCAGACTGGTCAAGGGGGTCTTAGCCACCTCTCTTATTTTCTTCTTTCTTTTCTTTTCTTTTCTTTTTTCATTTTTTTTTTCATTTTTTAATAATTTTTTTTTTTATTTTGTGCCACGTGCCAACCCTCGCTACAAAAAAATTAGATTTTAATAACCTTGCTTTAATAACATGCAAAACCCATTTCTACATTACTAAAGTGTAGTAACCTTACTTTAGTAATGTTATTTTCAGGTTACTAAACCCATAGTTACTAAAATAATTTTAGTAATGTGGAAATTGTCACCACGTTACTATTTAATGTGGAAAAATTTGCACGTTACTAAAATTTTAGTAATGCGCAAAAGTGTTGCACGTTACTAAATAGTAACGTGCTACATTTGCGCGTTACTAAATTTTAGTAGCGTGCAAAAGTGTTGCACATCACTAATTTTAGTAATGTGCAACACTTTTGAACGTAACTAACTTTTAATAAAAATAATTTTTAAAAAAATACACGTAACTAAAGTATATAAAAAATAATTTTAAAAAAATATTATTATTTTTAGTAACGTGTGTTCACGCGTACGTTACTAAAATTATGTAAAAAAAATTAAAAATTAAAAATGTTTACCCCCAATGCACGCCCTTCATCTCTCCCTCCAGCTCTGATCCGACCATTTTTTCAGTGCTCCTCACCAAGCAAACCGTTCGCAAGTCCACCAGAGGCAAGGTTCGGAGGAAGCAATTGGCCACAAAGACTACCCGGAAGTTCACTCTGGCCACTGGCGGAGTGAAGAAGCCCCACATCTCCATCCTTGACCCACAGGGGAAGGACTGGACGGAGAGGGTGGCAGCCATGTACTAGGTCTGACCGGAGTCGATCTTTCCGACGGGGATGAACATGAAGCCGACTTGGGAGCTGGAGTCGCACAAAACGAAATATATTTCAAAAAAAAAAAAAACGAAGAAGATGAAGTATAAGAATTTAAAAATGACCCACCGAGATTGCACAGCTGATAAAACTTCTAGGCATCTGCAAATTCAACCCCAAAGAAACGTATTAACAAAATTTGCAAAAAAAAAAAAAAAAGAACAGAAAAGAAACGGAAATCCACAAAGACAAAGGAGAAGAAAGGGGAGAAGAGTAAGGTACCTTTTCTTTTTTATTTCTCTTTAAAATTGTAGCAGATTTCAATAATTGCAATAAATAAACCAAAATCTGAAACAAGGACGAGAGAGATGGAGCTGAGATATGTCACAAATTTTTTTTTTAAAAAAAAAAAAAAAAAAAAAAAAGAACAGAAAAGAAAAGAAACGGAAACCACAAAGACGAAGAAGAAGAAGAAAAGGGAGAAGAGTAAGGTACCTTTTTCTTCTTGTTTCTCTTTAAAATTGTAGCAGATTTTAATAAATCAATATCTGAAACAAAGACGAGAGAGAGAGAGAGAGAGAGAGAGTCAGAGAGAGAGAGAGAGAGAGTAAAGAGAGTACACAGCTATTTAGAAAGAAACAAAAAAAAATTGAAAAAACAAAAAAATATGAAACTTTTGGGTGAGACGCGCGTGGGATTTCGTGTCCCGTGTGCACCCCCTTTCCCCCCAAAAGGCTCAGTCATGAGCTTTTTTGTTTTTTAATTATTTTTTTTGTGTGTGTATATATATATATATTGGTTTTTTTTCTTCCTAATTTTCATTTATTTATTTTTAAAGAAAAATTATTTTTCGTTTGTTTTCTTTTTTCTAAAAAAAATTGTTTTCATAATTATTATTTATTTTTTTCGTTTGTTTTTTTAAATAAAATTCCTTTTCGTTTTTTAATTTTTTTTTTGCTTTTCTTTAATTTTTTTAAATTTTCTTTTAAATAAATTTCTTTTTAATTTTTTTTTTCGAAAAATTTGTTTTTATAATTTTTTTTAAAAAAAAATTAAGTTAATTTTGGGTTTTAAAAAAAAATCGTTCTTTTTTTCGTTTTTTTTTTTTTTAAAAAAAAAATTTCGCTTTATCTTTAATTTTAATTTTGTTAATTTGTTTTTTAAAAAATTTATTTTTATTTTATTTTTTTTCAAATTTATAGACATTTTTGTCTTATTAAAAAAAGACATTTTTGCCTTATATAGTATGTTAAACTAACATATTAGATCATCCGAGATCAATCATGGTAGATCATCCGATCAAGATAGATCAATAGGATCGATAGATCATTCATTCGATCATTAAACTATCGATAGATTATCCGATCAATCATGGTAAATCATTTAATCGATAATAATAGATCAATAGGATCGATAGATCATTTGATCGATTATGGTAGATCATCCAATCGATCATGATAAATCAATTGGATCGATAGATCATCTAATCGATCATGATAGTTTAATAGGATCGATAGATCATCCAATCAATCATGGTAGATCATCTAATCGATCATGATAGATCAATAGGGTCGATAGATCATTCGATCGATCATGATAGATCAATATGATCAATAGATCATCCGATCGATCATGATAGATCAATATGATAGATAGATTATCCGATCAATCATGGTAGATCATTCAATCGATTATGATAAATCAATATGATCAATAGATCATCCGATCGATCATGATATATCAATATGATCGATAGATCATCCGATCAATCATGGTAGATCATCTGATCGATCATGATAGATCAATAGGATCAATAGATCATCCGATCAATCATGGTAGATCAATAAGATTGATAGATCATCCGATCAATCATGGTAGATCATGCGATCGATCATGATAGATCAATATGATCGATAGATTATCTGATCCATCATGATAGATCATTCAATCGATCATGATAGATCAATAGGATCGATAGATCATCTAATTGATCATGATAGATCAATAGGATCGATAAATCATCTGATCCATCATGATAGATCAATAGGATTGATAAATCATCTGATCCATCATGATAGATCAATAGGATTGATAGATCATCCGATCGATCATGATAGATTAATAGGATTGATAGATCATTCGATCAATCATGGTAGATCATCCGATCAATCCTGGTAGATCATCCAATTGATCATGATATTAAATTGTTTCCAAAACCAAGGTACCATCTGTAAAGCGAAATGAAATTGAGATACTAAAAAATAAAATTTTTAAACCACAGGTATCAAATATGTTTTTAACCCTTAAACATTATATCTGAAATTCCAAGGTATAGATCTTTGATCGGCATCCTTATTTCATAAGGATATACTAAGGCTTAAAGAATGTGAGGGGTTAAGCTATAAATAAATTAATGGTATGTATATACGTTTGTTCTGTTGCAATACAATTTCCTTTTTGTTGAGATTTAAGTATAAATCTAAAATAGAATAAAAGCGGAAACAAGATAGAGAAAAGAGACAGTGAATTTACATGTTCGATTTATGACCGACGTCCACCTGATAAATCTCAAAGGGCTACATTGTGCTCAATAACTTGATTATTTACAATACATAGGTCCTTATTTATAGTTGCAAAAGTCAACCAATACAAGTAAACCTAAATCGACTTATACTAAGAAACACAAATCGACCTAGAATAGGAAATATAA
This sequence comes from Alnus glutinosa, assembly GCF_958979055.1. Taxonomy (NCBI): domain Eukaryota; kingdom Viridiplantae; phylum Streptophyta; class Magnoliopsida; order Fagales; family Betulaceae; genus Alnus; species Alnus glutinosa. The sequence goes on from NC_084899.1 coordinate 24,706,939, forward strand.
ATCAATAATATTATATTCATAATATATTCTAATGTTCTCTTCCCGTCAACATTCTTAAATCCTATTCTTTCAATCCCCGAATTCGGAATCACAACCTAACTCATAGAAAGTGTTACACTAATTACGCTTCGAAGTAAGGAAAATGATTCGGATATTGTAATTTTTAATACAATTTTCTTATAAATTGACATGGTAATTCATGATTAATGATGATATAATTAAGAGTGTATAATTGACTACTCAATTCCAAATTAATTAAATTGACAAATCAGATTTTTTGTTTAGCTATTTCACTTATAGATTGTTTCATCAGTTAATTCGTATGATACTTTTCCTTGATACTAATTAAGAAGAAACATTGTTGCTATTTTCCGTGGACGTAAACAATTTTGCCAAACCACGTTAAATTATTGTGTCTTGATTCTTGCTTTTCTTCGTGTTCTTTGATATTTTTCTTATACGCGTACTGCAATATTATTTAGCAAATCAGGTAGTACGATGAAAGAGAATGATCAAATCTAAAACTTAATTATGAGTTAGTCCAAACCATCAAAATCCTCTCTTTTTGTTAAAGCTGTAAATAATTCTCTCATTTTAATTAAAATATTTCACGTATTAGGTCTCACTAATTAAAAGAGAGTTTTAGCCTACGTACACGTAACACATGAGATAGAGTGTTTGAATGTTAATTAATCGATTAAATCAACCATTTTATATTCGCTAAAAGATAAATAGTGATTTATCTGGAAGAACAAAAATTAGAAATAATGACATTGTAGCTTAAGTGCTTAATATAGCTGGCTAGCTAACCTTACAACGATCTGACAATGGTACAATATATATATCAAGCTTGAAAGTGAAAACTACTTAATTACAGATAAAAAGACAACATAAAACAAATCTTAGGCACAACATTATTTATGTGCGGGGATAATTTTTCTTGCAACTACACAAATGTTGTGATCATATGACGACTCTAGGATGATGATGGATCACCGGCCAGCTGAATTAAGCACCATGTTGATTACTTGTTGTGATGCCCCTTACCTGGTGTTGGGATGTATGTGGTAGGATTACGCACCGAAGGTGTCACCGGAGTATGTTGATAACGGGAAAATGAAGCCATTTTTGCGCCATACTTTGGCTTTGTGCCACCCAGTGGCCTCGTGGCCTCAAGAGGCTTGGCCATGAAAATCAAGAACAAAAACATCACTACTGTTGCAGGTATGGAAATGTTTCTCCACCAAAAGTACATTTTTTTTTTCTTTTCTTTCCTTTCAACGAAGAAGCTAGAAATGGTTGTATTGCAATTAAGAGCAACTTATTTGATCAAAATTTGGTGGGGAAGTATATATCAAGCTTCATCACATATATATACACTAATACACACACAGATGAAAAGCTTGCGTTATTTCTGGGAAGAGAGCTAGCTAGACTCGGGAAACGTGCTCAAAAGACAATCTCTATCAGAGAAATTTTGCAGAAATGAAGGTGAAATTCATATGCATTCTGTTACCTCCGGCCGCGCGCTTAATTGATGCCCATGCTGGCTAACATGAAGTCTTCATTTCACATTGTGATTTCAATTTTCAATTGTTTCCGTGAAACAACTATTCAACAAAGGAAATTACTGCAACATTCACAATATATAACATTTTCCTAATAATATAAATAGCAAAAAGACCTTCCCATGCATTACTTCTGTGCAGTGCTATGAAGAAACACACATTTTAGTTTCTTTTTTTTAGCAAATGGGAAAAAGGTTACAAGAAAACATAAAACGACAGGGCAGGAAGTTGACATTTTTGTTTGCATGCGAATGTCAAAAGCTCTAAATGTCTACCCCGGCCAATATTGTCAGCCAGTATCTGTCATCGTTGATGCAAGTTCATGGCAGATACTATTCCCTGTTGCCACGTACATGACGCAAGCCTTGTCGTGGGCTTTGTCCACCATCTTCTTCCACGTCAAAGCATGCACTTCGTGCTTAATTAGCGCCACAAAAGAACAATAAAAAGGTTTGAAATTAATGACTAAACTTTAATTAGCTCCCAATGGTATTCCAGCTTGCATATATATGACCTTGTGCAGCAAATTGCGTATGATTTTCATGGAAGCTAGCTATGTACGTGATCGAAGGGCGCTAGCTGTAAGCCTGTAACTGTATATATTGTTACCCGAAATGACAAAGTAATTGCTATATGTACTAATTAAACGGGTGGCAACTGCAAATTAAGGATTTCATTTCTAATTGACAATCAACTACATTAATCTGTCTAACGGAATCCAGACACCTCTTCAATTATACGTTTAAGTTTGGGTGAAATGCAAACATGTGAATATATGCAGGTCTGAGTGGTGACAATTAATGGACTCTTTTCCATGAAATTGTTCGATTTTTACAAACTCATACGGTTAGAATTATATTAATTAAATGATTAAATTAATTATTTCTTATCAGTTTAAGTTTTTAGGACAATTAAATTTTTTAACATGCATGGTATTAATTAGAGTAAAAGTCCTAAATTCGAAGTACTTTCTCTATCTCCATATATCATTCAAGCATCTCTCATTTCAATTAAATATTTTTACGTATTGGACCTTATACTTATTAAATAATAGTGTGGGTTTGAGCCCACATGTGAGTGAAATCGAGTATTACAATATTCATTAAATGATTAAATCAGTCATTTTCTATAGGTTTAAGCTTTTGAGATAACTGGTGATTTAACAAAACTAAAGAGGGAGAGGAAAAAAAAAATAAAACGATTTTTTTTGCCTAGCTATTATAAGAATTTTCTTTCTTAATAGCCTATTCTATTTAATTTGGCTAATTAATCGATTATTTATGTGTGTTAAAATTTTTGTTTTCTATCTATTATTTTTGTTCCCAAAACAAAAATATTAACAAATAACCAAAACAAAACAAAAAAAGAAAACTCAAAATTTTATTCACCTTTATATATATATATATCACATTAAAACGTACTCTTTCAAAAAAAAAAAAAAAAAAAAAAAAAACCTTCCTAAACAAATTAATAAACATACTTAAATTTTTATTTATTTTTTATTTTTTTAAAGGAGGGGAGGTGGATGGTATTTTTTTTTTTTTTTTTTCCTGTGAATGTCTGGTTTTGGCCCTCATGAAGTTCAACTGTTTTCGATCACATCAGGAATAAAGCCAAGATATGGACTTGCCAAGAATTTTGCGTACTTGACTATTAGAGCATTCTTAGTAGCCTCATCAAATTTTACTTACCAAAGTAGTTAAAAATCATTTTTTTTTCTATTCTGGTAAGCCACTTTTTTAAAATTCTCCCAGCAGCCTCACCATTTAACTATTTATTATTACTATTCCATTTAAATAATATTTTTTCATATTTCTTTATTCTTTCTCTATTTAATCTTTTTACAAAGAATATATCATTCATGTCCATGAAATAAGGACATTATCATATGTAAGAGATGGGAGATGGGAGAAGAAAATGAGAGAAAAAAGTGTGCTGATTATGTGAGAGAGAAATGTGAAACAAAATTGGTGAGTGAGTTGGTAAGTGAATATTACTCATCAGAATTGGTGAGTAATTTCACTCATCAAAACTTTTTGGTTAAAATGGTGAGGCTGCTATGAGTGATTTTTTAGTATTTTCACAAGGTCAAAACCCGTTTGGCAACTCCTTCCACTCATACTTGAGGAGAATATTTTTTTAAGTGGTAGTGAAAAGTGATTAATGTGATATAAAATAAAAGAATTTATATGAAAAAAAAATTGTATTGTAATGCGTTTTTTAATTTAAATAATAAAAAAAAATTGTTGATATGATATAAAAAGTGAATATATATATATATAAAGGGAAAAGAGAGAGGATGTTACCAAACGGGCCGGTGGTTGTACTACCTATTCCTCAAATCTCATCAATGGTGTCGCTCTTTCCGCATAATCAGCAACTTTACGAAGCTAAATAAACCGCACATATTCTTCGACAAGCTAGCGGCCCTCTATATATATGTCAAAAAGAAGAAAGCAAAATATCTCTTTATGTCAAATCTTTATTTTCTTATCCATTTGATAGTACTATAATATATATATATATATATATTGACGATCGAATCAAAAAATTTATAAGAGCTCAACCTACTGCACACGCTAGTAAACACTAGCCCAAAACCTCAAGCAGAGGACACTATCCAGAACGACCTATACAGTCATTACTACAGGAAAGCAACAAACCTATACCAACAACTTCTGTAAATTTCAACTAATTAGAAGCTCTATACATTTATCTAGTTTCTTAAAAGATCCCTTAGCAAGGATTCGAATACGAACTTCTCATGTAATCTGCTTAACCATAGTCTTCTCAGTTCTCAAATTGTTGCTGTGCACCAAAGCATTTCTTTATCACCAAAGATGATAAATGCATGCACCTAAACAAAGTTTACCAAGACTAGCCTGTAAACCTTTCCCCCGGAGTGGAGCAATGCTCCAAGTCATAACATTCTCCCATTCAGATAGAATATCAGTGAAGAGGCACGCAGACATCAATATCATCCATATCCTCAAACTAAATCCGCACTGAAAAAAAAAAAAAAAAAGATGCTATTGACTTTTATGACAAGCATGACAAAACAAACAAAGCACATTACCAGTATACCCCCAACTACTCATACAATATTTAGTCACTATAGCCTCTCTAAAAACCAACCATAAAAAGAAAGAATGCCGAGGGATGACCAGAGGGTGCCAAACCAACTTCCCCCATGCAATAACCGGGAGTTTTACTCGCAACTGATCCCAAGTAGCTGCACAAGAATAAGCATTATTGGGAGAATGCCAAACAGCCAAATCCGCACCTCCAATAAGAATCTCAGGCAGCTTACATTGAATTTCCACAATATAATTGGACCGAGCAAATGGTTAGTACCAATCCCCACCCTTAATGATCTTAGACAACTTAGCATCAAGGGGAATACCTAAGTCATGCACTGCACGAGAACCAAAACAATCTAACAAATAACCGGTAGGATGCCACTTATCATGCCAAAAGAAAATTTGAGAACCACTCCCTACTTTGAAGCTCAAAAATTGTTTAGCAATATTTCAAAGTTTCAGCAACTTCTTCCAACACCAATAGCAATCATTGGGGATAGAAACCTGCCAAAGGCTCTTTCCTTTCAGCCTATTCTCATCTATCCAGGCCACCCAAAGAGATCCAGCTTTGGTAAAGAGAGCCCAAATATGCTGCAAAATATAAGCATTATTCCATACTTCCAGATTTTTGATACCTAACCTAGCCACCTTCACGTTTAGGATTACAAAGCTTATCCCAAGAAACTTTAGCATGCGCCTTAGTATCTTTTCCACCCCACAAGAAGCGGTTAAATTTCTGCTGAAGAAGAAAAAATAACCCTTTTAGGCAAAATAAAGACTTTAGCCCAATAAACCTACATACTAAGCAAAACAGAGGATATTAGTTGGAGTCTTCCAGCAAATGACAGATTCCGAGCTAACCAAGAATCAATACGACCAACAATTTTGGAGACCAAAACATCACAATCAGTTGCTGTCAGCCGCTAAGAAAGAAGGGGAACTCCAAGATACCGAATAGGCAACTTCCTTTATGCATGTGCAGAAAATTAAGAATATCATTTTTAACCCCCTAGGGAACTCCTCCAAAGAACACCGAACTCTTAGCCGGATTTTCCTTCAACCTAACCAGCTCTTCAAACTCCTCAAGAACATCGTTGATGACTTTAATAGAATCACAAGAAGCAGAAGAGAATATAATGAGGTCATCCGCAAAGCATAAATGAGTAAGCTTTAGGGAACTACACTTCGGATGAAAATCAAAAAAAGGGTTATGAATAACAACCTCCTCCAACAACCGGGATAAACCCTCCATAGCAATCACAAAAAGATAGGGAGAGAGCGAGTCTCCTTGTCTAAGCCCTTTCCTACCTTTAAAGTACCCCACTAATGTTCCATTGAGAGCAAGAGTGAATCTAGGAGAAGTGATACACTCTTTAACCCAATTAACATAGACAGTAGAAGCACCAAGGCAGCCCAAGCAATGCAAAACATAGTCCTAATTAAGGGAATCTTAAGCTTTCATTAAGTCAATCTTAAGAGTGCAACGAGCCTTACCCACTGTTCTATGATAGTTGCAAACTAGTTCTTGAGCAAGCCAAATATTCTCCACTATACTTCTCTTTGGAACAAAAGCACCTTGATTAGAGCTAATTACCTCATCTAGTCCAGCCACCAATCTGTTGGCCATAATCTTTGTAATACATTTGTAGACCAAGTTACAACAAGAAATGGGCCTAAAATCCCCCATAGAAGTAGCATTCTTTTTCTTAGGGACAAGGGTTATAATTGTAGAGTTGACCTCTTTAAGTAGCCTACCCGAAGAGAAGAACTCCATAATAGCATCACAAACATCCTCCCCCACAATAGGCCAAGCTTGTTGAAAAAACCCCGCAGAAAACCCATCAGGACCCGAGGCTTTGGATCTATTCATGGAGAGAATAACTTGTTGAATCGCATCCTTAGTCACCCGAGCTTGTATGCGCTCAACACAAGAAGGAGAGAATTTCTTACAGAACAAATTAGCAACTTTATCAGCCTTCACGTGAGTGAATTCATGAGAAGTATGCCCAAGGAGATTCTGGTAATAGTCCAAAGCTATGTCTTTAATACGCTGCATATCAGTGACCCTAGTCCCCTCAGCATCCAATAAGACCTTAATCAGGTTGGAGGAATTCCGAGCTTTAACCACCTTGTGGAAAAAACCTGCATTTCCATCTCCTAAATTCAACCAATTATTCCAAGACTTCTGCTTTAAAAAGTTCTTTTCAGCAGCTGTGATAGAAATCAGAACATGCAAACATTCTATTTCTTTTTGAAGCCAAGCAGCGTCTCCATGAGAAGAGAGGAATGCAGCCTGGGCAGCAGCCAACTCCCGCCTAGCTTGAGTCACTCTCTGTCCCAAACCCCCAAAAACCTCCAATTTTTTCACCTTTAAGATTCGCTTCACATTCTTAAGCTTAGAATAAAGCCTAAACATAGAATAGCCTTCTACATTGATACTCCAACCTTCCGCAATCCAATCCAAGAACTGAGGATGGTCAGCCCAAAAATTAAAAAATTTAAAAGGCTTAGGACCATAGCTAATGAATTGCTTCACAGAAACAAGGATTGGAGAATGATCCGACACTCCCCTCTCCAAAAATTCCACAGCAGTGTTGCCACACTGTTGAAGCCACTCCAGATTAGAAAGGGCTCGATCCAGCTTTTTGGAAACAAAAGCATCTCCACATTGATTGTTTGTCCACATATGGAAACAGCCAGACGTAGCTAGATCCTCAATCTCCAAACAGCTCAAGCAGTCTATAAACTCATGTTCATAGTTAGAAAACCCTTCCTTACCACTTTTCTCCTAATAAGCTCTAACCACATTAAAATCTCATGTAACAAGCCAAGGAATTTGAGACGCTAACCCCTTCACAAAGAGGAGCTCTTGAAATAACGTCTTTCTTTCAGTACCCTGAGTAGCACCATAAACAATAGTAAGCAACCGACAGCCAGATTGATCAACCAATGTCACTTTACAAGTGATCGATTGAGCATGAATATGCATAGGGTGAATAAAGACCTGGTTAGGATCCCAGCAAAGCCAAATCCTCCCCAGCCGATGCGCTGAATAGTTATGAATAACCTCCCATCCCGGAACCATAGCTGCATGGATCTTCAACAAGTTCTCCTGTTTCACTCTAGTCTCCACCAACCCAAGAATAGAAACCTTCAACCTTTTAACCATCTTCTTCACCTCTCTCTGCTTAAAGTACTATAATATTAAACTGGTAAAAAATCATATATATGCTTTAGTGAATATTTTCTAGAATATAATTGTATCCCAACTCATACGGATGAAGCTTGAGTGAAACGAATGGAAGGTCCAAACCGACTAATGTTAAAAAAGGATCGATGAGTTGTAGTTAGAGTTGAAATGCCACTAATAGTAAATAATATAGTGAATGTTAACTTTATTAAGAAGCAAATTATGAGTGAATTGTAGAGTTAGGGTTCGAACTAATGACTTACAGTTAATTATGATATCATGTTAAGTGATAACTTTTTATCTCAAAAGTTTAAGCTGATAGAAAAAAGTAAATATAATCATTTAATTAATATCCTAACATTTAATTTTTATAAAACCGTAATAATAAAAATTAAATAAAAAAAATTGATCATGAAGGGGCACTCGATGTATGTAGTGAAAATTAAGACAATACGTTACACAGTTACACTGCTAATCCTCAGGGGGCTGTGTTTGGATAGGGATTGGATTTTAAGGTGAGAGTTTACTTAAAGTTATAGTTTAGGGACTTGTATTGTTAATTTCCTTGTTTGAGTTCAGTCTTAATTTTTTTTTTTTTTTTTTTTTTTAAAGAAAAAAAAAAAAAAAACCAATTTATTGAAATTCTAAATTTTAATTTCACGCTCGAGAAAGATATTTTTATGGAAGTTCTTCTACCAATATTATAATTCCTATAGTACTTATACAATTCCTATACATTACCATACGTCTTTGTCACCAATTTCAAGGTCATATATATATATATATATATATATGATCATCACCGTTATCAAGATATTGTTATCATTAATTAATTTAATTTGTTGATTTTTAAATATTCTCATTCAAACCACGAAATTTAGATCCGTGAAATTGAACTTTTCATTAATTTAAAGGATATAATTCTGATTTTTTTTTATTTTTTTATTTTTTTATTTTTTTTTCAGAATTGTTCATCCAAATACAACTGTAGAACTTACTAATGCATGTGAGAATAATTAATTAAGAGGGAAAAAAGCACTAGTACTAGATATATTAATATAAGTAATGCTAGACCTACAATTGGTTTAGAATTTTTTTACAACTCGTTGATCATGTCAACATGTGACTAAAGTTAATGTCCGTCATTTAAAAAAAAAAATACCCTCAACATGTCTACTGACAAGTAATAAAAAGTTGTAAACCACAATTTTCTACTAATATTCCATATTTAAGTCTAGACCTGTTTTTTGGGATAAGAGTTATAAGAACTGAAGAGATAAGAATTACAAGTACTTAAGAGACAAGAATTATAAGATGATAAATTAGATTTATTATTGTTAATGTAGAAGTAGAAAAGATTTGTAATGTTTAGACTATTTTATTTATAAATAGAGTCATGTATACAATATATATATATATATATATATGATGTTTGTTCAATTGCTATACAATTGCCTTTTTGCTGAGATTTGTGTATAAATCTAAAATAGAATAATAGCGGAAGCAAAAGAGAGAAAAAAGACAGTGAATTTATATGGTTCGGTCTATGATCTACGTCCACAGGATAAAACCCAAAGGGCTATATTGTACTGAATAAATTGATTGTTTACAATACATAAGTCCATATTTATAATTGAATAAGTCGACCTATATAAGTAAACCTAAATCGACTTATACTAGGAAACACAAATCAACCTAGACTAAGAAATATAAATCAATAATATTATATTCATAATATATTCTGAATGTATTCTAATATATTTAGAATATATTATAATAAAAGAGGTGCCATGTTGAAATTTGTGTATAAAACTAAAATAGAATAAAAGTGGAATAGTAGCGGAAGCAAGAGAGAGAAAAGAGACAGAATTTACGTGGTTCAGTCTATGACCTACGCCCACAGGGTAAAGCCCAAAAGTGCTATATTGCGCTCAATAACTTCATTGTTTACAATACATAGGTCCCTATTTATAGTTGAATAAATCGACCTAGCTATACAAGTATACCTAAATCGACTTATATTAGGAAACACAAATCGACCTAGAGTAGAAAATATAAATCAACAATATTATATTCAGAATATATTTTAAATATATTCTAATATTCTCCTCCTGTCAACATTCTTAAATCCTATTCTTTCAATCCCTAAATTCGGAATCACAACCTAACTCACATAAAGTGTTACACTAATTACACTTCGAAGTAAGGAAAATGATTCAGATATTGTAATTTTTAATACAATTTTCTTATAAATTGACGTGGTAATTCATGATTAATGATGATATAATTAAGAGTGTATAATTGACTACTCAATTCCTAACTAATTAAATTGACAAATCATATCTTTTTGTTTAGCTATTTCACTTATTATCGATTGTTTCGTCCGTTAATTTGTATGAAATTTTTCCTTGATACTAATTAAGAAGAAACACCGTACATTGCTATTTTCCGTGAACGTAAACAATTTTGCCAAATCACATTAAATTATTGTCTTGATTCTTGCTTTTCTTCGTGTTCTTTGATATTTTTCTTATACGTGTATTGCAATTTTTAGCAAATTGAGTAGTACGATGAAAGAGAATGATCGAATCTAAAACTTAATTATGAGTTAGTCCAAACCATTGGAATCCTCTCTTTTTGTTAAAGGTGTAAATTATTCTCTCATTTCAATTAAAATATTTCATGCGTTAGGTCTTATTTATTAAAAGAGAGTTTAAGCCTACATGTCACATGTGAGATAGAGTGTTTGAATATTAATTTATCGATTAAATCAATCATTTTCTACTCGCGTAAAGATAAATAGTGATTTATATGAAAGAACAAAAATTAGAAATAATGACATATTGTAGCTTAAGTGCTTACTATAGCTAGCTATCTAGCTTTACAACGATCTGACAATGGTACAATATATCAAGCTTGAAAGTGAAAACAATGTAGAGCACTAGTAGCAGATGCCTTATAAGTGGTTCCCTTTCCTAAAATATGAAAAAATTGAAAAAAAAAGTTGCAAAAAACAAGCCACAACAGCCTCCCAATTATTCATGGACTTGCTTGGGCATTGGGTAGCACTATAGCTACCCAACACATTATTTTAATAAAAAAAAAAAGTATGTCTCTCTCTCCTCTCTGACTCGCTCTTCTCTACTCTCTCCTTCACGCATGGAAACCCATCTTCAAATTCATCCTCGTCTTCATCATCTTCCTCCTTCACGCACGAAAACCCATCTTTAAATTCATCCTCGTTTTCATCATCTTCCTCATGCTCTTCTTTTTCTTCTTCAAACTCTCCCAAACATATTCTCTCACCCAACGCCCCCGTTTTCACTCTGTTCACTCCCATGTCATTTCTTACTCTCTTTCGCTCTATCTACCGATCTCTCAAGCGTCGGACAATAGCCCCGCCCACCGATATTGAGGGGTCCCACGTATTCCCGGCCAGACGGAAGCAAAAGGGTGGTGGGGCTTGAGACAGGGGATTAAGGAAAAATGCCAGAAATTCGTACAGTGAGAGCGAAGAGAGCGAATTCGATGTTGGGGATTTGTTTCCTGTGCTTGAGAGGTTAGAATTGGTAATGGGTTTGATTCATTTGGACCGGTTTCCAAATAGTTTGAAGTCTTTGGTCCAAACCGTGGCTGAAATTCCGGTAATGGCGGTTGAAATTCCAGGCTTCGAAACAAAGAGACCACACACACACAAAAAAAAAAAAAAAAAAAAAAAAAACTCAGTTCTACAGAGAAAGCTTTTGGTGATGGGTGATGGATATAGGAGATGAGTGGTGGAATGAAGATGCTTCTCGAGACTGGAATAAAGTTAATAAAAGGAAAAAGAAAAAAGAAAAAAGTAAAAGGTAAATAAATAATATTTTAATATATAGGGAAAGATAAAGCTAGGGAAGCTGTTATGAGGTGTTTTTGTATAGGAAAAAAAAAAGTGGTTTGATTTCTTAAATTTTTCCTAAATTAAGAAAAATAGTTAGGAGTCTGCTGCTAGTGCTCTTACAGATAAAAAGGACAACAGAAAACAAATCTTAGGCACAACATTATTTATGTGCGGCGACAATTTTTCTTGAAACTACAACAAATGTTGTGATCATATCATGACTCTAGGATGATGATCGATCACCGGCCAGCTAAATTAAGCACCATGTTGATTACTTGTTGCAATGCCCCTTACCTGGTGTTGGGATGTATGTGCAAGGATTAGGCGCCGAGGGTAGCACCGGAGTATGTTGATAACAGGAAAATGAAGCCATTTTTGCGCCATATTTTGGCTTTGTGCTACCCAGTGGCCTCGTGGCCTCAAGGGGCTTGGCCATGAAAATCAAGAACAAAAACTTCACTACTGTTGCAGGTATGGAAATGTTTCTCCTCCAAAAGTACATTTTTTTTTTCCTTTCAACGAAGAAGAAATAGTACATTTTAATTTTTTTATATTGTGTCACGTGTCAATCCTCATTGGTTGATTCGTGGCAATCCGTTAAAATTTGGACAGAAAAATAGACAGAGGTACCAAGTCAGTTTTTTTTCCGAATTTCAAGTATCATCTGTAAAGTGAAATAAAACTGAAGTACTAATAAATAAAGTTTTTAAACCATAGGTACCAAATATGTCTTTAACCCTTAAAGATTAAAAAAAAAAAAAAAAAAAAAACCCTTTAAAGATTATATCTGAGATTCTGAGGCATCAGTATTTGATCGGCATCCTTATTTCATAAGGATATACTAAGGCTAAAAGAATGTGAGAGGTTAAGCTATGAATATGTCCTCAGAATTTGATCGGCATCCTTATTTCATAAGGATATACTAAGGCTAAAAGAATGTGAGAGGTTAAGCTATGAATGTGTGTGTGTGTGTGTGTAAAGAATGTGAGAGGTTAAGCTATGAATGTGTGTGTGTGTGTGTGTGTGTGTGTGTGTGTGTGTTCAATTGCAATACAATTTCTTTTTTCTTGAGATTTGTGTATAAATCTAAAAATAGAATAAAAGCGAAATAATAACAGAAGCAAGAGAGAGAAAAGAGACAGTGAATTTAGATGGTTTGGTTTATGGCCTACGTCCATAGGGTAAAGTTTAAAATGCTATATTGTGCTCAATAACTTAATTATTTACAATACATAGGTCTCTATTTATAGTTGAATAAGTCGACCTATATAAGTAAACCTAAATCAACTTATACTAGGAAACACAAATTGACCTAGACTAAGAAATATAAATCAATAATATTATATTAAGAATATATTCTAATATTCTCTTCCCGTCAACATTCTTAAATCCAATTCTTTCATTCCTCGAACTCGGAATAACAACCTAATTCATAGAAAGTATGGGTGGACAAACGGTTATAACTGGCGGTTATTGGCTAAAACCGCTAACCACCTACACAATTATTGCATTTTACCAACCGCAACCGCTAACCGAGGCGCGGTTAGCGGTTATTAATTGAGTAAATAACCGGCGGTTGTATAACCGCTTTTTAATTTGGGTTTTAGGCTAATTTTGGACCGGTTTTGAACACTTTTGAGTTGGTTTTAGTGCAGGTTTTAAATCCAAAAAAAATCAAAATAGTAACAAATCCAAATCCAAATCTAAAACATAACAAATCCAAAATTATATATATTGCAGGTTTTAAACCCAAAATCCAAAATATGAACAAATCCAACTCCAAACAGGGGTGTGCATGGGCGAGGCGGGGCGGATTTTCGTCCTTTTTACCCCCGCCTGGCACCCATGCGGGTTGAGAATTCTCAACCCGTGAACCGCGTGTTACAGAGTGGAACCGTGAGGGGCGGGTTCGTGCGGGGCCAGGGTGATGCAGGGCGGGGGGTGCGGGTTGTGTGGGGCGGGGCTGATTCAAACCAAAGCCAAACAAATCACAAACAAATCATAGAATTTCTCGTTTCCTCAATTTTCTCAAGAACCAAATAAATCATAGAGAAATTATAGCAATAGGGAAACACCAACCTATGAACAATGACGCAATCCCGGAGTCACAACTGAAGGACTTGAAGCGAGCGTTGAAAAATCAGCCATGCTTGTTGCCCTTTGTATCCAATTCACGAGGCCTATCAAGCTCTTGCTCTCCATAATCCCCATTCCGCAAACCCTAGAATAACCAGAAAAAGAAGAAGTGGAGGAGCGAGAAAGACAGAGATGGTCTGAGATGAAAGAAGAAGATGAGGAAAACGAAGACTAGGGGCTGCGACTCCTGCGAGCATTTTTACTTTTTACTGTTTTTTTTGTTTAGGGAAATTAGAGTTAAATGATTCATAGCTTGAAGCTTTTAGTTTAACAAAAAAAAAAAAATGAATAGCAAAACATACCGTTTGGACTTTGGAGTTAGTAGTGAGTGACTAATAGTTGTAATCCACATTAAAAGAAACTTCAACCCTCATCCACCACGTGGCTTCTAGAGTCTTCCAACTTCCCTCATTTTACAATTTTACCCTTAAGGCCTTCAATAATCAACGAAAATGAATATTCAACCTTCATCTCCTCTTCTTTTCCGTTCGTCTTCTTTTCCCAAATCTGCTGCCGTCTCAACAATCAACATATCTCAGCTGCAGTCTTCCACTCTTCCTCCAGTCCTGCTCAAAGAATCCAAAGCCTGAATAGTAACGAAGATGAAGAAATGATGACTCATTTCATTTGAAGTGAGGCGTGAGTGGCATAACAAGTGAAGCCTGAGTCGCATAACAGGGGGGTTAGGGTTTTTTATATTTAGGTGTTTTAGGTTTATGCGGTGCGAGGCGGGGCGGGGTGGGGCGGGGATCCGGGGTTGAAAAAATCCTAAACCCGTGCTCTGCCCCGCCCCGCACGGTTTGGCAAAATCCAAACCGTGCCTGCAAATATCAACGTGAAAACCGGAAGGGACGGGGCGGTTCATGCGGGTCAGTGCGGTTTTGCACGGTTTTGCCCACCCCTAACTCCAAATACAAATACAAATCTAAAACAGAATAAATCCAAATAACCAAATACAAACAAACCCAAAACTCAAACATTACAAATCCAAAATTATATATATATATATATATATATATATATATATATATATATATATATAAGCGGTTAGCGGTTATTAACCGCTTTTCTCAAACTCTATAACCGCTAACCACCTCCGCCTACGTGATTAGTGGTTATTTATAACCGATTTTGAAAGCGGTTGTGCGGTTAGCGGTTTTAAAGCGGTTATAACCGCTCCGCTTGTACACTCCTAACAGAAAGTGTTATACTAATTACGCTTCAAAGTGAGAAAAATGATTCAGATATTGTAATTTTTAATACAATTTTCTTATAAATTGACGTGGTAATTCATGACTAATGATGATCTAATTAAGAGTGTATAATTGACTAGTCAATTCCTAACTAATTTAATTGACAAATAAGATTTTTTGTTTAGCAATTTAACTTATTATTGATTGTTTCGTCAGTTAATTTGTATGATATTTTCCTTGATACTAATTAAGAAAAAACACCGTAGCTATTTCCCGTGAAGGTAAACAATTTTGTTAAATCACGTTAAATTATTGTGTCTTGATTCTTGCTTTTCTTTGTGTTTTTTGATATTTTTCTTATACGCGTGCTGCAGTTTTTAGCAAATTGAGTAATATGATGAAAGAGAATGATCGGATCTAAAACTTAATTATGAGTTAGTCCAGACAATTGGAATCGTCTCTTTTTGTTAAAGCAATAAATTATTCTCTCATTTCACTTAAAATATTTTACGTGTTAGATCTTACTTATTAAAAGAAAGTTTAAACTTACACGTCACACCTGATATAGAGTGTTTGAATATTAATTAATCGATTAAATCAATCATTTTATATTGGCTTAAAGATAAATAGTGATTTATCTGGAGAAATAATGACACTATAGCGCAAGTGCTTAATATAGCTAGCTAGCTAGCTTTACAACGATATGACAATGGTACAATATATCAAGCTTGAAAGTGAAAACTACTTACAGATCAAACGACAATATAAAACAAATCTTAGGCACAACATTATTTATGTGCCGGGATAATTTTTCTTGCAACTACAACAAATGTTGTGATCATAGGACGACTCTAGGATGATGATCGATCACCGGCCAGCTAAATTAAGCATCATGTTGATTACTTGTTGCGATCAGTGGCAGAGCTAGGAATCTGTCTTAGTAGGGGCGGAGTCAGGAACATTTGCGTGTAGAGGAAGATTTGCTAGTACCGTAGTAGCGTGTAGAGGAAGATTTGAGACGTGTCAATCATTCATGGTGTCTAATTTTGGTTTTCAGTTGGGTTTTCTTAGTTTTGGATTGGGTTTTCTTAGTTCAATATCAGCCCAAATTTGAAGGTAACTTCCATTTTTTAAGGTTGCTGTTGTAGCTGGGCTGGGGTTGGGCTAAACTGTCTTGAATTTTATTTTATTTTTTTTCTTCTGAGCAAATATAAGAGAATGAATGTTTTGATTTAATTTGTAGGGGTTTGTAGCCTTGTAGGGGCAGGATAGAGTTTTGATTAAAAAATTACATTGGTTTTTTTTTTTTTTCTTCAGATATTTAGGGGGGGACAGGCGCCCCTGCTCGCCCCCCTTTATCTCCGCCATTGGTTGCGATGCCCCTTACCTGGTGTTCGGATGTATGTGGTAGGATTACGCACCGAAGGTGTCACCGGAGTTTGTTGATAACGGGAAAATGAAGCCATTTTTGCGCCATATTTTGGCTTTGTGCCACCCAGTGGCCTCAAGAGGCTTGACCATGAAAATCAAGAACAAAAACATCACTACTGTTGCAGGTATGGAAATGTTTCTCCTCCAAAAGTACATTTTTTTTTTTTTCTTTCCTTTCAACGAAGAAGCTAGAAATGGTTGTATTGCAAGAGCAACTTATTTGATCAAAATTTGGTGGGGGAAGTATATATCAAGCTTCATCATATATATAATATACAGTTGAAAAGCTTGCGTTATTTCTGGGAAGAGAGCTAGCTAGACTCGGGAAACGTGATCAAAAGACAATCTCTATCAGAGAAATTTTGCAGAAATGAAGGTGAAATTCTTATGCATTCTGTTACTCCGGCCGCGCGCTTAATCGATTGCCCATTCATGCTGGCTAACATGAAGTCTTCATTTCACATTGTGATTTCCATTGTTTCCGTGAAACAACTATATATCTAACAAATTAAAGGAAATTACTGCAACATTCACAATAACATTTTCCTAATAATATAAATAGCGAAAGACCTTCCCATTAATTCGGTGCAGTGCTATGAAAAACAATTTTGCGGCTCAATCGACATTTCTGATTTTTTTATTTATTTATTTTTTTTTTTAAGCAAATGGGAAAAAAAATGAAAGTTGACATTTTTGTTTGTGTTAGAATATATTCTTAATATAACCTTATTAATTTATATTTTATAGTTTAATTAGGTCGATTTGTGTTTCTAGTATAAGTCGATTTAGGTTTATTTGTATGGAAAATGATTTATGGGGGACAAACAACCGTCCCCAATGTATTAGCCCTCTATTTGTATAGGTCGACTTATTCAACTATAAATAAGGGCTTATGTAAAAAAAATAATGAGCTCACTTAGGCAGTTATCAGTAGGCGTTGTGAGCCTAAAACCAACTAGTTGCTCAAGTATGTTCTTGGTCTTATTTGTTTCATCTAGATGTGCATAAAGTTTCCATTAGAGAATATTTTTGTGAAGGCCATGCCTCACGTTCAAGTTAAGTCGGGTAAGGAGTCATCCAGACTATTTGATTTTGTAAGTTATGTTTTGGTTTCTCCAACAAATAAAATAAAATAAAATAAGAGGTGGTGCTGATCAGTTTGACGTCATCGTTGCTTTTATTTCTACGGGTCCTAGCCGTTGTTGCTTTTGCTCAACTAATTCGATCACAATTGAGTGTGCCAGAGTATAGATTTATCATGCCAAACGTCTTTAATTTTCTCAATTTATTTGTGGAAGACTCCGGTCGGATTGCTCAATAACTTGATTGTTTATTATGTAAAGGTCTTTATTTATAGCTAAATAAGTCGACCTATACAGGTAAATTAACCTAAATCGGCTTATACTAAAAAACACAAATCGACCGGGACTAAAAAACATAAATTAATAATATTATATTCAAAATATATTTAGAATATATTCTAAAAGTTTGCATGCAAGCGAATGTGTCAACCACCTGTTATCGTTGATGCAAGTTCCTGGAAAATATATATAGGTTGACAAACGCGTTGGACATATATATATATATATATATATATATATATATATATATATATATATATATATATATATATATACTCTCATCCCTGTTGCCATGTACATGACGCAAGCCTTGTCGTGAGCTTTAATTTGTTCGCCATCTTCTACCTCAAAGCATGCACTTCGATCGTGCATATATGTGACCTTGTGCAGCAAATTGCATATGATTTTCATGGAAGCTAGCTATGTACGTGATCGAAGGGCGCTGTAAGCCTTTATATTAACGTTTATATCACATTAAAACAAAAAAATATTAACAAATAACAAAAAAATAAATAAACATGCACTCAAAATTATATTCACCTTTATATATATCACATTAAAACACTGTTTCAAACCAAAAACAAAAAATATCCTCCTAAACACATTAACAAACATACTTAAATTATTTTTATTTTTGAATTAAAGGAGGGGAGGGGATGGTATTTATTTTTTTTATTTTATTTTCTGTGAATGTCTGGTTTTGGCTCTCAACTGATCACATCAAGAATAAAGGCTATAAAGCCAAAATATGGACTTGCCAAGACTTTTGCGTACTGAATATTACGGGAAGTAAACGTAGAAATTATAGAGATAGCCTTGAATCTTTTCACGAGGTCAAACCAGTTTTTGGTGTTCCCGCACTCCCAATCCCTATTCCTCGAATCTTTTCAACAGTTTCGCTCTATCAGTAATTTCCACAGATATTCTTCAACAAGCTAGCGGCCCTCTATAGATATGTCAAAAACAAGAAGGAAAAATACCTCTTTATGTCAAATCTTTATTTTCTTAACCATTTGAAAGTAATATAATATTAAACTGGTAGAAAATCGTATATGCTTTAGTGAATATTTTCTAGAATATAATTATATCCCAACTCATAGGGATGAAGCTTGGCGTAAAACGAAGTGGAGGTTCCAACCGTCTGATGTTGAAGAAGGATGAGTGTAGTTAGGGGTGAAATGTTACTAATAGTAAATAATACGTACGGTGAATGTTAACTTTATTAAGAAGCAAATTAATGATGAGTAATGACTTATGATTAATTAGGGTTCGAACTAATAACTTATGGTTGATTATGATACCATGTTTAAGTCACTCCTTATCTCAAAAGTTTAAGTTGATACAAAATAAATAAATAAATGTAATCATTTAATTAATATTCTAACATTTAATTTTCATAAAATCATAATAATAAAACTTAAATAAATAAATAAGTTGATCATGAAGGGTCACTCAATTAATGTATGGAGTGAAAATCAAGACAGTATGTTACACTTCAAACCCTAGGGGGGCCGTGTTTGGATAGTGATCGAATTTTAAGGTGGGAGTTTACTTAAAGTTATAGTTTAGGGGACTTGTATTTTTAATTTACTTATTCGAGTTCAGAGACTTTTTTTTTATTTTTTTGAAAAAAAAAATTATTGAAATTCTAAATTTAGGATTTATATCAAACATTTAGATTCTAAATTTTAATTTCACGGGAAAGATATTTTTATGGAAGTTCTTCTACTAATATTATAATTCCTACGGTACTTATACAATTCCTATACATTACGTACGTCTTTGTCACCAATTTCAAGGCATCATATATATATATATATATATATATATATATATATATATATATATATATATATATATATGATCATTACCGATTCACGTTATCAAGATATTGTTATCATTAATTAATTTAATCTGTTGATTTTTAAATATTCTCGTTCGAACCGCAAAATTTAGATCCATGAAATTCTTCTCATTAATTTAAAGGATGTAATTCTGATTTTTTTTTTTTTTTTTTTTTTTCAGAATTGTTCATCCAAATACAACGGTAGAACTTACTAATCATGCATGCATGTGAGAATAGTTAATTAAGAGGGGAAAAAAGCACTAGAACTAGATATATTAATATAAGTAATGCTAGACCTACAATTGGTTTATAACTCTTTTACAACTCCTTCATCATGTCGACATGTGATTAAAGTATTGTCCGTCATTAAAAATAAAAGAAAATAAATACCCTCAACGTGTCAACTTGCAAGTTATAAAAAAGTTGTAAACCAGAATTTTTCTACCAATATACCATATTTAAGCCACTTTAACCCAGCTGAAATGCAACGGCTAGACCTATTTACTTCCTAATTAATTAAGAATATTGTGCATTACATCTTAATAAAGGAAAGCATATCATCAAGAACATACACCGATACACACACATATATATAATCTTTCTCTCCATATACATATTCTAAGTTAACCATTCATGCATGCATATCTTACATGTCATGAACTTTACACATTAGAACTCGATCAAAACGACCTACTTTGTAGAGATTGAACTTCTATAATTCCAAGGGTACGTACACGTACCAATATACCATAATATTATATTTCTGAGTCTTATCATAATTACCATTAAGTAGAGATCAGATCCACCAAACCATCCATAAGAAAGCTTTATCCATGGTTGGGGCAGTGTACAACACCACCATGTGCCGTGTGGCCCTTATCAGTGCAAGCAGAAGGAGCGGAAGGCGGGACAAGGCCTCTTTTAATTTGAACAATTGGCTTCTCACCATCCACCGGCCTTGCAGCTGCAAGAGTTGTGGCAGTGATCATCACAATCAGTAAAATAAAGATCATTCTCCCTCCAAAATTCTTTTTGTAAACTTTCATGGCTAACTGTATGGGGAAAGAAAGGATATGGGTACTTATGTTAATTAATTGCTCTACGAATAGGATGGAGTGATGATTTCCAAGGAGCAAATACTCTTGGGCCTCTATACTTATAGGAGTAAGATCGATCTCTCCAAAGCAAAAAAGAAAAGAAAAGGAAAGAACAATTTATCTGGGGAATTAGGCGTGGTTCTCTTTTGCTTTTTAGTTTTGACCAACAATAGAATTGATCCTATGGCTTAATTAGGGAGATAAACATAAAGAAGTACATGTTTAAGTGAAATTTGTTAAATTATTTATTACATGGTTGAATTTATCTTTTCTTTTCAACTTTTTTTTTTTTTTTTTTGAGATAATTGGTCGTGATTTAAATAAATTTAATAAAAAGTATATATGTAGCTAAAAATTTAAGTCTATAGGGTTTGGTTATTTAAATCATTTACTCTTGTTACTATTACTCAATATAGAGTTTAATTAATCACTCGTACTTATTCAAATGTCTCAAGCTAACATGCATGCTTAAAACAATTGTTTGATTGTAATTAAAAGATTGAACAATTGGGTTTTTTACTTGTAATATATATGAATATCACAGCTTTCCTCTTTAAAGATTATACCTGAGATTCCGAGGCATCAATCTTAATTTGGTCGGCATACTTAATTATTACATAAGGATGAACTATATACGACTTAAAGAATGTGAGAGATTAAGCTATGAATAAATTAATGGTATATATATATATATATATATATATATATATATATATATATATATGATGTTTGTTCAATCGCAATACGTACAATTGCCTTTTCCTCTTCCGGTCAACATTCATAAATCCTATTCTTTCAATCCCGGAATTGGGAATCACAGCCTAACTCACAGAAAGTGTTACAATAATTACACTTTTCCCTTTCTAGAATATGTTTTCGATCTGGCAGACTGGCCGGCGGGGTTGTGATCGAATAATTTCCTGAATCCACAGATGTGAAATATGGGCCTAAAACTAGTATCAAAGGCAGCCCAGCCCACTATGTAATCAGACCTAGTGGATACCTTTTCTGGTTAGGTGAAAAAAGGCAGGCCCAACTGAACATGCACTCCAGCTTTTAACTACTTGAAGCCCAAAATAAGTACCATAAGATGTTCGTTTGGGTCATGCAAAGTCCATTCATAATTGCAAGGCTGTTACGTGTGCTCTGAAAAAAATTTGGGTCATGCAAAGTCTACATTCATATATATTATTTTGAAAAAATTCAGACACGGGTATTTTTACAAATTTTGTTAAATCTTAACTAATGTCTAAATCTTTGTAATTTTTTTCTTTTTTTCTTTTTTACTAAAAAAAATAAGTGGTATTTTAGAAATTTTGGCACCCATCGATTAGGATTTAATGAAAAATTCTAATTGAGGGGTGAAATTGAAAAATATTAAAAAATGAATACACTAAATTAATTGATACTATTTAAAGTTTGTGAGTACGTATGATTGCAAAATTGATAAAAGATTAGAAGTTGTATGTGAAGTTTTCCCACAAATATACTAGAGGAGGTGGTCGGTTGTACCACCTCCAAGGCCATGAGGATGGTTCTGATTGACCCACGAGTGACTTAATCACCCCATGGCCATCAGGGGTAGGTGGTTTGGTCACCCCCAAATGGCCAAAAAAAAACTTGAGGGTGTAGCCGAACCACCCCCGATGTTCAGATATGCTCAAGAGTGACCAAACTATCCCTATAGTATTGGATGTAGTTCAACCACCACTATTTGCCCAAAGGGGTTGGTCGATCCACCACCTTAAGTTTTTTTTTTAAAAAAAAAATTAATTTTTAATTTTATTTGTGGGTGACAGAAGTCGTTGTATGATTGGAGGATATGATATGGAACATTAACTAGCTCATTTCATCAAATTTGGACGGAAGTTGAGAATAAGGACCCATTTGCTTTTATTGTTTATCACAGTGAATTCTTATCAAATTTTTATAATGTATGAATCTTATTGCAAATCCTTGTCATCATAAGGACAGATTTTACATTTTTTTTTTTTTTTAAAAAAAAAAAAATTTAAAATTTTCAAACTTGCCATTTCTTATTTTAATTTGTTTAGTTATATTTGCTTCGCTTTTGTTGTACGTTCTTCTGCTTTTGTTGAGAGAATTGAAGGTGACTGCACCATTACGCTGCAGTTATACGGGTTTGGAAGTTGTCTCCAACGCTCTTAACCGCTGAGAATATATAAAGCTTCATAGAACTATTATATTAATAGCATTGCACAGTACTAGCTAGGGTATTTTCTCTAGATTTATATGTAAAAGTCTTTAAATAAAAAAGTAAAAAATGTTTAATTTGGCATGCGTAACTGAAAAAGTTTGGCTTGCATGAAAACAATATGGGAGATTTCTTGGTAGAATTCACGTATGAAACATGTATGTAGAAAAACTAAGGAAACTGAAAACTGATCGACTAATTAAATAACCCATTTGCTTGTTAATTAAAGTCAACATTTATTATACAGAGTAGTAGATAATAAAGATTTGACATACAGCTAGAGATCAGTTATTATGCTGCTTCTTTTTTCTTTTCTTTTTTTTCCTTTTTTTTCGTAAAATATATAGTTATGTTCTTACAAGACACGTACGGCGAGCTAGCTATAGAGCTCCATTTTCTTCACTTCGATCTTATTGCTGTGTCCATCACCAGATTTGGGAACGTGAGTGCAAGGATTAGGGCCAGAAGGTGGAACTGGTCCTCGATCTTCTGGAAATGACACGTTGTTTGCACCAACTGTCTTCTTCATGTCACCCAAAGGCCTTGCAGCCCCAAGAGTATCCTTGATGCTAAAAATGATCATCAAGAGCACAAGGATGATGATTACTGCATTTGCAGCCTTGGAATGAGTTTTCCTCCCGACGGACATGTTCGAGAAAGAAAGAGTTTTAACGAAGGATATATGTAAAGCTTTGTTGAAGAAGAAATGGGCGCATGCATATGTATAGATCGAGAGCAGATTATATATAGTGATGAAGAGTGAAATTGTTGCGAAGGTTCAAGGAAACGGGGGTGCAACTACATAAATATATTATTTAAATTAATTCTCTAAAATGAAAAATATTGGTCATATGATTGCAATCATATTTGTTGATGCAATTTTTTGTCCGGTGACGTGGCATTATCAGAGACGTCCCTTCGTCCGTATCTTGGTCTGCAAAACAGCAAAGGCCTGCCGGGAGTTGGCCGGCGAAGCCTCCTCCGACGGTCAAGTCAGTCAAGTGTCTTAAGAAATGGGGGAGAGAGAGAGAGAGAGTAAAAAAAATAGATTCTGATACCCCCCTTTTATACCCCTATATGCTATATGTCAATTTTGCCCCTGTCAAGCACAAGGTTCAATATAGACATCTGACATCTTCTCTGACTTGATTTGACTGGTCTAATAAATACTGAAGGCTGCTAGTAACCAAGGCTCAAGGTCCAGGGACTAATCTCGAGTTCAGAGTCCAAGATCCAACTCGAGGGGCTAATCTGGCCCCGCTCTAAATTGGGGATAAATATCTCCTTAACAATATTATTCTAATTTAATTTAGTTTATATGATCCGGTGTATGTCACCACTAATCCAATATATATGAATGGTGATTTTAGAAAACAAAATGGGTTTCTTCTTTACTATTAAAGTTTTACGTGCTATTTGCGGCCACACGCAATAACATAAATTAGATGTTCAAATATGATGTTCAATTAATTGACATGATTATGCAAATTCAAACATGAAATACAACGAAATGGAGATATGCAAAATGGCGTGAAAATGGAGTTCTTTCTCTTTGGAGAAATATTGTTTTTTCAAA
The DNA here is from genome assembly GCF_958979055.1 of Alnus glutinosa. Taxonomy (NCBI): domain Eukaryota; kingdom Viridiplantae; phylum Streptophyta; class Magnoliopsida; order Fagales; family Betulaceae; genus Alnus; species Alnus glutinosa. The sequence goes on from NC_084899.1 coordinate 24,731,512, forward strand.
AAGATGCAAAGCAGAGACCCATTTTGTTTGGTGGGATGGCTGTCTCGGCTGGGAGATTTGAGACGATGCAAACGAAAAAGAAATCTATTTTGTTTTGAGAAATGGTTTAGTCCAAGTTTTGATGCAGGAGGTAGCAAAAAATTATTATCTTAATGATTAAGTTTTTTGATGCAGGAGGTAGCAAAAAATTATTATCTTAATGATTAAGTTTTTTGATGCAGGAGGTAGCAAAAATTATTTTCAGAGACGCAGTCGCATTAGTCTCTTCAGTTAGAAAAGACATGCTTCTTAACACAAAAAACACATCAATTTCATAATATATATATATATATATATATATATATATATATATATATATTCTTGATGTGGCAGCGCCATATCAAGGTGTACGTAGAAAAAAGGAAGTAGAAAATGTGTGGAAGTTAGCATTTCTCCAAAAATATATGTATATTTTATTGGGAATTAAAGGTGGCATATTGGACAAGAACTCCCTTAATTTATATGTATTGGGACATTAGTGTTCAAGTAGGTAGGTTAACGCCAAGCAATTTTTAACTTCAGAGGATGACGGTGGTCAAGCATTTGCGTGTATTAATATGGAATGGCAAGCACGGTGACTATTATATATATATATGTTAAGTTATTGCCAATCTTAACGATCTACATCTAATACTGTCAAAAAAAAAATAATAATAAATAAATAAAAAAACGATCTACATCTTATGATGTGACACATCTGATTTGTCATACCATATTACATATTAACACATTATTATAACAATTTTTATTCTCTTAAAAACTATCATGGGAGCTTGTTTGGTCAAAGACTTGAAGTCGAAGTTAGTTACTTCTTTATAACTTTGAGGATGATGTGACACATGAGTACGCGGAGCTGCCCATTAACATGCTCTTAATCTTAATATAAAATACGTACGAAATTAGCAAATAAACAATATTAGGCTAGTCGGTGCCAGCACAACCATAGCATTTGGAGATATTGGTCGAACCATCACATCTGATGGTCACTGCCACCAGATGGCTCGCCTTTGGTTGAGAATGGTCGGCCCTTGAGTTTGATACACAAGAGGCAAAAATACGTGTCGAATTTAATTTGGCATTGGCATGTTCAAAATGTGCAAACAAAGAAAGTAATTTGAAAGAGAAAAAATTTGAATTCAAGATCTTAAATTTTGATATTATATTAAATTATTATTTATTTAAAGGGTTTAAATTAATAAAAAAATAAATAAATTTAAGCATTTAATTAACAATATAGCATAATTTTCTGATATAGTTTTATAAATTTACTACTTATTAGTTAATCTTTTGTCTTATAAATACAACATGCCATGCTACCTATTAATCGTAGGCATCATTATTTCTTTTCTAGTGCTCGATAAAGATTGGCACATAACATTCCTTAGTGGTATGAGGATTGGGTTGTATGTGCTGCCATATCATGACGTTAATTCCGCTTATTATTCATGCCTTAAACTATCAACAAGAAAGTAAATAAAAAAATGAAAAAGAAAAAAACACCAAAAAGGACAACTTTATTTATTTATTTATTTTTGTTTGGGTTCAGTAATTGAGTGTGAAAGCATGCTATATATATATATATATATATGTATCTATAGAGCTTTGTAATGTTAAGTAGTTGCTTTGGGGATGCAGCATTGGAAGGGTACTAAGATAAAAGATTGTTTGTGCTGGCCGATTGGTGCTTGGTCCTGTTGTGTACGTACAACATCTGGAGAAACTGATATGCTGTATGTTATGCTAATCAACTCAAAACTGAAGAGTAATTGCTTAAACATATTGTTTGAGAAGTAAGAAATAGGTGTTAGAGAATAAAATATATTCAGACAAAGGATCTTCAAATCATGCAGAAAATCCTCCAAAACACAGCAGTCTTATAAGAGCCGACTCTTATAGGATTGTGTACGTTTTAGATATTTTATTTTTGGGAGAATAATTATTCTTCATTTTGGGAGAATAGAATCAGATAGATATTCTCAGAAATAAAAATGTAATCAATTAACAATAAAATTAATAAGTATTGCAAATGAATATTAGCTACTCTTCATTCCTGAGTTTATTCCATCTTATCGAAGTACCCTAATATTTAATCATTAGTATTCTTTAAAATGCAAAATTGATGTATCATGACGACGACTCACATTAGTTAAAGTAGGTATTATGGGCTCACTAGCATATGATCATATATAATTAAGGCGAGGCTTTCAATGTCCGGTTATGATTCTTTAGGAATTTAAGTAAAAGTTTTTTCAGTTGGCTGCAATATTTGGTTGTGAAAATTTAATTTTGGAAGGATGCTCTACTCGTTATTCTTTTTATTAACAATCCTTTTTTTTTTGTTAATTGTATTTAAGATATTAGTTTAGTTTTATATTCTTTTTATAGTTTGAATGCTTTAAAATTTAATCATATTTTTTAAAGCATTTTCATAAGATCTCTTTATCTCCTCTTCCATTAGAATAAGAAGTATTCTAATTAAAAAAAAAAAATTAAAAAAAAATTAAAATTTTACCCCAAATTTTGTTATTTTTTATAATTTTAGCCTCCCTAAAACTTTTTTTTTCAATTTTACCCTCAACTTGAGGGCCGGCTAACTGGCTCCGCCCCTGATCGCATATAGTGTATAATCTCATGCATAGATAGCATATCATTATAATATATATTTAATGTAGAAAGCTTACTCATTAATCCATTAAAACACACGTACTTGCATCAGATTATGTACAAGTTAAATGGGTATCTTTATTCCATACGATAAAGCACAAACAAACATAACATGATCTAAGTGAGCTTATTCTTTCTTCCTTTCTTTCTTTCTTTCTTTTTTTTTTTTTTTTTAAGTGAGTGAGCTTATTCTTTAGTTATAATCATTGTACGAATGATGTGACATGTCTTGGACGGCTGAGAGATCTTTTTAAATTAGACAAATTAAGCAAATCTCTAAACTCCAACTAAGAAATCTCTAAATCTCACTAAATTGCGAATGATGTGACTTGTCTTAGACGGCTGATAGATCTTTTCAGATTAGACAAATTAAGCAAATCTCCAAACCCCCACTAAAAAATCTTCGAACCCCACTAAATTGCGAATGATGTGACTTGTCTTAGACGGTTGATGGATCTTTTCACAAATTAAGCAAATCTCCAAACCTCCACTAAAGAGAATTAAACAAAGAATCTCCAAACCCCACTAAATTGGGGCTCTCTCTCGTATGACAAGTGACAAGTGTCTAGTTACGGTGAATCTAGGATGATACTCTTCCTCCTAAATTAGGGGGAAATGGAAATAAATTCGAATATTCCGATTGACAAAGTTTTTGTTGCAATTGGGTATTAATTTGAAAAATACTAAAATTACACCTATCTTGATCAGGACACAACTACTACTCCTTAAAAAAAAAAAAACTCAACACCGAAACGTCACAAACCCCACAGCAATCCTCTCTCACCCACATACCCAAAAGCCCAAATAAAATGAAGAAAACCATCAACGTTCATTAAAAGATCCAGACTTTAACATACCATAAACACGAAAAGGGCGGGTGAGAGAGATGCGTGCCACAACCTTATTTGGTGTCATCTTCTGGTTCTTTGGAGGGAGATGCGAAATGGAGTGAAAATTGAGCTATTTCTCTTTGGAGAATTTTTTTTTTTTTTTCAAAAGACGGAGAGATGGAGAGAAGAAACCCATTTTGTTTTTAAAATTAGTTTAGTCCAAGTTTTTGATGCATCACATACTTTCAGAGATGAAGTCGAATCGATCAGTCTGCTATGCTAAGAAATCCCCAAGAAATCCCACAACATCTTATTAAGCTTGTTCCAATCTGAACAAAGCTTGAGTAACTTCTGTTAGATTTATTTATTTTGAGTGCATTAATTATATAGTCATTTGTTTAATTTTAATCCCTTAATAAGATATGCTAATTTTTGTAGACAAATAAGAAAGCTTTTACTCTGATCATTTTTTATGCAAACCACCATACACCTCAACATTGACAAACCTTTAACACCTTATTTACTGATTTGAGCCTTGCATATAATATTATAATTGAATCATCAGAGTCCATCTCATCGATCCTTCCTTGATTTGCATGCTCTTTAGATTTGTAATATTCACAAAATTAAGATAAAGAACCGTTGTGGCCGGGAGTGTTTAATCTTAGCGAGTAGTTGGGGTTTGACTAGTTCAGGAGGCATATTTCCTTTTAGAATGAAAAAAGTCTGGCAATTTTGGACAATTAAGAGCCCTAATTCCAGTCAAAACATCACCTCAACGGGACAAAGATGTTTGTCGTTTTATAGGCTACAGAACATGGTACGATTGGTAGTATGGTACTCAGTACTCACATGCCCAAGCCCATGCTCTGTAGCCTTTTGGATTAGTCATATCCATTGATGCGATTTTCCGAATCCGATGCATCCAGAAGGACCAAAACGTGTTGTTGTCAAGCAAGGATCTTTTCCCAGCTCAACTTTCATGCCTATCTTTTTCTTGTTCCACCGCACTCACCCTCACATGCCCATGCCCTAGCCTGTAGCCTACTGCAAGGATCTTTTCCCTTCTCAACTTTCATGCCTATCTTTTTCTTATTCCATTTGCTATACTATCTGCCATAATTCATTCTCGCATAATATCATTTTTTAATAAATTGAATAATCTAAAAATTGAGAGGAGATAGACAGTAAATTTTGTCACACACTTATAGGTTTTTAGAGTATCCGGATCGAGTTCGTTATTTCAAATATTTCATCAAATTTTGGTGAAATTTCTTCAACTCTCCCATGCATCCAACTCTCCATCGTATCAAAACATTTTTTACTAACTCCCTCCCCTTCCCCTTCCCTTCCCTCCCCTTACTTTTACTTTTTCCAAAAAACATCAAATTCAAAACATTTTTTTCTTTTTTACTTTTTATATCACATCAATAATTTTTTTTTATTATTTAATTAAAAAAATTCACTACAATACAAATTTTTTCCACTTTTCCATATAAATTCTTTCTACTTTATATCACATCAATCACTTTCTATTTTCACACAACAAAAAAATTCTCACAAAGGGAAGGGAAGGGGATTACTAAACGGGGCCAGAATCTTTTTCTATATTTAACGCTCATCAAGCTCATGCTATTCCATTTTTTATTTTATTTTTTTATTCTCACGCCTTTCTTCACTTTCCTGTACATCTCTCTGCCAAGCTTCTACACTGTGCGCACCTGCTTTCCCTCTTTCTCGAAACACCCATACTCTCTCTCTCTCTCTCTCTCTCTCTCTCTCTCTCTCTCTCTCTCTCTCTCTCTCTCTCTCTCTCTCTCTCTCTCTCTCTCTCATGGCTTTTGATATGGATTTTGATAGATGTGTTGGATTCAAACGAAGAATCATGAAGATCAGAGATATCCAAGAGACACAGCCAACACCGCCGCCACAATCCTCCACTTCTCTGTTGCAGCTCTTCTAAGAAAGGGAAAAAAGGTAAAGGCTGGAACTTGAAGAAGACGGAAGAAGAGTTTGTGTGATCGAAGTGAAGGGTACGTGGCATCAATCTGAAGTGATGCGGTCCAACTGAGCATTCTAGAAGGGGATGAAGCAGTGCGTTTAATAAAGAATGTTGTACGTTTTAGTAAAAATTTGAAGTTTTTAGTGGCTGGGAATTGAAAATTTAAAGTTTTCCATTATGTGGGTAGCCAACTGTGGTGATTGTTTGATGATATACATACAATTAAATTGATTGGTTTCAAAACTAATAAAAAATAATATATATTTAAAATTGATAAATATTTAGAGAGTTTGATGTAAGAAGATTTTTAAAAGTGAGAGATAAAATTAGAAAGGTAGATTGATTGGCTTAAATCTGAAGAAAATTTTGGAGAGTTTGATATAGATGCTCTTACATATTTTCAGCTGAAAGTATTTTCTATCAAAACAAACATAGCCACTGAAATCCCTATGATCTAACAGCTAAATCAATATTCAAATATTGATTCCAGGACAGGGAGAGAATTGGGGATAATACGAGCATGTTTGGTAAATCGATCTCTATTTTTGTTTTTGAAAAGTATTTTTGAGACCAAAACAGATGGAAAATCATTTTCTATTGTTTTTATTTTTGTTAAGTAAGTGTTTGGTAAACTATTTTCAGAAACAGTTTCAAAAAACAAAAAACAGTGCTTATGATGTTTGAATAATTATTTTCAAAACAATTTCTACTTAATAAGAAATTAATTATTAAATAAAAAAATGTTGGGTGAAGTCAAATTTGTGTTTTTACATATCTTTTGTTTTCAATTTTCTGTGGATGACTTCTCTATAATTAAATTATGTGATATACTTTGGTGTAACTACGTTAATAGCATGTACAATCTTAAAACACGTTAATAGCATGTAACCTTGCTACAGTAGTGAAACACGTTTTTGCTGTTTTGGAAACGGTAAACTTATTTCCAAAACAGAAACCAAACAGGCCCTACAAGTTGGTGAAAATGAAAGAGAATTGTGGAAACGAAGGGAAAGTAGCTTTCAAGTTGGTCAGATAGTTTTTCTGCAAATAGTGCTTTCTCTTTTAAAAATGAAAGAAAATAAGAGGCCTCCACTCAATTAAAAATTGGAAAATACTACACTTAACGCCCACCTTTTTACACCCTCACATGGCAACCCTACATCACTTTTTTTAAAAAAAAAAAAAAAATTAAAAAAAATTTATACTAGATACACCTTTTTCTTCTTCTTTTTCTTTTTTATTGGGTTCCAGCCACGGGACGCTCGGGTTGGCCGGCGACGCCTGGATTCCAGTCGGACGTGTGGTTTTCGGCCTCTCCTCTCACGGCCGATTGCGAGGTTTTTGGCCCCTCTGTGGAGTTTTCGATCCCCTGTTGTTTTTTTTTTTTTTTTTTTTTTTTTTTTTTTTAATTTTTTCTTTGCTCATGCCTCCATGTGGAGCAGGTGTTGCCGCATTAAGGTGCAAAAAGTAGGTGTAGGTGGACTGGTGGAGCAACTCTCATTAAAAATAGAAGAAAATAGGAGTCTCCCCAGCTGAGGGGATCTCTCTAAAAAAAAAGAGCAATCGAAATCGTAGCCATGTATTTCCTCCAACTCCTAGCCTCATTTTTCCTAATCCTTCTTCCCTTACTTTCCATCCTCTTCCTAACCCAAAAAGCTTCAAAACCCAAAAATCAATCATCTCCGCCACCCTCCACCACCATCAGCCTCCCAAGATCCTACCCTATAATCGGTTCATTCTTGGCCGTGCTTGCTAACCGCAACCGCCGTCTTCAATGGCTTTCAGACATCCTCCAACTCTCACCCACCGCTACCTACGTCCTCCATCGAAACTTTGCCACGCGCCAGGTCCTAACCGCCAACCCAGCCGTCGTCCAGCACATCCTCAAGACCCACTTCCACAACTACGGCAAGGGAGACAATTTCCACCGAACCTTCGAAGACTTCCTCGGCCAAGGCATCTTCAACGTTGACGGCGAGCCCTGGAAGTTACAAAGACAAGTCGCCAGCCACGAATTCAACACCAAGTCTCTGCGCAAGTTCGTCGAGATCGTCGTGGACACCGAGCTCTCTGACCGCCTCATCCCTATCCTCTCCTCGGCTGCCGCAACAGGAACTGTCATAGACTTCCAGGACATTCTTCAAAGGTTCGCCTTTGATAACATATGCAAAATCGCTTTCGGATTCGACCCCGCCTACCTCTTGCCCTCTCTTCCAGAAACCAAGTTCGCTCAAGCTTTTGAAGAAAGTGTCAAGATCAGCAGCGAGAGGTTCAATGCGCCAATCCCATTCCCAATCGTTTGGAAAATCAAGAAGCTGTTGAATATTGGGTCCGAGAAGCGCCTGAGAATCGCAGTCTCAGAAGTTCAAGAATTTGCAAAGAACATAATAAGAGAAAAGAAGCACGAGCTCAGAGAGAAGGCGTCGCTCGATTCCGTCGACCTCTTGTCAAGGTTCCTGAGCTCCGGCCACACGGATGAGAAATTCGTGGCCGACATAGTGATAAGCTTCGTACTTGCTGGGCGTGACACAACCTCCTCGGCTTTGACATGGTATCTTTGGCTACTCTCCGAGAACCCGCATGTCGAATCCGAGGTTCTCAAGGAAATCAAAGAGAAATCCGAAGTGCCTGTCTATGACGAAGTCAAAGACATGGTCTACACTCACGCTTCTCTATGTGAAAGCATGCGTTTGTACCCGCCTGTCCCGTCGGACTCGAAGGAGGCCTTGAACGACGATGTTTTGCCGGACGGGACGGTGGTGAAGAAGGGGATGAGAGTGACGTACATGCCGTACGCGATGGGGAGATTGGAGACGCTGTGGGGGTCTGACTGGGCTGAGTTCAAGCCCCAGCGGTGGCTGGAGAGGGACGAGGCGGAGAATAGGCAGTGGAGGTTCGTGGGGAGGGACGCGTATACTTACCCAGTATTCCAGGCGGGGCCGAGGATTTGCTTGGGGAAGGAGATGGCTTTCTTGCAGATGAAGAGGGTGCTGGCGGGGATTCTCAGGAGGTTCAAGGTGGTGCCGGCTGTGGGGGAAGGTGTGGAGCCTGAGTTTGTTCAGGTATTGACAGCCAAAATGAAAGGTGGGTTTCCGGTGAGGATAGTGGAGAGGGATGTTCAGAACCAGTGATATGTAGATGAGGCTTTTGCCTTTTAGTTTGGATAATAGGTTTTTATTTTAGCCGATTGTACTTTTGAGTCAAAATCGGGTTTTATCTGTTATTTATTTATATAATCTTAAATTGTATTTATGGCTTGAAATCGATCTGTCCTTATCTTCAGAAACAACCAACGCACAAAAAAAATAATAAAAATTTGGGGAAAAAATAAAAAATAAAAGTTTAGAGCATTTGTTAAATAAAGTAAAGAAATCACTAAATTCAGCCTAGTTACCTCAAAATTACTTATGAGAGTACTTTTAGTAGTCTCACCAAATTTAATTCATCAAAATAGATAAAAATTATTATTATTATTATTATTATTTTTTAATTCTGGTGAACCACTTTTTTAAAATTCCTTTAGCAACCTCACCATTTTAATTATTCATTATCATTATTAAATAATATTTTTTCAGATTTCTTTATTCTTTCTTTATTTAATCTTTTTATACAACAAGCTACCACATTTTTTCACAAAAGTTTTCTTTTGCTTCTCAACTAAATTCAAAAAAATAAAAATAAAAAAAAGAAAAGATAAATGAAAAACGAAAAAGTTTATGTTAGGGACAAAAAAACCTTCATGTCCATGAAATAAGGACATCATCACGTGAGAGAGATGGGAGAAGAAAGAAAAAAGAAAAAAGAAAAAGTGTGATGTGATCATGTGAGAGAGAAAGGAGAAACAAAAATGATAAGAGACTTGGTGAGTGAATATTACTTATCAAAATTGGTGAGTATTTTCACTCATCAAAACTTTTTGGTTAAAGTGGTGAGGCTGCTAGGAGTGACTTTCTAGTGTTTTCATCAAATTGGCTCACCAATTTGGTGAGTGAATATTACTTTTAGCTATTTTGGTGAGGCTACTAGGGCATTTTTAGTAGTTTCATTAAATTTTACTCAAAAATAGCTAAAAATCACTTTTCTCTATTTTGATGAACCATTTTTTAAAAAATTATTCCAATAGCCTATTCATCTTGAGATTTCATTTAAATAATATTTTTTCAGATTTCTTTATTTTTTTTTCAATTTAAATTTTATACAACAAACTAACATACACATTCATCTTGAGATTAAATCATTGCAAAGAAATTCACAAAAATTTTCATTTACTTCTCAACCAAATTCAATAAAGGGAAAATTGCACCGTTGGTCCCTGTGGTATTCCATAATTATTTTTTACTCCCTGTGGTTTAAAAAATTACTGGGAGATCCTTGTGGTATGCAATAATTACAAATCGATCCCTGGCGTAAAATTCTGTTAAATTTTTTAACAGATTCCTGGCGTACGTATCAATGATGTGCTGAAGAATATATCACGACTAGTTTCAATACCCGAACCATATCAATGATGTGCTGAAGAATATCCACATGCATCTGCTTTTCTTTGGGATTTCAAATACATGCCCAAAAGAGAGATACCCAAGAAGTCACCACCATTCAAAAGGCTCCACTTTACTATAACACACAGTGGATTTGGACTCCACGCTCGAAGGAAGCCACGCATCCCGATTTCCGTATCGGAAAGGTTCGGGTACGTATTTCCACGTTGTAGACGGGTAAAGTTTACAGAAACATGTACCCATTGTTTGTGTTGTCTAGTTCAGGGGCGAAGAAGATGGGTGAGAAGAAAATCGCTATAAAATTTGCACCAAATAAAGCCGCTTGGAATGGGCCGGCAAGAGATGTTGAGAAACACGGCCGCAAAGATTGTATCCATCTTGAGCTCCAAAGGCAACCTTATTTCTAAAGGTTGATGGGGCTCTGTTCACATCTGTTTTAGAACATGAAAACAGAGGTGAATAGAGGAGCTTGTCCAAGTGAAAGGATAAAAAAAAAGCAAAAAAAAACTTATGTTCTCTTTCATTTATAATAGTTTACACTCAGTATTTTTGGCCATGCATTTTTGTGGGAATTCTAATTACTCTATTGATTTAATATCGGGTTCGAATCCGAGAGTCTTGGTTACGGAGAGGGCGCTGAAGCTGCTGGAAACGGTGTCGTCTTGCGCGCAAAGAAGGGCGGTCGGTGATGTGCGAGGACGTGGCGTGCGTGGCGGCGATCATGAACAAGGTTCTAAAGGTATCGAGCGCGGCGACGAAACACGCTGACTCATTCACAACGTGCGTATAATGATAATTTGATGAACAATCTGATATGTGGAGGGGCGGCTCGGGTCGGGGTCGTAGGCATGCTGCAGAAACCGAGTCGGAGGATGTAGCCTCTCGAGGACCCAAACACGGGAGACCCGATTGGAACATTCCAGGAGGATGGCAAAGCTAGAGCTTGGGAGAGAAGAGCGTGAAGATGGTCCCAGGTGTGAAACTCACCGTTTTAAACAGGGGTATTTTTGAAAAGCTGAGCTTTAAGCGGTCATGTGCGTTGCATGTGACCTCTTTTCTGTCTCTTTGAACGGATTAAGTAGATGGAAGGTTTTAAGTGTCAAAGTTGGTTATATTAGGGAGGTCATTTACCAATTTTTAAACATTGGGCGTCAAATTGCCAATAGATGGATACATCAGGAGGGTAAAGTGTACTTTCCCCAAAAAATTATTTATTATAGTATATAAATAGCTAAAAATTTATATATTTGAGTCAAAATAATTAAGTTTTGCTCCTATCGAGAAAAAGAGGCTCGGTCCTTGGTTCTATTATAACAAAAATTATTTTATATCCAAACCTTAAACAACTCAAATTTATCATGAGCAACAATCTAAAAATGTCCTCCAAAAAAAAAAAAAAAAAAAAAAAAGAAAAAAAAAAAGAGAGAAGGCAGTAAGGACAACAACGTAGAATTATGACAGATTGTCGGGTTCTATTTTGTTAAGTGTATGTTGTGAAAATTGAAATATATTAAGAAATAATTATTTAGTTTTTTTTTTCCTTTTGCCTTTTTCTTGTTAATACCGAATTGAAATATATTGATCTGCTCTTGATTTTATTCTTTTTTTGTACGTTCTTCTGCTTTTGCATGTTGAGAATTGAAAGTGACTACACCATGCATTCAGCGATTAAAAATATAAAGCTTCATAGAACTATTAATAGCATTGCACACTAGAGGGTATTTTCTCTATATTTATATGTAAAAGTCTTTAAATAGAAAAGTAAAAAAAAAAAAAATGTTTAATTAGGCATGTATAACACGAAAAGTTTGGCTTGCATGAAAAAATTATGGGAGATTTCTTGGTAGAATTCACGTATGAAACATGTATGTAGAAAAACTATATATATATGGAAACTGAAAACTGATCGACTAATTAAATAACCCATTTGCTTGTTAATTAAAGTCAACATTATACAAGCATGAAGAGTAATATACAATAAAGATTTGACATATATATAGAGTTTTTTTTTTTTTCTTGTCGTAAAATATATATTTATATTCTTACAAGACAAGGCTAGCTAGCTAGCTAGCTATAGATCGAGGTAGCTCCATTTTCTTCACTAGTTGCAGTGTCCATCACGAGGTTTGGGAATCTGAGTGCAAGGATCACGGCCAGAAGGTGGAACTAGTACTCGATCTTTTGGAAATGACACGTTGTTCGTCTTCATGTCACCCAAAGGCCTTGCAGCCCCAAGAGTATCCTTGGTGCTAAAAATGATCAAGAGCACAAAGATCATGGTCACTGCATTTTTAGCCATGGAATGAGTTTTCCTCCAAACAGACATGTTCGAGAAAGAAAGATTTTTAACGAGGGATCAATATATGTAAAGCTTTGTTGAAGAAGAAATGGGTACAGATTTATTTATACGGATCATGAAGTGGTGAAATTATTGCGAAGATTATTCATCCAAAAAAGAAGAAGAAGAAATTGTTGCGAAGATTCGAGGAAACGTTGGTGCAGAAATGACACTAATTAAATTAATTTCCTAAAAAGAGAAGGAATTCATATGATGATATTAGACTAACTAATTAACTTCCTTTATTATATATATATATATATATGATCCGGTGTAGTTTCCACCTGCATTAATATTCCATTGTCAAGGGAAATTAAAGAAGTCTAGGTTATGTAAATGTCGGCAATGTGTCCGTGAACCAACGTTAACGTACACTACGCGCGCTTTCACATAAAGAATTTAGACACGCATAGCATGTACGTGGGGTTTAACAATAAAGCTTTATTCATGATATAATATCATTTTAATAATCAACCATAATTATAAGCAAATTGCTATACATTTTTCCATGGATTTTTCTTTGAAATCACGGCATTAATCTCACAGAAGATTACGTGAATTTGAAATAAAAAAAAAAAAAAAAAAAATCTTTGCCGACTCCCTCATCAATTTGAAATAAAAAATCATTTCTCCAAAAATCTTTAATTTCCAGCTTACAGTTTCCTTCCATCTTCCATATTAATATCACAGAAGATTACCTTTTCCCATAAACAAAACCAGGTACGTACATTCCAAGAAATACATATGATATACAAGACAGTTCCCAAACATCTTTGCCGACTTGCTCATCAATTTGAAATAAAAAAAAAAAAAAATCATTTCTCCAAAAATCTTTAATTTCCAGCTTACAGTTTCCTTCCATCTTCCATATTAATCTCACAGAATATTACCTTTTCCCATAAACAAAACCAAAGTACGTACATTCCAACAAGCAAGTTATTGATAGACATTTATTTATATATAAGTGGTGGCCAATGAATATTGCTAGATTCATTCAGGTACGTGAACGTCGACCCAACGAAATAATTAATTAAAAACTAGAAATTTGTTGCAATCATCACTTGATTTGGGAAAAGAAATACCTGATAAGAGTAGTAACTATTTTATTTCTTTTCATGTAATCATTATTCTCTTTATTTCCTTGTTAGTAGTTTTCATGTTAAGTAGTATAAGTCAATTCTAGTCATATTAGGTATGTAATATTATGTAGGTATTTCTAAAAGAGTATTTTCATAAGAGTCGTTTGATTGATGACTCAGTTCTAATTTTCCTTAGGGACATTGTAATAATTTCTCTATTTAAAGGTTGTTATGTTATGAATAAATGAAGAGAATAATTAATCAAAATCAACGCTTGCGTTGTAAGGTCTAGATTCCCTCTAAGAACCTAAACTATCCCATTACGAACTTAGGTTCCTAATAGCTTAATATCAGAGCCAGTAATGACTTCACTAGCATCCTACAATTTCGATCAAAGGCTTGATTGTTTGGTGTTAAGTTTGGGTTCAACAATACGTGAGATGCGGGTGGTCTTCACTGCCATGAACTCTAGATTTGATCAATTGGTGGAGGCATGTCAAACAACATATTCAACTTCACCAAAACGAAGCAATAATAATGTCAATCATGGTTCACATCCATGTGGAGATAATTCTCACAATCATGGTTATGAATCAAGTGCAAGTAGTTTCTTTGGAACGTAAGCAACCTTCTTCAGATTATGTATTTAAAATTGAGAGAACTTTCAAATAGCAAGGCAAAATATCCAAAAATATATATGAGAAATAAGTAAACATGAGCAAAGTTTCTCTACAATTAAACTTTTTTTGAAGCATGTCCGGACCTGTTGCCCTAGTGTCTGGAAATATGCATGAAAAATTTTCTGTGTCGGCCGTCTTGTCTTTTGTGTCCGAACATGATGTAGAACAGGGACTTTCTAGAACTTGAGTTCGCTGGGCTGTCTGGACATGTGAGAAAACATAAACTTACTGCCAATCGTATCCGAACATAGCTTGAGGATGTCCGGACATCTTGCTGAAGAAAAGCTTTATGTAACTTGTGTGCGGACACGGCTTCTGGCTGTCTGGACACTGTGCAGGAAATCCTGATTTTTAGGAACAAATAATTATGTAGAATATTTTTCAAATCACAACTCTTTCATTTTCTTGAACAATATTATGCAATACTCTTCTTACTCGGCTCTTTCATTTCTTGATTAATTTTCTGCAATATTCTTCTTATTTAGCTCTTTCCTTTCTTGATTAATATTTTGCAATATTCTTTTCATTCGGCTCTTTCCTTTCTTGAATAATATTCTGCAATATTCTTATTTGAAATTATGAGTCTAACCTATTCTCTGAAACATGAACAAATCATTAAATGAATAGAGATTTGAAATCGTAAAACTCCATAAAGATGGATCATTGAATGTATAGCATAAAAAAACATCAAAGTAATTACTCTCCCTATCAAAGTAGTAATACTCCCCAATCAAAGTAATTCAAACATTTTTCCCATTTTTTGTCACGAAATGACAAAGGGTTCCAAAAGAACAATCAAAACACAGAAGCCAGCAATAAAAATAAACCAAAACAATGACCCATACACGAAATGCAATACCATGAACAGTAGAACACATGATATGTAGAATCGAATATATATATATTAAAAAATGAAATTCTCTCACTCAATGTATGATCTAATATCCAAGAAAAACAACACAATAAAAACAAAGCATTGAAAGGAAAGGGCAGTTTAAACAAAAAATGATACACTAAACAGTCGTCTAGCCACAACACACAATTTTTTTTTTCTTTTCTTTTCAATGAGAGCCCCAAAACACTCATCTATTTAAAACTGAGAGAACATTCAAATAGCAAGACAAAATATCCAAAAATATATATGAGAAGTAAGTAAACATGAGCGAAGTTTGATATTCAATTTTGGTCAGGGGTGTAAATCCGGACCGGGTATAATCGGTCGGGAAACCGGAACCGGGAATTAATCGGCTCCGGAAAACCGGGAAACCCGGTTGGTACCCGGTTACCCGGAGCCGGAGCCGGGTATTGATGGTATGAAATCCCGGGTATATCCGGGTACCCGGCTCCGGGTACCTTATTTAATTAAAAAAAAAAAAAAGTATCCCCCTATCCCTGGCCTTTACTCTAAAATTACACATGGCTTAAAGAAAAACTTAATGGCTTATGAAGGGTTTTTTAGTCTTTTTAGTACCTGTTGCCCACTTGCCCTAAGTCCCTAACTCCTTACCCAAAGGCCAAAGTCCCAAACTACAGATTGTGCCGCACTGCCGTCTGCCGCTGTTCCCTGTGCCTCCCACTCATTGCCTCGTTCACGACGTTCAGCCCATTGAAGCTCCTGCAAAAATCATCTCCTTCACAGTTCACGGCTTCACGACGTTCAGCCGACGACTTTCTGCCCATTGAAGCTCCTGCAGAAATCGTCTTCTTCACGGCTTCACGAAGTTCAGCGGTTCAGCCGATGACGGTTCAGCACTTCAGCCCAAAATCTTGAATCTTTGAAACTTTTGTAAAATATTTGAGTTTCTGACTTTCTGGGGTTTGGCTTAATAGGTGGCTCGTGCTCGGTGCTTTGCACTTTGCAGCTTTGGTTGAACAAGACTTCTCTTTTACGGTAGCCTCAAGCTCAAGACTTTTCTGGCTGGCTCTTAATTTGTTTAGGTGCTTGTTCTTTTTCCCTGTGATTGAACAAAGCTTAAATTTGTAGATTCCTATGTTAATTTTGTTGTACGTGTTTCAATGTTTAAGGTAGCTTATTGCTTACGCCAATGCTCAGATCGTTAATCCCGACCACCCGAACCGGATAACCGGTTTTATCCGGGTATTCGGGTAAAACTGGTTACCCGGGCCCGGGTGTTAAATGCAAAAAATCTGGGGTCCCGGAGCTGGTTCCCGGTTTTTACCGAATACCCAGGAACCCGCTCCGGGTTTACACCCCTAATTTTGGTTTCATAATAATTGAAAGTGACTACTTTAAAACCAATAAAAAAAAATAGCATTTATTTAAAGTAGAGAATATTTAGAGAGTTTGGTATTTAAAACTTTTGAAAAGTAGCTAGCTAAAATAACAAAAATAATTTTTTTAGCTAAAATTTGATTAAACTTTGACAATTTTACTAGGTTGAATGTAATTTTAATTTAGTTTTTATATTTTTAATTTAGATAATTAGGTTTTTATATATATATATATATATATATATATATATATATTTTATTCTAATTTCTAAATAAGTCTTTTCATCAATTCCACATATTTGATTAATTAAATTAATCGTACGTAACTCTCATTTTATGTGTTTTAACTTTTTTATTTTTGGTATATTAATAATTTAAAATTAATTATCTCAATTGTGGAGTTGACTGATCTTATCCCTAACTTTCAACTGTCCCGAAGAATCTAGACCCTAATCTTGCCCGGCCCTTTCTTATAGGGCTGCCCAAGCAATTTATATCCCTCATGCTTACCCAAAAAAAAGGTGCGGCACCCACGTGGGGAGTCACGTGACATGTCCACTGGGCCCTAACAAGATCAACCTGATGGGCTAGTGGATCTTGCTCTCCTCCTGGGAATAATTTGAGCATAGGCCCGAACAAATTATAGCGAAGATGTCCCATACGAACCTTTGAGAGCACCCACGTCATTTGAGCTAAAATGAGCTTCTTCAATTTCTCTCGTTTAATTTATATATCATTGCAATTAAAGCTCAAAATTTAAACCATATATAGGCTATAGCCTTTCTTTTTTTTCTTTTTTTTTTTTCAATTTGGAGCTTTTTTATAATTTCTTATAAAGTCTAGTTTCAGCTTATAACTAGGTAATGTAGGACTTAACACTCCTGACTATCTCTTATAAATTACTCAATCTATGTAAGCTATTCATATTTTCTTAATATGAGACTGGGGTATTATAATCTTATTCCTTATTTTCAATTAGTACGATTCAATTGATTAAATAGTCTAATGAGGCTACTTCATAATTACAAATTAATACCAAATCAAAATACCTTTGGTATGTCATTATTTTATTTTATTTTTAGTGAGATTGCATATACTTCTGACTTTTGTATTACATAGATTGATTGTATAATACTAAAAGGAATGATGTGACTTTTAAATTGGATCAAAATTAAATAACAATTTATCAAATATTTAATAATAATTTTAGAAAGCAAATCAATTTTTTGGAAGGATTAAAAAAAAAGAACACGAGTCTTTCTTTTTTAAGTATTACTTAACAAAAAGTAGACGGGAAGTAGCAAGCATAAGAAAAGTGTGTCAGGTGTTAATCAAATGGAGTTTGTCCAGCTTCCTTGAAATAGTAATACAAGCATGTTTTGTGGAGAACAATGGGGCACAAGAACACGTTCTAGAAAATACCATCCGGTACCCCATACAGATTAAGGTGGGAAACAAGCAACTTACGTAGAAAATTGTCTCCCTCTTCCTCGCGTCTGCAAGGACCAGCAGAGACGGAGGGATAGCCGGCTGTTATTGGCCACACTCTTTTCTTTTTAAAAAAAATTATTTATTATAGTATATAAATAGTTAAATTTATATATTTGGGTCAAAATAATACAACTTTGCTCCTGAGAAAAATTATTTATTATAGTCTCTGTTGTAACAAAAATCATTTTATACCCAAATCTTAAACGGCCAAATTTATCATGAGCAACAACTTAAATTTGTCCTTAAAAAATTTAGGCTCGAGCAATAGCCTTCGTGAGCAAAGCAAAAGAGTTTTGAACGCATTAAGGACAACAACGTAGAATTAGCTGAAGCAGCACGGCTACGATAGAACACAGGGTTCTATTTTGATAGGTGTATGTCGTGAAAATTGAAATATATTAAGAAACAATTATTTTGTTTGTTTAATTTTTTAATAAAGAATGAATGCTGATTTTATTTTTTGTATATTAATTTAATTTTTAATCTTAATATATGTTTTACTCATATATACTTGGGGCATTTTTATTTTACCATATTTCTCGTTCAAGCTTTTGGCCCTTCCAATAATTTTTTTTAGCTTCGTACCTATGCCTTACCAGTGTTTTGTTTGTTGAAATTTCCTGGTAGAATTATTAACGTAAGAAAAAGGGAGAAAAACTATGGAAACTGAAAAAAACTGACTAATTAAATAACTCGATCATTTAATTATTAAAGTCAACATGTACATGAAGAGCAATAAAAAAATAAAGATATTCCACTCCTATTTTTCAAAGCCTATACATGGTGTGATTTCTTTAATTAACCAACAACTTGATCTTCAAACACTAAATAAATGTTATGAAAACCGCACCACGTATGTTTTGAAAAATCGAAGGGTAATATATAGTATTACTATTTGACATACACAGTTATATTCTTCCAAGGAAAACAGACGTCGTGACCTAATTAAGACTCCACATGACACAGCTAGCTAACTAGATCGAGCTCCATTTTCTTCACTCCTTTTTGCAATGTCCATTACCAGGTTTGGGAATCTGAGTGCAAGGATCAGGGCTAGAAGGTGGAACTGGACCTCGATCTTCTGGAAATGACACCTTGTTTGCACCAACTGTCGTCTTCATGTCACCCAAAGGCCTTGCAACCCCGAGAGTATCCTTGGTGCTAAAAATGATCAAGAGCACAAGGATGATGATCACTGCATTTGCAGCCTTGGAATGAGTTCTCCTCACAATGGACATAGTATTCGATAAAGAAAGAGTTTTAATGAGAGATCGATATGGTCAGGGTCTAAAGCTTGTTGAAGAAGAAATGGCCCGGGGCAGATTGAGAGAAAGAGTACATATTGATAGATTTTATACCGATGAAGAGAAATGAATGTTGCGAAGATTCAAAGAAACAGTGGTGCAACTACGTACCGAAATTACACTAATTAAATTAATTTCCTCAAAAGAAAAATATTCATATGGCGATGTTAGACTAACGTAATTTCCTTTATATAATTTCCAACATAAGTCTTAATTAATATAAAGGGTTACTTTTTTTTTTTTTTTTTGAGTAAGGTACGTAAGTAATTAAACAAGCTGAATAATAACAATAAAAATAAGATACAAGAGCACTCCGGGGACGATATCCCATAAACATACATCCCAAAGCTCCCTAGAATTGGGAAGAGCACTTATACAATTAATAAAGCCAATTCACCAAATTAACTACCTCAAAACAAAATAGTAATCCTATAATTAAAAACATCATTTGAAAAGGCTACAAGATCTTTAAAACCACCTATATATTCTTTTTATTATTATTATTTTATTTAAATGGCTCGGGGCCATGACCCATATTAATTGGAAGATATTGATTTTAGCCCTTACTATTTTCTTGAAAAGTTGTAAATTGAAGTTCCTTTTCCATCAACTTTCGTAATCTTTTTCAAGAAGCTAAGCATGAATATGCAAGTTGTGCTCCAAATTATGGAATATTCCTCTTTGCAGTTACGAATTCCACCCAGCTTAATTCACAGTTTCATCTTGAGCTCCAAAGGCAACGTTATTTCTAAAGGTTGATGGGGCTCTGTTCACCTCTGTTTTAGAACATGAAAACAGAGGTGAATAGAGGAGCTTGTCCAGGTGAAAGGGAAAAAAAAAGCAAAAAAAAAACTTATGTTCTCTTTCATTTATAATAGTTTACACTCAGTATTTTTGGCCATGCATTTTTGTGGGGATTCTAATTACTCTATTGATTTAATATCGGGTTCGAATCCGAGCGTCTTGGTTACGGAGAGGTCGCTGAAGCTGCTGGAAACGGTGTCGTCTTGCGCTCAAAGAAGGGCGGTCGGTGATGTGCGAGGACGTGGCGTGCGTGGCGGCGATCATGAACAAGGTTCTAAAGGTATCGAGCGCGGCGACGAAACACGCTGACTCATTCACAACGTGCGTATAATGATAATTTGATGAACAATCTCGGGTCGAGGTCGTAGGCACGCTGCAGAAACCGAGTCGGAGGATGTAGCCTCTCGAGGACCCAAACACGGGAGACCCAATTGGAACGTTCCAGGAGGATGGCAAAGCTAGAGCTTGGGAGAGAAGAGCGTGAAGATGGTCCCAGGTGTGAAACTCACCGTTTTAAACAGGGGTATTTTTGGAAAGCTGATCTTTAAGTGGTCATGTGCGTTGCACGTGACGTCTTTTCTGTATCTTTGGACGGATTAAGTAGACAGAAGGTTTTAAGTGTCAAAGTTGGTTATATTAGGGAGGTTATTTACCCATTTTTAAATATTGGGCGTCAAATTGCCAATAGGTGGATACATCAGGGGGTAAAGTGTACTTTCCCCAAAAAATTATTTATTATAGTATATAAATAGCTAAAAATTTATATATTTGGGTCAAAATAATTAAGTTTTGCTCCTATCGAGAAAAAGAGGCTCGGTCCTTGGCTCTATTATAACAAAAATTATTTTATATCCAAACCTTAAACAACTCAAATTTATCATGAGCAACAATCTAAATATGTCCTCCACAAAAAAAAAAAAAAAGAGAAGGCACGAGCAATAGCCTTTATGAACAAAGTAAAAGAATTTATAACGCAGTAAGGACAACAACGTAGAATTATGACAGAATGTCGGGTTCTATTTTGTTAAGTGTATGTTGTGAAAATTGAAATATATTAAGAAATAATTATTTAGTTTTTTTTTTTCCTTTTGCCTTTTTCTTGTTAATACCGAATTGAAATATATTGATCTGCTCTTGATTTTATTCTTTTGTTGTACGTTCTTCTGCTTTCGCATGTTGAGAATTGAAAGTGATCGACTACACCATGCATTCAGCGATTAAAAATATAAAGCTTCATAGAACTATTAATAGCATTGCACACTAGAGGGTATTTTCTCTAGATTTATATGTAAAAGTCTTTAAATAGAAAAGTAAAAAAAAAAAAAAAAAAAAGTTTAATTAGGCATGTGTAACACGAAGAGTTTGGCTTGCATGAAAAAAATATGGGAGATTTCTTGGTAGAATTCACGTATGAAACATGTATGTAGAAAAACTATATATATATGGAAACTGAAAACTGATCGACTAATTAAATAACCCATTTGCTTGTTAATTAAAGTCAACATTATACAAGCATGAAGAGTAATATACAATAAAGATTTGACATATATATAGAGTTTTTTTTTTTTTCTTGTCGTAAAATATATATTTATATTCTTACAAGACAAGGCTAGCTAGCTAGCTAGCTATAGATCGAGGTAGCTCCATTTTCTTCACTAGTTGCAGTGTCCATCACGAGGTTTGGGAATCTGAGTGCAAGGATCACGGCCAGAAGGTGGAACTAGTACTCGATCTTTTGGAAATGACACGTTGTTCGTCTTCATGTCACCCAAAGGCCTTGCAGCCCCAAGAGTATCCTTGGTGCTAAAAATGATCAAGAGCACAAAGATCATGGTCACTGCATTTTTAGCCATGGAATGAGTTTTCCTCCAAACAGACATGTTCGAGAAAGAAAGATTTTTAACGAGGGATCAATATATGTAAAGCTTTGTTGAAGAAGAAATGGGTACAGATTTATTTATACGGATCATGAAGTGGTGAAATTATTGCGAAGATTATTCATCCAAAAAAGAAGAAGAAGAAATTGTTGCGAAGATTCGAGGAAACGTTGGTGCAGAAATGACACTAATTAAATTAATTTCCTAAAAAGAGAAGGAATTCATATGATGATATTAGACTAACTAATTAACTTCCTTTATTATATATATATATATATATGATCCGGTGTAGTTTCCACCTGCATTAATATTCCATTGTCAAGGGAAATTAAAGAAGTCTAGGTTATGTAAATGTCGGCAATGTGTCCGTGAACCAACGTTAACGTACACTACGCGCGCTTTCACATAAAGAATTTAGACACGCATAGCATGTACGTGGGGTTTAACAATAAAGCTTTATTCATGATATAATATCATTTTAATAATCAACCATAATTATAAGCAAATTGCTATACATTTTTCCATGGATTTTTCTTTGAAATCACGGCATTAATCTCACAGAAGATTACGTGAATTTGAAATAAAAAAAAAAAAAAAAAAATCTTTGCCGACTCCCTCATCAATTTGAAATAAAAAATCATTTCTCCAAAAATCTTTAATTTCCAGCTTACAGTTTCCTTCCATCTTCCATATTAATATCACAGAAGATTACCTTTTCCCATAAACAAAACCAGGTACGTACATTCCAAGAAATACATATGATATACAAGACAGTTCCCAAACATCTTTGCCGACTAACTCATCAATTTGAAATAAAAAAATCATTTCTCCAAAAATCTTTAATTTCCAGCTTACAGTTTCCTTCCATCTTCCATATTAATCTCACAGAAGATTACCTTTTCCCATAAACAAAACCAGGTACGTACATTCCAAGAAATACATATGATATACAAGACAGTTCCCAAACATCTTTGCCGACTCGATCTTTCATCAATTTGAAATAAAAAAATCATTTCTCCAAAAATCTTTATTTCCAGCTTACAGTTTCCTTCCATCTTTCATATTAATCTCACAGAAGATTACCTTTTCCCATAAACAAAACCAGGTACGTACATTCCAAGAAATACATATGATATACAAGACAGTTCCCAAACATCTTTGCGGACTCGCTCATCAATTTGAAATAAAAAAAAAAAAAAAAAAATCATTTCTCCAAAAATCTTTAATTTCCAGCTTACAGTTTCCTTCCATCTTCCATATTAATCTCACAGAATATTACCTTTTCCCATAAACAAAACCAAAGTACGTACATTCCAACAAGCAAGTTCTTGATAGACATTTATTTATATATAAGTGGTGGCCAATGAATATTGCTAGATTCATTCAGGTACGCGAACGTCCCAACGAAATAATTAATTAAAAACTAGAAATTTGTTGCAATCATCACTTGATTTGGGAAAAGAAATACCTGATAAGAGTAGTAACTATTTTATTTCTTTTCATGTAATCATTATTCTCTTTATTTCCTTGTTAGTAGTTTTCATATTAAGTAGTATAAGTCAATTCTAGTCATATTAGGTATGTAATATTATGTAGGTATTTCTAAAAGAGTATTTTCATAAGAGTCGTTTGATTGATGACTCAGTTCTAATTTTCCTTAAGGACGTTGTAATAATTTCTCTATTTAAAGGTTGTTATGTTATGAATAAATGAAGAGAATAATTAATCAAAATCAACACTTGCGTTGTAAGGTCTAGATTCCCTCTAAGAACCTAAACTATCCCATTACGAACTTAGGTTTCTAATAGCTTAATATCAGAGCCAGTAATGACTTCACTAGCATCCTACAATTTCGATCAAAGGCTTGATTGTTTGGTGTTAAGTTTGGGTTCAACAATACGTGAGATGCGGGTGGTCTTCACTGCCATGAACTCTAGATTTGATCAATTGGTGGAGGCATGTCAAACAACATATTCAACTTCACCAAAACGCAGCAATAATAATGTCAATCATGGTTCACATCCATGTGGTGATAATTCTCACAATCATGGTTATAAATCAAGTGCAAGTAGTTTCTTTGGAACGTAAGCAACCTTCTTCAGATTATGTATTTAAAATTGAGAGAACTTTCAAATAGCAAGGCAAAATATCCAAAAATATATATGAAAAGTAAGTAAACATGAGCAAAGTTTCTCTACAATTAAACTTTCTTTGAAGCATGTCCGGACCTGTTACCCTAGTGTCTGGAAATCTGCATGAAAAACTTTTCTGTGTCCGCCGTCTTGTCTTTTGTGTCCGAACATGATGTAGAACAGGGACTTTCTAGAACTTGAATTCGCTGAGCTGTCTGGACATGTGAGAAAACATAAACTTACTGCCAATCGTATCCGAACATAGCTTGAGGATGTCCGGACATCTTGCTGAAGAAAAGCTTTATGTAACTTGTGTGCGGACACGGCTTCTGGCTGTCTGGACACTGTGCAGGAAATCCTGATTTTTAGGAACAAATAATTATGTAGAATATTTTTCAAATCACAACTTTTTTATTTTCTTGAACAATATTATGCAATACTCTCCTTACTCGGCTCTTTCATTTCTTGATTAATTTTCTGCAATATTCTTCTTATTTAGCTCTTTCCTTTCTTGATTAATATTTTGCAATATTCTTTTCATTCGGCTCTTTCCTTTCTTGAATAATATTCTGCAATATTCTTATTTGAAATTATGAGTCTAACCTGTTCTCTGAAACATGAACAAATCATTAAATGAATAGAGATTTGAAATCGTAAAACTCCATAAAGATGGATCATTGAATGTATAGCATAAAAAAACATCAAAGTAATTACTCTTCCTATCAAAGTAGTAATACTCCCCAATCAAAGTAATTCAAACATTTTCCCCATTTTTTGTCACGAAATGACAAAGGGTTCCAAAAGAACAATCAAAACACAGAAGCCAGCAATAAAAATAAACCAAAACAATGACCCATACACGAAATGCAATACCATGAACAGTAGAACACATGATATATAGAATCGAATATATATATTAAAAAATGAAATTCTCTCACTCAATGTATGATCTAATATCCAAGAAAAACAACACAATAAAAACAAAGCATTGAAAGGAATGGGCAGTTTAAACAAAAAATGATACACTAAACAGTCGTCTAGGCACAACACACAATTTTTTTTTTTTTTTTTCTTTTTCTTTTCTTTTCAATGAGAGCCCCAAAACACTCATCTATTTAAAACTGAGAGAACATTCAAATAGCAAGACAAAATATCCAAAAATATATATGAGAAGTAAGTAAACATGAGCAAAGTTTGATATTCAATTTTGGTTAGGGGTGTAAATCTGGACCGGGTATAACCGGTCGGGAAACCGGAACCGGGAATTAACCGGCTCCGAAAAACCAGGAAACCCGGTTGGTACCTGGGTACCCAGTTACCCGGAGCCGGGTATTGATGGTATGAAATCCCGGGTATATCCGGGTACCCGGCTCCGGGTACCTTATTTAATTAAAAAAAAAAAAGTATCCCCCTATCCCTGGCCTTTACTCTAAAATTACACATGGCTTAAAGAAAAACTTAATGGCTTATGAAGGGTTTTTTAGTCTTTTTAGTACCTGTTGCCCACTTGCCCTAAGTCCCTAACTCCTTACCCAAAGGCCAAAGTCCCAAACTACAGATTGTGCCGCACTGCCGTCTGCCGCTGCTCCCTGTGCCTCCCACTCATTGCCTCGTTCACGACGTTCAGCCCATTGAAGCTCCTGCAAAAATCATCTCCTTCACAGTTCACGGCTTCACGACGTTCAGCCGACGACTTTCTGCCCATTGAAGCTCCTGCAGAAATCGTCTTCTTCACGTCTTCACGAAGTTCAGCGGTTCAACCGATGACGGTTCAGCACTTCAGCCCAGAATCTTGAATCTTTGAAACTTTTGTAAAATATTTGAGTTTCTGACTTTCTGGGGTTTGGCTTAATAGGTGGCTCATGCTCGGTGCTTTGCACTTTGTAGCTTTGGTTGAACAAGACTTCTCTTTTACGGTAGCCTCAAGCTCAAGACTTTTCTGGTTGGCTCTTAATTTGTTTAGGTGCTTGTTCTTTTTCCCTGTGATTGAACAAAGCTTAAATTTGTAGATTCCTATGTTAATTTTGGTGTACGTGTTTCAATGTTTAAGGTAGCTTATTGCTTACGCCAGTGCTCAGATCGTTAATCCCGACCACCCGGACCGGATAACCGGTTTTATCCGGGTATTCGGGTAAAACCGGTTACCCGGGCCCAGGGTACCCGGGTCCGGGGCCGGGTGTTAAATGCAAAAAATTCGGGGTCCCGGAGCCGGTTCCCGGGTACCCCTAATTTTGGTTTCATAATAATTGAAAGTGACTACTTTAAAACCAATAAAAAATAGCATTTATTTAAAGTAGAGAATATTTAGAGAGTTTGGTATTTAAAACTTTTGAAAAGTAGCTAGCTAAAATAACAAAAATAATTTTTTTAGCTAAAATTTGATTAAACTTTGACAATTTTACTAGGTTGAATGTAATTTTAATTTAGTTTTTATATTTTTAATTTAGATAATTAGGTTTTTATATATATATTTTTTATTCTAATTTCTAAATAAGTCTTTTCATCAATTCCACATATTTGATTAATTAAATTAATCGTACGTAACTCTCATTTTATGTGTTTTAACTTTTTTATTTTTGGTATATTAATAATTTAAAATTAATTATCTCAATTGTGGAGTTGACTGATCTTATCCCTAACTTTCAACTGTCCCGAAGAATCTAGACCCTAATCTTGCCCGGCCATTTCTTATAGGGCTGCCCAAGCAATTTATATCCCTCATGCTTACCCAAAAAAAAGGTGCGGCACCCACGTGGGGAGTCACGTGACATGTCCACTGGGCCCTAACAAGATCAACCTGATGGGCTAGTGGATCTTGCTCTCCTCCTGGGAATAATTTGAGCATAGGCCCGAACAAATTATAGCGAAGATGTCCCATACGAACCTTTGAGAGCACCCACGTCATTTGAGCTAAAATGAGCTTCTTCAATTTCTCTCGTTTAATTTATATATCATTGCAATTAAAGCTCAAAATTTAAACCATATATAGGCTATAGCCTTTCTTTTTTTTCTTTTTTTTTTTTCAATTTGGAGCTTTTTTATAATTTCTTATAAAGTCTAGTTTCAGCTTATAACTAGGTAATGTAGGACTTAACACTCCTGACTATCTCTTATAAATTACTCAATCTATGTAAGCTATTCATATTTTCTTAATATGAGACTGGGGTATTATAATCTTATTCCTTATTTTCAATTAGTACGATTCAATTGATTAAATAGTCTAATGAGGCTACTTCATAATTACAAATTAATACCAAATCAAAATACCTTTGGTATGTCATTATTTTATTTTATTTTTAGTGAGATTGCATATACTTCTGACTTTTGTATTACATAGATTGATTGTATAATACTAAAAGGAATGATGTGACTTTTAAATTGGATCAAAATTAAATAACAATTTATCAAATATTTAATAATAATTTTAGAAAGCAAATCAATTTTTTGGAAGGATTAAAAAAAAAGAACACGAGTCTTTCTTTTTTAAGTATTACTTAACAAAAAGTAGACGGGAAGTAGCAAGCATAAGAAAAGTGTGTCAGGTGTTAATCAAATGGAGTTTGTCCAGCTTCCTTGAAATAGTAATACAAGCATGTTTTGTGGAGAACAATGGGGCACAAGAACACGTTCTAGAAAATACCATCCGGTACCCCATACAGATTAAGGTGGGAAACAAGCAACTTACGTAGAAAATTGTCTCCCTCTTCCTCGCGTCTGCAAGGACCAGCAGAGACGGAGGGATAGCCGGCTGTTATTGGCCACACTCTTTTCTTTTTAAAAAAAATTATTTATTATAGTATATAAATAGTTAAATTTATATATTTGGGTCAAAATAATACAACTTTGCTCCTGAGAAAAATTATTTATTATAGTCTCTGTTGTAACAAAAATCATTTTATACCCAAATCTTAAACGGCCAAATTTATCATGAGCAACAACTTAAATTTGTCCTTAAAAAATTTAGGCTCGAGCAATAGCCTTCGTGAGCAAAGCAAAAGAGTTTTGAACGCATTAAGGACAACAACGTAGAATTAGCTGAAGCAGCACGGCTACGATAGAACACAGGGTTCTATTTTGATAGGTGTATGTCGTGAAAATTGAAATATATTAAGAAACAATTATTTTGTTTGTTTAATTTTTTAATAAAGAATGAATGCTGATTTTATTTTTTGTATATTAATTTAATTTTTAATCTTAATATATGTTTTACTCATATATACTTGGGGCATTTTTATTTTACCATATTTCTCGTTCAAGCTTTTGGCCCTTCCAATAATTTTTTTTAGCTTCGTACCTATGCCTTACCAGTGTTTTGTTTGTTGAAATTTCCTGGTAGAATTATTAACGTAAGAAAAAGGGAGAAAAACTATGGAAACTGAAAAAAACTGACTAATTAAATAACTCGATCATTTAATTATTAAAGTCAACATGTACATGAAGAGCAATAAAAAAATAAAGATATTCCACTCCTATTTTTCAAAGCCTATACATGGTGTGATTTCTTTAATTAACCAACAACTTGATCTTCAAACACTAAATAAATGTTATGAAAACCGCACCACGTATGTTTTGAAAAATCGAAGGGTAATATATAGTATTACTATTTGACATACACAGTTATATTCTTCCAAGGAAAACAGACGTTGTGACCTAATTAAGAGTACTCCACATGACACAGCTAGCTAATTAACTAGATCGAGCTCCATTTTCTTCACTCCTTTTTGCAATGTCCATTACCAGGTTTGGGAATCTGAGTGCAAGGATCAGGGCTAGAAGGTGGAACTGGACCTCGATCTTCTGGAAATGACACCTTGTTTGCACCAACTGTCGTCTTCATGTCACCCAAAGGCCTTGCAACCCCGAGAGTATCCTTGGTGCTAAAAATGATCAAGAGCACAAGGATGATGATCACTGCGTTTGCAGCCTTGGAATGAGTTCTCCTCACAATGGACATAGTATTCGATAAAGAAAGAGTTTTAATGAGAGATCGATATGGTCAGGGTCTAAAGCTTGTTGAAGAAGAAATGGCCCGGGGCAGATCGAGAGAAAGAGTACATATTTATAGATTTTATACCGATGAAGAGAAATGAATGTTGCGAAGATTCAAAGAAACAGTGGTGCAACTACGTACCGAAATTACACTAATTAAATTAATTTCCTCAAAAGAAAAATATTCATATGGTGATGTTAGACTAACGTAATTTCCTTTATATAATTTCCAACATAAGTCTTAATTAATATAAAGGGTTACTTTTTTTTTTTTTTTTTTGAGTAAGGTACGTAAGTAATTAAACAAGCTGAATAATAACAATAAAAATAAGATACAAGAGCACTCCGGGGACGATATCCCATAAACATACATCCCAAAGCTCCCTAGAATTGGGAAGAGCACTTATACAATTAATAAAGCCAATTCACCAAATTAACTACCTCAAAACAAAATAGTAATCCTATAATTAAAAACATCATTTGAAAAGGCTACAAGATCTTTGAGCAGTCAGTCACGGGATTGGCCTTTTGTGAGCGATGATGAGTGTAAGTGGTCAATGATTCAAACTTTTTTAACTATTGGATTCCAGGATATGGGCCTTACACGTGTCCATGAAGCCACCGGCATTTGACCGTAGCCGATTCATGACCCGGCACGTGGGAGACCCTCCGCGGCTTTTCCTACATGAAAAGATTGCCCGACTGATCAGGATCCGACGTCACCGCCTCTCCCATTCATTGTCACGACTACTTCCACGCTTTTTTTCTACATTAAATTTTATATACTTCTCTCTCAAATTTTCACTCTTTTTTAAACTTTTAAACTTTTACAATATACCTTATTAATTTATCACGTAATTTATAATATTTCCTTCCATTATTATTATTATTATTTTTTTTTTGTTAAATTCTAACGAAGCGATCACCTTGCCCAAAGCAATAAAATTATACCTTAAATAAGATTAAAAAAAAAATCAAAATACAAAATGAAAACAAAAGCAAAAAAATAAAAAAAATGAAAATGAAAATCTCCCACTCCCATGGTCAAGCCGTGGGTCACCTTCCAGATTTTTTTTTTAAAAAATAATAATGTGAATTAAGGAATAATTATATTTTTACAAATTTCATAGTCTATAATGAAAAGTACAAGATCTTTGAAGTTCCTTTTCCATCAACTTTCGTAATATATTCTTTTTCAAGAAGCATGCATGAATATGCAAGTTGTGCTCCAAATTAAGGAATCTTCTTTGCAGTTACGAATTCCACCCAGCTTACATGCAGTAATTTCCTTCCATCTTCCATGCTTATTAATCTCACAGAAGATTAACTTTTCCCATAAACAAAACCAATTACGTACGTACATTCCAAGAAGCAAGTTCTTTGTGGCCCAATGAATGCTAGATTCATTCAATCAGGTGCGCGTACGTCCCAACGAAATAAAAACTAGAAATTTAATTCGTGCTTATTAATTAATTAAAGGGATAAATATATTTTAGTTCTCCAAACTATCACTCTTTTTCTGGATGGCCTCACAAACTACCAATGTTTAGATTTTGGCCCCCTAAACTACCACTTTTTGATTTTTTGGCCACATCCGTCCATTTATGCCGTCAATTCTAAACAAAAATTTGAAAATACCCCTCCTATACTTTGAAATTTCCACGGTTAAGGGTAAGGGAGGAGTATTTTCGAGTTTTTTTACCAATTTCTGTTAGAATTGACGGTATAAATAGACGGATGGGGCCAAAAAATCAGAAAATGATAGTTTGGGGGGCCAGAATCTAAGCATTGGTAGTTTGGAGGGCCATCCGGAGAAAGAGTGGTAGTTTAGAGGGCTAAATATATTTAACCCTTAATTAAAAGTGCTAATGCGTGGAGGAAATTTCTACACGTTTCCAGCACGTGCATGCAGAGAGCTTGCAGCCATGCACAATGAATAGAGAAATAAGGAATTTGTTGGGCCAACGTGTCACTCCTATATGGGTCTGTGGCAGCATTGCTTTTAGTTATCTGTAAAGGAAAATATATATATTTGAGGTATTATAGATTTTATAATTATTTTATCTTTTAAATTGTTAGAGATTTTATATATATATATATATATATATATATATATTAATGGTGAAGATTGTCTTCAATAAAAAATAATAATTATATTAATTCTCTCTAGTTTTACAATCTTCACCATCAGTTTCTCCACACACAAAAAAGAGTAATGCTACACATCATCCTCTTGTCCACCTTTTGTCCTCCCAAAATTGATGTGGCTCTTAAAATCACCATTGGATCAAAATTCAATAATGATCTATCATAAATTCAATGGTGATTTTAAGAGCCACGTCAAATTTGGAAGGACAAAAGGAAGACAAGAGGATGATGTGTAGCATTACTCCAAAAAAAATCAATAAATTTTTCGTTCAACGTAAGCCAGATTGAGAAAAATAGGAAACATCCGGCCTTATGGAAAGGCATATACCTTTTATCTATTAAAATAATGTGTCAGGCCACCCTCATAAACCATTCAATTATAATCGATCGTATCTAGACCCAGATTTTTTATTTAGTTCTTCGCAAATGGTTCGTTTTATTTTAATTTTAAGCTTTTTCGTCTGCTTTGTACGACTTAATTAGCTGCCTAGCTAGCTCTTGTTTGTCGCTTTGGAGCACCAAAGTTAAGAAAAGTAATTTCATTCCTTTCTTTAATAAAAAATTTGGGTGGCCTACAAAAGCGAAAACAGAAAAGTACACTAATCATTATGATCAATTTATAACTGTAAATTATATCCAGAGAGGAAATACTAAAAAATATGAAAAAAAAAAAAAAAAAGAATCGAAAAGGGAATCTAATATTAAGATATTACTTGTCATAGTGCATTTTTCAACTCAATCTAGGAATCATTCCCTTAGCATAAAAATTTGAAGACGTATCCTTTCCCTAGCCAAGTTCGTACGTGTTAGTGGGGGACGACGGCCCTTTATATATGTAATAATGTGGGATTCTTTTCTTGTGATTGCCATGCGCATTTTGCCTAATGGGATTCAATGAAAGCAATAAGAATATATATTAAGATTTAAGACCTAATCCCATATAAATTTTATTTTTTCTAAATCCTTCCTTTTCCTAAGCGATCAAATAGAAACCCTCCTCTCGAATTTATATATATATATTTTATTTCTCTCTTATCCACCGCACACAATTTTCTTTTTAAAAATAATTATTTAAATGGAATTGTGATCGTGAATAACTAAAATAGTATGGCTGTTGGATATGCTTTAAAAAAATAGATTGCTAAAATAAAAAAATAATAATAATTTTTAACTATTTTTATTAGTATAATTTAGTGAAGTTACTATGAATGTTCGTACAGATTTTTTCTTTTCTTTTCCATTCGGTCCACTCGATCTTCAAACTGATTAAAGTAGAGATAGCAAACGAACCTAGCTAGCTAGCTGATCAGGCAGAAACGCATGCAGTATTATTCTTGCAAGCTAGCTAGTAGATCTAGTCAAAGATTATTAGTTTCTTCAAAATATATATGATCACTTTGGAAAATAAGTTCTTACATAACTTAACTAAGAATCTGATATAATTAATTAATTAATTAATACCGACATATGAACATGGCAACTTAATTAGGCTATCAGTTTAGTAGTAAACCATATAAGCTAGCATTGTATATGTCGTTACCCGGCCTAGCCACCCCTAGCTGAATCATGGAACTATTAAACACAAAGTTGGAGGTCCATAAATGAGCTATTTTAAATCAACGATCTGATAGAGAAGCAAAAATGCAGTTGATGAACGACAATAACGTACTAGTGCGAGATTAGAAAATATATGTTATGGGACAAATTAAAGGTGGGGGATTCACTTTTTCTTGTCGATCTTTGCCAGCATGCGCATAATGTAGGCCTTTACATGCTCTACAATTATCCTCATTAGTTTACTAATTAAAATTAAAAGCAGCTATTAAAATTTAAAAGTAGGTGAAGCAAAGCAATTTTTAACTTTAACGGATGACTGTGATCAAGCTAGCTTTTGCGAGGAATGTGGAATGGCATGCTAAAATGGCAAGCACAGCGATTAAGTTATTGCCAATATTATCTACTGAGACATTAATGATGTGACAGCATATTATAAGTATTTTTTATTCTCTTGAAAACTATGGATCGATCGAGCTTGAATTGTTAGGTCGAAGTTACTCTTTGTAGCTTGTTTTTGTGGAGTTGAGTTTGATGTTGTGGAAGTGATGTTGGAATTAAGTTTGTAGAAAACTAGGGTTGATAATACTAACAATATTGTATCGGCTTGCATGTAGTTGAATGGGGCATGTAAGTTTTGGGAATTTGAGATCGAGTGTAGAAGACAATGGAGTTTTGAAGAATTAGGGTTGTGGGAATATTTGAAGTTAAGAAGTGTGATGGTGTTTGTATGAGTAGAGGGGTGTTTTTTTTTTTTTTTTTGGATGATATATAGTATTTGAGTATTAAGGGACGTTGGGTTGATGAATATTTGAAAAAAGAAGAAGAAGAGATAATTAACGTTAGAACCGAGAGAGATTACAAAGCTAGCTTGCACTTCAAAAGAGATTGATTCCTTAAACTAGGCTTTTCCCGTAGCATCGCGTCCAAAGAGAAGAATATCTGCAAGTATCAGAAAAGTAGAGACAAGCAGATAGTGGACATGCAGTAAAAGTCACTGCTTAATGTTGTATACATATATATAGTATCATCTACAGCCGCGCGCCCCTGGCCCTTCGATCTGATTGTCAAAATTCTAGGTTTTAATGGCAGACTGAACAGCATATATATATATATACTCATTAATCCATTAAAACACACGTACGTTGAGTTCTTACATCAAATTATCTTTATTCCATACGATAAACCATATATGCACAAACATAACACATCCAGAACCGCAACCATTATTTATGAGTCATGGCTCAGCTATATCACATCACATGCACAGCGCGCTGAAAGCTGCATCAAAGCATGCATTCAGAGGAAGTTCACCCGTGATTGGGGCAATGCCCGCCTTGACCATTCCCAGGTATGTATGTGCAACGAGACGGGCTAGATGGTGGGACTAGAGTCCTCTGAGGCAAACCATCTGTAGCATACTTTCTCACTCCTGCAGCCTTCTCTCCTGTTAAGGGCCTACAAACTGATACAGGGATTGTGAGAATTAACAAGATAAAGGCTATAGTTTTGCAACACTCACAGATTTTTTCCTTGCGGATCGCCATTATTGCTGTATAACGAAAGAAAATAGGTGCTAGTGCTAATGTAATGGCTCGGGGTTTTTATAGATATATGGAATATTTCATCACCACACACCGAAAAAGAAAAAGAAAAAGAAAAATGATAATTGATATAATAAAAAATGATGGTATCATCACTTTCTCTTTTGTCTCATAATAACTTTAATAGAATTTGGATTTTTCGGCAACTATAAACCACTTCTTCAATTCTTGATCAAAGTTGTACTTAAAAATGATGATATCGGGACCGTGAGTACTATAATCAACTGAATCACCCTAATGATCGACCGGGAAGCGATAAGAATTGCAAGAACTATAATTAAGAAGCTACGTACTAAAATTCTCATGAATATTGGACTAGAAATTCTCTCCACTTCACTTGAACGGGGGAGAATTCATTTTACGGTAAAAATTTTGTTTTGTACGTCAGATTAATTTAATGGTATTAATTATGTCAAGTCATTTAAAATTTTAAATAATTTTTTTTTTTAAGATAAATAACTTGACACTATACACACCATATATGACAACATATACATTGATCATTACATCTGTAAAATCTAAATCCAATTAAAGGTTAGTAACATGATAGTCATCGGTAATTCCTTGATACTTTTTGAAACGTACATCTACTCAGATGTGAAAATTGTTAAATAGCTACAAATTTCAAAATTTTAAACTTTTAAGATTAATAATAATTTAATATAGTATCACAGCAGATGTATTATGTTCGAACATTAACTCTACAAAAAAAATATATATAGTCATTGTAGGCATATGCAGAAAAGAATGTCTAGACGGCTGACGGATCTTTTCAAATTAAACAAAGCAAATCTCCAAACCGTTAAAGGACTCTCTCTCTCTCTCTCTCTCTCTCTCTCATAACAACTGTCTAGTTACAGTGAATCTTGATTGATACTCTTCCTCAAGCAGGCCGGCCAGGGAAAGGAAATAAAAACCAATTAAATTAGATTTCAAAACATTCACACATCTTAAATTCGAATATTCGATGAAGCCCCCCATCTCAATAAAGTTTTCCTTTACCTTTAAATTGGGTGAGATGAATTTTTTTCAATCCAATTAATTAAGCGTCCACTGTTTACAGCCTAATCGGGTTGACTCAAACTTCACTTAGTAAGCAATGAACTTGCAAGGCAAGCAGCTGGTATGTTAGTTTGTCTCTTCCAGCAGTATATTCTAATTTATTGGAATAATTAATGTATTCTTCGTACGTTAAATCTTAATATATCTCTCATGTACGTCCAGAGGAACTAATTAATTAATAAATTTAGCATAATCAAATATCTAAATAAAAGGACCAATTAAGTGTGTAAATTTGGATTAGATCCATCCAATCCAACGGTTACATGCAAACTAAGAAAAAAGGATCAAATTCGCGGAAATTAATCCTCTAGAACTTTTTGGTGACCTGAATCCTGAATCAAACACAACAAGCTGTGTGACCCTCGGCCAGGATATGCCTTCAGTTTTGCATGCGTGTCTCAAAAAGTAAGTTTTTTTCCTTACCGATTCAGCGAAAATAAAGAAACAAATAAAAAAAAAAAATAAAGAAAAAAATGAAACCTGCAGAAAGGGACAAATCTTCCATGTGAAAGCTGACCATTTGGAGAAATATATTGACTCATAATGAGAGGGAGACCGAGATCTTAAGCTTCTATCATTGGGGAGGAAGGGGGTTTATCCAAAGGATAAACCAAAGTAAACCATGGGTTGTCTTAATCACTGAGATCTTTTGCTTATCATAACAGCAAATGGGCAAATCTTTGATATTTCCCTTTCCTTTCCTAGTCAAGCTTCAACTTTTAGTAATGTTCTGTGATTGGTGTTCCGGTCCATTAAAGTTCTGTAAGCACAATCTTTTTATTTTTAATTTTTTTTTCATTAAGGAAAGCTAATTAACCAGCCTCGTGCATGAACTTCAATGGCGATTGGCTAATTTTAATATCCACAAATGTACGTCTTGTAATATTCTTCCCTCCAAGGTTCGCATTTCATCTCCCATCTCTTCCTCTTGCCCTGACCTTATGTGCCCCCTCTGCAAGAGCGATGAAGAGACATGAGGTTCATCCATTTTCAGAGATACTTGCCTCGATTGCTTGTGATCATATGCTATGGCAAGCCCAAAACAGAGTCATTGCTTGTGATCATATGCTATGGCAAGCCCAAAACAGAGTCATACATCATAGCCTCATCCGGTCATCCCCCTCGTGGCCACGGCCACCATATTCGATGTCAGGATAGTTGACACCACCCCGACGGTTTCAGGATTGTCACCCTAGAGGTTCGGCCACCCATAAAAGAGTCTAGACAAATTTTTTTGGGCTGATGTGGCATTCATTGCAACGCCAGTAATTTTTTCTTTTCTTTTCACGCCGCCACATCAACGCGTAAGCTAGCAATATATAAAACACATGAACGGCTAGCATTTTTCTTTGATGAAAAGATTGAAATTTTGTTTTGTAGTAAAATCTCATGTTCTTTAAACTTGGTAGTCGTAGACCTTAATCACACTTTTTTAAGTTGTATTGTGAGTCTATGACAGGCTGTGAATAATTACTTGAATCCGCAGATCGACGTCAAAATTGGGCCTTAAAACTTACAAAACAAAAAATGGGCCTTAATTAATATCAAACGCAGCCTAGCCCAATCTGAAACTAGACCAAATGGATACCTTCTTTGATTGGGTGAAGTATGGCAAGAGATGCCCAACCGAACATGCAGTCCATTCTGTTTACGCGAAGTACCGTCAAAAGTAAATATCATAATTAATTAATTTATCCTTTGGTTGGTGTTTAGGGATGCCCTCACCACTAAAGAACGTATGTGCCTTTGGGGATATGCAGGTTCTACCCTTTGTTTGTTCTGCCACAGTCGGCAGGAGAGCAGAGATCATATGTTCTTTAGTTGCAGTTTCAGTATAGGCACATATGGAGATGTTTAATGTTTGATTGTTTGATTGATGACCCTCCTGTGGATTGGGACCTTGTTCTGAGCTGGTGTGCTGTCAACATGCTGGGGAGAAGCCTTAAATCCAATTTATGTAGACTGTGTTTAGGAGCAACCGTTTACCATTTGTGGAGACATAGAAATGACTTACTTCATGGAAATACTCCTCACTCTGAGGAAAGGTTACTGGCCCAGATAAAATGGGAAGTGGGGTCGCGTATTTTGGCTTGAGGATCTACTAAGAAGA
Source organism: Alnus glutinosa (assembly GCF_958979055.1). NCBI lineage: Eukaryota > Viridiplantae > Streptophyta > Magnoliopsida > Fagales > Betulaceae > Alnus > Alnus glutinosa. The sequence continues at coordinate 24,768,950 of NC_084899.1, forward strand.
CTGCAACTAGTATTGCTCTAGTTAATAGATGGCATTTGCAGCCCTTGCTGCAGTTGTAATTGATGATTGTTTTAAGTTATCTAGGGGGTAGGTTGTTGGTCTGTTTTGGTTTATAGATGAGTGGCGCTGATGTTGGTTTTCCTGCGTTGATCTGCAAGTGCGTTATATTGCTCAGTTTGAGCTTTATGTTCCAGTTTTCACCGGCGGGATTGTGTTACAGTGTTTAGTTTTATAAAAGGTTTAATTCATCTCAATATATATATATATATATATATATATATATATATATATATATATATATATATATATATATATATATATATATATATATATATATATATATATATATCATAATTAAGATGATGAAAACTCTACCTTTTTTTTTTCTTTTTCTTTTTTTTAATCCATTACAACTATACTAATAATCTTTCAAAGCATTTTAAGACTTTGCTAGTAAAATAGAATTTGAATACATTCAATTCTGATTTGATTATATTCTTTCTACATATTATTTTATATTCTTTCTATATCCCTATAAATAAGGATAATTTATATTATAAATAATCAAAGAATAAGAGTAACAATATAGCCCTTTGAATTTTACTATGTAAATGTAAATCATAAACTGAATAACGTAAAAATCTCTGTTCATTTTATTTTATTCTGCTTTATTTTCTTTTAGCCTTATGTTTTCTTTCATCCTCAGCTACTGATCATGTGGATGAAGTATCTGTTGCTAAGGTGGTAGCTGGATCACGCACACTAACTATAGTACTACTGATGATTATATAGCATGAAAATGTTGCATGCTTTTCGAAGTGCGTGTTGATTGTTGACGATGATTCATGATAGTCATAATTGAGGTCAGTCGTGATAAGATTATTTTATGAATGTTCGAATGAAAGAGTGTATTTTTATTGCACTAACTTCAAAATATAAAGTTAATTATGCAATATATTTCTCTTTTTGTACTTATCACTTCAGATTATTAAATATTCCTAAATGATAATGTTAAAGTGTTTCACATCGTTTAGTTTACTTTCATTTGGCCACTCTTAAAGTCCATGGTATATTTTCTATATATTCTTACAAAGTAAATTAAACATCAAATGTTAAAAACAAAAGTATGGGGTCGTCCAAACTTAGGTGACATGATCATGTATTCTCTGGGTCGAATCTTGATGGTCACCTCCGGAGTCCGGTTGGTTTATATTTTAGTGATTGAATCCATATATATATAGAAAAGTGTTAAGCAAATGCTTAATACCCAGCCTCTTGCTATAGATCAATTCAGAGGTCTTATTTCTTATTTTAAAAACTAAAGAGAAAATGGATTTACAAATGGTTACAACTAAAATGGAAATAGAACATGTATTTTATAAAAATAAAAAAAAACGTATAATTCGTAGAAAGAAACAATTTGATGAGATTGTCAATGACGAGACAACACAATCTGCTGAAGAATCTTTTAGAATTAAGTACTTCTTATACATAGTAAATCAAGCTATTTCTTCAATTCAGAGTAGATTTGAATAATTTCAAATATACGAAATTTTTTTTGATTTTTTATTTAATTTTAAGAAATTAAAATCACTAGACGATGATAATTTGCAAAATAAAATGTCTTAATTTTGAAGTTTTTCTAAAACATGATATCTATTATGATCTTGGTGACTTGGATTTATTTTCAAAATTAAAAGTTTTAACAGAATTGAAATTTTACAAACAGAATAAAGTGATCCAATTGACATGTTAAATTATATAAAAAGACTTGATTCTTTTCCTAACGCAAATGTCGCTTATAGAATTTTACTGACAATATCTGTTGCAATTGCTTCTGCAGAAAGAAGTTTTTCAAAATTAAAATTAATAAAATCCTACCTAAGATCAACAATGTCACAAGAAAGATTAAATGCATTAGTCATATTATCAATTGAAAAAGAAATGTTAAAAAGACTTGAATTTAAAAACTAAATAAGTAATTTTATATTCCAAAAAGCGAGAAAAATGAATTTTAAATTAAATAATATTTAATTTTAAATAAAATACCTCATTTAAACTTTTCGTCTAAAGCCCTAAAATATATGGAGCCGGCCTTGGTCACAAGCATAAGAAAAGTGTGTCAGGTGTTAATCAAATGAAGTTTGTCAAGCTTCGAACCTTGAAATAGAGTAATACAAGGATGTTTTGTGGAGAACAATTGGGCACACAAAATGTTCCAGAAAATTAAATACCATCCACCCCATGCAGATTAAGGTGGGGCACAAGCGACTTACGTAGAAAATTGTCTCCCTCTTCCACGCATCTGCGAGCAGTGACGGAGGGAGGGTGGGCTGGCCCTCAATTTCTTTATATATATATATATATAAAAGATAAAAAATTAAAAATTAAAAAAAAATAAAAATAAAAATAAAAATTAGCTTATTGGCCCCTACTAAAAAAATATTTTGGCCATTGACTCCTGACTATAAGAACTTCTGATTCCGTCTTTGTCTATAAGGACGCATTTGGGTCCAATCAACAGAAACAAAGGAAGGCCGGCCGGTATTGGCCACCCTATTTTCTTTTTTAAAAGATTATTTATTATAGTATATAAATAGCTAAATTTATATATTTGAATCAAAATAATTAAGTGCTCCTGCCGAAAAAAAGAGGCTTGGTCCTTAGCTCTATTGTAACAAAATTATTTTATACCTAAACCTTAAACAGCTCATATTTATCATGATCGCAACAACTTAAATTTGTCATAAAGAAACAATTTTATTATGTTTTTTTTTTGTTAATACCGAATGAATACCGAATTGAAATATATTGTTCTCTTGATTTTATTCTTTTGTTGTACATTCTTCTGATTTTGTTGAGAGAATTAATGAAAGTGACCGCACCATCGCTACTTAAAAAAAAAAAAAAAAGAGGTTTTGAACTTTTTTTTTTGAGCTATTTTAAAAGCGGCTCAATATATAGAGTATCAAAAATCGGATGGAGCCGTTTTAACACTAAAACGGCTCAAAAAAAATTTAAAAAAAAAAAAAAAAAATTGATTTTTTTTTTTTTTTTTTTGGGTCATACCTGATATAGCTAGCAAGAATAAAATAATAGAGAAATGGCAAAAATAAACATATATATATATATATATATATATATATCATAAAATCATAAACACACAAGCTTCCCTAGTTCATAGAAACTAATTAACGCATTGATTTAGAGTTACCTAAATGTGAAATCTGTTATTTACATCAAACTTCGACTCTAACCATTTACAAATTTATCATAAAATCAAATAAACCAGCAGTTCCAGCATAGACAGGCAACACAGAATTCCACTTACAGCCATTGAGGAAAAAAACGTGCAATTTATAGAACATGGTCCACCAAATCTTTAAGTACACACAACAAAATAAAAAGAGACATTGACAGAATCCAAAATAATTACCCGACGAAAGGAAAAGTCATTGTAACTCTTTAAGTTCTTCAATTGCACAAAGCTACTGAAGTAGCTTTGACTTCTTAGTATCAGAGAAGGTCATTCTATCATGGAAGTAGTGTAACATCGAGGGCTGTTATAACATTATATGACCTGAGAATTGATAGGTTTTTTGTGCACGCCTTGTTAAACTATAGAAATATTCACTACAAGGTTCTTTGATGACAACAAAGGAAAACTCATTCATATTGCCAAATCTCCACACCTCCCACATTGACCGAATACCACCACTCTACAATTATGCATGACCATCTATATATGTAACTCAACAAGTGTGTATAAAGTTACTTGATCGATTGTTTCCAACTTGAATAGATGAACTGTTGGTAATTTAGAAACCATCGTGCAAGCCGCCCTTAGGAACTATAAACTACTATTTCAATCTATAATATATTGCAACAAATCTTGAATAGCTAAAAGTTAAACCATGATAGAGAACAATTGGCGCAGAGGGAGGGGAGAAAACATTCTAAAGACACGAAAATTGCCTAGATTGTGTCCTAATTACAAGCAAGTACTCTCAATCATTCTATTTGATCTGCCTTGGAGTTGATACAACTTATTGATTGAGTCAACACTGATTCCGGCACAACCATCAATTAATTTAGTCAAACAGATACAGAGTCCTAGACAGTTCTAAAATCCACCAGCAGTGTGAAAAGGTCCTCTAAAGTTTATGCTATGAAAGAGACTACATGGTTCTTGAAGTTTTTAAGCTGGATAGCATGACAGAAAGACATAAAAAATATTATTAATTCACTGAATTAGCACTCAAACCCAATCTTCATTCTAGCCAAAATTTAAGCATTAGCGAAGGGCCGAAGGCCATGTAAAATTAAGTAACAAAAAAAGAAAAACTTTTACAGGATTACCGATTGCAGATTCCTTTTCATTGTCACGCAGAAGCTGGTCTGCTTCTTCAATTGTGTCCACCGTGACAGGTGGCTCTCCAGAGCTCATGTGGTTGTATGATAACGAAGCTTTATCAAATTCATACCCGGGTTCTGAGCGAATGCATATAGCAACAAAGATAGTCAGATTATCCATTTCTTTTCCTCAACATAAAAGATTCAAACTCCAAAAATGAACAGTTTTTTTCATATGAGAAAGCTTGGTAAATAGTTGGTACCTCGGCGCACATTCAGTCGCTTCTCAAACAGCCGAATTGGGTCCGACCCTTCTAAACACGCCGCATAAATTATTGACCTGTCAAACCCACCAAATTAAATCAGATTAATTTCCCGAGAATCAAACATGGGCGAGCATCGAATAAAGAAGAGGAAAAGAAAAAAAGACAATTGCAGAGTTCCTCCTTGTTTGGGTACCGAGAAAACGCCGGATTTTCAAACTCCCTTTCTTCACCGGCGTCTGGCCGTGACCCACCGGCCTCCGGCGACGTCGTCTCAACCATGTACTCTCCATCTCTCTCTCGGTCTCTCTCTCTCCGATCTCCCTCTCTCTCGGTCTCTCTGTCACTCGGTCTGGATCTCCGGTCTCTCCATCTCTCTCGGCCTCTCTTTCTCTCGGCTGGGACGAAAAGAAACAAGAAACAAGAAAGAAAGGGCAGGGGAGAAAAAGGAAGAGAAAAGAAGGAAAAAAACAAAAAAAAGTTCCAAAGTTTTTGAAAAAACAGATACGCGTCCCGCGCCCAAGTCGCTTTGGAAAGTTGGAGTCGTTTTTTTTCCGGTTGGAGCCGTTTTACCTCAAAATGACTTAAATTTGAGCCGTTTTGAGATTAATTTTTACTCAATTTATTAATATATGTTCCATATGTTATTTAATATTTATATGTGTGTATTAGTTAACATATATACTAACCAGTTAGCTCATAAACTAACATATTATCTACTTAATTAACATATATTAAGTAAATAAGCTGAGCTTTAACACACATTTCATAGATCGGTTATAGTTCGAGATCAACTATATAATTAAGGTCAACTCATAAACGAGTCAGTTTTAAAATTTTACAGCTCATATATAAGGTTAGAGATCAATTGGATGATTCTATCGATCCTGTGATCCTATCATGATCAACCGAACTAATGCACTAGGATCAATCGCACGTTAGATCGTTCTTTCACTATGTCAAGTTTGATTTATCGAATTCTATCACAACTGGTCGGACTAATGCACTAGGATCGATTGGATGTTTGATCAATTGGAGTAATACACTTTAATCGATCAGATCTTTTATCGATCCTATTGTCCTGTCATGATCGATCGGACTAGTATTTAGGATCAATCACACATTAGATCGAACATTCACTGTGTCAAATTTGATTCATCAAACATTCGTATCGTAATAGATCAGACCGATGCATTGGGATGAATTAGATGTTCGATCAAACCTTCAATTGTGTCAAATTTGACTGATCTTTTGATAGTATCATGATTGATTAGATTAATGCACTAGAATTGATCGGAGTAATTCACCAATATTGATTGGATGACTCTATCGATCCTATCATGATCGATCGAACTAGTATTTATGATCAATTGCACGTTAGATCGAACTTTCAATATGTTAAGTTTGATTGATCGAACTCTATCACGATTGATCAGACTAATGCACTATGATTGATTGGATGTTCGATCAATCAAGTAATACACTTGGATCGATCAGATATTCTTTCAACCCTATGATATTGTCATGATCGATCGGACTAGTACTTATATTATAGTTACTTAATTATATAGAATATATCAAACTTACTACTTGCTCACACACACACACACACACACACACACATATATATATATATATATGGAACCGCATTAACAACAACTAGACACAAACAAAGAAAAAGAAAAAACTACAAATGCACAAGCCGGACCATTTCCCCCACTTCCCCATTTTGCTCGACGATTTGCAGACTCCAGAAAATCCGGAAACCGCTCCTGGAAGATCGCCCCGATTACCCCTAAAGCCACACCCGAAAATAGCGTCTCAATCACCGTTACAGCACTGCCGAAACCGAAGAATCAAAAATGCCAAAACCCCTTTCGCCCTAAACCGCCGTTCCAGAGGAAATCCCTAGACCGACACTGCTGTAAACAACCATGAAAAAACAAACAGAGCGAGAGATTTCATCTCCAGCGTGGCCATCCAAACCAGCAGCAGCAGATCAAAACCTCCTATTCAAAATCAAAACCGTCAGGCCAAATCCATGGAAGAAACTAAAATCTTGGATCAAAACGATTTCGTCACTGGCGTGGCCATACAAAACAGCAACGGCTGATCCCGAACTCCTCGTAGAAATCATACACCATGCGCCACGAATCGAGAGAAAAAACCCGCATTTACACCCTACAAAACGAAAAACCACATCTCCATCCTTGACCAAGACGAGACAAAAACAACCCTTCAACCCATTCAGCTGCCGACGACCTCCAAAAGAAGAAGGGAAATTATTTATAAATAACAAAACTACCACAACCTACTGGGGAGGAGAGAAACGGAAGGCTCCCCTCCTCTATTTTCACACTTAAAAGAGGTTTTTTCTAAAAAAAGGAAAAAATCGCCTTGGGGCGTCTCACTGGCCTTGGCAACGTCCCACCACCAAGAAAGAAGAGAGGAGTCACACCTCAATTGAGGTCGGTTGTGATAAGATTATTTTATGAATGTTCGAATGAAATAATGTATTTCTGTTACACTACCTTCAAAATATAAAGTTAATTATGCAGTATATTTATCTTTTTGTACTGATGATTACTTCAGATTAATTGTTAAACACTCCTAAACGAGTAATTTAATGTTAAAAACGAAAGTAGCTAGTGGTCGTCTAAAGTTAGGTGATATGATCATATATTCTCTGGGTCGAATCTTGATGGTCACCTCCGGAGTCCGGCCAGTTGGTTTATGTTATAGTGATTGAATCCATATATATATATATAAAAAGTGTTGTAATCTAATGCTAATTAACCAGCCTCTTGCAGGCACTGCAATGGCGATGGGCAAATGCTATTGTTTATTGGTTCAATGAAATATTTCATTCATCAATTCATAGAAAAATAAAAATAAAAATAGTCTATTTCTGTTGCACTACCTTAAAAATATAAACATAATTATGCAGTACTATATTTCTGATCTTTTTGCGCTGACTCAATTCAGATTATTAAACGCTCCTAAACGAGTAAACGGCAAAAGTTAAAAACGACATTAATGGTCCTAAGTTAGGTCATGATCTTCTTTTTTCTTGTTCTTTTTTTTTTTGGATGAATGACCATCAAGATTCCTTGGGCCGGTGGAATCTTATCTGCGTTCGCCCATTGGGCAACTCATGAGATCCAACCAAATAAGACATTATTGCGTTTGAAAATTCAATTGCTTGCCCACTGTTTGCATCAATAGCCACCCAAAAGCTAGCTCTCGAGTCACATCAATTTTAAATAATATGACAATATATACATAATTAAGTTCATAAAATTTAATCTTAATATTTCAAGTGAAATTGAGAAAAATCCTTATCCTCATGATCGAGTGCATTGTTAATGCATGCGATCACTAAAAAAATAAAAATAAAAAATAAAAATTTAGAAACCGTTCAGAAATCAGAAAAAAAAAAATTGTCTGAAAAAAGGTCCAGAACGTTTTTTCTGGACGGTTTAAAACCATCCAAGATAATGGATCGGTATTTTGAGTTGCAGACGGTTTAACCCGAACCGTCCATAACCTGTTATAGACGGTTTTTCAAACCGTCCGAAAATGTTTATGGATGGTTTGGGCTCAAACCGTCCAGAATAATGTATATTTTTTTTTTTTTTAAAAAAAAATGTAATTATAAAAAAAAAAAATTCCTAATACAAAATTCCAAATTCAAATTCAAATCCAAATTCAAATCCAAATCTATTTCCAAATTTAAACTCTTCACAACAACAGTCTATTAGCTTACATATTTTAAAAATTCATGCATACTTATTACAAAATTTAAATATAAATACATAATTAAAATCCAAATTAAAACCTATCCCTACTAGTGTCTTTTTCACGTAAAATCTAATATTTGCAATCAAGATTAACACTACTATATATTACAAGAAACGAACAACAGACGTTGTGACTTTGGCCTGCACCCAAACCACAGCTAAAAAGCTTGATTTTTTTTATTTGTTAATTGCACTGCCCATTATCAGGCTTGGGGATGCGATCAGTGCAAGGATTAGGGCCAGAAGGTGGCACGTATACCCGTCCATGATCTTCTGGAAATGACACCTTGTTTGCATGATCACCAGCAGGTGTTGACTTCATATCATCCAAGGGCCTTGCAGCAGCCTCAAGAGAATCGGTGGTAAAAATTAATAACACAAGGATAAAAACCTTTGCAGCATTGGAGACGGTTTCCCTACAAAAGAACATGTTTTACAAAATTAAATGAGAAAGAAGCAAATATATATATATATATACTTGTAATTTCTTGGATTGTGGTGCGGGATTATGAGAGATATGTGCATGCGGCAATGAGCATGACAAAATTGGGTCATTTAGAACTAATAGCTGCAGAAGCCTTAACAACTTTCTATGCCTCTTTATTTTGCAAATAATTAGGTTTACATCATATTATTTTGGAAGGTGATGCGCTCCAAGTGATTGTGAAATAAATTTAAATTGAGGTGCCAAAAAAATAAAATTTTCAAACCACAAGTACTAAAAAGGTATTTATCCATTTGTTTAATTCATTTCTCAAAGTGGTTTCTTAATTCTCTTTGAATGGAGTTTTGCGCGTCACAAAACTTTGGCATTTTGCTTTTTGTTTCTAAATGGCGTACTCCACTAAGCGAAAATAAGAAATAAAAGAAGTTAAGAACAAACAAAAAAGAAGAAATGTCATCGTCAAAATGGGACAAGTCTTTCACAAGTGAACTCAGACCATTTAATTTAGAGGAAAATCTTTCACGCTTGCCAAACTAGATTTTCAAGTTTTAATTTAATAAACATTAACGTAAAGAAATCAGTTGCCTAAGTAGCAAAAAAAAAAAAAAAATGTTATTTACTTAAGGACATTGGTGATAAATCAAAGAAATGTTACATATACATCTCTTATATATTTTCTAAACATATTATATGTATCAAATCCACCATTAAATTTTGTTAAATTATCACTTATCCCAAAAGCTAAATTTTTGAAAAAAGTGATCATTTAACATGGTATTAGAGCTAAAGGTCCTGAGTTCGAACCTTTAACTTTGTCATTCACCCCCATTTCAATTAAATATCACACGTGAGGAGGAGTGTTAAAGTATGATTAAATAATTAAATTTACCTCTTTCTATCAGCTTAAACTTTTGGGATAAGTGATAATTTAATAAATTTGTGGGACCCAATGTGAATCCCATAAATCTAATGGTAAATTTGAAAATGAGATGTACGTGTAGGAATATCATTTCTCGATAAATCATTTTTCAATTCAACCACTTCTACCAAACAGATAATTGGATAAGAGGAGGTTATGAAGTCGTTAAAAAAAAAATACAATTAATAATACTGTGGGCAACATTCTCTAATGACATTTAGCTTTTATATATTAATTAGGTACAGCCTTGCACTATGAGCATCACTAATTTATACACTAAAAAAAAAAAAAAAACAACACTTTAGAGTCGCTAATTAAATAGTTTGATGGTTTTTCTTTTCTAGTTTGGGTGGGTCAAGATATTTGATGTTAAGCTTAAAATTCTATACTAGTTGGAAAAATACAATTCCTGATCGATCTTATATAAGCTTTGTGAATTATTCAATCTTTTTGTATACCACAATTTGGGAGTTGACATGACATCATCATTCAATCTGACAATGCATGTGAAAGAGAAATATGTTAAATGTTAAATGTTAAATGTACGAAGTGGAAAATAAATATACAACTTTTTCTTTTTTTGTAAAGTAAGGTTAATTAATTAATATGTTCCAGACCCCTCACCGGTCAGATTGTTGAAAATAATACTAATTAATTAACATCTTGCTTTTGGCCTTTCTCACTCTCGCGATCGATAGAATATGATCAAGCCACTAATCTTGTTACCTAATCTGTGCAAAAGGATGAGGATGACCCTATATGTATAGATTCTGCTCCTTTAATAATAAAGGATCTCCTGCCTATGTTATTGCTAAAACTCATGTGAAGTCCTATGTTTCTTCTATCACGATCTTGTCTATTAATATTCTGAATAATTAATACAATTCCTTCTTAAGCTTAATTAAAAAGATAAAGCTAAAAACATTAAGCGAGGCACTTCGATCTGAGGCAATTTTGTACGTACTAGTTGGAGTAAGTATTAATTGAACTCTATCTAGCTATCTTATACAGAAAAGAAAACATTGAAAAAATTAGGCTTTGTTTGTTTCGGCGTAAAATATTTTTTGAAAAATGTTTTACGTATTTTTTGGTGTTTGGTGCAACCTAGAGTATTTTCGGTTTGACTAAAAAACTTATATAGTTTCAGAAAACTTATTTAGTTTCAAAAAATGATTTCTATTTTTAATTTTCGTAAATCATTTCCGAGCCGAGCCAAGCCACTACCAAACCAGCATCGGGCACAGCTGAACCACCACAAGCTGCCCCGGACTACCACTGAGTCACCTCAAGCCACTCTCAGACCACCACCGGACTACCACCGAGCCACTACTGGGCATCGCTGGACCACCACTGCGCTAACACCAAGCCACTGCTGAACCATCATTAGACAAGTGACAGGCCTCCGATAGATCATTGCCAGAACTCAAATTATTAGGTTAATTATTTTGTATTAATATTTTTATATTGTGAATAAAACTTGATTTTTATAGGCTAATGTGATTGAATGAAATATATATATATATATATATACACACACACGTGTAAGAAAATATTTTTAATGTAAAACATTTTTCTGAAAATGATTTTCCTGGAAGCATATTTGACAAAAAAATATTTTACGCTGAAAAAAAATGAAGCCTTAGGAAATAAATTTAAAAAAAAAAAAAAAGTAAAAAGAAATAAAAGAGTGATGGAATAGATCGAAGAGATTAATTGAGGAATAAAGAGCTTTTGGCTGGATCATTGTAATTAACCATCAAAACCTTTATTTTTCCATCAGAAGAATTTGATTCCATGGTCCACAAAGCGCGCGCTTTGTTCATAATTTGCGATTATGAGCGACAAATCGAGATACATCTTTGAATGGCCGCTTTTTCACGTAAAATCTAATATTTGCAATCAAGATTAACACTACTATTTGAAGACATAATTAACATAAAATAAACATTTGGCACGCGAAATTATTTTGCTGCTTATTACAATAAACAAACAACAGACGTTGTGACTTTGGCCTGCACCCAAACAACATGCAGCTAAAAAGCTTGATTTTGTTTATTTGTTAATGGCACTGCCCATTATCAGGTTTGGGGATGTGATCAGTGCAAGGATTAGGGCCAGAAGGTGGTACGTATACCCGTCCATGATCTTCTGGAAATGACACCTTGTTTGGATGATCACCAGGAGTTGTTGACTTCATATCATCCAAGGGCCTTGCAGCAGCCTCAAGAGAATCGGTGGTAAAAATTAATAACACAAGGATAAAAACCTTTGCAGCATTGGAGACGGTTTCCCTACAAAAGAACATGTTTTAGTAAATTAAATGAGAAAGAAGCAAATATATATACTTGTGATTTCTGGGATAGTTGGGCATTAAAGGCTTGTTGAAGCAAAACGTTTGAGACAGTACTGATGATTATATAGCATGACAAAGTTGCATGCTTTTGGAAGTGTGTTGATTGATGACGATATATATATGATTCATGTATATCTATATATGATCACCAGCGCGCTGTACATGCATTTCTCTTTTTGCACCGACTTCAGATTATTAAACACTTCTAAACGAGTAGACGTCAAATGTTAAAAACGATAGTGCTCCTAACATAGGTCATGATCATTTTCTTTTCTTTTTTTTGATGAACGAATGAGAATGACCACCAAGATTCAGTCCCGACCATCAAGATTCTACTGGGATTCAATCTTGATGGTCATTCGTTCATCAAAAAAAAAAAAAAAAATTGATCATCGATCGCCTCCGGTTGGTTATATTTAATTAATTGGTGAATACTGAATCCATAAAAGTTGCTAACCAGCCTCCGCATTTGGGGAATTGGAATTGTACGTAGAGGCTCACTAGTACTAATTTTAATGGAGCGTAGCTTCTTAGGTGGATCTCTTTATTTAAACGAGTAACGATAAAAATTAACATCGGATGTGTGATAGATCACTGTTAATCTAATTTTGATCTAATAGTGACTTTAAAAGTCACTATCAATTTTGGAAAAACTCAAAAAGAACATAAGTCTTCATTTTAACATTATATATTCTATTTAAACAATACTATGGTCTAATAACTGTTTTTCTATCAAAGAAATTGTTGTGGATCTGATTTTTTTTAAGTGGTGGAGGTTATGATGGATAAATGTGATAACGAAGAATTTGTGTTATTTGTGGGGATAGCTTGGGAAGATTTGCCAGAAACTGTCTCCAAAAGAGAAAAGAAGTACTATTCAACCCACGTGGACGGCTCCTGCCGAGTTATATTATAAGGTAAACTAGGATACTGCTATAGATAAGTTCAATGGGCGAATAGGAATTGATATTGTGGTGCGGGATCATGAGATATATGTGCATGCGGCAAGGAGCATGATAAAATTGGGTCATTTAGAACCAATAGCTGCAGAAGCCTTAACAACTTTCTATGCCTCTTTATTTTGCAAAGAATTAGGTTTACATCATATTATTTTGGAAGGCGATGCACTTCAAGTGGTTGAAAAACAAATTGAAATGGAAATACCAAAAAATAAAATTTTCAAACCAATTCAATTGTCTGCCCACTGTTTGCATCAATAGCCACCCAAAAACTCTCGAGTCACATCAATTTCAAATAATATGACACTATATATGTAATTAAATAGTTCCTCTCAATTTTCAAGTGAAATTGAGAAACATCCTTCTCCTCATGAGTATAGTGTTAATGGGATAGGGTCAAGAGGCCGGTTGCCATAGGTCTTAAATTTAAATATTTTGAAAAGAAAATGAAAAGTAAGTAATATAAGGGAGCTCGGATGATGACTCTCCTTTACCAATGAATTAATGTCAAGGAGGTATTCCAGATCGATAGGAGTTGTCCCCTTCAATATAAAAACAAAAGAGCCTAGCTAAATCTAGAATTGTTCCACGTCACGCGCGTGCTTATCCGGTGGTATTGACCATCACCACTTCCTATTTCCAATTAATAACCAGTGAATTTAAGTTGCATCGATCTTTTCACCATGATTTGATTATGTAATAGGAAAATGTTCGTTGTACTAAAGTTTTATTATAATATCTTTTTTTAATATAAATTGATGTTAGTAATATAATTTAGAATGTATGAATGGTAAGTCAATCACTAACTAATTAAACCAATAAATCATACATTTTACTCAATTATTTCACTAATTTTAACTACCGCATGAGTTTGTAAGAAACCGATAAAAAGATAGCTGAATTTATGATCCTTGGCAAGACTCTATATAATATTACCGATGCCTGCTATATATGTAGAGATCATGTACGTTCGTTTCTTTCTATATATAGTTCTCACCCATTTAGTCATTTAATATAGAGTACTTTGGTAACCTAAACAAGTAATCTATGGTGCTGTAGTCTGGTAGTAGTCGGCGCCGGCCGGAATAGGATTCTCTCCATTTTATTAAATGAAATTGATACTCTCCATTGTAAATGAAAGGTTAATATTTGAAGTTTGTGCATGTAACGGTATATATAAAGTCAATATTGGCATGTTTTTCAAAATTTAAAATAATGTGAAATCATGTACACCATTCGATATATTAACTTTAAATCCTAACCGTAAAATGGATAGTATCGATTTCATTTAAAATTGACAGGATCTTATTCCGAGGTGGCTGACTTGACCCACATTAGCTTGCTTGATATTATCAATTGACATTAATATTTTTTTATTTTTAATTCAGCAAAGCACTAATTATTTTTTTTTCCCAATATGATACTTTTATATCAAAATGATGTTACGTTTGTTTCAATGTAAAATGTTTTTCGTCGTAAAATATTTTTAACGAAATCATTTTTAAGAAAAAATAATTTTCTTGAAAATAATTTTCGGCGTTTGGCTCGTACGAAAAAATCACTAATGGCGTAAAACAAAATCCGGCGACCTCCAGCTGCCGTCACGGAATCTAACCAGATTCCAGCTAAATTGGCCGGAATCTAATCAGATTCCAGTTAGTTTCGTCGAAATTTGGCTTAATTTGGCCGGATTCCTACTTGTGTTGCCGGATTCTGGCACCTGTTGCCGGTTTCTGACAAATGGATATAGTGGCGAACCTACACAGGGGCTAGGGGGGGGGGGGGGGGGGGGGGGGCCTAGGCCCCCAACCCCCAAATTTTTTTTCCCAATTTTTTTTTTTTTTTAAAAAAAAATTAATTAATTTTACCCCAAAGTTTTTATTTTTTTTTAGTTTTGCCCCCCACCCCACCTTTTTTTTTTCAATTTGGCCCCCATATTCACAAGGCTGGGTCCGCGACTGATCGGATACCAAAATTTGGGAATCTTCGGTGGTAGAGTCGAGCTAGCTACCAATAAACTCTAATGCCCGGCGGTGCCAGATTCCCACAAACGTGTGTATAAGAATGAAAAATTTAAATCCAGAAAACGATTTAATTTTTCAAAAATTAAAGAAGCTTTTACGATCAAACTAAAAATGATTTTTGTTGATCATTATTTTCGCCCCCACCAAAAACCGAAAAATACCAAAAATATTTTCTAGAAAACATTTTACGCCGAAGCAAATGAAGCATCAATGAAATATTAATTCCAACAGATTCCTAATTACCAAAGTTCTAAACCGCGTTACAATTTACAATGGATTCATCAAGCTAAGCTCAAAATGCGATCTTTCACGTTATGATTAATTGAACAAGTGAGTTATATGCCTATGACTTTCCATCTCCTTTCGGTCAAATCAAAATTGTGAGAGACAGAGAGAGATCTCTAGAGATAGTAAGATACGTTCTATCCATTTTCCTTCCAAAAGTTTGAGGAAGAATCAATTTGACTGCTGAAAATTCAGACTGAATTCATGAAGATAATTGTGTCTAATTCACGGTACATTTTTCCTTTAATACGTCAAAAAAAAAGCGATAAATTCCTGGTGCATGCTAACCAATTTGAGGAGTTTGCGTCACAGTTCCATTTTGATCAACCCAAACCCGGACCCTATCGCTACGAAAATCCATGGTCACCATCATTTCTTCCTTCACTATGAACGTGCCAGCAACCTTTGGATTTTCTCTCACAATTGTTGCTGCTGCCGCTTCTCCGTTTACTCCCACCAGCTCCGGCCACGAGTTCTTGCCACTCCCTAACACATCGACAAAATTGTAATTAAGCAAGTGTTTATGCATGCGTATGTTAAGCCCATCTTGTATTTGATATCACATGGAATTAACACAATTGTTTTCTACTCTTATTACATGCAAAGCAATAAAGTTGTAATGCTTACCACTACCAGTGC
Organism: Alnus glutinosa; assembly: GCF_958979055.1. Classification (NCBI taxonomy): domain Eukaryota; kingdom Viridiplantae; phylum Streptophyta; class Magnoliopsida; order Fagales; family Betulaceae; genus Alnus; species Alnus glutinosa. Next base: position 24,784,990 of record NC_084899.1, read on the forward strand.
ATGTTGATGCTGATATTGCTGCCATCTCTCTCTAAGTGCAAAGGCAAATGGGAGGAGATAAGGAAAAGGATACAGAGGTAATTAAGGACATGTAGAACAGATCCTCTTCAAGTAAGGTGACGAAAATTTATAGAAAAAGAGGTGGGGGTATTGCTTTGAGGGTTAATTGTTGAATGGATTTGTTTGAATATTAATTAAATTATTAAATTTATTCATTCTTATCTATTTAAGTTTGTTTTTAAAATGCGTTAAAATATTAAATTCATTTTTTTCTGCCGGCTAAATATTTTGAAGAGTCAATATTCCTTCGATCTCTCAGTCATGTTAGACTTTGTTTCATTAAAGGACAAATGAATGGATTAACATACAATATTAATTATCACATATTTAATTAGTCATTACATAACAAAATTGAATATCAAGCTCAAGCCGGCCATGACACATTGACATTTGTCAATCCTACGTGTTGTTAAAACTTTGAATTAAGAATAATATATAAGTTGGAACTGAGAGGATTAAATAAAAATTTGGTTGAAGTAATTAATTTTACGAGCCAAATTAGAAATACCATTTAAAATAGCTTATAATGGAACTCTGCATAAAAATTCATTTGTCAGGTAGAAACCCTAGAATATTAAAAATTGCTTGAAAGCTTGTATCCGGAAACTTTCTCTTGGTGCTACTGTTTATCATTTGTGGTTGCAGAGAAACTCCTTACTGCATGGTAAAACTTCATTGACTGAAGAAAATATGGTATCTAAAATCAGATGGGAAGTAAAAATTAGAATCTTAGCTAAGTTCACTCTGAGATTCTTCTTATAATGTCTAGGTTGTTATAATTCAATTGAGAACTATTGGGTTTTTTCTATTTTGGTTGTGGCTGATTCTGCAGCTTGGTTGTATCTAGTCGGAACACTTGTATCTAGTTTGATTGGGGAGTTTGTACTGGTGAGTATATATATATATATATATATATATATATATATATATATATATATATATATATTAACAATCCCAAGAAACTAATGAAAATTCAAAAGGAAGAAGAAACAAAAATAAATCATATATTAAAACTCAACTCATCTATGTGTTAGATTTACCGCCTTTGTTTGCATATGATGAGTATGTATAATCGCAGTGAAAACTATGGAATAAGGAAAGTACCAAAATCTAGCATCTCAATATTGTTTTTATTTAATCGATCACCAAAGAGATTACATAAAACGATAAATTATTTAAAAATATATATATATTTTATTTATTTTTATTTACCATGAAATAATTACTCCCCATTCTGCTTGAAATTGAGACCTCCAATTAATCACCAAAGAGGTCTCAACTGATTTGTGGAGCTGGAGCCCTCCTTATGGCTGGCTTGCTTCCATTTGACCAAAGGGATAGTTAGACAACTTTTAAATTCTTTATTATTATTATTTTTATTATTTTCTAATTTTTTTAGTTTTAATTAATTCTAATATATTATATGGGACACATGGTTATTGCATATAGAATTGATGTAAAATGTCGTTAAGTTTTTAGACAAAAAAATGAACGAAAATACTGACTGCATATACTTTTATGACACTGTACGAATTCAAAAATGGGACTAGAATTTTTAATGTGGGGCAACTTAATTAATCATCATCTTTCAACAAATTTCAGCACATCTTGATTATAATTTCTCATATTTTGATAAATTTCAAAAGTATTTAATAATCATGGTTACTCCTTATAATTTATTTTTATAACCATATTAAACAAAACGATTTGGTCCGAAAATCTTTACTGTATGGTATGGTCATTTTTCTCTAGCTGTTTGAGCAAGACAAATCCCATCTTCTTACTTTAAAAGTGTTTTAGTTTAGAAATTGTTTCAATGTTGTTTTTCAAATTGGTTTCAAAATAGGATAGAGTTTTTTTTGTTTTTTATTTTAAATTAATTAAGTTGGGAGAATTTAATCAAGAAAATTGTTGTGTTCTTTGAATACGTGAGAAGCTCATTCTTTTATGAAAACAGAACATGACTTTAAAGGAAATGGCTGCTCCAACCCATTGTTGCGACCATGCTGCACGAGGCAAAATGGTGATGTGTTGTGGATGAGCTCACAAACCCAGTTGGTGCACGACACAAGTTGTTTGCGACCCTTGGGGTGTGTCGCACTGCGTGGAGGAGCGCGTAGCCCTGAGTGACGCTCCATGGTGATGACCACGATGGTGCAGAGGCCGGTGGTGCAAGCGAATAATCGCTGAGCGTGGTTGAGGAACAGTCACTAACTTTTAAAAAGTACAAAAGCATAGTTACTGTTTCTTGAAAATATATTCATGAGAATTTTTTTTTTAAAAAAAAAAAAAAGAGAAAAAGAAGAAGTAAAAGTCTAATAAATTTATGAGTCAACATGTAATTTGAAATCAGTTTCTCACTGTTTAAAAATCAAATTTTGCTGCATAAGTTTGTCGTGGATTTTAAATTAGCCATTCCATGATTTTTCATCTATTTTCTCAATGTCCGTTAAGGTGAGTCACCATTTATTCACATAGGCGTTGACACATCAGGTAAAACAGCGTCGTTTTAGAATATAAATTTATTTGCAAGCTTTTGGCTTTACACGTTAGCCCCAATCATGCGAAATTTCAGTCGAGAGCTTTATGATTCTCTTATGCAGATTTGACTTGGGGCACAATGAATAGAATTTGTGTTATTAAGAGAATTGGTGAAAATTTGTGTTATTTGCAAAATTTGTATAAAAACGTTTTACTATATAGTGACAAAGTCCATATAATATTTATAATACATGTGTATGGATCTGGATTCCATGCAATGAGTATGTGGTGCAGTAGGCAGCCTCCATAAAAGACTATGTAAAGTTAACAACTGTTCAAACAGTTCGAATCCCATATACTTAGACCGTTTGAATAGGTAGGAATTGAATGGCCTCTCACATGGGACTGCATTATAGATTACTCGGGATGTGTCCCATATGGATATTTGGTACAACAATGGTTACTGCAATATAATGGATTAATAAAGAATAATGATATATCCTATAATTTTATCCTACAATTATTTAATAACGTTAATGGGCTTGACACTTCAAATTAATCGTTGGATTTTGTTATTATTATTTAACGAAGATTAATTCAATAATTAATTGAGAGTGCTACGTTAACCTTATTAGATGAATACTTGATAAAATTATAGTATCTAACATTTCTATTTTTTTATTTAGCAAAAATTAATTAAAAGATTAATTGTGAGTGCTACATCAATCTTATTAAATAAAATTGTAATATTTAACATAAATAATAGTTCAAGCTAGGGTTTTCAAATTTTACTTTTCTTTTTTTTTTTCATATGTCCACACAAAAAGAAAAATAAGAGATTCAAATTACTAACTTTCGTTTTATAAAACATGATTTTTATCTGATTGACCTATTTATTGGAACAAATTCTTTTCCCCCAACACTCTCCTCGGTCTGAGAGAGGAATCTAAAACAGAGAATCTTTACCCTTTGGGGGCTTGTAATCATTAAACGCACCAGGACATGTTTAGATACCATAAAAAAAGAATTTCAAAATACAGATCGAATCCAGCACAGCCATTCTTTTTCTTTTTGGGTAAGATTTTGTTTGACCAAAAGATCATAAGCAGCTTCTACACCAGCCAACCGCATATGATACTATATATGCATCTATAAACGTAGCTTGCAAAGAATTCTTAACAAGTTTATGGGGTTGGTAATTTTTGACACAATTTACAAATTCAATACGAACAAAATATAAAAATATAAGATTTAAGTTTGGTATTATTAAGGTTTGGGTACCCGATTATGACTCTTTTTTTTAATACTGAAACTTCGAAGAAAAAAAAAAGAAAAAAAACCTAACATCCCCTAGCCGCACGCAGTACACACTGCTTGGCTTCGGCACCTCTTCTTGGCCCTCTTGGATAAGGTTGGCAATTTTTGACACGACCCGCGAACCCGACACGAGAAAATAGGGTTTGGGTTTTATATAATCGGGTCAACCCGATTATGACCCGATTACAATTGTGTCTGGCAGGTCAACCCGATTCTGACCTTTTTTTAAAAAAAAAAGAAAGAAAAGAGAAAAACCCGAACCGAAACACTCAAACACGAAATGCCTTATGCGGTTATGCCCATTCTGATTTTTGAAAGACTGAACTGAAACCTAACCCACTACCCAATTGCCCAGTAGCCTGCTTGCCGCCTGCCCGCCTGCACGCCGACATCCCGCACGCCACCCGCTAGCACGCCAATCGGAGAAGTCGTAGTGTCACTGCAACGCTCGTACTGGCTTCCATCGCGAAACCCTAAAGAGACCATTCTTGACCAAATCCGACCACTCTCTCTCTCTCTCTCTCTCTCTCTCTCTCTCTCTCTCTCTCTCTCTCTCTCTCTCTCTCTCTCTCTCTCTCTCTCTCTCTCTCTCTCTCTCTCTCTCTCTCTCTCTCTCTCTCTCTCGATACGTACTCAATTTGTTTCACCGCCACTTCCTTTCTCTTTTTACTTCGTTTTGACTGCAATTGTTGTGTTCAATTGCAATGCCGAACGAATGCTTAATCGTTTGCCTCTGGATTTGAAGAATTTTGTTGGTCTTAGTGTGAGTTTGTGTTCACAGTAGAAATTGCGTGTATATAGATATTTGATTTCGAAACCGGCAATTGAAATTTGAAGGTAAAAAGCATATGAAAAAACATGCATATTATGAAATTGATGTCGAGTCGTGTCGGGTAATCGGGTGACACGGTTATTAGTCGGGCTTATCGGGTCGTGTTCAGGTTACCCGATTATTAATCGGGTCGTGCTCGGGTCGGGTGTCACAACCCAATTAATAACCGGGTCGGGTTCGTGTCAGACCCGTGAACTCGAATTACCCACCCTACTCTTGGACAAATCCTTGCTATCGGTCTCGGAAATGGACAAATCCTTGCTTTGTTGCCACCAAAGACTGCGACGAGGCAGGCTTGGATTTGGGCTTGGTGGCGGCCTTCAGCTTTGATCTGAGTTTTGTGGTCATTTTGACATGGGTTTCTATTGGGTCATCAAGACAAACCCAAATTCTGCTTCAGCTTCATCTTCTTCTTCGGACGAAGCTTCTTCTTCTTCAGAGGAAATAAACGTGTCAATCGGGTTCGTGTCGGGTAATCCGATTTACTATTATCTGGTCGTGTTCGGGTCACAGGTTCCAACCCAATTAATAATCGGGTCTGGTTCATGTTGTACTTGTAATACCCCAGATTTTAAGACAAAGCGTTTTAAGTAAAATTTAAGATCTATGATGATTAATTCACACTTTTAATTGTTTGATCGACATTATTTTGATAATTGCCTAATTATGCGCCACCTGTTTTTAATTGACAAACCTAAATATATGGTAAAATTAGTTGGAATAATAATATTCTTAATATTATTATATGAGAATATTTATTGGAATAATATTATTTATATATAATATTATTGTGTAATATTTATTGTACACAATACTATTTTGGGCTAATATTATTCCGTTTAATAATATTATCAGTATAATAATGTTATTCAAAAATTAACATTAATTATGAAAAGAATTGGGCTCAAAACGAATTTAAAATTATACCCTAGTGAGTTATTAAATGAAAAAAACCTTATATAAAAATACTTATGATTAATAATAATTAGTTTTTATTAAAAAATAACTCTAGTTAATTTAACTAGATAAAAGTTAATTATGGGTTAACTATATATATATATATTATTAAAGATTAACTCTAGTTAACATAACTAGATAAAAATTAATCATGAGTTAATTCGATATTTTACTTTTTAACTCATATTAATTTAACTGAGATAAAAACTAACCATAGTTTATTTACTTCTATAATTTAAACCCTTCTCTTTCAACAAAATTTGAACCGCTCAGTTTAATTCACTGAGTTTTCCTTCTTTTCTCTTTTTATTTCTTCTTCCTTTCTCCTCCTCTTTACTTTTAAAATTATTTTGTATTAATACTTTTATGTTCTACATAAAAATTGATTTTTATATGCTAATATGATTGAATTAAAAGTATATATATATATTTGTAATTTTTTGTATGTACCAAAAGTCGAAAAATATTTTTAATTAAAAGTATTTTCTTGAAAATATATATCTTTCAACCGAAAACATTTTACATCGAACAAACGAAGTCTTAAAAAAAATAAAAAAATAAAATAAAATAAAATTGAGGAACTAAGAGCTTTTGGCTGGATCAATATTGTAATTAACCATCGATCACAACCTTTATTTTTCCATTAAAAGAATTTGATCCCATGGTCCACAAAGCGCGCGCTTTGTTCATAATTGCAAATTATGAACAAATCGAGATACATCTTTGAATGGTTGCTTTTTCACGTGAAATTGCATGTAGAAGTGTCTTTTTCACGTAAAACCTAATATTTGCATCAAGATTAACACTACTATATATTTTGAAGAGATAGATAATTAACATAAAATAAACATTTGGCACGTGAAATTATTTTGCTGCTTATTACAAGAAACAAACGACAGATCGACGTCGTTGTGACTTTGGCCTGCGCCCAAAACACAGCTAAAAAGCTTGATTTTGTTTATTTGTTAATTGCAGTGTCCATTAATTATCAGGTTTGGGGATGTGATCGGTGCAAGGATTAGGGCCAGAAGGTGGTACGTATACCCGTCCATGATCTTCTGGAAATGACACCTTGTCTGCATGATCACCAGGTGTTGACTTCATATCATCCAAGGGCGGCCTTGCAGCTGCAACCTCAAGAGAATCGGTGGTAAAAATTAATAACACAAGGATAAAAACCTTTGCAGCATTGGAGACGGTTTCCCTACAAAAGAACATGTTTTAGGAAATTAAACGAGAAAGAAGCAAAGTATATAAAGTACTTGTAGTTTCAGGGATAGTTGGGGATGAAAGGCTTGCATGTTGAAGCAAAACATTGAGACACTGATGCCTATATATAGGCATGAAAAAGTTGCTTTTAATTGGAATTAAGTGTGTTGATTGTTGACGATGATTCATGATAGTCACAATTGAGGTCGGTCGTGATAAGGTTGTTTTATGAATGTTCGAATGAAATAGTATATTTCTGTTGCACTACTTTCAAAATATAAAGTTAATTGTGCAGTATATTTTTCTCTTTGTACTGAAAAGGTTATTTTATGAATGTTCGAATGCTAATTAACCAGCCTCTTGCAGGCACTGCAATGGCGATGGGCGAATGCTATTGTTGTTTGGTTCAATGAAATATTTCATTCATCAATTCATAGAAAAATAAAAACAAAAATAGTCTATTTCTGTTGCACTACCTTAAAAATATAAAGATAATTATGCTGTAATCTTTTTGCACTGACTCAATTCAGATTATTAAACACTCCTAAACGAGTAAACTTCAAATGTTAAAAACGACATTAATGGTCCTAAGTTAGGTCATGATCTTCTTTTTCTTGTTCTTTTTTTTTGGATGAATGACCATCAAGATTCCTTGGGCCGGTGGAGTCTTATCTGCGTTCACTTTAGGTTAGGCCCATTGGGCAACTCATGAGATCCAACCAAATAAGACATTATTGCGTTTGAAAATTCAATTGTTTGCCCGCTGTTTGCATCAATAGCCACCCAAAAGCTCTCGAGTCACATCAATTTTAAATAATATGACAATATATATATATATATAATTAAGTTTATAAAATTTAATCTTAATATTTCAAGTGAAATTGAGAAAAATCCTTATCCTCATGAGTACTGCAGTGTTAATGGGATAGGGTGGAGGCCGGTAATTGCCATAGTTCTTAAATTTAAATATTGTAAAAAGAAAATGAAAAATAAGTAATATAAGGGAGCTTGGATGATGACTCTTCTTTACCAATGAATTAATTATAAGTAGGTATTACATATAGGAGTTATTGTCCTTTTCACAATAAAAACAAAAGAACTTATGTGACCAGTAATTATCAAAATTATTTTGGATAATTATTAATTGGAGTACATGAATTTTCACCACGTATTGAACACTCTTAAGAGCCATTCTAGAGGCCGGCCGTCTCCTAGCCAATTATAGGAAAATTAATTTGCCTAATCTCAGCAGCTCATCAGCAGACTTATCCATTAATTTGCTTAATTAATTAGGTAATTATAGGAAAATGTTCGTTGCACTGATTAAAGTTTTACTATATATAATATCTTTTTACATATAAATTGACGTTATAATCCATAATTAGTAATATAATTTATAACGTATGGTTAATATATAAGTCAATCACTAATTAATTAAATTGATAAATCATTCATTTTACTCAATTATTTCACTAACTATGAATTACCCACGAGTTTGTACGAAACTGGTAAAGAGAATATAGCTGAAGTATCCTTGGCAGGACTCTATATAATATTACCAATGCCTGCTACGTAGAGATCATGTTCGTTTCTTTCTATATATAGTTCTCGCCCATTTAGTCATTTAATATATATATATATATATATATATATATATATATATAGAGTACTTAGGTAACCTATACAAGTAATCAATGGTGCTGTAGTCTGGTAGTGGTCGGGGCGGCTGGCTTGACCCACCTTAGCTTGCTTGATATTATCGATTGACATTAATATTATTTTATTTTTTATTTTTAATTCAGAAAAGCACTAATTATTTTTTTTTCCCAATATGGTACTTTTATGTCAAAATGATGCTTCGTTTGTTTTGAAGTAAAATAGTTTCAACGAAATCATTTTTCAGAAAAAATAATTTTCTTAAAAATAATTTTTGGCGTTCGGCTCATATTCGTCGTATGAAAAAAATTACCAACGGCGTAAAACGAAATCTGACAACGCCCTACTGCTGTTGCGGAATCTAGCAAATCTGTCTAATACGGCCGGATTTCGGTCAATTTCGTTGAAATCTAGCTGAAATTTCAAGATTTCAGCCAACACAGCCAGAATCCGGCTGTAATGGCTGGATTCTGACATGTTTTGCTGGATACTAGTGGCTATTGCCGGATTATAGCAATCAGATACCAAAATTTGGGGATCTTCAGCGGTAAAGTCGGGCTAACTACCAATAAACTCCAATGCTCAGTAGTGGTAGATTTTTACAAAAGTACATATAAGAATGAAAAGTTTAAATCCAAAAAATGAATTAAATTTTTCAAAAATTAAAGAGGCTTTTAGTGTCAAACTAAAAATAATTTTTGTTGTTCATTATTTTCACCTCCACTAAACACTACAAAATACCAAAAATATTTTTCAAAAAATATTTTTACGCCAAAACAAACGGAGTATCAATGAAATATTAATTCCAACGGATTCCTAATAACCAAAGTTCTAAACCGCGTTACAATTTACAATGGATTCAACAAGCTCAAAATGCGATCTTTCGTGTTATGATTGAATAAGTGAGTTATATATGCCTATGACTTTCCATCTCCTTTCGGTCAAATCAAAAATTGTGAGAGAGAGAGAGAGAGATCCGTTTTATCCATTTTCCTTCCAAAAGTTTGAGGAAGAATCAATTTGACTGCTGAAAATTCAGACTGAATTCATGAAGATAATTGCGTCTGATTCATGGTACATTTTTCCTTTAATACGTTATAAAAAAAATAAAAAGAAAGAAGAAGAAAGAAAGAAAGAAAGATAAATCCCTGGTGCATGCTAACCAATTTGAGGAGTTTGCTTCACAGTTCCATTCTGATCAACCTAAATCCGGACCCTATCGATCGAAAGTCCATAGTCACCTTCATTCCTTCCTTCACTATGACCGTGCCAGCAACCTTTGGATTTTCTCTCACAATCGTCGCTGCCGCCGCTTCTCCGTTTACTCCCACCAGCTCCGGCCACGAACTCTTGCCACTCCCTAACACATCGACATGCAAAATTGTTATTAAGCAGGTGTTTTTTGCATGCGCGCGTATGTTAAGCCCATCTTGTATTTTAGATCACATGATGGAATATATTAACACAATTGTTCATCTAAAAAAAAGAATGTATTAACACAATTGTTTTGTACTCTTATTACATGCAAAAGCAATAAAGTTGTAATGCTTACCACTGCCAGAGCATGCTGATGCTGATATTGCTGCCATCTCTCTCTGAGTGCAAGGGCAAATGGGAGGAGATAAGGAAAAGGATACAGAGGTTAGGACATATAGAACAGATCCTCTTCAAGTAAGGCGATGAAAATTTATAGGAAAAGAAGTGGGGGTATTGCTTTGAGGGTTGTTGAATGGATTTTTTCGAATATTAATTAAATTATTAAATCTTTATCTATTCAAGTTTCTTTTTGGAATGTGCTAAAATATTGATTAATAGATTAAATTGATCATTTGTTTTTTTTCTATTGACTTAACTTTTTAGGATAACTGGTGATTTAACAATAAATTTGTACCTAATAATCTCAACTATTAAGAGAAAAGTAATAATATAAACTACATTTTTATGTTATAATTATTATAGAATACTGACCTATCCGTCTCAAAATAATAAATAAATGTTGAATGCCAGCTAAATATTTTGTAGAGTCAATCCTTCGATCTCTCAGTCATGTTAAACTTTGTTCCATTAATGGGCAGATGTATGGATAAACATACAATATTAATTATCACATATTTAATTAGTCATTACATAACAAATTGAATATCAAGCTCAAGCCGGCCATGACACATTGACATTTGTCAATCCTACGTGTTGTTAAAACTTTGAATTAAGAAGATCGAATGAGTTGGAACTGAGAGGATTAAATAAAAATTTGGTTGAAGTAATTAATTTTATGTGCCAAATTGGAAATACCATTTCAAATAGCGTATAATGGAACTCTGCATAAAAATTGATTTGTCAGGTAAAATATTAATAAACCACTCACTTAATTTATGTGAATTATTTATTTTTTTTCAATATAAAACTGAAGTATTACGGAAGAAGAAACGAAAATAAATAATATATTAAAACTCAACTCATCTAATATCTTAGATTTACCGCCTTTGTTTGCATCTGATGAGAATGCATAATCGCAGCAAAAACTATGGAATATATAAGGAAAGTACCAAAATCTAGCATCTCAAATTCTCAATATTGTCTACGCTGAGAGGTCTCCCATTGGCTGCGCGTGGGGCATGGAAGGCTCCCACCCCGCTTTCCTTTGGACCTCTGTTGTTTATTTTATTGTTTTTGTGTTGTTGTTTTTTTGGGCTTATTTGTTATTTTTCTTTCCTCATGTTCACCTCTGTTTTGATGATTGAGTCCCTGTGACTCAATACACTTTTCAAATCACCTTTATTGGTGACCCGGCTTTGTGACATCAGTGTTTTGAGCTATTGAGCCCGCATCTTTAAAAGTATTGCCCTTACATAATTTCGTTCTTAGGATTGTTTTTGGGTTGCCTTGCCTTTGTTGTATTTTGTATTTCTTGTTGTAATCTATTTGTTATGCATCTAAAAAAAAATAAAAAAAAAAATTATTTTTATTTAATCACCAAAGAGATTACATAAAACGATAAATTATTTAAAGGCATTTTTTTATTTTTTATTTTTTATTTTTTTACCACGAAATAATTACTCCTCATTCAACTTGAAAATTGAAATCGAGACCTCCAGGCCAAGTAATCACCAAAGAGGTCTCAACTGATTTGTGGAGTTGGAAGGCCCAATTGTTGTTTAATTGGGTTTCATGCGTATTTGGAGCTTAAGGAAGGCCCATGCTCAAATTATTCCAAGTCGACATCGATTTTAGGAAGAGAGCAAGAGATCCACTAGCCCCTGGGGCTAGCTGATCATGTTATTGTAAGGGGACATCGGACATGTCACGTGTCTCCCCACGTGACTGCAACAGGCAACTCTGATCCAAGAGGGTGCTAATTAAATTTGGGTGCTCAATATGCAATTTAGTCGGGCTTGGCCCTACAACGATTTTGTTTTTTATTTTTCTAATTTTTTAGTTTTAATTAATTCTAATATACTATATGGGACAAATGGTAATTGCCTATAGATTTGATGTAAAATATCGTTAAGTTTTTGGACAAAAAATGAATGAAAATACTAACCACATACCCTTTTATGATGTTGTATGAATTCAAAATTGGGACTAAAATTTTTATTGAGGGGCAACTTAATCGTCTTTCAACAAATTTGATCATCACATCTGAATTATAATTTCTCATATTTTGATAAATTTTAAAAGTATTTTATAATTTATTTTTATAACCATAAACACAATGATTTGGTCCGCAACTCTCTACTGTATGGTATGGTCATTTTTCTCTAGCTGTTGAGCAAGACAAATCCCATCTTCTTACTTTAAAAGTGTTTTAGTTTAAAAATTGTTTCAATGTTGTTTTCCAAATTGCTTTCAAAATAGGTAGAGTTTTTTTTTCAAATTAAGTTGGGATAATTTAGTCAAGAAATTTGTATTCTTTAAATATATGAGAAGCTCGTTCTTTTATGAAAAATAACAAAACGGCTAAAGAATCATTGAAGGAAAAACAGAGCATGACTTTTAAGGAAATGGCTGCTCCAAGCCATAGTGGCGACCACGCCGCGAGGCATAATGGTGATGTGTTGTGGATGAGCTCACAACCCCAGTTGGTGCACGACATAGATTGTTCACGACCCTTGGGGCGTGGAGGAGCGCGTAGCACTGAGTGACGCTCCATGGTGATGACCATGATGGTGCAGAGGCCAGTGGTGCAAGCGAATAACTGCTAAGTGTGGTTGAGGAAGAGTCACTAACTTTTAAAAAACACAAAAGCTTAGTTACTGTTTCTTGAAAAAATATTCATGAGAATAGAAAAAAGAAAGAAAGATAAATGTCTAAAAAATTCTTGAGTCAACACGCGATTGAAATCAATTCTTTGCTGTTTAAAAATTAAATTTTGCTGTTTAAGTTTGTTGCGGATTTGAAACCAATCATTCTGTAATTTTTCTTTCTATTTTCTAAACATCCGTTAGGCTGAGTCACTTTTTATTCATGTAGACATTGACACATCAGGTAAAACGAAGCCATTTTAGAATATAAGTTTATTTGCAAGCTTTGGGCTTTACATGTGAGCTCTCAATCATGCGAAATTCAATCATGCGAAATTTCAGTCAAGAGCTTGATGATTACTCTTATGCAGATTTGACATGGGGCACAATGAATAGAATTTGTGTCATTTACAGAATTAGTGAAAATTTGTGCTATTTGCAAAATTTGTATAAAAAAATTTTATTGTATAGTGACAAACTCTATTTATGATGCATGTGTATGGATCTGGATTCCATGCAATGAGTAGGTGGTGTAGTGGGTAGCCTCCATAAAAGATTATCAAAACCTCACTTGTTCAAACAGCTGCTCAAACAGTTCAAATCCCATATACTCAAACCATTTGAACATGCAAGAATCAAATAGCCTCTCACATGGGACTACATTATAGATTACTACGGATGAGTCCCATATGAATCACACCATTTTTGAAACCGTTCAGAAATGGTAAAAAATCGTCTGGAATAAAGTTCAGACAATTTATTCTGGACGTTTTAAAACCGTCCAAAAATTTTTATCGAAAAGTCAGATTCTTGACGGTTTAGGCCAAACCGTTCAGAACTCTAGATGGTTTGGAAAAACCGTCCATAATTAGTTCTAGACAATTTGGGACCAAATCGTCCAAAATTAATAATTTCTTTTCTTTTTTTTATCCATGCTATTTATTTCTCTCTTTTTCTGTCTTTATTTTTTTTTTATATATATATTTATATCATTAATTTTTAATAATATCATTAATTATTTATCTTCTTTTTCTATCCCGGAGGTCCACGAGATCGGGCTTGAGGTCCTCACCAACGGCCCCTCTACTCCGACGTCTATAAATTTATAGACTGTTTTTATAAAACCGTTTAGAAATGAAAATTTCCAAACGGTTTAGTTAAAACCGTCTAGAATTTTATGGACGGTTTAATCAAACTGTCCATAATAAATTTTTTACAAACGGTTTAGGAAAAACCGTCTGCATATTTTGTTTTCTAAGCGTTTTCTAACTGTCCATAAATGCTTTTTTTTTGTTTTTTTTTTGTAGTGAATATTTGGTACAACGATATTGGTTACTAGTTTTCGGACCACCATGGAGTTACCATCGAACCATCGTCTGACCACCACCGAGCCACTCTTGAGCAACCCTAGACCACAATTGAGCCACCACTAGACCACCACCAGGCCAACGTTGGCCATGTCAAACCATGAAACCATCATCGGACCACTAACAGGCCTCCGCTAAACCATTGTCAGAACTCAAATTATTAGGTTAATTTTTTAAAATTATTTAACTACCACTAGGCCAATGTCAGCCATGTCAAATCATCATTAGACCATTAACGGTCATCCGCTAGACCACTGTCAAAAATCAAATTATTAGGTTAATTTTTTAAAATTATTTTGTATTAATATTTTTATGTTTAGAATAAAAATTGATTTTTATAGGCTAATATGATTGAATTAAAATTATATATATATATTTGTAATTTTTTGTATGCACCAAACGTCAAAAAATATTTTCAACGGAAAACATTTTCCTAAAAATATATATCTTTTATGCTCCGTTTGTTTCGGCGTAAAATGATTTCTGGAAAATGATTTCGGCATTTTCCGGTGTTTGGTTGGGGCGAAAATAACAGTCAACGAAAATCATTTTCGGTTTGACCGTAAAAGCTTCTTTAATTTTTGGAAAACGATTTACGATTTTTAAAACCGTAAATCATTTTCCGAAATTAAGCTCTTCGTCCTTACACGCATGTTTGATATCCGATCGTTAAAATTTAGCAATTGTCGGTCATCGGGATCAAGTCGGCGCCGGAGTCCGACAACTTCCAGTCGCCGGAAACCTGCCGGCGCCGGAATCAGGTCACCGGAATTCTGCCGGTGCAGGAATCATGCGGCCGGAATTCTGCCGGTACCGGAATCCAACACCGGCAGACCAAATTCCGACCGGGATATCGCCGGATTCCGGCCAAGCCGGTCGTATCTGGACGGACCCGGGTATTGATCCGGTCGGATCTGGCCGGATCCGGGTATTGATCCGGCCAGATCTGGCCAAAACGGCCGGGATCCGGCTGGATCTTGACGGATCCGGCTATTGATCCGGCCGGATCTGGCCAAAACGGCCGGGATCCGGCTGGATCTGGACGGATCCGGCCATTAATCCGGCCGGATCTGGCCAAAACGGCCGAGATCCGGCCATTAATCCGGCATGAATCCGGCCATTTTGGCCGGATCCGGTCAACTTTCTCGCCGGAATCCGGCAACGGCGACCGGACGTTGCCGGATTCCGGTGATAATTACCAAACTCTTATTTTTGCATTTCGTAATTTTTTCGTGCGAACCAAACACCGAAAAATATTTTCGAGAAAATCATTTTTTCTGAAAATGATTTCGTCGAAATCATTTTACGACGGAAATCATTTTACGTCGAAACAAACGGAGCATTAATCGAAAACATTTTACACTGAAACAAACAAAGTCTTAAAAAAAAAAAAAAAACAAGCGATGGAATAGAAGAGATTAATTGAGGAACTAAGAGCTTTGGGCTGGATCAATATTGTAATTAATCATCGATCACAACCTTTATTTTTCCATTAGAAGAATTTGATTCCATGGTCCACAAAAGCGCGCGCTTTGTTCATAATTGCAAATTATGAACAAATCGAGAGATACATCTTTGAATGGCTGCTTTTTCACGTGAAATTGCATGTACTACTCCTAGTGTCTTTTTCACGTAAAATCTAATATTTGCAATCAAGATTAACACTACTATATATTTTGAAGAGATAGATAATTAACATAAAATAAACATTTGGCACGCAAAATTATTTTGCTGCTTATTACAAGAAATAAACAACAGACGTTTTGACTTTGGCCTGCACCCAAAACACAGCTAAAAAGCTTGATTTTGTTTATATGTTAATTGCACTGCCCATTATCAGGTTTGGGGATGTGATCAGTGCAAGGATTAGGGCCAGAAGGTGGTACGTATACCCGTCCATATATGATCTTCTGGAAATGACACCTTGTTTGCATGATCACCAGGTGTTGACTTCATATCATCCAAGGGCCTTGCAGCTGCAACCTCAAGAGAATCGGTGGTAAAAATTAATAACACTAGGATAAAAACCTTTGCAGCATTGGAGACGGCTTCCCTACAAAAGAACATGTTTTAGTAAATTAAATGAGAAAGAAGCAAATTATATAAAGTACTTGTAATTTCAGGGATAGTTGGGGATTAATTGATTAAAGGCTTGTTAAAGCAAAACGTTGAGACACTGATGCCTATATATAGGCATGAAAAAAGTTTCTTTTAATTGGAATTAAGTGTGTTGATTGTTAACGATGATTCATGATAGTCACAATTGAGGTTGGTCGTGATAAGGTTCTTTTATGAATGTTCGAATGAAATAGTGTATTTTTATTGCACTACCTTCAAAATATAAAGTTAATTATGCAGTATATTTCTCTTTTTGTACTAATAAGGTTATTTTATGAATGTTCGAACGCTAATTAACCAGCCTCTTGCAGGCACTGCAATGGTGATGGGCAAATGCTATTGTTGTTTGGTTCAATGAAATATTTCATTCATCAATTCATAGAAAAATAAAAACAAAAGTAGTCTATTTCTGTTGCACTACCTTAAAAATATAAAGATAATTATGCAGTAATATATTTCTGATCTTTTTGCACTGACTCAATTCAGATTATTAAACACTCCTAAACGAGTAAACTTCAAATGTTAAAAACGACATTAATGGTCCTAAGTTAGGTCATGATCTTCTTTTTCTTGTTCTTTTTTTTTTGGATGAATGACCATCAAGATTCCTTGGGCCGGTGGAGTCTTATCTGCGTTCACTTTAGGTTAGGCCCATTGGGCAACTCATGAGATCCAACCAAATAAGACATTATTGCGTTTGAGAATTCAATTGTTTGCCCACTGTTTGCATCAATAGCCACCCAAAAGCTCTCGAGTCACATCAATTTTAAATAATATGATAATATATACATAATTAAGTTTATAAAATTTAATCTTAATATTTCAATTGAAATTGAGAAAAATCCTTATCCTCATGAGTGCAGTGTTAGTGGAGTCTATTAGTATATTAAGTATCCATAAAAAAATGAAGTTTTTTTTTTAAAAATCACTATTAAATGTGTGATTGATCAAATGATAATTTTAATCAAATGGTTAATGTACTAATAAAATTACTCTCGTTAACGGGATAGGGTGGAGGCCGGTAATTGCCATAGTTCTTAAATTTAAATATTGTAAAAAGAAAATGAAAAATAAGTAATATAAGGGAGCTTGGATGATGACTCTTCTTTACGAATGAATTAATGATAAGTAGGTATTACGGATAGGAGTTAATGTCCTTTTCACAATAAAAACAAAAGAACCGATCATGTGACCAGTAATTATCAAAATTATTTTGGATAATTATTAATTGGAGTACATTAATTGGAGTACGTATTGAACACTCTTAAGAGTCATTCTAGTGGCCGCCTCCTAGCCAATTATAGGAAAATTAATTTGCCTAATCTCATCAGCTCATCAGCAGACTTATCCACTAATTTGCTTAATTAATTAGGTAATAAAAATATTATCTTAATTACAAAAAGAGAAAAAGATTGACATAATTAGAACACTAGCGTTTGACGTTGAGAGGTTCATTGTGGATTTGCTCTCTGTGCCCTGTGGCCATTGTTTCTCCTCAATAAAGGGAGCATTGATGGGTACTTCCCTTTTGTGTATTTGGTAACGTACGTCCCCTTTCCTCAGGTGGTCGGAAATCCCTTGACAGGTCATCTAGTTAGGGTTGGCGGTGCTAACCCTCGACAGACCTTCAAATGAGATAGGCGGATTGGTTCCCCAAGGGCTCGCTAAGTTGTTGGCCTTTTATTCGGCCGAGGGGACCGGTCTATTTGGACCGTCCGTCAAAACTCGTAGGAGGATCGTATTGTGCCACGTCATGTGTCTGTCTAGTGGTACTGACCATCACCACTTCCTATTTCCAATTAATAACTGGTGGATTTAAATTGCATCAATATGTTCACTATGATTAATTTGGTTATATAGTAGGAAAATGTTCGTTGTACTACAGTTTCATCGTAATATTTTTTTATATAAATTGACGTTATAGTCTATAATTAGCTATAGAATTTAGAATGCATGGTTGATAAGTTAATCACTAACTAATTAAATTGATAAATCATACATTTTACTCAATTATTTCACTAATTATGAAATACCGCTTGAGTTAATTTGTAAGAAATTGGTAAAAAGAATATAGCTGAAGTATCCTTGGCAGGACTCTATATAATGTTACCGATGCCTATGTAGAGATCATGCTCGTTTCTTTCTATAGTTCTCACCCATTTAGTCATTTAATTAATATAGAGTACTTTAATTGGTAACCTAAGCAAGTAATCTATGGTGCTGTAGTCTGGTAGTAGTCGGGCCGGCCGGCTTGACCCACATTAGCTTGCTTGATATTATTGATTGACATTAATATTATTATTTTTTTTTAATTCAACAAAGCACTAATTATTTTTTTTTTCCAGTATGGTACTTTTATATCGAAATCAATGAAATCTTAGTTCCAACGGATTCCTAATCACAAAGTTCTACGTTACAATTTACAATAATGGATTCATCAAGCTCAAAATGCGATCTTTCATGTTATGATTAATTGAACAAGTGAGTTATATGTATGCCTATGACTTTCCATTTCCTATCGGTCAAATCAAAATTGTGAGAGACAGAGAGAGAGATACGTACGTTCGATCTATATCCATTTTCCTTCCAAGAGTTTGAGGAAGAATCAATTTGATTGCTGAAAATTCAGACTGAATTCATGAAGATAATTGAGTCTAATTCGCATTACAGTTTTCCTTTAATATGTAAAAATAAAAAAAATAAAATAAAGAGGATGAATTCCTGGTGCATGCTAACCAATTTGAGGAGTTTGCTTCACAGCTCCATTCTGATCAACCTAAAACCGGACCCTATCGCTACGAAAATCCATTGTCACCATCATTCCTTCCTTCACTACGACCGTACCAGCAACCTTTGGATTTTCTCTCACAATCGTCGCTGCTGCTGCTTCTCCGTTTACTCCCACCAGCTCCGGCCACGAGCTCTTGCCACTTCCTAACACATCGACAAAATTGTATTTAAGCAAGCGTTTATGCATGCGTATGTTAAGCCCATCTTGTATTTTATATCACATGGAATTAACACAATTGTTTTGTACTCTTATTACATGCAAAAGCAATAAAGTTGTAATGCTTACCACTACCAGTGCATGCTGATGCTGATATTGCTGCCATCTCTCTCTGAGTGCAAGGGCAAATGGGAGGAGATAAGGAAAAGGATACAGAGGTAAGGACATATAGAACAGATCCTCTTCAAGTAAGGTCATGATGATAATTTATAGGAAAAGAAGTGGGGGTATTGCTTTGAGGGTTAATTGTTGAATGGATTTGTTTGAATATTAATTAAATTATTAAATTCACACATTCTTATCTACTTAAGTTTGTTTTTGGGATGTGTTAAAATATTTATTAAAAGATTTTTTTTTTTTTTCTCTATCGGCTTAAGTTTTTAGAATATCTGGTGATTTAACAATAAGTTATATTTAAGAATCTCAAATGCTAAGAGAAAGAGTAATGATATAAACTACATTTTTATTTTATAATTATTATACAATGCTAACTTAGCAATCTCAAAATAATAAATAAATAAAAGTTGAAGGCCAGCTAAATATTTTGAAGAGTCAATCCTTCAATCTCTCAGTCATGTTGGACTTTGTTTCATTAAAGGACAAATGTATGGATAAACATACAATTATCACATATTTAATTAGTCATTATTACATGACAAAAATGAATATCAAGATCAAGCCGGCCATGACTTTTGTCAATCCTATGTGTTGTTAAACCTTTAAATTAAGAATAATAAGTTGGAACTCAGAGGATTAAATAAAAATTTGGTTGAAGTAATTAATTTTGTTTCTTCGGCATAAAAATTGATTTGTAATGTAGAATATTAATAATCCCAAGAAACTAATGAAATTTCAGTGGGAAGAAGAAACAAAAATAAATCATATATTAAAACTCAACTCATGGATATGTTCCCTTCAAAAAAAAAACTCTTGGATATGTTTTAGATTTACCGCCTAGCTTTGTTCGCCTATGAGGAGTATGTATAATCGCAGTGAAAACTATGGAATAAGGAAAGTACCAAAATCTATCATCTCAATATTGTTTTTATTTAATTAATCGATCACCAAAGAGATTACATAAAACGATAAATTATTTAAAAATATATATATATTTTTTACCACGAAATAATTACTCCCCATTCTACTTGAAATTGAGACCTCCAATTAATCACCAAAGAGGTCTCAACTGATCATGACTTGTGGAGCTGGAAGGCCCAATTGTTGCTTAAATGGGTCTCATGCGTATTCGGAGCTTCAGGAAGGCCCATGCTCAGATTATTCCAAGTCGAGATCGATTTTAGGAAGAGAGAAAGATCCACTAGCCCCTGAGGCTGATCATGTTAACATGGGACATGTCACGTGTCTCCCCACGTGACTGCAACAGGCAATTCTGATCCAATAGGTGGGCTAAATTTCGACGCTCAATATTCAATTTAGTCGGGCTTGGCCCTACAACGATTTTGGAGTGAGCTTTCCTAACAATCCATTGCAATTCCTGAGCCCAATCCAAATTTAATAGACAAAATATGCCAAGAGGAGCCACCCCTTATGGCTGGCTTGCTTCCATTTGGCGAAAGGATACCTCCACAACTCTTAAATTCTCTATTATTTTTCTTTTTTCTTTTTTCTTTTTTTGTTTTAATTAATTCTAATATATTATATGGGAAACATGGTAGTTGCATATAGATTTGACGGAACATGTTGTTAAGTTTTTCGACGAAAAATAAACGAAAATATTATCTGCATATGCTTTTATGACGTAGTATGAATTCAAAATTGGGACTAGAATTTTTATTGTGGGGCAACTTATATAATCATCATCTTTCAACAAATTTCAGCACCTATATCTTAATTTCTCATATTTTGATAAATTTCAAAAGTATTTAATAATCATGGTTCCTCCTAATAATTTCTTTTTATAACCATAAACACAATGATTTGGCCCGAAACTCTTTACTGTATGGTATGGTCATTTTTCTGTGTTGAGCAAGACAAATCCCATCTTCTTACTTTAGAAGTGTTTTAGTTTAGAAATTGTTTCAATGTCGTTTTCCAAATTGCTTTCAAAATAGGATGGAGTTTTTTTTTCAAATTAAGTAATTTAGTCAAGAAAATTGTTGTGTTCTTTTAATATGTATGAAGCTCATTATTTTATGAAAAATAACAAAACGGCTAAATAATAATGAGAAATGCTAGGAGTACTTAAACTTTTACGAAGAGAGTTTTACTAACTGACGTGGCATGTTATATAAATACAAAAATACCCTTCATTAGTCCTAAGAAAAATGGGCCAGATCCTCTTCCCATTGCCGGATCCAGTTCTCGCCGGCGACCCCGTTCTCCGACCAAAACAGCTGGATCCCGGCCGTTCTCGGACAGAACGGCCGGATATCGGCAGGTTGGATGGTATCCGGCAGTTTCGGGAACAGCCGGATCCTGAAAAGGCTGGACGAGATCCAGCCGTTCCCCGGCCAAAACGGCCGGATGGATGGGATCTGGCCGTTCCCCGAACAGAATGGCTGGATGCCGCCCAGCTGGACGGAATCTGGCCATTCCCAGCCAGAATGGCCAGCTAGCAGGGATGCCCGGGATCTGGCCCTTCCCCGACCAGAATGGCCGGATTCCGGCCTATTTGGCCGAGGATTAGGTAGTCTAGGCGAGTTGTCGGGAATTTCCGGCGGTATGCTTTGTTTCCAGCGTGGTATATCCACCAATAGAAGGAAGTGACATTTTTGTCTTTATGTACTAAAATATTTTTTAACTTATTTTACTATTAAACTGATGTGGAGCCTCATAAGCCACTTATAAGGTTCCACATCTGTTACTAAAATTCTCTTAGTAAAAGTTTAAGCATAACTAACATTTCTCAATTATAAAAAAACATGACTTTAAAGGAAATGACTGCTCCAAGCCATAATGACGACCACGCCCCACGAGGCAGAATGGTGATGTGTTGTGGATGAGCTCACAACCCCAGCTGGTGCACGACACAGATTGTTCGCGACCCTTGGGGTGTGTCGCACGGCGTGGATAGAGAGAAATATTAGCCGAGTTTTATATCATTTTTGAAATATATATCAAAAGGAAACAAGACAGATCCTCGTAACCATGAACACACAACACATGATATTTCTGGTAGTTGGCTGTCGAGTGTCAACCAACTCTAGCTTGTTCCAGTGATTACATGCTCATCGGCAATTTTTATTCGTGATTATGATTATGAAGCCCGTTTGATACCACCAATTTTCTGTTCAAATTATTATTTTAGGTAATACATCGTATAATAGTTTATATTGGATTCATCTATTTAAACAAGTATTAATTTGTTCCATCACTTAATCAAACAGGTGAGAGTACCAGAATTTATATGAGCTCTCTACTGACATGCAGAGGTGAACAAGCTGTAACAATTATTGTCTCTTACTGCAGCTGCTTTAGGCGGATATTGAATTTTTGAAACCACAATCGCTTCACCTTAGGTCGTTAGTGGTTTTAAAATAATTGCTAGTTAGCGGTTATTAAAACTCATAACCGCTTTTGAAAAATGTGTTTTTTGGGCTTATTTTAGTTTTTGGACTTCCCTTGAACCCTTTTTTTTTTGTGCCTATTTTAGATGGTTTTAGGTCTTTTTTTAAAAAATTATTAGAAGGCTTCAAAATGTAATAAAGCTCAATATTATTATTATTATTATTTTGGTGAATAAAGATCAATTTAATTAATTTTTTTTTAAAAAAAAAAAAAAACTCTATATCAAATGCATCAAAATGACATCGTTTTGTATATTATTATTATTCTTATTATTATATATATAAGGGTAGGTTTTTAACTGTCATTAACCATCTCGGTTTATTCTTAAAACCGTTAACCAATTTGCCATAAGTGGTTAATGATTTTTTCTAACCGCCAACAAAAACAATTATGCGGTTAGTGGTTATTAATGATTGACGGTTATTAGGCGGTTAATAACCTCCTACTTGTACGCTCCTATAAATTATAGGGTTGCTACATGTGGTTTAACGTTTTTATTTTTTGCTCTATGTACTTCAATTCGAATCACAGATGGTATTTGAGTTTTAAAAAAATATGGAGATTGTACCTCCGTCCTTTGGGGGTGGTTCGACCACCCCAAGGACCAAATCTCCTTACTTTTTTTTTTCTTTTTTTTTTTTTCTCTTTTGCCATTGGGGGCCACCCCATGTACCTCTGTCCTTTTAGGGGTGACGAATTACCCCAAGGGCCAAACCTCATTCTTTTTGTGTTTTAAAATTGGAAAATAATATTTGTACCTGTGTTGTGTAAGAAACAATCCTCTTTAAAATTATCACTTTTTTTTCCTAATGTATTTTTTTGATATTGTGGAACCAAAAAAAATAAAATAATCACAAACATATTGGACAAGAAAGGTAGGCCCACCCACGTTTAGTGATTGGCAAGAGACGTTTTACCTCCACTTTTAATTAAAAAACAATTTTTTCATCAAAAAGTTATGTCTAAAGTGACATCAGACATCACTTTTTGATAAAAAAAAAAAAATTAATTTTTTATTCAAAAAATTGGTTGGGGGACGGTAAAACGTCCCCTAACCATCACTACCCGCCCACCCACACGAGACCCATCTCCGTTCTCCCGAGTGGTCACATAACAACCGTTGTCGTTCAGGTGGGCCCTCCCATCGGCTATATTCGAATAAAGGAGCCACACAGATCCACACCTGCCCCAGTGTTGTTGACAACGACGACACAATCTCACACGCCCAGCACTTACGTGGCGGGCCCCCCTTCCTAAACGTGCACATGTCAGCTTAGACTCGATCACACGTGTCATTACGGGCTTTGGCCGCCAACTTCCCGCTTGCTCCTGCTCTTTCTAAGATCTTCCGTAGGACCCAAGTATTACTTGTCGTCTGCTTTTGTCTTTTCTCAAGTGGTCATTGGTAATTCGAAAAAAAGTAAAAAAAAAGTGGTCATTGGTGAAGTAGGGCATTGTTGTCAACCAAAACGACGCGCGTATAATTTATAATCATTATCTTCACAGCCACAGGTTTACGTCCTTTTGCTGTTAGTCTAAAAATTGTTGGGCCCCACTGGTGGTACTGTAGGGACTATAGGCACGCACGCTGTTAACGTTGTCAGTCAAATCCCCGACACCACACGTGTGCTGATCATTCAACTCTAAAGTCCCAGGGACCACGGTGTGTGGGGCCAGATCAGGAGAAAGTACAAACTAGTCAATTGTCGCGGATTTGGAAATAAGCACAGTCGCTAACATGCTTTTAATGGTCGGTGGTTTTGTGGGCAGCGTAAATATGCTATTTTGTGTTAATTATGGCACAGATTTTTCAAGCATTATGGTGAAAATAATTTTGACATTTTTTTAAATTATTTCATGTTTTAAATTGTTTGTTAATTCTAAGAAATGAAAAGAAAAGACACAATACAAATTGTCTCCAATGTAATAAAATATATAAATAAATACAATAAAAATATCATATTAGGAAAAAGTTTTCACACCTTTTCTATATGTATGCACAACTTTAATTAGCGTCAAATTACATAAAAGCAGGGGCGGAGACGGGGGGTTGAAATGAGTCAAATGCCTCCTGTCACCTCTCAAAAATATTTCTTACTTTAGAAATTTTTTTCTTGAAAGTCTTAGTTGCGCACCCTAAAAAACTTCTCAATGGGCAAATATTTTTCAAAAGGATCGAAGTTTATGAGTCACACCACATTTTACCATTTTTTTACTGATTTTTTAACCTAAAACCAGTCCAAGCAGCCACAAGTTAAAGAGGGTAAGGTTGAAGACGACATTTTTTTTTTTTTTTTAAAAATGTACTGTTTTGTTTGTTTGTTTAAACATTCGATCAAAATAAAAAATAATAAAAAAAAAAAAGAATGGGAGGACACATCTGATTACTTGTCAGATTTGAAAAAAAGGACAAGTCTAAAGTAACAATTTCCTACTATTAAAGGTCACGTCTCATTACTTGGCTTTTAATAAATTTGAAAAAATGACAAGTCTAAAGTAACAATTTTATCTACATGTCTCTGACAGACCTCATACGTCCCAATCAACACTTCAAAACTATTGAACCCCAAACACCAATGACACTATCTCTATTCCTCTTTTCAATCTCCATGGCTTAATTGGTCGCTTAACCTTTATTTTTTATAAAAAAAAATAAAAAAAAAATGTTAGCCCTTAGCTTAGTCAACTTCTTCAATAGGATAGGTTTAGATGGGAGTAATGATAGTTGTTTATGTCTGAAAAGTAAATTTTTTGTTTTTTAAAAAAATAAAAATATTAAGACTTAGTTTAACCGACTTTTCTTATGCAGTATATATTACATTTAAAATACATTTTAACATTATTTGTAGCCCTCAGTGTCATATTTACCATTATTCAAATTTTAACAATTCTATAATTTGAGATTTGTGATTGTCTGGTTATGTATATTGAAAATGATATATTTAAAACTATCAGCAATGAAGAAATCATACAACGATTTCAAGGTATGAAAACTCATAAAGAGTAACTGAATAAATGAACACTAAGTGTGACAAAATTAATTGTAAGTTACATTTATATGTTTTAAGCAATAATAAAATTTTGTTGAATTATTTATTGATGCTTTAATTATATATTTATTGATTAACTCCATAATTTTTTATTTTATTTATCAACTTGAAAATATATATATATATATATATATATATATATTGACCCCTCAACCAAAATTCTGGCCCTGCTGCCTCATAAACGTAGCTTATTTGGTGCGTTAGAGTACTCCAACAAAAATATATAACACAATCTAACCAGAATCAAGCACAAGAGAAAGGTTGTTTTCCTGAGAGAGGGGTGGAGTCCAAGATATCACGTGTGGGGTGGGGTCCAACTTTTTTATAGCAGAACCCACCGTGTGGATGGAACCTACCAACTTTTTTTGGCATCAGGATCTTGGTATTTTAGGGTCTATTTTCTTTTTCTTTTTTTCCTTTTTAATTTTGTTTTTTCTTTATATCTAAAAAATAATTGAAACATTAATAAACAATTTTTCCTTTCAAAAGTTTATCAAATACCATCTAATATTACTACGCTTTTTTGATAGTACAATTATTTGAGTCTTTGACTTAATTGATACACGATTTTTGTTGGCGGAATCATATAAACGCTAAAAGAAGAAAAAACTGAGTGTAACGTGCATATCTTGGATAACGTACGTTTATAGGCTATAAATATGCTCAAGGTCAATGACATTAATTAATAGAGTATCAAAATCACACCTACCCAGTGGAACATTTTCAACACATTCAATGAAAATTGTGTTCAAAGCACACCCACATCTCTTTCGTTCTCTATGAATATAACTAGAAGGGGGCTAAAAAGAAAGAACAGCATGTGACAATATTTTAACAATATAAATTAATCTAAAATAATCAGTAATCAGTACCTCGTACAGAAAAAACAAAATTATAGTATATTAATTGAAAAGACAAAAAGTCACTTTCTGGATGTCACTGCCTGCAATCAATGATCAAACAAATCATAACTGATAGATACCGACAGACCGCTGTCGTAGTACAGAAACAGAGATAGATAACTTTCTCAAAAATAGTAAAATAAATAAAATAAAATTTTGCCTTTAATTTTATTTATTTTTTAAGATTTATTCTCCAAGGGTGGGGTCCGCCACTACTAACTTACGGATATGTGGTCGAAGAAGCAATTGGGTCACCATTGGGAGCTGCTGGAGGCCCGGCGGATGCCTTCTTCGGAGATCGTAGCGAAGGAGCGACTCTGTGACCCACGACGGCACTTTGACCGGCTTTTTTAGGAGGAGTCCCGGGGATGTGAGTAACAGGGTCTGGTCTAGACGCTGGAACCGGTCCCCTTTCCATTGAGCCCAGCTGAGGAGCGAGACTGTGACCTGGATTAAGACGAAAGAAATAAAGCATTAAGAGCAGACACACAAGTTCCAAAAGCCTTCTACTAAACATCAGATTGCTATCAGTACCGGGCTAACAAGTACGTAGTTTCTTACTCATACAAAAATACAGGCTAAAAAAAACCAAAAAAAAGCCAAGGAAGCAAAAAGGGACCTGCTGGAGGCCGGGTGGATGCCTTCTTCGGAGATCGTAGCGAAGGAGCGACTCTGTGACCCACGACGGCACTTTGACCGGCTTTTTTAGGAGGAGTCCCGGGGATGTGAGTAACAGGGTCTGGTCTAGACGCTGGAACCGGTCCCCTTTCCATTGAGCCCAGCTGAGGAGCGAGACTGTGACCTGGATTAAGACGAAAGAAATAAAGCATTAAGAGCAGACACACAAGTTCCAAAAGCCTTCTACTAAACATCAGATTGCTATCAGTACCGGGCTAACAAGTACGTAGTTTCTTACTCATACAAAAATACAGGCTAAAAAAAACCAAAAAAAAAAGCCAAGGAAGCAAAAAGGGACCTGCTGGAGGCCGGGTGGATGCCTTCTTCGGAGATCGTAGCGAAGGAGCGACTCTGTGATCCACGACGGCACTTTGACCGGTTTTTGTAGGAGGAGGTCCAGGGATGTAGGTTACCGGGTTTTGTCTATACGGAGGAACAGGGTATTTTTCCATTGAGCCCAGCGGATGACCGAGACTGTGACCTAGATTGCGCGACGAAGGAGGACCATGAGCGACGCCAACGGTTATAACAAGAAGGAAAAAGGCTAATGCTACGAGAACCAAAGCTTGATCCCTCCCCATGGCAGATTGGTCAGAGAGATCACCTTCGGCAGAATTTTTTTTTTTTGATGAATAAGTGAGCACTTTTATTACTAACAACCAGACAATGCCCTTAATTTATAGAGGATGGACAATGCCCTTAATTTGTAAGAGAAATGCTTGGTTATACACTCTCATCCCACTCCTATCCCACCCTTGTCTACGTGGACCAATAATGTGAGAGATAATGGAGAAAGTGTAGTGGGATCCTATTTTTTTAACAATATTATTGGTCCACGTAGACAAGAGTGGAATAGGAGTGGGATGAGAGTGTACAATCAAATATTTCTCAGTAATTATCACAAATTATTTAATATTTGTAACTACGCGTTTCAATCCTTTCCCGGTTTCCCCCCTACTTTCTTCAGCATGAGTTAGTATTTTTTTTTAATATATATATATATATTTCCATTCTTTAAATTTTTCTGTGAGACACAGTGCGACGGGTGATGAAGGCAAGACTGCCAAGTTTGACTGAATGGGAGCAAGAATATGCGAAGAGGGAGAGAGAGAGAGAGAGAGGTGATGAAAACTTGGCGACCTCCATGGAGCTACGTACGGTTGATTCGGTGAGACCGGGCTGCTTGAAACAGTGCTTGGGTAAGATTCTCAAGTTGTCATCCTTACTCTTCAATGTCCAACGATTGTCCAAGACTGACGTATCACCGACATCATCAAATCCACATTAGACTCTATTCCTCCTGATTCTTCTTGGTCAGCACGGAAAGTCAATAGAAGTTCAAACTTCGGTGCTCATTATGTGGCACATTGGGCCGCAGCTAGATTTATTTCAAGCAGCATTCCCACCTCCTCTGGTTTTCAATCATCTCCTATTCCATTAGTCGGTGGCACTGTTCCTTTGTGCAATGTTGTACTATCTCCGGATGCTCCTTGTAGTTTGATTCCAAGGTCTTCTACCTTTGGTTAGTTTGTAATTTTGAAACGTACTTATATATAAAAAAAAAAAAAAAAAAAAAAAAAAAAAAAAAAAAAAAAAAAAAAAAAAAAAGATTCGGGTTACGTTTTGCAAGTGGGTTCTGGGGTCAAATCATAACCAATAGAACTAATGTTTAGAGACTTTTAGATAACTATTACCATGTGGCATGTGCTTCGGCGGCTCGGCCCATAACCAATTTGCTTTCTAGGTTTTAAATTTTAATAATCATTTCTTTACATTTTTCTCTTTTTCTCAATCACACACTTCTAACCCTAGTCAGTTATTATTTTTTTTTTTCTAACAAAATTGATCTTGTGCAATATCAGTTATGTCCAGAAAATAATTACAAAAAAATAATAATAATGACAGCAAATAAGAAAAAAATTGAAACCCAATGGGGCTACGGGTACAATCCAAGTATTTTTTTTTAATATGTTTTCCCACATACTTTTTTTTAATAATTTAAAAAACACATGGTATTTAGAGGTTAATATGTTAGAATTTCAAACAAATTAGTTTGTAAGAAATTTATCTAATGTTTACCTTAGTGGTTCAGGAGATTAGTTCTTTCTTAAATCAGTCTGTTGAGTCATGGCTTATATTTATGAAACTCTAATAGATTTTTTTTTTTTTTTTTTTTTCGCGATACACATATATATTGTGTTGGAATTTCTATTTTGAATCATGTTTATCATATTTTTATGTTATTATAATTAGAGTATATAAATAGAAAAACAATTATCTTGTTATTATATTAATTATATTATTTAATTTCACTCCTACTATGACAAATTTCTTGCTCTGCCACTATTTGCATATATGCTCTGTTCGCTTTAGACGGCATACAATGACCGACATTACTTATTGTACATGTGTATTACCGTATATGGGTTTCAAATCCCTTTTTCCTTGCTAATTATTAAGGGGGGACATTCATTCTCCTTTTGACATGTTACGTACACATGTACATTTTTTTTTTACGTTGCAGTTCACCCTTCAACTCGCTCATTTGGTGATATATGTATATATTTTTTCCTAGAGATGTGATGACATCCTTATTTTTTTTTTTTTTTTTTTTTTTTTTTTTTGAGAAAATAGATTTCATTGATCAATAATAAGAGCCTTGGTCACTGCATTCCTTGCTAGATCCTAATTGTTGATTTAATGTGGTTGGAAGATATTCCTAGTAGTATTTCTGATATTGTTCTTAGGAAAGTAGTTATCCCTAGATCCTAATTTTTCGGATCATCTACTATCTTGATTCTTATTTATAAGATTGATTGACTTTGTTCAAAAAAAAAAAAAAAATAAGAGCCTTGGTCGGCTAATACATGAGGAAGGATAGGTGATGGACAATCACCAATCCATACACAATCCATAGCCTGATCAATCGTAAATTTGGCCAAAACATGTGCCGCTAGGTTAGCTTCACGGGGGGCATACTGCATCTCAAATGTCTGAAAGTTGCACTGTAATGTGCGGGAATCCTCCAAGAGTTGGGCATGCGACTCAATCCAGCATTATGGAACCCTTGAACCGCCTGCATGGAGTCACCCTCAAAAATCACCCGAAGGTGGCCAAGATCGCCACAAAGTCGCACAGCTCTCCAGAAGGCCACTGCCTCAGCCACAGTGGGATTATTGATGAAAGGAACCTACACCGCCAATGATGCCACAACAGTCCCATGCTCGTCCCTCAAAATCGCCCCCACCCCCATTGTCTTCCTTTCTGAGCATAATGCAGTGTCCCGGCCAGTTCATCTTCAATAAACCCACCTCTAGTCATCTCCACCTTATCTCCCGAGGAACCTGCGAAAGAGATGGCACAGAATCCATGGCTAATGCCTCATTGAACTGGGTGATAGCCTCATTCGCCATTTGCACGACTTGGAATGGATTAGGAACAACCTCCCTCCCAAAGACGCAAGCATTGCGGCGGAGCCAGATGAACCGGGCTATCGTCACTGCTTCTATGAGTTCCTCCACATTGAGTCATTCCTGCATACACATCAGCCACACAAAACGATCAGATTCCCCCAAGGATAGCTTTTGTAGTCACCTAGAACACTCCTGCCAAGCCGATACTGTTGCTGGACAGGTCCATAGCATATGCCATGCTGTTTCCGGGTTAGTCAAACACATGAGACAGAGCGGATCAGAGACAATATGTCTTCGAAGCAGCAAGTCTTTTGTGGGTAGCGCATTGGAGTAGAGTTTCCAAAGAAAATTCTTCACTACCCCTATTGTCTTCAACTTCCATAGACGCTTCCACACCTTTGCTGTCTCCTAAACTGAAGAGCATTCCCCCATCTCCAAATGGTAGGAGCTCTTGACTGAGTAGCAACCATTCATCGTTCCTGTCCACACCAATTTGTCAGGCCGACCTCGAGGGCTCACTACCAAGCTACAAATGGCCTCCACTTCTGTTGGAGTGAACAGGTCTTGAATAACATTCATGTTCCACCATCCAGAATCATGATCAATTAGCTCACTAACTCTCATATTCGGATTGGTACTGCGTCCAGAAGTGCCTTCGTTAAGGGTAAACCCTGGCAGCCACTTATCCTTCCTCACATTGATGTTATCTCCATTGCCAACTCTCCACCGTAGACCCCGAATTAAAGCTGGCCTTGCCTTGCTTATGCTCCTCTAGACATATGAAGGGTTGTGCCCCACAGAGGCCTCCAAGAAATGGCCTCCCCGAAAATATATATATATATATATATATATATATATATTTTTTTTTAAAAAAAATATTTTTTTAAAATTTATTTATTTATATATTTTTTTATTATTATAATCGACACGTGTTGCCATCTTATTAGCGGTGATGTGACAACTAATCGAATTTCACTCCAGGAAAAGATATGTAAATTAAGCCAATTAATTACACGGATCTCTGAATTAATTTTGATACTAGATAGAGTAATTTAAAATTTAGGCCGACCACATTGACCGATTGTGCAATTTTTCCAATTTTAAATATTTGAATGTCACCCACCTTGAGTCCAGCATATCTACAAAACTCATCCCATTTCCTCAAAAAATTATTTCAAACGCCAACCATAACAACACCGATCCTATGTGTTGTCATATTTAAAATTCACTACAAATCTCTGCATAATTTCTTTCTCATAAGCATAGCGCCATAGCCACTTCCTATTTGGTTGAACATAAGTAAATTTTGAGCCCTCAAACTTGTGATCCCCCAATCTAAACTATGGTTAAAAATACCTTAACGAGGTAGAAATTAGAAAAATTAGGTTCAGAAAACACTTGGTGGAATCTCTCTAAAAACGTTCTATTGGTGGGTAGATACTAATTGAACAGTACACCACGTTGGGGGTTAGTGAAAACCTACCGTTCAAACAATGGTGAATACTATTTGAAAGATTAGGTGGAGAATCACATGAGTTGCAGAAAAAAGTTATCATTCGAATAATATAAAGTAACCGATCAAACCATATCGCGCAAAGTTATATATATAGGATAAAGTGGAAAACTCTTAGTAATCAAATGATACAAGCACCGATCTAACGGTAACGAATTGTATGCGATTTAAATAAGTCTAAAAAGTTACATAATAGAATGGGAGCTTTTTAATTAAGTAGATTTTCGTAACCCTAACGACCTTACTTATGATGTGCTAGCGAGCCCATGCTACCTAAAAACCACACAAGGTCTTCAAATAGTATGGGCTTACAAAACCGAGTCATGTTTTATAAACGAGAAGAATAATGCTATATACACGTTTATGTCTTGCAAGTATCTCGATTTGCTGACACATAATAAAATAGTAGTTAGACATTGATGTAGTATATAGCTTTAAGAGAAATGCACCAAACTTTATTCTCATCCAATATTATTTTATTAGTATGATACGACAGTGTTTATGGCTCTTATTATTATTATTATTATTTTTAAACACTGAACATGTCAAATCCAATAAAAGAAAATGGGATATGAAGATATGGGTGCAGTCTCCATACGTTCCCCTTTAGACACAGAAATCTCAAGGAGCGAGTCCAATAAAAGAAAATGGGATATGAAGACATGGGCGCAGTCTCTATACGTTCCCCTTTAGACACAGAAATCTCAAGGAGCGAGTCCAATAAAAGAAAATGGGATATGAAGACATGGGCGCAGTCTCAATACGTTCCCCTTTAGACACAGAAATCTCAAGGAGCGAGTCCAATAAAAGAAAATGGGATATGAAGACATGGGTGCAGATATGAAGATATGGGTGTAGTTTGACATCTTAAAAAATGAGCGAGTTCAGCCAGCTTTTATACAATCAAATAAACAGTGTTTTAACGGGAACCGATTGAATCCTTTCAGTGGGCATCATTTTCGCTGGAGACGTGGCATCATATCATCATCCATTGACTGGATTTGAAAGCGTGGGTGGTGCAATAGTGGAAATTGGGTTACACGCCCACTCCCTCCCACCACGCAAAAAGTAGCCGGAATCGTTGAAGTTGAAACTTGGGTCTATGATAATGATGCAATACCAGCTATAGTTGAAACTTGGGTCTATGATAATGATGCAATACCAACTCCACTTAGCCGTAATAGTTGAAACGACAATGATGCAATACCAACTGTAGTTGAAACTTGGGTCTATGATAATGATGCAATACCAACTCCAGTTAGCCGTAATAGTTGAAACGATAATGATGTAATACCAACTACAGTTGAAACTTGGGTCTATGATAATGATGCAATACCAACTATAGTTGAAACTTGGGTCTATAATGATGATGCAATACCAACTGTAATAGTTGAAACGATAATGATGCAATACCAACTATAGTTGAAACTTGGGTCTATGATAATGAAGCATTACCAACTCCACATAGCCGTAATAGTTGAAACGATAATGAGCCGTAATAGTTGAAACGATAATGATGCAATACCAACTGTAGTTGAAACTTGGGTCTATGATAATGATGCAATACCAACTCTAGTTGAAACTTGGGTCTATCATAATGATGCAACACCAACTCCACCAAGAAAAGCCGTAATAGTTGAAATTTGGGTCTATGATAATGATGCAATACCAACTCCACTTAGCCGTAATAGTTGAAACTTGGGTCTATCATAATGATGCAACACCAACTCCACCAAGAAAAGTTAGCCGTAATAGTTGAAACTTGGGTCTATAATAATGATGCAATACCAACTCCACCTAAAAAAGTTAGTGATGGGTCTATAATAATGATGCAATACCAACTCCACCAAGAAAAGTTAGTGGGAGAGGTAGAAATTTGGTTCCATCATCATATAATTGGTGCCACACCCGGATCCGCTAAGAAAAATTAGCTGGAACCAAGTTTATGAAAAAAGTGTTGAGAAACCTTAACATTTGTCTGATATACCAAACTCTTATCTTATCACTACCGTTTACTACGCTGTCGTCCTTATGCATTACTTCACATCCTCTTTAAGGAGTGGGGTGTCGCATCATTAGAAGGAATCCAAATTTCAACTAATTTTATTTCCTAAGCATCATGTATATAAGCTTCTTTGAAGTTTTGAATATTTTGAAAAATTACGAAAACCGAAAAAAAAAATATTTTCTTAAAACTATATTCGGATGGTTACTCTTTACCACTAGGAAAAACGTACGCATTTGGCAACTTGCGACAGAAGTTTACCATATAGTAGCTAAGAGCATATTTAGGCAATTCATGTTTTTTTATTATATTTTATTATTTTTGAAAAATATGTTTGGGTGGATTTTCTATATATAGAACATACCCATAACGGTTCATAACCTATATATTATCCTTGTTCACTTGCTGGGAAAATAAAATGAATGATAATTAAACCTTTCCAATTGCAAGAATTGGGGTATGTTCACAATAACTGTACGTAGTTTGATACTTTGATCATAGGCACGTCAACGCGCGCAATAGACATCCCTTACTGATTGTAATTGCAAGTTCAAGCCATGCATGCTGAGAGTGTAAGTATCAGCACCCTGGGCAACATAAGGATTACATGAACTAAAATGGAAACAACAAAAAAGTAACAACAGCAGAAAATTCTAACACCAGAGAAACCCAGCAAATAATAATTCAAGGAAAAAACAAGACAATGAAAACTTTATTAAAATAGATTCGGAGCTCCCTCTTTTGCGATTGTGAGAAATGTCAAAGGTGAAGAAGCCAACATTTCATTATATTCCTATTTTACCCTTAACCTTTCAATATGAAGAACAAAAAAAAAAAGGAATAAACTGAAATGTTGGGGTAAAATAAGAATAGACTGAAATGTTAGCTTCTAGAAGAAGAAGAAGAAGCCAACCATTTCAGACTGAGCGTCATCCGTACTAACAAGGGAGAGAAGGGAAGGGGGGGGAAGGGGAGTTCTGGAGGAAATAGGTGGCCACGGTATTTATAGGGCGCGCGCGGTGTCTGCTTCAATCTTTAATTTAATCAAAGTGACGTCAGTGGCGTCATTTTTAAGGAGCAAAATGGGTCCCCCATTCATGTCGTTTTCCAGAAGAACCTGACTCTGCATTTTCAGGGACCTCACATTTCTACAAATATGATTTGCCTTTGGCAACCGATTGTCAAATTTTCAATTTTCTTTTACTTTTTTCAAATAAATGAAATACAAATCATTCTTACTTTTTTACACTTTTTACATTATATTAATAAATTTTTATTATTATTCAAATACAAAAATTTATTATAAAACAAAACTTTTTTACTTTTTCATAAAACATTCACCAATTTTATATTTCATCAATCACTTTTTATTACTATTCAAATTAATATTTCATTTTACACTTACTTACCAAACAAGTTCTAAGAGTGGAACCCTCCTTGTCAACTTCCTTTTTTTTCAATTAAGAAGTTGGGTTAAACACTTTTTTTTGGTACTTATGGTTTAATCTTTTTTTTTTTTTTTTTTGCTTTATGTGTTTTAAAAAAGGTGCTTCTATCTAAATTTTCGTCCAAAAATTAATGATTGTACATGTCAACGCCACTTAACACTCTTCAAAATGCGACATTTACCCTAGATGCCACGTCATAAGACACATCAGCAGCGGCTCCATGTCACTGCCACATTGTTGGAGAGGGGGCTAGTGGCGGAACCAAGATTTTAGTTGAGAGGGTCAATAATTTTATTTTATTTTTCCGATTTGATAAATAAAAAAATAAAATTCTGAATTTAATAAAAAATAAATAAAAATATAACTAACACAATAAATAAATAATTCAACAAAATTTAATTATCACTTAAACCATATAAATGTAATTTATAATTTATTTTATCACACCTAAAGAACATTTACTCAATTGTTCTCTACGAATTTTTATACGTTACAATGTTGCATGATTTCTTCAACAGTCTTAGTAGGCTAAGGCTAGCTCTTTTAAAAAAAAAAAAAAAAAAAAATGCTCTAAAGTTGTAAAAGGAATCTTAGTCGGCAAAAAAAGTTGTAAAAGGCGTCTTACGAGTTATGTTATAACTTGTACCACCTTTGTCCTTGTCTTGTTTATTTGTTTTTCATAAGTGAATGTGGTATAAAGCTCTGTCATTTGTTTTAAGTTGCCCCTAGATGAGTTTTCCACAAGGGGAACCAGGGTTTCTGAAAAAGAAATTCAAGAGTAAAAGAAGTTTTTGGAAGGTGAGAGAGGACATTTGACCCTTCTCGAGCCCCTCCCTCAGCCTGGCCACCTCCACTTTAGTCAAGGGGGTAACTCAGGCATCGTTGCCGCCGGCCTGGGGGTGGCCGAACCACCCCCAAAGAGAAAATAGGGGTGGCCACTCCCATTTGGCCGGGGGTGGCGGAAACCACCCCAAGGGCCAGCTACCCCCAAATAGAATTGACAATTTTTTACACGACTCGTAAATTCGACCTGAATACGACACGAAGTTATAAGGTTTGAATTTAGACTAAACGGGTTTGTGTCATAAACAGATCAATCCGTTTATGACACGTTTATAACCCGCCAACCCGTTTGTTAAAGTATTGATTAAGTTATTAAATTTACCTTTTCTTATCAGCTTAAGCTTTTAGAACAAGTGGTGATTTAACATGGTATCAGAGTCAAAGGTCTTAAGTTCGAACCTTGACTCCGTCATTTACTTCCGTTTCAATTAAATATTCCACGTGTCGGGTTTCATCTATCAAAAGAAAGTCTAAGCCCACACGTGAGGGGAGTGTTAAAGTATTGATTAAGTGATTAAATTTACCTCTTCCTATCAGTTTAAGCTTTTAGGACAAGTAGTGATTTAATACCGTTTATGGCATGTTTATGATCCGATTAATTAAGCGGATTGACCCGCACAATCTGTTTAGCTAATCGTATCGGGTTTGAGTTGGCCTAAATGGGTTGGTTGGTCGACTGGGTCGGCCCGAACTCGAATTGCCAATCCTACCCAAAGAGCCCAAAAAAAAAATAATAATAAAAAATGGTAGAATCCAAAAGGGAACCACCTAGCTAGCTCCTGTAAATTGGGGAACGCTACCACTTCCCATATTCAGATTTATGCGCTGAAATGCAAGCCCTCGTCTGATAACATTTGATATTTTTGTCTTGGCAGCTGGTTCCATATGCCCATAATTCACTGCAGAGAGTTCTTCTTGTTGCCAGTTCTGAACTGTGAAACATTCACGTGTTTGACCTGGTTTGACTTGGATAATTTTGATGAAATGGAATTGGCCTAGGTTAATGTTCATAACTGGTTTTCCAATATTTCAGACTATACTTATGCCTTTTGGAAGAATGGCTAGAGGTGCAAATATAATATGGAATTATGCTTTTGCACTTTGTTCACTGATTTGCAGATTGTGTGTGTGTCTTCGCATGCCCGTGTGCAGTTGTGCATGCATTAAATGTTTTGTCACATGCCACAACAATATAGCTTAAATTCACTTGCTAGCCCTGATGGCAGAAAACTTGCTTTGAGCTTGTATGGGCTCTCACTCAAATATTCCTATTTATTAACTTACCTGTGAAGCAGTCAACTTAATTCAATCCGCATGAGAAAAAAAATAAAAAAGTTAAACTACATGTACCAATACCTTATTTAACCCTAAAAATATAAAAAGAGAAAGCCGATTTTTCCTCAAAATCTCTTACCGTTATTTTAAGTTTCTTCTTCCGTGTATATCTGTATATGTAAAAGTAAACCATTAAATAATATAAATAAAAAGATTAAAAGAAAAAAATAAACAAGCAAGAGCAAAAAGATGCCGATGGAGTGGGACTTTACAACAATCATTCCATCTGCAGGAACCACTAAAAAAAAAAAAAAAAATTTTGCCACATGCAGTTAGTCACGTGTCAGTGGCAACATGGACACTGCGTGGCTGATTAGGATATCGCAAAATGTGTATTTTACTCTTTTGTGTGTTTGTTTAATAATAGAATATTGTGTTTATGGTTGTTTTAAATTCGAATTTTGAAGACACCCATGAATATCAAAAGAATTTGTTTTTGTAATATTAGGCCATCTAGGGGACTCCGTCAGGGGGATCCACTATCACCCTACCTGTTTTCGTTGGTGGCGGAGGGGCTGAGCTCAATGTTGGTAAGGGCAGAAAGGGTGGGTAAAATTATTGGAGTTCCATTTTCAGTTGGTGGACTTCGGCTTAGCCACTTGTTTTTTGTCGACGACAGTCTCCTATTTTGTAGGGCCAACTTCACTGAGTGGGGGTATCTTTAGGGGATCTTAAACTTGTATGAGAAAGCATCCGAACAGAAGCTTAATGCAACCAAGACATCAATCTTCTTTAGTAAGAATACTCGAGCAGAATTTAAAGAATTCTTGAGGTCCTCTGCTGGGATTTCCACCACTTCGAGTTATGCAAAGTATCTGGGCCTCCCAGCATTGGTGGGACATTCTGAAATCAAGACGTTTGCGGGGATTAAAGGTAGAGTGCGTAAAAAACTGGATGGGTGAAAAGAGAAGTTCCTATCTTAAGCCGTAAAAGATATTCTTATTAAAGCGGTGGTCCAAGCTATTCTCACTTATAGTATGAGTGTTTTTTAGCTACCTAAGACACTATGCAACTTACTTAATTCCTTGGTAAGTCGTTTCTGGTGGAGCAAGAATTATGACAGCAAAAGGGTACCATGGATGAGCTGGAAACGATTAGGAGTTTCAAAATTTGGGATAATTGCACCATTGGTCCTTGAGGTATACCATAATTACAAATCACTCCCTATAGTTTAAAAAGTTCATGGGAGGTCCTTGTAGTAAACTATAATTACAAATCAATTCCTAGAGTCAAATTCCGTTAAAAAAATTTGATAGATTCTGTTAAATGCCACGTTAAACCAATAAAGATGGCGACACGTGTCCATTTGAATAAAAAAATATAAATTTATTAAAAAATAAATAATTAAACATATTTTTTTTAAAAGAAAAAAAGGAAAGGGGTGGCCGCAACCTCTCCAAAGGTTGGGGGTGGTCATCGAGCCACCCCTAGAAGGTCCAGGGGTGGCCTAAAGGCCACCCCCAGGCCATTGGGGGTGGTGCGCGGCCACCACTCCCCATTTTTGTTTTTTGTTTTTTGTTTTTTTGTTTTTTAAATAAGTTTATTTATTTATTAATAAATTTATATTTTTTTTATTCAGATGGACACGTATCGCCATCTTATTGGTTTGAGGTAGCGCTGACGTGGCATTTAACAGAATCTGTCAAAATTTTCAACGAAATTTTACTCCAGGGATCGATTTGTAATTATAGTTTATCACAAGGACCTCTCATGAACGTTTTAAACCATAGAGAGTGATTTGTAATTATGACATATCGTAGGGACCAATGGTGCAAACATCCCTCAAAATTTCAAGGTGGAATGGGGTTTCGGGATTTGAAAGTCTTTAACAAGGCTTTGTTGGCAAAGCAATGGTGGAGGTTGCTGAAATTTCCCAACTCTTTGGTTGCTCAAATATTGCGGGACAAATATTATCTAGATAGGGATTTTTTGAAAGCCCGGGCAGAACGGTGTCCTTCTATTCACGGCGAAGCATAGTTCAAGCTCGAGAAGTGTTGGAGATGGGGCTTGCTTGGAGGGTGGGAAACAGAGAGCTTATTCGTATTTGGGGGAATAAATGGCTTCCTCCTCCAAACTCCATGTTGATTCATCGTCCTCTTCAAGGCTTAGCGTGTGATGCTCGGGTCTGTGAGCTTATAGATCCTCATACGCGATGGTGGAATTATGATCTAGTACGAACTATTTTTGAGCCATGGGAGGTAGGGCAAATCTGCAATTTGGTTTTAAGCCCTCTAGGCCATTGTGTTTGGCAAGGTACAAAACATGGGTTTTTCTGGGTAAAAAGCGCCTATCATCTGGAGATATAACACAGAAATCAATCTAAAGGTGAAAGCTCAAAAATAGGGCAGGTGGGAAGGATCTGGAAAACCTTATGGAATCTGAATGTGCCACCAGTTTTGAAGCATTTTGCTTGGAAGGTGTGTAATAATATTCTTCCAACCAAAGTCAATTTATTTGCTAAGAAAATTGTCCAAGATCCTTTGTGTCAGTACTGTCTTAGGGAAAAGGAAAATATTGTCCATCTTTTGCGGTTTTGTCCTTCTTTCATGGCTGTTTGGCAAGAATGCTCGGAAAGAATCCAAAAAGATGGCTTCTGAGGTTATTGATGGAAGGGGCCTTGTAGAAGGGTGGTGGCAACAGTTAGAAGGGGTGGATTTTATCTTTGCTCTTACTATGGCAAGGCAATTGTGGCTGAGGCGTAATGCCTATATTTTTTAGAAGTCATTTATGCCCCCTTTGCAAGTTATACACAAGGTGAAGTCATTTGTTGAAGACTTTGATGAAGCTAATGCCAAAATGGAGGAGGAAATGAGATTCCCATGTCCTGGACGGGTCAGATGGCAAAAGCCTCTTGTGGGTGTAATGAAAATTAATTGGGATACAGCCTTGCACAAAGAAAATAAACATATGGGAGTGGGTGTGGTTATCCGTGATGATAAGGAAGATGTTGTGGTAACTCTATCCAAGAGTGTCCCCTACATTGTGGATCCTCTCACTGCAGATACAATGACTGTTTGGCATGTTGCCAGGTTGGCTTGTGAGAGATGGATTATCAACATGTGTTGGTGGAAGGTGACTCCCTAAATGTTATTCATGAATTGCAAAAGCAGGACCCTAATGGGAGTGGCTATGGATAGTTGATTACGGATACTAAGTCTCTTCTATCTAGTTTAGCTTCTGATAGTTTTCAACATGTTAAAAGCGATGTTAATAAGGCCGCACATTGTATGGCAAAATTTGCCCTTTCACAATTGTTAGATAAAGTCTGGGTAGAGGATTGTCTTCCTATCATCCAGCCTATTGTATTTGCGGAGTAAGCAGAAGATTATTGATTAATGAAATTTCCTCTGTTATCAACAAAAAAAAAAAAATGTTTTGAAATTATGTTTGAATGGTTTGATAACTTGAGATAAAATTAGAAAAAGTTGGATAAAATCTGAAATAGAATTTGAGTTCAATTTGAAAAATATTTGAAAAAGTAATGCATCCAAACATGCTTTTTTTTTTGGGGGGGGGGGGGGGGGGGGGTTGAATAGCTACTAGCTTGCTAGTGTGTTCGTTTTATTTTAATTTTTAATTTTAATTTTTTTAAAAGAAAAATTGATTTAAGGAAAATGTTACATGATGATCCTTACCACTCCTGATCTAAAAAGAAGAATAAGTGACTAATATTATAAAAGAAAAGGGGTGGGCTCCCTAGGGCAATGGACCCACAAAAAACCCAAAGCTAGTGTATTCATTAACCACAAGGTGATAAACCATAATTGCAAATGGTTAATTGTTGCTTGAATTGTCTATTTTAATAAATAAAATTGATCACAAATAGCCAAATCTATTATAATATATTAGGAGATTTGATTTTTAAGATTTGTTGTAATTAATAGTAAAATCTCCTATAATCAGATTTTATGGTAATTAAATCACATTAATTTAATTACCATGCTTATCTACCTTAATTTTCTTATAAATAAGATAAGAGTCTCATGTATTATAAAAACATCGAGTTAAATAAGAGCAAAATGTAGCTTTATTGGATTAGGACTTTATCCTGTGGACGGAGGTCATATACTGAACCACGTAAAATCTTTGAGTCTCTTTCTTTATTCCACTTTTATTTTAATTTTATACTGCATTATAATTTTTTTTTTTCAAAACCATCTAATTTAGTCCTTGCAGGTCTTTTTCATCTTTCTTCTCTCTGGTTGTGCCTTACAGGTGGTTGATTAACTATATTTGTTTAGAGAAATGATCCCTACACTCATTTCTCACAACAGTCCCACAACAAGCTGATGTGGCTGGTAATATTTTATTACGTTTTTTGTTTTCTTTTCTTTTCTTTTTG
The DNA here is from genome assembly GCF_958979055.1 of Alnus glutinosa. Lineage (NCBI taxonomy): Eukaryota > Viridiplantae > Streptophyta > Magnoliopsida > Fagales > Betulaceae > Alnus > Alnus glutinosa. Next base: position 24,827,292 of record NC_084899.1, read on the forward strand.
TAAAAAAATAATAAAATACTACCCGCCATGTCAGCTTGTTGTGGGGCTGTTGTGAGAAATGAGTGTAGGGATCATTTCTCATTTGTTTAACATCATTTAAAAATTCTGCTCGTATGTATATATACATAAACTCGAAAGCCCATATTAAGATGAACTTTTGTTATCATGTTTGCCAATTTAATAATGGGTTCATTTCTAAGCTCCATATAATTATATATTTTATAACTTCTAAGTTGCGTCATTATATGATTGGAAGATGTTAATTTATTTATTTATTTTTTTTTTGTGTGATTGGCGTGGCTCACTCCAATCATTTGCTTACACTTGTAAGTTATAAAATAGTTATAAATATAGCATTACTCTTCTAATTCAAAAAAAAATGTATAATTTTATTTTTTTTTGAGCTAAAATGTCAAATTTTCTCTTCTCATGTTTTGTATATTTTGATTTATGATGAAAATAAGTAATTCGTAAAATAAGGGTAAGAGATTTCTCCAAAATCATATCCGGCCAACATGTACTCACTCTGGATGTTAGAGTAGATCATCTAACTTTGACTTGCTGTCAATATTGTTTTTTATTATATTTTTATTAGTGAAAACATCAAATAAGTAAAGTAGATTAATTTGGAAATAGGATTGAGTCGAACTTAAGATTGAGTTTGTGATATCCCGGTTAATTTAGGCGACCTTTATTTTGATATAATTTTTTTTTTTTACTCAAAAAACTAAAAGAAATTAAATTAATAACCGAATAAATTGATTTCTTTACAAAAAAACAGTAAAAATTGAAAAAAGTTGGTTGCTTGCTAATATGTGTATATATATATATATATATATATATATATATATATATATGTACATATTTTAAGACGGTATTAACTGTATACAAAAGTCAATGGCTCTAAATAAATACATATAGGATTTATTTAAAATAAATAAATAAATAAATATAATTGCTCTTCACAATATGAAAATTACATATATTATGCCTTATTATTTGATATTATTTGGGAGCAAAGAAATAATTTCATGCGTAAAAGGACTATTGGGTAACATGCAGCCAAAAAAAAACCTTTTGAATTGGGCGTTGAAGAGTGAAATTGGGTTACCACCCAATGAGATCGAGCTCAATTGCGATTATTTTCATTCTCCCATTCAAACCCTTTCTTCTAGACGCCTTACACACCTCCGCACACAGACTCTTCCTTACGCGCGAGCCACTACCGGTCCACCACTATTTCAAGCAAGCACTGTTCGAGATCCGGCAAACTAAACACCTTTTAAGATTTTGAGAGACTATTTATAAAAAATTTGGTACCTTGTGTCTCTCTCAAATGATGTAAAATTTATTTATTGGTATCCCATTTCACTTTTTTTATTAATTGTTTTGATCATTTCCAATAAATAAGTTATACATCGTCATGATACTGATCTTGTGCTAAAAGATTGGTACTCCTAACATCTTTATAAGATTTTTAAGGCGTTTCATAAAGAATGCCAAGGTAAATTCTACAACGTGTAGTCTTTTTTCTTCGAAGCTATAGAGGCTTCGGGGTCAATTTCCATTTTGATGGATTATTTTCGATGGGCTTGGCCTTTTCTGGGTTTGGGGCTGCGTGGGCTGAATGATTGGGGCCATTGTAGCTGTTTTGTGAAATCTTCCTTTTTGATGCCATGTGAAGATTTGAAGGAATTCTGGGCTAAGGCTTTGCGTTACCCATGATTTGGGAATGTTTGTGGGTTCGGGTGTGTTTTCTTCAAATTAATTGTGCTATTTTCTAATTTACTTTTGTTTCTTTCATTTGCGTCTTTGTTATGATTGATTTGGGATCATTTGAAGACATGAAATAGGTGTAATTTGGGCCTTTTTCATTTATTCGGATTATATATTGTTTTGTTAAAGAGTAATGTTAAATACTACACTTCTATCACACCCTATTCTTATTGGGCTACCACATCAGCTTAGTGAGATGGGGTAAGGGTAACAATTCGTGTCCGAGTGTTGAGTTCTTATTATGTTGAGACATGGGTATAAAACAATATAAGTTAACCATAACTTGATCTTTTAATTAAACAAGACAGTCATCTCAATCCTTACTCTCTAATTTTTTGTATTGGGTTTACAATTGTATAAAAAATTGACAATCTTAAAATAAGGTGTAATATATAGCATTACTCTTTTTAATTGAGAACTCGAATAGAGAGATTTGAACGGGTGTAGTGAGCTGCTCGTATTGCCTCATGAAGGCCCACTTGTGGTATATATTCCATATGATATGGATAGCTGATTCTACCCTATTTCCATCCTCCAAATGAGAATTTGCGACTTCAATTGGGCTCAATGGTGCCGGTTTCCGATTACTAGGTTGAAGATTGATGACTAGTCTTAACAAAGAAATTTCTGTCCAAATGAAAATGTTGTGTTAGTTAAAAGATTAAAATATATTTTCCACTCAGATTTAAGGTCTGGTTTGAGAACCCCTTTTGGGAAGCAGCTTCGAAAGCTGATTTAATTGACAATGATCCAGATCGGTTGGGCCATCTTAATTGTAATGGTCACTGCATTTGACTGCCAAGAAATCCTAGAAAGGCTTTTGATGTTCAAGGAACCCGAAAACGGCTAATTGGTGCAGGAAGAGAAATCGTATAGGACTCAAATGACATAGAAAAGCAACCTCTTGGATGAAGTACATTCATTGTTCGACCAAATGCATGAAAGGAATGTCGTGAGGCAGAGAATAGAAAGATTTTTTAGTGGCTGGATTGTATGGAAAAAGGAATTATGTTTACCATTTGTATTTTCTAGACATAAAATTATCATAGTTCACATGTACATAAGTGATCCAGGAAAGATGTAACTTATGAGAACAGTGATAACAAGCAATGAGATGGATAACAATGATGCGAACCAATTAATAAAAAATACAGGAAATGATAGATTGGCTCGTTCGAGAGAACCGTAACCTCCAATGGCTAATTCGAGAAAGCCTGATCTCCCAAAAAACACAATAAACTGTATTTCACATAACAATAATCAACATACGCTTTATTCCATAATCATTCTTTTAAATATACAAAAAACCTAGCAGACTCATCATCGGAATATAACTCTATTCTAGATAGAGTTATCCCATGAATTAATCTAGATAACCTATTGCTATTCAAAGATAGAAACCTATAGCAATACCAAATAACAATCAATAAAGACTACTACTTAACTTATCCCACTATAATAGCTCGGAACCTTATTCAAACTATACTACTTAGATATCATCTAAATAGGACTGCTAGTAAATCAAATAACATACTAATCTATCTTATTTAAAATTAAAAAACTATTTCTATTACTAATAAACCGCATATCTCTTAAGATAAGAAATAAACTCTTATTTAAATAATACTACTCATGGCTAGAGATGTAATCGATAATGATTACATCAAACAATTAATTTGGTTAATCAAGTGTAGAATGATTTGTTTCATATGCAATTCTCACATATCTGCATTACACCAATATGAAATAATTACAACTTTTTGCTTGTATACATGATAGACTGAAAATCCAAGAAAGAGAAAACAGGGAATGAACAAAACATACATAACCCATCAACTGTCACATATTCGCATTACACCAATATGAAATAATTACGACTTTTTTCTTCTATACGTGATAGGCTTAAAATCCAAGAAAGAAAAAGTAGAAAATGAACATATCATAGATGCAGAGGCGAAACTAAATATGAAATTCATTACATAGATCCAGAGGCAGAGTCAAAATTTATCCTAGTGGGGATGAGATTAGAATAATAAAATATAATAATAAAATAATTTTTTTCTCATTATATATTCATTTATATTATATATAAAATTATAGTAAACACAATTCAAGTAACCCTGGATCATGATTTGAGATTCAATTCTTAACTATTAATTTGGAGTATCAAGTCAATATTGTTAAATAATTAGAGGATAAAATTATAGGATATAAGATTATTCTTTATTATTCCATTATATTGCAGTAACCATCATTGTACCAAATATTCATATGGGACGCATCCCAAGTAACCTAAAATGCAGTCCCATGTGAGAGGCTATTCGATTCCTACTTGTTCAAACGGTCTAAGTATATGGGATTGGATTTGAACTGTTTCCTACTTGTTTAAACGGTTTGAGTATATGGGATTCGAACTGTTTCAACAGTGGTTTAAAGTTAATTTTGTGTGATAACGCAGATCTGGCTAGCACTTTTTATTGGGTCGTTACAAATGGTATCAGAACCACATAGTAACGTCATGTCATGTGGTACAAAATCTTCCTTTTAAACTCCTGATATTCTCATTAGAGCCACATCATGCAGCGCTCTAGTACCACATGACATGACGTGGCTCTAACGAGAATATCAGGAGTTTAAAATGAAGATTTTGTAACGTACACCCCGGACTCATATTGAGAAAATGAGTAGTACATATAGAGTATGTAGTTTATAAAGGTAGTTATAAGTCTAAAGTCTTACATTGCCTAAATATTAGGTGAAACTGAGCTTTATAAGAAATTCTATAAAAAAATTTAAATTAATTAATCTTTTTGAGGTGATAGCACATATGTAACTAGTATTTTTTCTTAAATAATCACAACTAAAATAAGGAAGGAAGAACGTAACAAAACTCACGACTCTTTCATAAACTAAGGACCAATCAAGAAATGTGGGACTTGTACGTGTACGTACCGGCACAGAAATATTTAGGTTTTTAATTTGTACCTAGCTTGTCATTTCTCTTATTTATCATCGATGTCCTTTAAGTAAATAACATTTTTTTAATGTTAAATCACCCATTGTCTCAAAAGCTTAATCCGATAAGAAGAGTTAAATTTAATTACTTAATCAATACTTCAACAATTCTCATCTTGTGTAGGTTCAAACTACTTTTATAGAATATAATTGAAATGGAGTGAATGATAGAATCAAGACTCGAATTCAGGAACTTTGACTCTGAAATCACGTTAAATTACCACTTGTTCCAAAAGATTAAGTTGATCGGAAGAGATAATGTTTATTAAATTAAAACTTGAAAGAGCTAGTTTGGCAAGCGTGAAAGATATTCATGTGAATGGTCTGTGTTGACTTGTGAAAGACTTGTCCATTTTGGTGACATTTCTTCTTTTTTGTTTGTTCTTAACTTATTTTATTTCTTCTTTTCGCTTAATTAGTGGTGTAAACCATTTAGAAAGAAAAAGCAAAAGGTCAAAGTTTTGTGACGTGAAAACTGATGGCAATCCTTTCAAAGAGAATTAAGAAACCGCTTAAAGAAATGATATAAATACAATTTAATTTTTAAATTTATTATTGAGTTTATGAAATTTATATCGAGTCTCACAAATTCAATGACAAATTTAAAACTTAATTATATGAAAATGTGTAAAAGATAAAAGTACTTGTGTCTTCATGCTCGTTATATATATAAAATACCTTTTTTATATTTCTGGAATTCATCTAATCACTTTTGTAGAATACTTTTTTTATTAGTAGGCATGTTATGTGTGTGTGTGTGAGAGAGAGAGAGAGATCGAGTAGTGCTATAAGTCTCGCTTGGAGTGAAGCATCTGCCTGCTACCTATTTGACAAATTCAATTTATCTTAAGAGACTTAATCCAATTTGAAGTGTGTGTGCGCGCGAGAGTAGTGCTATTAAGACAAATTCAATTGATCTTAAGAGACTTACTCCAATTTGAAGAACGTGCCTGAGTTTGCACTCAGCCAATCCATTTTACTGTGAGGTTTGAGGGCATGATTTACGATGAAAGATTCCATGTTCAGTAACAAATGAATGAAATTGAGAAGATTTATACTCAACCCTACCATCCAATTGCAACTGTTTGGTATTGCAAGAAAACAATGTTTTCAACTAGAATTTTAAACTTTACAAAACACTAAAAAACCTTTGCTTTGTTGCAAAGTGTTTTGAGCCAAGTATATATATATATCGTGAAAAGTCATCGATAAAAATTACATGATATTCGCATCAACTTATTAATTGAACTGGCTAGACCCAAATATCACTATGGACTAATTCAAAAGGGTGAGTATAGATGCAATTAGATGAAGAGAAAGGTAGACCTGTGATTTTTGCCGATTGACATGAATCGCATATAATTTTATTATGTAAATTAATCATCACTCGAAATTGGCAAGTGATGTATTTTTATAACACGGGATACAATAACATTGGAGGAAAGTCCTAATTAATCTAGAGTGCCGACCCAAGAGGGTGGTCTTTATTCCTAAAGAGCTGTAGACAAACATTTATTCTTGAGAGAATTTCTTTGAAGTTGCAATGGATAGAAACTATTCTCACTCTTGCCTTCCAAAAGTTTTACATATGTCTGAGTGTCCCTCGCAAAGAAATAAGATGATATTAGTATGAAATAAGAATCATTGTCAAGACAAAACTCTTGAATTGTTAAGAGATAAGCAACTAATTCAGAGGAAGTTCACCAGTGTTTGGGGCAATGTCCGCCTCGACCATTCCGAGGTGTATATGTGCAAGGAGACGGACCAGGTGGTGGGACTAGAGCCCTTTGAGGCAAACCTTCCGTAGCATACCTTCTCACTCCTGCCTTCTCCCCTGTTAAGGGCCTACAAACTGATACAGGGATTGTGAGAATTAACAAGATAAAGGCTATAGTTTTGCAACACTCATGGATTTTTTCTTTGCTGATTGCCATTGTTGTATAAAGAAAGAAAATATATTGGTGCTATTGCTAATGTAAGAGATGGTAACGGCCCGGGGTTTTTATACATGGAATAGATCCCCTCATACCGAAAAAATAAAAAGAAAAAAGATAATTGATATAATAAAAAAAATGGTTAAATACCCAAGTGGTACCTGAGTTTTAACTGTTTTTAAATTTAATACCTAAGTTTTGTTTTGTATCACAGATGATATCTAAATTACGGGTAAAAACTCAGTTGGTACCTCTGTTAGATTTTCCATCCAACATTTAACGTCCGGTCACGTCATTGCCACATGGTGCCTTATTAAAGCAACACTTGTCATCCTGGCCACATCATTTGCCACGTAACTGTCATCTCTTGTTTGTCATGCCACATATATTCCTAATTAAAACAAGTTTTAATTAAACACCATTTTCTTTCGAAAATTTCTTTTTGTGGCTTAAACTTATTAAATGACAGAGTTTACGAACATAATTTGAACATTGCGAATATCGGCCAAAACTAGGGTTCATCGTTCATCGGCCATTTCCCCCCAAATTGCAGAACCAACACCAACTAGATATGGTGCTCTGGTCGACCATTCTTCCCTAACCCCAAATTTAAATCATCGCAAGATCATGCCGAATTTAACTTCCCGTGGACGACATTCCCCAAAAATGCCAAAAATCGTTGATTCCTAAACAACTTGGGTACGACTGTTTCTTTCCAAACGAAACGCCGAATCTTTAGGTATCAAAAAAGGCACAATGTTAAAACTAAAGTTATATTTTAAAAGTACGCAAACGGTATAATATAAATAATCCTTATTTTAATTTTATAAAATTTAGGAAAAATAAAGGCATTAGTATTAATAATGCATAAAATACTTTAAAATATTTGAGTGGCTTAACGGCGCTTTTGTAAAATAGTGATCTTTTACTTAAGCATTATAACGACGTGTTTTATAAATTTTTTGCGACACTTGAAAAGCCTGTGTTACAACACAACTTAAAACATTAGATACTTAAAATAATAAAAATTGTACAATCACAAAATGTTAAAACAAAGTTAATAACTTAAAAATTACATAAATCAAAATCTTAATTAGAAACTTACCAAGTATATATATATATAAAATATCAAAACATATATACATATATAACACTCACGCACACGTTCAACACACACAAATTTCCACCTTTATCTTGTCTTTTCTTTTTTTTGTTTTCCCCTTTTGTCCTTTTTTTTTTTTTTTTTTTTTTTTTTGTTCTATCTTTTGATTCTTTTGTACAATACACACACGAGAAGATTGAGGGAGAGACTCGAGAGAACTCACCGTGGCTTCTACTTTTCTTTTTATTTATCCACTCATTCCTTATCTTTTTCTTTCTTCTTACTTATATTTTATTCTTTTCCTTCTCTGCAGATGAAAGCCGAGAGAGACAGAGATGGAGAAGAGTGAGAGAAAGAGAGAAACTACCTTCTTCTGATCTTCTACTTGCTGCTGGACCCAAAACCGAGAGAGAGCCAGAAAGTTCAAATAGAGGGAGAGAAAGAGAAGAGTTGCAGAAAAATAATCAAGGAAAAAGGAGAGAGCTTTGGCGAGAATTTTCTAGTTTTCCACTTTGTTTTCTTTTCTATTTTTCTGGGCTACAAACCGTGAGCAAGAGAGGGAGAATTGCTGCTGGAACTGTTAGGGATATAATGGGAATGTAAGGGATATAAAGGGTATTCTAGAAGGTAGTGAGGTGGAGGTATCCAAGAGCTAACAATAATTGGTTGGCAAGAAGGTTCTAGAAGGGAATGAGGTGGCAGAAGGCACTCTCCTATAAAATCTCATAGAATGAAGAAGGAAGGAAGGAAAATGAGAGAATATTGAGTCTAGTTAGTCCTGGAGAGCTCGGGCCTCTCGAAAAGCTCATAGTTTGTAAGAGAGATAGGCCTCTCCAAGAGCCTTTGTTCATCATTTTACCCTCTATTTCTATCATGTTCTTCCCTAATTCCCCTTCACTCAAGAAAAACCCATAACAGGAACTAAAAGAAAAACAAAGAGAAAAAGAGAAGAAGACTTCCTGCAGAGAGAAAAACAGAGAATGGGGAAGAAGAGAAGAGAGCTTCGACTTTGTGTGTGCAAGACCCATCGCCCATGCTCTCTTTATATAGAAGACCTGAAAGGTGTAGATTATTCTAGCACCGATTTTGATCTAAGGACAGAAACCTTGCAGGTGTTTCAACAAATGATTACAAGATAGGATTTGGCTTAATATCTCTTGATTCTCTTATCTACAACTAACCAAACGTTGGCTTCTAACTAAAGAGCTAATTTTCTAATTGAATTCTTTGCCTTTCCTTTTGAGTACGTTGGGCCAGGTTCTTTGTCTAAGGTGGGTCTTCAACGTGTTGGTCTGGGCTGATGTTAATGATTCTATGGGCTAGGGGCTGGGTTCCTAAACATGTGGGCTGCTGAGGCTTAATAAATAGAAATGAGTCTACAAATCATTATTGTTCAAATTTCGTTCAGATCAGGGAACCATTTTTCGTGAGTATTTTTGGGTACTAAACGGAGTCCAAAAATTATAAAATTCGGAGAGTAACTAGAGGACTTCGAGAAGAACGTTCTGACTTTTGAACTGACCAAAACGGAGTTCGTTTGACCCTGTTTTAATTGTTCCAAAGTTTATAGTCTGTTTGAACTTTTATTAAACTAAATAACTGCTTATTAATAAATGAATATTTATTTTTCATAAATATTCATATTTATTCTTTTACCTTATTATTAAATCATAAATCATATTTTAAAATATTTTATTCAATATCTTAAAATACGGGGTATTACATATTGACACCTGTTTGGCTGTCTCCGGCGAGTCTTTGTGGCTTTGTAGCTGTTCACAGCCGCATTTTGTGATCTTTGGTGTACCTCGCTAGAGTCGTGGTTGTTCGGGAGAGTTTGCTCGCCGGCATTGTTTGTAGCATGGATGGTTGTTCGTTGGTGCATCGGAGGGGCTAATTTCCGGCAAGATCCAAGCGAGCTGTTGGAGACGAAGGTCTCCATTTGGTTGTAGGTATATTGTTTGGTTCAGTGTTTTTGGTTCCAAAAAAAGAAGAGGGAAATGCGTAGAGAAAGGCTTGGTTATTTATGGTGCATGACTTGAATGAGTGTAATGCTGTGCAAATGCAATTAAAAAAAAAAAATTAAGAGGCTAAGTTGCCCATATTATTTTAGCTCACCGATGGCTCATTTTCTATGGCCCATAGATAGCTCAATTTCTTTTGGCATTTGAGGTACTCCCTAAAACCCATGTCTATTTCAGCTCACAGCTGGCTCATTTTCTTTGGCCCATAAATGGCCACACCTTTCTTTTGGCATTTGAGGTATTCTTGAAAATTCATGTTCATTTCAGCCCATAATTAGCTCCTTTACTTTGGTCCATAGATGGCCCCACCTTTCTTTTCTTGTGATGTTTGAGGTATTCTCTAAAATTCATGTCCATTTCAGCCCATAGTTGGCTTATTTTCTTTGGCCCATTATGTGTTTAGCCTTTGAAGTATTACTCGAAACCTCGCTACCCAGGCTCATTTAGCCCACAGTTGACTCGAAGAAGAAGATGAAGAAGAAGAAAGCTGTTTTCCAAACTGGGTTATATTCAACCCAACATACAAAATTAAAATTTAAAAAAAAAAAAAAAAAAAATCAAACTCAAGATTTCATAATCTTCCACCTTGAGTTTGCAGGAAAATGTTAGAGAATATATTGATATTGTATATTACGATACTCTCCATATATTGAAGGATTTGATTTAATCATCATTAATTGTAATTGATTATTATCAAATCAAATTTAAATACATTTAATTTTGATCTAATTATATTCTTTCTATATACTATTTTGTATTCTCTCTATATCTCTATAAACAGAGATCATTTGTATCGTAAATTAATCAAGCAATAAGAGCAACAATGTAACATTTTGGATTTTACTCTGTGGACGTAGGTCATAAACCAAGTCACGTAAAATCTCTGATTTCTCTTATTTATTATTCTGCATTTTATTTCTTTTAAGTTTCGGATTTCTTTCATTTATAATGTCTATGTGGGACTCTGTTTTTGTCGTTAATTGCATAATGCTAACCCTGATGGATCTTCTCACGTAAAGTGGAGAAATTTGTATAATAGTTGGTTGTTTTGTTTTTTGTTAACGTTGCTATCTGTCTATAGCAGTTTGTATAGTTGTTGCTACTTTTAATTGGTGGTGTGATCCAGTTTTTGGAGTGTATATTCTCGTGTGTTTGAACTTTATTAAGTTTTTGATTCATAAAAAAAATAAAAAATAAAATAAAAATAAAAATAGAAACTGTGGAGAAATTTCCAAGTCAACAGAATCCATCTTCGATTCTTCGTCGAAGAATGTCATATGAACTTCAGGAATTCAGTGGCTTCTACAGTTCCACGTGCTTGTGGAATGTGTCTCGTTGGAATATGAGAATAATGAGTTTGTACGAAATTTTTGACCCTTCGTTCTAAATTTTTTTTATATTTGTGCATGCTTTTGTAATATTCGCATGAGAAGGACCCTTCGCACTTCCAAATTCAAACCTGGCTCCTTCATATACGATTAATGTCGACTTAAGAAAAGGAAAAATCTTCTATTTTTCTAGAAGAAGAGGAATGGAGGATGATGACGGCCACTGTAAAATGAATGCTTCCATGAAATTTAATTTTGACGCGACAGTGTTCACCGTCTTTCAGTTTCAGACTTGGTCAGCATTCAAAATCAAATATGCCCAATTTTTCGTGTATAGACGTTTCGTAGTACTTCATTAAATTTTACGAGTCAAAATAATTAAAATTTTCTTTTTTATTATAACCATTTTTTTTTTTTTAAAGTACACGGCTTTGAGTAATCACATTGTTTTAGCTATCTATTATAATTATGTCATTTAAAAGTGAGGTTATGTCTAATCCATGAGATAAAAAAAAAAAAAAAAAAAAAAAAAAAAAAAAAAAAAAAAAAAAAGAGAGATAAAATTTTGGTAGTATTTTATTGGTTTGGTGAGTGAATAATACTCACCTCACTCACCAAAATTTTTTGGTTAAAGTAATGAGACTGCTGGAGTGTATTTTTGTGTGTTTTCACTAAATTACCTAACCAAAAACTATTTTAGTGAGATTGACATGTGTCTCTTAGCATGTGAGAATCACATGTTATTTTAATAGCATGTACTTGTCACATGCTTTTTTAATAGCATTAATAATAAAAAAAAATGTGTTTCTCACATGCTTAAAGGACTCAAATCATTTTTATATGTGAGTTGTAGAAAAAAATTTTATAAACCAATTTATAGAAAATTTATGTCCTTAAAAAAAAATGGTGTATATCATTTCTCTTCGGTTTGTACTCTTATCGCATTGATTTAAAAAATGAATATTAATGGACGTGATAAATATGTGTAAAGCTTAGTATTATTAATTAAAGAAATATCTGCAGCATAAAATAATAATTGCATTGTTCTTAACATGGACGCATTTTATTCGCTTGATTAAAGGTGTCGATTGTTTGCTTTTATGGGTTTCGTATTCGGAACTTTCCTCGCGCCTACGCATCAATCTTGCCTTGTATTAGAATAGAGAAGTGATTGGTGCACAAAAGTTGTGCAACTGTTGTGCACCTCTAGAGACATAGGATGAGAAATGATTGGTGCACAACAGTTGTGCAACTGTTGTGTAAGGTCTTAGAGACATGGGATGAGCCTCATGTGGTAGATTTCACCACATGGGTCCCACGTGGAACCCATCCTATGTACAAAAGTTGCACAACTGTTGTGCAATAGTCATTTTCCATTAGGATATTCAATAATTTGATATTATTTCAACATATATTTTTTTGTATTATCTTTACCTATCATGATTTTCCTATAAATAGTTAATATTTGTATAGTAATTAATCATTAAATAAAAAGAGCAAATTAAATGTAACATCTCCACTTCAAAAAAAAAAAAAAAAATGTAACATCTCAAATTTTGTGTGTTTATTTTCTTTATGACTATTGACTATACTTTCGAATTTGACTAAGAATTTATTCGGTTCTTGATAGTCGATCGATGACTTGATTCCATCTCTAGGTGCACAACACAACTTTGGTTTCAACTTTCAAGTCCGAAATCCTATGGTTGCTTTCGTTTCTTTCTCAGTGAGGTGAAAGGGAGAGAATGCCCTTCTTTTCTCTTTCTCCTTTCCGCGTTATGGAGAGGCCACGTTAACAGTAAACAATGTTATAATAAAACGTGGCACAAGTTGACAAGCAGCAAGAGCTAGCCACGTTTTATTTATAACATTGTTTACTGTCACTTACCCAAGCAGAAGCAGATCGAGTATCATAATTAATTCATAAACAACAGCAACAGAAAAGGAATCCCCAAGTTTAGCAAATTAAATACCCAGGAATTAGAAGCAAAATAAAATTATATAAATAAAAGATAAAACCCATTTTTTAACTTTCAAGAAATATATATATATATATATATAGCACCACCTTGAACCGCCTGAGAACCCCCGCGAGCACCCTCTTCATCTGCAAGAACGCCATCTCCTTCCCCAAGCAAATCCTCGGCCCCGCCTGGAACACCGGATACGTGTACGCGTCCCTCCCCACGAACTCCGCCCAGTCAGACCCCCACAGCGTCTCCAATCTCCCCATCGCGTACGGCATGTACGTCACTCTCATCCCCTTCTTCACCACCGTCCCGTCTGGCAGAACGTCATCGTTCACGGCCTCCTTCGTGTCCGCCGCGAGAGGCGGGTACAACCGCATGCTTTCACACAGAGAAGCGTGAGTGTACATCATGTCTTTGACTTCCTCAAAGACAGGCGCTTCGGATTTCTCTTTGATTTCCTTGAGAACCTCGGATTCGACATGCGGATTCTTGGAGAGTAGCCAAAGATACCATGTCAATGCCGAGGAGGTAGTGTCACGCCCAGCAAGTATGAAGCTTATTACTATGTCGGTCACGAATTTCTCATCCGAGTGGCCGGAGCTCAAGAACCGTGACAAAAGGTCGACCGAATCGAGCGAGGCCTTCTCTCTGAGCTCGTGCTTCTTTTCTCTAATTATTTTCCTGGAAAATTCTTTAACTTCTGAGACTGCGATTCTCAGTCGCTTCTCGGACCCAATATTCAAAAGCTTCTTGATTTTCCAAACGAGTGGGATTAACGCACTGAACCTCTCGCTGCTGATCGTGACGCTTTCCTCAAAAGCTTGAGCGAACTTGGTTTGTGGAAGAGAAGGCAACAGGTAGGCGGGGTCGAATCCGAAAGCGATTTTGCATATATTATCGAAGGCAAACCTTTGAAGAATGTCCTGGAAGTCTAGGACAGATCCGGTTGCGGCAGCTGATGAGAGGATGGGGATGAGGCGGTCGGAGATCTCGGTGTCCACGACGGTCTCGACGAATTTGCGGAGAGACTTGGTGTTGAATTCGTGGCTGGCGACTTGTCTTTGGAATTTCCAGGATTCGCCGTCCACGTTGAAAATCCCGTGGCCGAGGAAGTCTTTGAAGATTCCGTTGAAAAAGTCTCCCTTGCCGTAGTTGTGGAAGTTGGTCTTGAGGATGTGCTGGACGATGGCTGGGTTGGCGGTTAACACCTGGCGGGTGCCGACGCTGCGGTGGAGGACGTAGGTGGCGGAGGGTGAGACTTGGAGGATGTCTGAAATCCATTTGGTCTGGCTGTCTCGGTTAGCAAGCACGGCCAGGAACGAACCGATTATAGGGTAGGATCTTGGGGGGCTGACGGTGGCGGAGGGTGGTGGAGATGATTGCTTTTTGGGTGTTGAAGCTCTGGTGAGGAAGAGGATGGAAAGTAAGGGAAGAAGGAGAAGGAAAAAAGTGGCTAGGAGTTCGAGGAACAGCATAGTCTTATTGACTTTTTTGTTCTGTCCGAACAGTCGGATGGGAAATGTTGGTCGGTAATTTGTTTGCTTAATGGATTGCGTGGGACGGTGGGAGTGGGTTTTTATAATGCTAATAAGACTAATAAGTGGGCTTTTTTTTTTTTTTTAATTGCATGATGTTATGTGTAAAACATATTTTCCAGGCAATTGTTGTAAAGAAGAGAAAGAAGCTCTCCCTTCTCTCTAGAAATTTCTCATAAGGCTTTTCAAAACAGTTTTCACTGAAATTTCTCATAAGGAAATAAAAACCTGTTTGACGTTTTTATATATTTTTAGTTTTCAATTTTAATTTTTTTCATTTAATGAGTGATTTTCAAATAGAATTTTGTCAAGTTTATGTCTTTAGACTTGATAGTCTGAATAAGAAAAGTATATTGTGATTATTGAGTTGTTCAAATTTTAAAGTACTACTTTTTTACTCTTTTTGTTAAAAACTATTCATGTTGTATGCTTTAATTGGGTGCCCAATAAGAGGTCATTTTTAGTAACCATATTTGTTGCTTACCTGCATGAAAAATATGGATAATCTGTTACGAGTGAGTGGAGATAGTAATGAACTAAGAATTATATAGGCAGGAGAGTCAAGAGCCTAAGTGTGAACAAGAGCCTAAAGAGTCTACAACTAGAAAATACAATTTGACAGATTACTGCAAATGAAAATCGCCCCTCATTGGCTATGAAATTTAGTAACAATTCCTGAAGTCTATTTGCCATCATAGACAAGAAATCCAGGTGTGGCCAAAAATAATTGGATCACCATGTAAGCCTTATGGCCTATGTATGTTTTATGATTTCAACCTTTTATTTGCTTATACATGTTAAAACACAACTTTATATTCACACAAACTACTTACACATGATAACATTATGAAAGAGAAATTTACACACAATTCCATAGGCAAAAGCCTCAGGCCCCAATAGTTCAATTTTACATTTATCAGAGATGATGCATAATGAGAGATTGATACATAACTCTCAAGGAAAAAACATTAGGCAATAATATCTCACTTTTGCATTTTATTAGAGACTATGCAGAGTGATCAGAATAAACTTCTAGAAACAATTAGAAAGAAAGAAAAAATAAATAAATAAATAAATAAAATTAAGAAGACATCCCTTATCCTAGAAAAAAAAAATGATTCACGCATTATAAGGATATGCTAATTAGTAGGTTGCTCAAAGTGTATATGATCACTACTGAGAACTTGACTAGAATATCAAACCAGCTGTTCTGCAAACTACGAATCCATCCCCTTGTGTCTTTTAGCATGGTAGAGAAATCTAAGACAGTGCTTGCTGCTGATGACCAAATTAAGTTTAAAGAGCCCAATATTGTAATTGAATGCAAAAATTACACTTAGATTAGGCATGTGACAAGATCAGTTAAAATTTTCATCACATCTTCTCAGAGAAAGTGAGAGGCGTTGCACCTGTTAGTGAACCTCATCCAATCAGTCAAGCTGCCACTCAAGACTCCATTTCCACATCCAACACTTCACCACATATGACTCTACATGACAAACAGCTCAAAAACACATCAGAAGACTCGGTCCTCAACAGCACATCAGAAACAGAAGAGTTGGTCCTCAACAACATGATAGTGTCCTCAGATCATGGAACTCATTTGAATTCAATATTAGAGAAAGGATAGATACTTGAATTATCCTCGTGTATTTAAACTTAGTTATCCTCATGTGTAATTCTGTTAGGTGGTTTTACTTTCAAATGTATAGCACACTAGTTCAACATGAACTATTGTAACACCTCTATAAATACAACATCACATTTAGGTTCTGATTAAGTTAATCAAACCTATCATGTTCAAAGTCTTTCACCGCTGTTTAGATCCTCAATGAAAATTTAAAAAATGACAGATGCATATTTATAGCTTCACAGCCAACCCATTGGCAGGTGTTGTATTATTTAGTCCTATCACAGTCAGCCAACTGACATGAGTTTTGGTATGTAGTTATACAGTCTTCGACACAGCAATCCCATGTTCCTTCTTCTTTATAGTCATTGAGCCACTTAGCAAAAAATTGATGAAAAAATTTCCAGAGTGTTAGCAATGAATATGGTTAATTCTAATTATACACGCGATACTGCCACATACCCATAATTGGCATAGCAGAATTGTATTTGCTCACTGGTTTGCACTAAAAAAGATTACGCACAACATAGTTTTCCTCCTGTAAGCTATTTAAAAAAGAGTGGCAGCTTTGTAACAATCGCTGTGGCTTCTGTCAGTGGCCACCTATTGGTAATCTAAGTATATATTATCGCTTTGAAGTCTGTTAGGGATAAAATTAACCCTAGAGACACGTGGATTCAGAAACATCTCGGAGCAGTGCCTCGGACATTTATTCTTGCCAACAAAGAAAAGACTGCCTAGGTACAAATACATCTCGGAGGTATAACGACGCCTCGATGCGAATACATCTCGGAGGTATAATGACGTCTTGGTCTTGACACTCCAGGTCACGGTATGTAGTACACCCCCGAGATCTCCTAATCTGCATGAAGCGAGCATATCTCGGGTATTTATGTCTCGGAGTAACATTGCCTCGGAGGTGACATCAAGTCGGTACAATAACATCTCGGCTTTTTATAACTCCGTTATGGTGCGGCGATATCCCGAGATCTCCAAGGAAGAGCGAGCACGTCTCGGACATCATCATCTCGGGGTCTGGTTTGCCGCGGATATCTCAGAATACGATGAGGATAGAGTTCCGTAAGATCAGGGAGCAAAATCCCATGATTTAAGGACTAAAAGTAAAAGCCATGATCTATGAAAAAGAGAAGACAACTCAAAAGTCAAAGCTATAAAGCTACTAATGATTAAAAGCTATTAATAGCTACTCATGATCAAAGCTATAAAGCTGCTAATGATTAAAAGCTACTAATAGCTACTAATGATCATGTCTCTCCACTCAAGTGGGGATGGGAAGGTCCGTGATGCACAACTAGCTAAGGAGGCGAAAGAGGTTGTCATGACAAAAAGCTTTAGCAAGCTGATTACTAGAAAAAACAAGGCGTAAAGAAAGGAAGAAGGCAGCAAGTCTGGTAAGGCCAGGAGCCCGGCTTATAAATAAAGATTATTGCACCAAGCACAAACAGAGATACAGAGGGAGAGCAAAAAGAAAGAGAAAAACAGTACGAAAAGAGGAGAAAGTAGAGAAACTTAGAGAGGGAAATCTGGGTGTATCAGGGCTTAAGGCTACGAGTGATTTTCCCCTGTAACTACTTGATAGTGAATTTTCTCTACGTTTCCTACAGTGGATGTACCTCGGTTTGAGGGAACCACTTAAATCTTTGTGTCATCTTCTCCCCTATCTTCTCAATTTTTTCACTTCTAACGGATCTTAAGAAAATAAGATCAATTTCCTGACTAGCGAATCACCAGGCGACACGTCACCATACCGGAAACTGTACCAACAGTTTGGCGCCGTCTGTGGGAACGATAATCGTTCTTACAAAAAACAAATCCGCAATGGTGACTACAAGACGTTCCAAGCCGATCCAAAACGAAGCGCTGTCTGCCAGCCGAGGCGATGCTCGTGGAGAAGCAGAATCTGCCGGACTAGAGGTCCGGATAACCCAAATGAGTCAACAGTTGGCCCAGGCACAAAAGAATGTGGAGGATCTGCTGGCTCAAAATGCTGTGCTCCTAGCCGCACGAATTCCGCCACCATTCGATCACGATGCAGTCGATGGGACAAACCCTGAAGGGTCAGGAGAGAGAGCCGAGGATCATGGAAAGCCTACCAACCCGGTTCCACCCACCGAAGCGGAAAGGAGGTTGCAGAAGATGGTCCAGGATCTGGGCGCAAAATATGACGTGCTGTCAAAGACGATGGATCAGCAGCGTGGTGGGAAGGAGTCTCTCGTAGACAACCTCTTTCAACACAAGGAGTCGATATTCACCGAAGAAGTATCCAACTTCGATCTGCCTGCAAGATTCAAGGTGCCTGATATCCCTGTTTTTTCAGGCAGTGAAGATCCGGTGGAACACTTGAACAATTTCCAGTCACATGTATCACTGCACAAGACACCAGATGCTGTGGCATGCCGAGCTTTTCCTCTCACCTTGTCAGGAAAGGCCCGAGACTGGCTCAGAAATCTCGCACCAAGGTCGATCGATTGTTTCGATACCCTTGGGAGGAAATTCCTGGCCCAGTTTGTATCCGGGAGAGTTAGAAGAAAACCCCGAGGATACTTACTCTCTGTTCAGCAGGGACCGAATGAATCCCTAAAGGACTATCTGTGGAGGTTCAACCAGGAGAAGCTGGACACAGAGAGTGCACCAGACGACTTCATCTACGGTGCAATTTTTCAAGGCTTGAAGAAAGATGGGCCTCTGATGGCGGAGTTGGCACTGAAACCGCCAAGAGATCTTCATGCCTTTATGGTGAAGATGGACAGGTACATCAACCAAGAAGAAACGCTCCGAGCCCTCCTCAACAATTCCCAGCCACAGTAACAACCCTCCGCCGAGAAGCTTAAGAAAAAGAAGAATCCTGAGCCCGTACAGGATGCTGGCCCCTCGGAGTATAAGAAGGTGAAGAAGAATTTCGGGGATTACAAGTGGACACCATTGAACACCTCCGTCACCGAGGTGCTCATGGAACTCAAGAAAGACCCGAATTACCAGAGACCGAGACCCATTCCAGGGAATCCCCCTCCGCACTTGGCTCACAAGTACTGCGCCTTTCATGATTCACGCGGTCATCTGACCGAGCAGTGTGTTTCATTAAGGCAATTGATCGAGAAATACATTGAGAACGGGAAGCTAGTCCGATTCCTCGTCAATGAGAGGAATCAACAGGAGCAAGGCTATTACCCGAGGCCTGGGAGGGAAGAGAATCGGAATAATAGAAGAAACTATCAACCGAGGCAAGACGAGAGAAGAGGAAGAAGCCGAGAGCCAGCCCCTCGGCCTCAAAGGGACGAAAGAAGGGAGAGAAGCAGAAGCAGGCCTCGGGGGGCGCAGCAAGGCAATATTCCTATCATTCACACCATCTCGGGGGGATTCGGAGGAGGAGGTGAGTCCAACTCGGCTCGGAAGGCGTATGCCAGGCAGCTAGAGGATTTCGAGGTTTACTCGGTCCAGAGGCCCCCAAAGTCTCGGAAATATAACCCTCTGGTTATAGGATTCTCTGATGATGATTATGCTGGAGTCTCGCTTCCGCATACAGACGCCCTAGTGGTCACCTTGACCATAGCAAATTATCAGACTCGACGGATCCTCATTGACACTGGGAGCTCGGCTGATATCCTTATTAAATCAGCTTTCGATCAAATGGGTGTTCCGTCAGAAAAGCTGATTCCAGTCTCATGCCAGCTACAGGGCTTTGCTGGGGAGAGAGTGTTGCCTCTCGGTTCTATCGATTTACCTGTGACAGCCGGGACTCATCCGAGGCAGAAAGTCATTATGGTAAAGTTCCTGATAGTTGATATGGTCTCGGCTTACAATGCTATTATAGGACGAACGGCTCTCAATGACTTGAAAGCTGTGACTTCAACGATGCACCTCAGCATGAAGTTTCCAACAGAGGAAGGAGTTGGAGAGGTAAAAGGAGACCAGAGAGAAGCTAGAAGGTGCTACAATCTGTCCCTAAAAGATGCCCCGAGGCAGCACAGTCGGGGGGAGAAAACAAAGGAGGATGGAAAATAGCAATCACCGTTGGGGGAGCCTGTGGAAGCCTTGGAAGAGTTCGAGATAGGCGACTCGGGGAAGAAAGTTCATATAGGCTCACAACTCCCTCAACCCATAAAGGAAGATTTGGTGGCATTCTTAAGGCGCAACAAAGATGTATTTGCCTGGAGCCATGAAGATATGCCAGGGATCGATCCCTCGGTTATTGTCCATAAGCTGAATGTGGACCCAAATTATCGCCCAGTGAAGCAGAGAAGAAGAGCTTTTGCTGCCGAACGAAACAAGGCTGTTGCCGAAGAAGTAGAGAAGTTGCTGAAAGCTGGATTCATCCGAGAGGTGGATTATCCCGAGTGGCTGGCCAATGTAGTGCTGGTGAAGAAATCTAACAGGAAATGGAGGATGTGCGTAGATTTCACCGACCTGAATAAAGCGTGTCCAAAGGATAGCTTTCCCCTACCTCGGATAGATTTATTGGTAGATTCGACAGCTGGACATGAGCTCTTAAGCTTCATGGATGCCTTCTCGGGATACAACCAGATCTACATGGAGGAAACAGACCAGGAGAAAACTGCCTTCATCACAGACCGAGGGCTTTACTGCTATAAGATGATGCCCTTCGGACTGAAGAATGCTGGAGCCACATATCAACGGCTTGTGAACCGGATGTTTCAAAGTCAGATTAGTCGAAACGTAGAGGTATACGTAGACGACCTGCTGGTTAAGAGTGCTCGGGCAAACGGACACATAGAAGACCTCCGAGAAACTTTTCGGACTCTAAGAAAATACAACATGAAACTCAACCCTGCAAAGTGTGCCTTTGGAGTTTCTTCAGGCAAGTTTCTGGGGTTTATGGTGTCACAGAGAGGCATTGAAGCTAATCCAGAAAAGGTCAGAGCTGTCCTCGAGATGGAGGCCCCGAGAACAACAAAATAACTCCAACGACTGACAGGAAGGATTGCGGCCCTGAACCGTTTCATATCACGGTCAACAGATAAGTGCTTACCCTTCTTTAAAATTTTACGAAAGGCATTCATATGGAGTAAAGAGTGTGAGGAGGCTTTCAGGAAATTGAAGGAATATCTAGCCAACCCACCGCTGTTGAGCAGCCCAACTGAAGGGGAAATTCTTTATCTCTATCTAGCAGTCTCTCCCTCAGCAGTAAGCTCGGTGCTAGTCTGAGAAGATTCAGGAGTTCAGAAACCGGTTTACTTTACGAGTAAAGCACTGCATGGCGCGGAAGGGAGGTATCCTCGGATCGAGAAATTGGCATTCGCCTTGATCATTTCAGCCAGAAGATTGAGGCCATATTTTCAAGCTCACGCTATCAGAGTTTTAACCGAGTATCCGATGAAGAAGGTGTTGCAAAAACCTGACCTCTCGGGAAGATTAGTCAACTGGGCGGTGGAACTCGGACAGTTCGACATCGAGTTTCATCCTAGGACGGCTATCAAAGGACAGGTTCTAGCAGATTTCCTGGCAGAATTCTGCAACATTCCCAAGGCAGAAGAACTGCCTAAGGAGTCAACCTGGGTGGTGTTTGTAGATGGCTCATCCACACGGAGCAGAAGCGGAGTAGGAGTCCTCCTCAGGAATCCCGAAGGGCAAGAATTCAGTTTTGCCGTAAAACTGGACTTCGTTACGACAAACAATGAAGCTGAGTACGAGGCAGTAATAGCAGGTTTGGCATTATCCCGAGAAATTGGGGCAAATAATGTCGAAATCCGGAGTGACTCTCAGGTGGTCGTAGGCCAAGTCCAAGGGCAATTCGAAGCACAAGAAGATAGAATGGCTAGGTATTTGGAAGAGGTGCGGCGATTCCAATCCCATTTCGAGAGGTTCGTTATCACAAAAATACCTCGGGAGGAGAACATCCGAGCCGATGAGCTCTCAAAGATTGCCTCGGGAATAGAGGAAGAGATTGAAGCTTCGGGGAAGCAGGTTATTGTTCTGGCCGAACCCTCGATAGCCTCGAGGACCAAGGTTATGGAAGTAGAGTCGGCACCAGAGGAGCCAGAATGGGCAAGGGACATTATCCAGTTTCTCAAACATGGGTTGTTGCCCGAAGATAAGGTTGCGGCTCGGAGGGTGAAGATACAAGCAGCACGGTACTGCATTCTCGGGGAGATACTGTACAAAAGAGGATATTCTGAACCCCTGCTCAAATGCCTCTCCAAGGCCGAATCGAATTATGTTCTGAGGGAAATTCATGAAGGTGCGTGCGGAGACCATTCAGGAGGAAGGATGCTGGCACAAAAAGTCATCCGAGCAGGCTACTATTGGCCTACGATCAAGAAAGATTCAGCTCTCCTTGTCAAAACCTGTGACAAGTGCCAGAGATTCGCAAGAATCATGAAAGCAAGTCCCGAAAAGCTCATCCCCCTCACTTCTCCGTGGCCATTTGCGAAATGGGGGGTGGATATAGTCGGTCCAATGCCAGTAGGAAAAGGTGGACGGAAGTTCTTGGTTGTAGCTGTAGACTACTTCACCAAATGGGCGGAAGCAGAAGCATTAGCAGCTATAACAACGGCGAATGTCATAGCTTTCCTCTGGAAATCGATGGTGTGCCGGTTTGGGATTCCTCATGCTTTCGTCACAGATAATGGGAAACAGTTTGACTGTGAACCATTTCGGAAGTGGTGTTCAGAATTCCATATCCGAAACCATTATGCTTCGGTACAATACCCAAAGGCGAACGGTCAAGTAGAAGCGACGAACAAGACCCTGGTAAAGCTTCTGAAGAAAAAGTTGGATAAGAAGAAAGGAGCATGGGTTGAGTATGTTCCAGAGGTGCTGTGGTCATACCGAACCACCAGAAGAACTCCAACGGGCGAGACACCATTCTCACTTACATACGGAACCGAGGCGGTGATACCTGTGGAAGTAGGATCTTCAAGCTTCCGTGTGGCTCACTACAATCCAGGACTCAACGACGAAAATGTTAAGGTACACCTGGATCTTTTGCAGGAGAAAAAAGACAACGCTCATGTCACATGGGCGGCGTATCAGGATCGAACGGCTCGATACTTTAACAAACGGGTAGTGCCCAGAAAGTTCCAGCTCGGAGATTGGGTACTCAGAAAGGTGAGCTTGATGACAAAAGATCCAACGGAAGGCAAAATGGGACCTGGATGGGAAGGCCCCTACAAGGTAATAGGATGCCATCAGAAGGGAGCTTATCGCTTGATGACCGAAACAGGGAAGATACTCCCGAGGCCATGGAATGCCGAGCACCTGAAAAAATATTTTATATGACTTATTGCTTTTGTCTGATTTTTCCAAGACAATTTCATATTCAATAAAGAATGTCTATTTCCAGTATTTATTAACGATGGCAGGAATCCAAAAATCAATCTGATTTATGATTAAAGAAAAGTCTCTTGGTCTTTCAACACCGAGAGCAGGAAAAGTCTCTCGGTCTTTCAACACCGAGAGCAGGAAAAGTCTCTCGGTCTTTCAACACCGAGAGCAGGAAAAGTCTCTTGGTCTTTCAACACCGAGAGCAGGAAAAGTCTCTTGGTCTTTCAACACCGAGAGCAGGAAAAGTCTCTTGGTCTTTCAACACCGAGAGCAGGAAAAGTCTCTTGGTCTTTCAACACCGAGAGCAGGAAAAGTCTCTCGGTCTATCCAACACCGAGAGCAAGAAAAACCTAAAGGTTAGTCCAACAAAGGATATCAATGCAGGATTGCAGGTTTTCGGAAGGACAAGAACATCCAAGAAGACCCACCTCGAACGACTTAGCCTACGGTCGCAGACTAAGGTTATGGGGGGTAGCTCATTAAGGTAAGCAGGAAAGTCTCTCGGTCAGTCAACACCGAGAGCAGAAAAAGTCTCTCGATCTCTCAACACCGAGAGCAGGAAAGGTTTTTCGGTTTGTCCAAAACCGAAAACAGAAAAGAAAATGCCTGAGTAAGAGGCTTCTTTGAATACCACGACCAGAAAGGAAAGACAGAAATTTCATTCAAAAGATATTATATTCGAAGTTTTGTACAGGAAAAAATGTACAGGTAAAGAAAAAAGAAGATAAAAATCCAAGAAACAGCTTCTAGCTGGCAGGATCGTCAAGAGAGTCTTCTTCGGGAACTGACGCATCAAGACCCCAATTCGGAACGCCGGGCATGAACTCCTTACCGAACTCCTCCATCTCCTGGATGGCTTCTTCAGGAAAACCCACCAGCATCGGATCAACCGTCTCGGGATCAAATTTATATTGGGGATTTGTCACCAAAGTTCGAAAATTTTCGAAACCCCAATGGCAACCCCGACACCAACTCTGATCCCGAAGATGTGGTGCATAGCTCAACTGCTTCTGATAACGCTTGAGCTTTGCCCGGTCTGCGTCATATCTGGTCCTGAGCCGAATCAAGAGACTCTCCGAGTGATCCTGCGCCTTGACAGCTTTATCCCTCTCGGCTGTAAGTCTTTCAACTTCATCTTTGAGCTTGTCCTTTTCAGCTTCGGCACTCAAAGCATTCTTGCACGCCTCGGAGCATTCGTTCTGCACAGCCGACAGACGGGTAGACAATTGATCTGCACGATCCAGCTCGGAAGAAAGACTTTCAACAGAGCGAGTGTACCGAACGTTGGCCTCCGCCACTTCGTTACTCAAACGAGCGTTAGCAGAACGCATCTCAGATATGATCGAGTCCCGGGAGGCGAGTTCCTCGTCCTTGGACTGAAGAAGAGACTTCAGCGTCGCAACTTCATTCTCTAAACCCGAGATACGAGCTTGCGCTTCGGGGGCAGGAGTAGGCGGAGACGCAGGACGATTCTCGTACTTCTGCCAGAGGGCTGTCATCTTCACAAGGAGCTATGAAAAGAAAAGTAGGCAAAGTCAGAATCAAGATGCAAGCGAAATGAAAAGGCCTAGCTCCAGAAACTTGATAATGAGAGATAAGAATGCCTTGAGCGATCTTCTCAGGAGAAGACACCCCTGCACTCCCCAGATATCCCTCGGGGATTAAGTTCTTTATGGCCTCCATCGGATGACCCAGAAGACCCCTGCCCAAAACATCGAAACCAACCGAGACCCTAGGGGAAGAGCTGGGACCCGCATGAGGTTCAGCCCCTACACTTGGAGCCGCTTCAGACCCGACAGATCTTGGTCCAGAAGGGCCGGCCTCAGCACGAGTAGAAGTCTCGGGAAGCACACCTGCTTCAGGGATAACATTCTCGGGGTCGATCTGAGGCTCCTCAAGCACTTCGACACGGGAAGTTATTTCGGGTTGACCAGAACCTTGAACTTCAGAAGCAGAGCCCGGTACCTCCTGATCAACCGCTTCCTGAAAGGCGCTAGGCCCCTCGACATCCTCAGCCTCGGGTACTCCAGTAGAAGTCTCGGTTTATACAGGCGCAGAACATGAAACTTGGGGGGTGGAGTGCCCCGTTTCACGATTTTCTTCAGGTGGTGATGGTGTTTCCGGACGTTCCGAAGAAGGAGTTCGGGGAATACCTTCTACTTCAGACTCTTCAACCAGAGGCTCGGCTCGAGGGGTGCCAACTTCTTCATCCATCCCTTCAAGAGAGTCACCACTTGAAGCGACAGGCTCTTGGCGCACTTCCTCGGCGTCGGAAGGTGTAATAACCGCTTTACCCCACAACCGCCCGGCGTCCGCGAGTCTTTGAGCCATTCGGTCCTGACTCGTGAGCTTCCGCTTCCTGGCCGGATGCTTCACCCTACGCGCAATTGGGACGTCTCGGGCTTCAGGTACATTTCCTTCTCTTTCTCCAGACTTCTCAGGTACCGCACATTGTTCGCCATGGAACGAAGCCTCGGAGCCAGACTCATCCCGTAGAGCAAAGGAAGGAGCAGGGCTAACCTCGGGAATGAAACCCCGAAAGCTGGCAGACCCCTCTTCAACGCTCACCCTAGGTGATGGAGCCGAAGGAGAAGTCCTCCTTGCACCCGAAGCGGCCAAAGGAATCTTCTGTTTCTTTTGTGCAGGAACATCCCCGAGAACTTCCTCAGAATTTTTAAATGACCTCTTCTTAGTAGCAGGTCTCGGGGATGGAGGGGCGTCATTCCTCTTCTTGACAGCTCCCCTCTTGGTGATTAGCTGCTTATCTCTCGGAATGTCGTATCCGAGAAACTGCCTCAGATTCTCCTCGGTGACAAGATTATCGAAATCGACCTCTTCAAACTTTTCGGCCTTGACCCTGGCAGCGGACCACCCACTTATCTTCTTAACATCCTCCAGTTCGGATACAGTGAGTGAAGGAGGGTCGCTTCGGTCAGATCGTAGCAATTGCCAAACCCGAGGCATCATACGGTCTTCAGGAAGAAGAGTACCTTCGGGGCATTCCCACTCCCCGGAAACTCTGAAGAATTGCATCTCCCAGAACTTGTTGTTCGTTAGCCCACTCTTGAGCTTGATGAAGACAGGCGGGTGACGAACGCAGAGTTCAATCATCCCCTCTGCAGTCTGCCTCGGCCTGTAGATGTTGAAGAACTGCGGAATAGTCATCTCCTTCTCCAACACAAGCCTCCACAGAATGTACGAGGCAAACAGGTACCGCCAGGCATTGGGCATTATCTGACTGGGCGCGATCATCAGAAAAAGAACGAAGTCTCGAGCAATCTCCGGAAACGGTAATCGGAGCCCAGCAAGAAACATCCTCTCGTAGAGGGTAATGTCGCCGCCATTGATGGCCCGAGCTCCAGGCGCTTGATAGAACATCTTCACAGTTGGAGAAATTTCATAGTTTGAACGAAGGACACCCTCGTGCTTCGCAAAAATGATGGAATCGACTCTGCTCTCCAAAGGAGAAAGATCCACAGAGCCGTCGGATCTCTTTGTCCGAGCCCGAGACGAGGCGGGAGCAGTTGAGACAGCTTTCTTGGGAGCCATGGAAGAAAGAAGAAGGATAGAAACAGAAATTACAGAGAAAGGAAAAGTTTGGGGAGGAAGACGACAGTGGAGTATCGAGAAAAGGAAGTATCAGTGAATGAACAGTAAAATATCCCAACTTTAAATGCCTCCACTACCACGTGTCCGAAATGCCAAAGGGCGCTGTCGATTCAAAATTTCCGAAGGTGGAAAGGCGCGCCTTCCGTAATTTCAGCATTAAATACGCTGCCTCGACAATACCATTTAATGATGATAAAAAGGCGGCTGTGCAGAGATGACATCGACATTGGGAAAAGAAGCGGTCAAATTTAAATTTTGAAATGTTGAAAAGACGCGCCCTTCACAGTAGCAAGTACAGAGTGGCGGGCGAAGGATAATTCCCTAATTTCCATTATTCCTGAAATCAGAGAATTAGGGGGGTAACTGTTAGGGATAAAATTAACCCTAGAGACACGTGGATTCAGAAACATCTCGGAGCAGTGCCTCGGACATTTATTCTTGCCAGCAAAGAAAAGACTGCCTAGGTACAAATACATCTCGGAGGTATAACGACGCCTCGATGCGAATACATCTCGGAGGTATAATGACGTCTCGGTCTTGACACTCCAGGTCACGGTATGTAGTACACCCCCGAGATCTCCTAATCTGCATGAAGCGAGCATATCTCGGGTATTTATGTCTCGGAGTAACATCGCCTCGGAGGTGACATCAAGTCGGTACAATAACATCTCGGCTTTTTATAACTCCGTTATGGTGCGGCGATATCCCGAGATCTCCAAGGAAGAGCGAGCACGTCTCGGACATCATCATCTCGGGGTCTGGTTTGCCGCAGATATCTCAGAATACGATGAGGATAGAGTTCCGTAAGATCAGGGAGCAAAATCCCATGATTTAAGGACTAAAAGTAAAAGCCATGATCTATGAAAAAGATAAGACAACTCAAAAGTCAAAGCTATAAAGCTACTAATGATTAAAAGCTATTAATAGCTACTCATGATCAAAGCTATAAAGCTGCTAATGATTAAAAGCTACTAATAGCTACTAATGATCATGTCTCTCCACTCAAGTGGGGATGGGAAGGTCCGTGATGCACAACTAGCTAAGGAGGCGAAAGAGGTTGTCATGACAAAAAGCTTTAGCAAGCTGATTACTAGAAAAAACAAGGCGTAAAGAAAGGAAGAAGGCAGCAAGTCTGGTAAGGCCAGGAGCCCGGCTTATAAATAAAGATTATTGCACCAAGCACAAACAGAGATACAGAGGGAGAGCAAAAAGAAAGAGAAAAACAGTACGAAAAGAGGAGAAAGTAGAGAAACTTAGAGAGGGAAATCTGGGTGTATCAGGGCTTAAGGCTACGAGTGATTTTCCCCTGTAACTACTTGATAGTGAATTTTCTCTACGTTTCCTACAGTGGATGTACCTCGGTTTGAGGGAACTACTTAAATCTTTGTGTCATCTTCTCCCCTATCTTCTCAATTTTTTCACTTCTAACGGATCTTAAGAAAATAAGATCAATTTCCTGACTTAGCGAATCACCAGGCGACACGTCACCATACCGGAAACTGTACCAACAAAGTCTATGTTGTTACAATACACCTCCCAAATTAATCAAAATGCTCCACAGAAACCCACACAATTTCTTGAAACCTAACCAGTTAGAGAGAGAGAGAGAGAGAAACTCAGGCGAAACACTGAACAAAAACATCACATTAATGACAGATTCATATCAATAAACATATTTTACAAAAAAGAAAAAGCACCGCATAATAAACACAATCCAAGTGAATAAACACAAAACTAAACACCCAATTAAGGAATCCAAACAATTTTACTATCCAACCCAATTCTAGCCCATGCCCAATTAAAATCAAACTCCCAATCACCATAATCCACACAAACCCATTTCGACTGACCAACAAAGAAGCTCGAAACTCACCATCCGAGCCGAGACTGGATCACTTTTTGGGGTCGTTGAGAATCGATAACCCGTGCTTCAGAACCTTCTCAGAGCGCCGGACCTTGAGCTTCCTGACGAGGCAGAGGTACTCCCAAGCCCCTCCTCCTCCATTGTCCCCCTGGCTCTCCAAATTGCTCAACTGGGTCTCCTCTGTCTTGCTCACCATCGTCACCAATCCACAAGGACAGCCGCATAGAAGAAACCAATTTGTCAAAAAATTACGAGTGGGAAAAACGTTCGTAGTGATTCGAAATGTGGATGGGTTACTGTGTACTTAAAACCAAAACAAGTTTCAGACCCATTCCGCGCATTATTTTGGTACCGTAGCAACAAAGAATGGTTTTTGGAAACAGGTCTAACCTGTTTCCTTAAAAGCGTGTTTCAGGCCAAAATTGTTTTCGTCCTTTTTGTTTTAAAAACAAGTTGCCAAATGCATGCATTTTGTTTTGAAACACGATTTCCTGTTAAACAAGTTGCCAAACATGCTCTCCTTACCCTCCTCATCGTTTTCTCACCCCAATCATCCTCTCCCCCCATACACCCACCACCACACAACAACCCACTAAGGCACTGTAATGAAAATGTTTCTTTTTGAAATTTTTGTAGATATATTTGTGATGGAATATTAGAAATGGGTAGAGAAAGAAATGAAATTGCTTTGAATTATTGAAAGATAAACTGATTCGAGTTCAGCAGGACTCCATTACAGGGTGATTCGTGCTCATCCCTTTGCTCTAAGAAACAGTTCCAAAAAACTTCTACAAATTCGATAACCCAACCCACTGATACATTGGCCTTTTATACCCGTTCTATTTCCTAACAAATCTACTAACTCAAACCCATAACATGTGTTACAATCCAAGCCCAAACAAGATAAAAATGTGCGTATTATAATTGGATAAACGGTGCGTATAACTAATTAACAATTAGGCTCACTATTACCATTATAACTTTTACCTATTATATTCATTACAGGCACCAACTTCCCACCTTCAGTTTTCTACCTATCCATCAAACCACTGTCTTCATAGCTTCTATAGCCTTGGGAGATAAGCCATAAACTCCCGGAATTTATCCCGCCTCTTACAAGGTCTCTTTACCATTTTTAATGTTTTTTCGTTCATTGTCTCTACACATCAAATGTTTCTAGTCATTTTCTCCGTCCTTCACTGAGTTATCTGTAATTTTTGGAAAGGTGTTATGATTGAAATTTTTGAATCTAGATCTACTCTCTTTCATCAACTCTTACAAGTCATGCACCTCATCAACGGGTTTTCAGATGTCCCCGGCTTCCACTGATGGTCACCATTCTCTCCACCACCACCTGCTTATCAGAGCGTGGCCTACACACGCCTGAGAGTTCTTCGCTCTCACCAGCGCGTGGCGATCACGTCCACTCCCCCAGCCTTCCTCCGCTTCTGCCACCGATGGATCTGGGCGAAACCGACGATTCCTGCTGCTAAGAGGCCTCCCCTTGGTAGCGCATGGACCCCACCCGCCATCAGGGAAGGCTCTCACTCCACCTCCTTCAATTGGACAACTGTTGTTTATGTTACAGTTTTTGTAATTTCTTATTTATTTATGAGATTATTTGGTCTTTCCCCTTGTTCATCCTTGTCATTGTGTTTAATTTGGAGCCTCTGGGCTCTGTACCAATACTAAACTACCTTAATTGGTGGCCCGATTCTTGACATCCGTGTCACGAATCTTTAAGCCTGTATCTTTGGAGACATTGCCTCAAAATACTTTTATTTCTAGTTTAATTTTAGGGTACCCATACCTTGTTTTGTAGTTTGTTTTTCTTTCCTAGTATAATTTCTTCATGTATCTAAAAAGAAAAAAAAAGAAAAAACAAAAACAAATTGCATGATGCTGACTCTTATTTTTGGTCATATTTCTTTGTACGTACACATGCCCATATTGTGGATTTCAATTATGTAACCCAATTCGTCACGTACACCTTCGTCATCGGTGACATGCATATATAATATATCCACCTTCGTCATTGGTGACATGCATAATATATCCACCTTCGTCATTGGTGATTGTAAATCTTAAAGAATGTACGTAATATGAAGCGTCAAGCAAACCCATTGGCTTCTGTGTGCGCTCGTGGAAAGCCACCGCCAACTCTACATGACTACGTGCACTGTTCGCCTCTCTATGCCACTGTATAGCTTATACCAATATATACAGTATTAAATAAGAGAGTTAAATAATATTAAAAATATTCCGAATTAATTTTTTTTTTTTAACTTAAAATTTTATATTATTAGAAATAATAGAGAATGAAGAAAATAATAATAATATTTAATTATGTTGTAAGTAAAAAAAAAATTGGTCTTTGTAATGATCATTGAACAATCAAAATTTCAATAAAAATTTAAAGACATTTTGCATCCCAAAAAGTAATAAAACTAATATATATATATATATATATATATATATATATATATATATATATATATATATGGATAATTGCGCCATTGGTCCCTGTGGTATGCCATAATTATTTTTTACTCCCTATGGTTTAAAAAGTGCATGAGAGATCCTTGTGGTATGCAATAATTACAAATCAATCACTGGCGTCAAATTCTGTTAAAATTTTTAACAGATTCCGTCAAATGCAACGTCTAGCGCCATGTGTCGTCATTTTATTGGTGACACGTGGCGCTGACATGTCCAATCTAATAAAATAATATAGATTTATTAAAAAATAAATACAAATACTTATTTTTTTAAAAAAATTAAAATTCAAAAAAAAAAAAACAAAAATGGGGGCAAGGGGGTTGCCCAGCCACTCCCAGGCCATTGGGGGTGGCGCGCGACCACCCTCCAAGGGGTGGCCCAGCCACCCCAAACCTGCCTTTTTTTTGTTTTTGTTTTTATAAAAAAATAAGTTTATTTATTTATTTTTTAATAAATTTATATTTTTTTTATTAAGATGGATACGTGTCGCCAAAAATCGACTCAGGGAGTAAAACGTAATTATTGCATACCACATGGATCTCTCATGAACTTTTTAAACCATAGGGAGTGAAAAATAACTATGACATACCACAAGGACCAACGGTGCAATTATATATATAAGTAAGAAAAAAAAAAAAAAATCTCACTTAACCTATTTGCTTTAATTAGCTTCAAAATGTAATGAGCCGACCCTAATGGTGGTCTGTGTCTGATTTGCTGCAACTGCAGAAGGATTTCTTTCTTCCTATAATTCCTTATACAAAGCTCTAATTAATGTTACTTGTTGAAAAATAATAAACTCCAAATTAAACGTGTGTGGGCTCTGTTTTTGTCGTTAGTTGCATAATGCTAACCCAATAACCCTGATGGATCTTCTCACGTAAAGTGGAGAAATTTCCTAGTCAACTAAATCCATCTTCGTCAAACTTCTGAAATCCAGTAGCTTCTACAGTTCCACGTGCTTTGTAGAATGAGTCTCTTGATTGTGTTGGAAAATAAAAACTTTATATTTCTTTTTTTTTTAAAATGTAATTTTATTATTATTATTATTTTTTTTAAAAGTGCGTTATGATATTTTTGTTAGAGTATATCATAATGACGAGAATGATCATCAGTACTTTGTACGAATTTATTTACTTTTTTGTGAGTACAATACAGAAAACAGAAAACAAAATACATCAAGAACCCTAAAAGAGAAAGAAAAATCCATTCCAAAACAAGGAGGAACAGATGAAAAGCTAGAGTGAGAAAACGAAGAGGGAATGCAACTAGAGGAAAATCTAGTCGCGGCCCAATTTGCCACATTGTGAGCACATAAGTTTGCACTTCGGTTGATATTACTAGCTGACCAGCTAGTAGAGGAGGGAATGGTAGCGGAGAAATCCTAGATAATTGACGAAATACGCCAATCTAGAGTGATTGTCGGATTATTTATGGCGATATTAACTGTAAGAGAGTCACCTTCAAAAGTGACATAAAACAACCGCAAAAATAAATAGAGTTGGGCGGCCAATAAAGCTGCAGAAGCTTCTCCATACAAAGGGGTGCAAGGAGGACCAATTTTTATAAACATTTGGACAATAGTCCCAGAAGAATCCTTGCATACCGCCGCTTGAGCTGAAAAGGTGTTTCTGATGGCTGTATCATAATTAATCTTAAAGCAGAGAGGATCCGGCCGAGTCCAAACCTGAAGAACAGGCGCAGTTTTATTTGCCAAGCTGAAAAATGAATGTGAGAGGTTTTATTAATAGCAGCGGATAATGATAAGGCATTAGGAATCCAACCATCGTGATGAGCTTTGTTGCGAGATCTCCATATATTATCACAAGCCACCATAGCAAAAATCTGAAAGAGATGTGTATCCTCAGAAGGAATACCGATAGTACTTGGATGAAGCACAATGTTTAACCAAACAGACAAATCAGAAATACACAGTACAGTAATGTCCATAGGCCAGAAAGAATGTCGCCAAATGACCCGGGCAATAGGGCAGGAGAAAAAAAGATGTATCAGGGAATCCCTTGTATGGGAACAAAGAGAGCAAGTAGTATCCAACTGAGAAGAACATATGGACTTAGAAATACGATCCCTAGTTGGAACAATATTTCAAACCATTTTCTAGAGGAATTGCTTCAGTCTGTGATTAAGCTTAAGTTTCCACAGTTCTTTCCAAGTGACTGAGGACACCAGTGAAACAGGAAGAGGCCGGTTAGAGGAAAATAAATGATGTGCCGATTTGGTAATGAAAATACCAGAAGCAGAGTCAATCCATAAAAGAGCATCAGAGAGAGTCCTAAGCTTAATCTTTAAGATTTCTGTCACAGTAGAGCAATCAAAGAGAAAAGTTAGAATGGAGATATTCCAATTCAAAGTAATGGGATAGGTCCGCAATCGCCAAGGGATGTTCCATGATTAGGCTTGAAACTCTTGGAGTTGGTTGAAAGTTTGGTAAAGTTGGTATCCAAGGAGAGAACCAAATATCCAGAGTACTCGAAACATGAGGGGAAAAGCAAATCCCCGATTTCAGCAAGGGAACCATTGATTTGATACCATTCCAAATAAAAGACCCCAAGCTTAAGGGGCAAGAGAGAAGTGTGCCATACTTGATGTATTTCTTCTGGAAAAGAGATATCCAAAGAGCATCATGATTGGAAAGAAGTTTCCAACCAAGTTTAGCAATAAGAGAAACATTAATGTCTTTCATAAGGCGAAAACCCAAACCACCTTGATCGTTAGGCAGACAAATCGAACTCTAAGATTTAAGTGTAAGATTATGAGTTTTACCTTTAGGGAAGCCCCACCAGAAATTCCTAAAAGCATTGTCAAGGCGATGACAGAGAATGTCTGGGAATATAAAAGACCTCATAGCATAGGAGGGGATAGAAGAAGCCACCACTTTAATTAAAACCGATTTCCTAGCTTGGGAAAGAGTTTTAGATCTCCAGTCTTCTATTTTTCCTTGCACTTTCTGTAGAATATCCAAAAATGAAGACTGTTTTGACCTACCAAAGAGCATGGGGAGGCCCAGATGCTTAGCAGAAATAGGAGTGCATGCATAAGGTAAAATATCCAAAATACTAGTTTTGGTTGAAGCAGTGGTGTTAGAGCTAAAAAGAATATTAGATTTAGCAACATTCACCAACTGTCCAGACCAAAGATTGTATTTGGATAAACAGTCCCTTATAATACCTGCTTCCAGAGAGGTGGCATGAGTAAAAATGATTAGATCATCAGCAAAGAGGAGGTGATTTATTGGAAAACAACCCCAGGAAATCTTGTAACCTTGTAAACTTTGGTGCAGGAGCCTTGATATAACTTCAGTACCTAAAATAAATAGAAATGGTGAAATAGGATCACCTTGATGCAAAACCCTAGAAGGCTTGAAGAGACCAAAGGGAGAACCATTAAGCAGGACTGAGAAGGAGGATGTTGATAAACAAATCTAGATCCAGTTGATCCATTTTGGGTGAAAACCCAATTTCTCCATAATAAGCATAAGGAAGGCCCATTCCATTTTATCAAAAGCTTATTAACGGCCATAAAACCACCCCTTCCCCTTTTATTCTTAAGAGTGGAACATCTCATGGGAAATGATAGAGTTATCTTGAATATGACGGCCAGGCACAAAAGCTATTTGAAATGGAGAAATAATTTTGGATAAAAGAGGCTTTAGTCTATTAGCCAACAACTTTGAGATAATCTTGTAAATAATGTTGCAGAGACTAATAGGCCGGAAGTGCTGAACCGCAGAAGCTCCCACACGTTTAGGAATCAAAGCAATAAATGCATGATTCTGTTCTCAAAACAGTTGATTAGAATCAAAAAAATTACTAATAGCCAACAGAATCGTGTTGTGAAGCCACCAGGACCTGGAGCTTTTTCCTTGCCCAAACTGATAAGTGAATCATAAATCTCAACTTCCGTAGGTGTAGCACATAGAAGATTGTTGTCAAGATCTGAAATGACTGGATGAAAAAGGTCCAACAATTCTTGGTAGAAAACCGGATTAGAAGATGTAAACAAAGTCTTAAAGTTGTTGACAAAAGAATTACCAATATCAGTACGATCAGTGATCCATCCTCCATTCGGGGTCTGAAGTTGAGAAATATAATTACGTACGTCGACGACGAATAAGAGTGCTAATATGGAAAAATCTTGTGTTAAGATCAGTGGCAGTCAACCATAACTCCCTAGATTTAGTCTTCCAAAGGGATTCCTCTTGAAAAAGATAATCATCCAATAAATCATGAAGATGAAGCTCCATAGCTAAGTTGGAATCCGACGGAGGAGCCTATCAAACCTTATCAAGAAGAGAAAGAGTATTATCTAGTTTAGATTTGATAATTCCAAAATAATGCTTGTTCCAGAAC
The DNA here is from genome assembly GCF_958979055.1 of Alnus glutinosa. NCBI lineage: Eukaryota > Viridiplantae > Streptophyta > Magnoliopsida > Fagales > Betulaceae > Alnus > Alnus glutinosa. The sequence continues at coordinate 24,863,250 of NC_084899.1, forward strand.
TTAATAGCTGCCTTGGTAAGTTTGAGCTTTTTAGTCAAACAAAAAGAAGGCGAACTAGCAATAAAGGGAGACCATGCTTCCTCAATAACAATACCACAGGTTGGATCCTTTGTCCAAAATGCCTCAAACCGAAAAGGTCTAGGGAGAGAAGGAACCGAAATGCTAGAATTCAAAAGAAGTGGGTAGTGATCTGAGCTATGAGCTGGAAGGTGAGTGATTGAATAAGATGGAAAAGAGTGAATCCAGTTACTATTAGCAATACCCCTATCAAGTCGCTCTCTAATCAAACTAGAGCCTTGCCTATGATTTGACCAGGTAAAAGGATTCCCATTAAAACCTAGATCAATCATTCCAAATTCATTCATAAAATCAGAGAAAAGATTAGGGGAGAAAGAGTCAAAAGGTCTACCTCCTAATTTATCATCAGGTGATGTGATAGCATTAAAATCTCCAATACATATCCAAGGGTCATTATACGAGAGTCCTAGATTATCCATAGCATGCCAAAAATTATTGCGTAGGTGCTTGTAAGGAGGACCATACACAAACGTAAGCAAGCTTTTAATAATAGGATCAACCGAATAATACCAAAAAGAAATAATATTACAGGAAATATAACAATTTACAATATTGATGTCAGTTTTCCAAGCAAGTAGAAGGCCTCCCTTAGAACCAAATGGAGGAGCATGTAGCAAAGAAGTAAACCCCAGTTGATGCAAAATAGGGGTCGATACAAAAGGTGCAGTCTTCGTTTCAAACAAAAAGAGAATATTAGGGTTATGATTCCTGATAAGAACTCTAAGACTGCGAATTGTATAGGCTTGGACTAAACCTCTACAATTCCAAGATAAAGCTATCATAATTCAGGAGGGGGCATGGCCACGCCAGCCCCCTCAAAAGATGCCGAGGTATTAGCCCCTGTAAAAGAACAAAGTCCTTCAGAATAATCTGTGTAACACTTCTTGTTTTTTTACAAGCTTTGTACACCTTCCGAATTGGAGTAGGAGATATTGGAGCGGTAGATAATTCCAAAGTGTCAACACAGGTAGAGGGAGAGTAATCTGCATAGGCAGAGTGTGTAACAGTGAACGGAGCCAAATCCTCTGGAGTAGAAACTCTTTGCAGAATCGGCGTGGGAGGAGCTGTAGGAGCATTCTTCATAACCGTTTGGGAATGGGCTGCAAGCAACATTTTGTCCTGGATAGTGCTATAAGGGGCAAGCCTTTTGGAAGGGCTAGAGAAAAGCTCAGAAGCTTCTGATACTGCCACTATTTTATGTCCAGAAATTTGGCTCAACTCCGAGAGAGGCGAGGGGTAGACTTCCTTAGAATGAGAAACCCCATGAGAAGCCGATACAGAACTCTTCCTTTCATAAGGGTGGTGCCGGGTAGAAGACCTTAAGGTTCGGGTTGGCAAAGGATGAGGAAAAGGTGCAGTCGGGTAACTAGTATGAGAGGGCTAGCTGCTATGAATGTGGAATGGGGAAGAAGGCAGTGAGATGATGGGGTTGGTATAAATTTGTGGTGGAGCATGAATGGGTTGTGTGGTCGGAGGAGAATCATGAGTTGGTGGAGATGGTTGGTCAAGTGAGACCGATGCAAGTTGATTACTAATAGGGGAAGGGGTGAAAGACGGGGAGTTACGGACCTGGGAAAGACTAGCCAAGGGGGAAAGGTTAGGGGGCAGAGGCAGATGGTCAGAGGCTGTTAATAGAGTCGAAGATGTGATCCCATGATAAAAATGAAGAGCTGATAGCCCAAAGAGAGTGAGCCCAGAGGAAGAGTGACCCATTACACCCGTGAGTTGTTGGGCAAGTTGAAGATGGCCCGAGTGACTATGCTAATCAGTAGACCTGTGGATAATAGGCCCAGTAATAGTTGGACCCATAGAGAAATGGGTCAAATTGTGATGTTCAAAACCAAGTGGATATTCAGGAGAAGAGCTGGGTTGACCCACAACCGATTCCAAAAAATCTTGCTGGGTAAATATCTTATCCTTACCTTTACACATGTCAGCTGAATGATGGTGAGACGTGGCAGCACGGGGATCAGTCAATCCATGAATGAACGAAGAACAATCAACAAGCCTTCCCATAGTGACAGATTCCAGAAGCAGAGGAGGAGAAAGCTGGCCACCACAAGCAACATCCATAGGAGAGTGGAATAACAGACCAAGATCCTCTGTGCAAAGTAACTTAGAAGCTGAAACCTGAGCTGGAGGAGGTTTAGGAAAACGATTACCCGGGTAGACATAACCTCTTAGAGTATGAGTATAACGAGCTTGATGTTCTGGAGATCCCGGCTTAGGGCAAAAATTCCTCCGGTGCCCAATTAAACCACAAAGAACACAGTAGTCGACCAAACACTCATATTGAAATTTAATCCAAATAGGAGCTAAACCATCACGCGGAAGATAAAAACCCGGGTTCAAAGGTTGTAGGACATTAATCTCAAACCTAATGTGGAGATGATGAAAAGCAATAATCCCTGAACAATCTCCATTCTCTACATTTTTTACATCTCCAATAAACTTGCCAATTCTAATTGTAAAAGTTCATGGGCCTTACTCACTCTCAAAAGACGCCTTGAGAGAGGAGGGGATACCATGGCTTATAAAGTGCCCAGGTGAAGGAAATCTTAGCGATGCGGGACACTTTAACACGCCCCCTCACGTGTGGCAACTAATGGCCAAATACTTGGACAATAACGGGAGGGAAAGACCAATCATCACAAGAAACCTGTGGCTCTGATACCATGTAAAAGTCCATGGGCCTTACTCACTCTCAAAAGACGCCTTGAGAGAGGAGGGGATACCATGGCTTATAAAGTGCCCAGGTGAAGGAAATCTTAGCGATGCGGGACACTTTAACACTAATTGCATTAACATCAGTTAGGTTTTGCAGGGGAAGACCATGAACTTGCAACCAAAAAACACATGTTGAAAGATCAACTTCTTCAATGGATAATTCAGGAGGCCATGGCTTAACAACCAAAAGAGCCCCTTTAATATTCTACGGGCCAGTAACCAGAATTTTTTCAACCAAAGCCAAAGACGAAACAGAAAATAGCAGTCTATCCCCAGGCAAAAGATCAACTGAGAAAGGCGAGGCAAACTTCCAAGCATGAAGTAAGAACTCACGTATCGTAAACACCGATAGGGGATGGGGTGAAATGATGCGACCAAGAAGACGAAAGGCATCTGAATGCGGTAGAGCAATAGGCACAGATTCACGGGTCTATTTGTGCATGCTTTAATTTGTAATATTCGCATGAGAAGGACCGGCCTTCACACTTCCAAACCTGGCTATTTCATATTGGATTAATTAATGTCGACTTAAGAAAGGGAAAAATCTTCTCTTTTTCTAGAAGAACAAGGATAGAGGATGTTGACGACCACTGTAAAATGAATGCTTCCCTGAAATTTAATTTTGACGCAACAGTGTTCACCATATTTCAGTTTCAGACTTCGTCCGCATTCAAGATCAAATATGCACAATTTTTCCTCTCAAACCTTTTGTAGTTGGATCATCAGTTAAAATAATAAAAAATTATTATTATTATTTTTATTTTAGTCATTCATTTTTTTTAAAGCACTTGATTTTTTTTTTTTCAATTTTATCATTTTAACTATCCACTATCATTATTTTATTTAAATTATTTTTTTAAAAAAGTAAGATTGTGTGTAATCCATGAGAGAAATAAAAAAAACAAAGAGATAAAATTTTAATACTATTTTATTGATTTGGTGAGTGAACAATACTCATTATTATTGGTGGATGGTGAGTATTGTTCACTCACCAAAACTTTTTTGATTAAAAGTAGTGAGGCTGATGGAGTGTATTTTTATTAAATTGCCTCACTAAAATAGCTAAAAAAATTTAATGAGGCTGTTATAAATGATCTAATCTTCCCCCTCGACAGTGAAAAATTCACCTCACATGTGTCATGTGAAATGTTTAGTATTTTGGTAGATATAAATGATATATATATTTAGTACACATTTTATTTTCAAATTCACTTTTAAATTATAGGACTTATATTGAGTTTCACAAATTTAATAATAAATTTAAAATTTAATTGTATGAAAATGTATATAAAAAAAAAATAACAGAAGTTTTCTACAAACCGGTTTGTAGGAAATTTTCTATACCTCACGTATAAGATTGATATGTGTCTCTTAGCATGTGAGAATCACATGTTTTAATAGCATGAATTACTCACATGCTTTTTTAATAGCATTAATAAAAAAAAAAAATATGCTTCTCACATGCTTAAAGGACACGTGTCAAGTCCGAAACATGCGCCTAGGCTTCAATCTCGCCTTGTATAATTAGAATATACAATAATTTGATATTATTACGCCCTATATTATTTTGTATTCTCTTTACCTAAATCATGATTTTCCTATAAATAGTTAATATTTGTATTGTAATTAATTATCAAAAAATATGAGCAAATTAAATGTAACGTAATTTTTTTGTATTTATTTTCTTTATGATTATTGTTTTTACTTTCCAATTTTGACTATGAATTTCTTCGATACGTTTTTTTTTTTTTTAGATGAATAAGTAAGCATATTATTAACAACTAAACCACCAAAACAGTGTTACACAATTACAAACTCAACAAAACAAAACAGCCAACTGTAGAAAACAATAACTACAGCTAAAACAGCAAAACAAGTTGCAATCAAACAACAACAATCTAAAACAACTTACTAGAATTAGTTCAAAACAGAGTCATCTAAATTTCAAAGCTGACAAATCAGAACATTTTCTCAGTCTTCTTGAAAGACCTTTCCCAAAAATTCGAGATTTAACTTCCCAACAAATCCTATTAAAAATCTTCTCCTCAGTACTAGCCCACCACAAAACCGAATAGCATTCCTAGCTTTCCATAAACCATATACAGCAGATCCAAAAACCAACTTGCACAGAACCTTCAACATGGTTTTCTTCTTCCAATTTCTACAATCCTCTGTCAACAGAATCTGTCAGTCAAGTAAACAAGATACACCAGGACACCTCTGCAAACGAGACTTCCAAATTCTCGAACTGAAACTACACTAAAAAAAGAGATAATTTCTACTTTCAATAACATGATGATAAAACCCACAAAGAAGGTGTCCATTAAAACCCCAAACAAGAAGGCGATCACTTGTTGTTAACCGGTTTTGTACTGCCAACCAAAGAATAAAGGAATGTTTTGGAATAGCACAAGGAAACCATATCAAATGTCACCATTCAACTTCAACTTTCTTATCCCTCAAGAAATCCTAGGTTTCAGAACAATTCCCAGCAACCTTCCACACTGGATTATCAACAGGGCCCAAATGAATTTTTAGTAGGCGACTTTGAACATCAACCAAATCTTCAAACTCAAAACATAAGAAAGTTTGGAGTTTAGCCCACTACTAGCTTCATAAACAACTCAAAAACCATGCCTCTTAATCAACATATCACAAGGATGCCAATTATCAAACCACAAATAAATATTTTGATCATCTCCAACTACAAAAGAAATAAATTTCTTAATAACATTTTGAAGTTTGAGTAGCCTTCTCCAACACCAAAAACAATCACGAAAAATAACTCCTACATTTCAGCAAGTACATTTTAATCTAGGCAAACCATATGGAACAGCACAAACAAATAAGTTCCATTTCTTCGGTACGTTCTTTATAATGGATGAGTTGATTCCATCTCAGCACCACACAACTTTGGTTTCAAGTCCGAAATCCTATGGTTGCTTTCTTTTCTTTCTTAACGATGTGAAATGGGTGAAGCAAAAAAGGGAGATCGAGAATTGTGCCCACAACAATGATATACGTATTTTTTTTTTCCTCGATCTTTTCTCTTTTTCCTTTCGAAGTTATATGGAGGGGCCTCAAGGCACAAGTTGACAAGCAGCTTTATTCAAAAAAAAAAAAAAAAAGTTCACAAGCAGCTAGCTACGTTTTATAACATTGTTTACTTGTCACTTACCCAAGCAAAAGCTGATCATCATAAACAACAGCAACAGAAAAGGAATGCCCAAGTTTAGCAAAGCTCATGCAATTTCTACCCAGGAGGCCAGGAATTAAAAGCAAAATAATTTGAAGAAATATATATATATATATATATATATATATATAGCAAAACATCACATATAGGCCGAAACATCTAATTAACTTGATCATAAAAACAAGTTCACAATACTTGTAAATTTTTTGAAATAATTAATGGTTTTATTGATATGATTACTATAAGTTACAAAAAGTTCACATACACATAAAATGAAATACACAATCCAAATGCAAAGGTCAAACCTAGTACTAGTATAATTAAAAGATAAATACGACCAAACCCCAATCACTAATCATTCTTTCTCATCCCTCTCCACAATCCTCACCGGCAACCCACCTTTCATTTTGGAAGTCAATTGCGGAACAAACTCCGGCTCCACACCTTCCGCCAACGCCGGCACCACCTTGAACCGCCTGAGAACCCCCGCGAGCACCCTCTTCATCTGCAAGAACGCCATCTCCTTACCCAAGCAAATCCTCGGCCCCGCCTGGAACACCGGATAAGTGTACGCGTCCCTCCCCACGAACCTCCAGTGACTGTTCTCCGCCTCGTCCTTCTCCAGCCACCGCTCGGGCTTGAACTCCGCCCAGTCAGACCCCCACAGCGTCTCCAATCTCCCCATCGCGTACGGCATGTACATCACTCTCATCCCCTTCTTCACCACCGTCCCGTCCGGCAGAACGTCATCGTTCACGGCCTCCTTTGTGTCCGCCGCGACTGGCGGGTACAACCGCATGCTTTCACAAAGAGAAGCGTGAGTGTACATCATGTCTTTGACTTCGTCAAAGACAGGCGCTTCGGATTTCTCTTTGATTTCCTTGAGAACCTCGGATTCGACATGCGGATTCTTGGAGAGTAGCCAAAGATACCATGTCAATGCCGAGGAGGTAGTGTCACGCCCAGCAAGTATGAAGCTTATTACTATGTCGGTCACGAATTTCTCATCCGAGTGGCCGGAGCTCAAGAACCGTGACAAAAGGTCGACCGAATCGAGCGAGGTCTTCTCTCTAAGCTCGTGCTTCTTTTCTCTTATTATGTTCCTGGAAAATTCTTGAACTTCTGAGACTGCGATTCTCAAACGCTTCTCGGACCCAATATTCAAAAGCTTCTTGATTTTCCAAACGAGTGGGATTAACGCAACGAGCCTCTCGCTACTGATCTTGACGCTTTCTTCAAACGCTTGAGCGAACTTGGTTTGTGGAAGAGAAGGCAACAGGTAGGCGGGGTCGAATCCGAAAGCGATTTTGCATATATTATCGAAGGCAAACCTTTGAAGAATGTCCTGGAAGTCTATGATAGTTCCGGTTGCGGCAGCTGAGGAGAGGATGGGGATGAGGCGGTCGGAGATCTCCGTGTCCACGACGGTCTCGACGAATTTGCGGAGAGACTTGGTGTTGAATTCGTGGCTGGCGACTTGTCTTTGGAATTTCCAGGATTCGCCGTCCACGTTGACGATCCCGTGGCCGAGGAAGTCTTTGAGGGTTCCGCTGAAAAAGTCTCCCTTGCCGTAGTTGTGGAAGTTGGTCTTGAGGATGTGCTGGACGACGGCTGGGTTGGCTGTTAAAACCTGGCGCTTGCCAACGCTGCGGTGGAGGACGTAGGTGGCGGAGGGTGAGACTTGGAGGATGTCTGAAAGCCATTGGAGAAGTCGGTCTTGGTTAGCAAGTACGGCCAGGAACGAACCGATTATAGGGTAGGATCTTGGGGGGCTGACAGTGGCGGAGGGCGGTGGAGATGATTTCTTTTTGGGTGTAGAAGCTCTTGTAAGGAAGAGGATGGAAAGTAAGGGAAGAAGGAGAAGGAAAAAAGTGGCTAGGAGTTCGAGGAACAGCATAGCTAATATTTGGTCTCAGATCTTTTTGACTTTTGTTCTGTCGGATGGGAAATTTATTTGGTTAATGGATTGGCGGGGGAATGGTTTTTATAATGTCTAAAGTGGGCTCTTCTTTTTTTTTTTCTTTTTTTTTTTTTCTTTTTTTTTTTTTTTTTTTATTGCGCTATTTGACCCTTATTTTTGGGCATATTTGTATACATGCCTATTTGGTTTCTGTATTTTACACTTGATTGGTTTTTTCTTCGCACGTCACACGGATTATCTCGGTCCTGGGTTGGGATCCTATTATTAGTTTTTTAGTTTTTGTAAGTATTTATGGCTACGATCGAACACGGTGAAGGGACTGAATTATAAATTTATAATGTATATATATATATATATATATATATGTTCCTCTAACTCAAATATATATATAACAAACACTATTCAAAATAAAAATGAAGTATTTTATAGCTATGTCGCCGGGGAGGAATAATCTTATTTTATTATTCTTTTGTAAAGTTTTAAGCTTAGGCAATTTTTATTTTTTTTAGGGGAAATATTTTGAAGAAAATCTCTTATTTTTCATTAGTCGATGGAGGCAAAAAAATGATGTCACATTATTTTTGAGTGCTTGGTTGACATGAAAATCATTGAAACCCAACTATTATCCAGTCATGGCAAAGCTCATGACTAATGTGGGATTGCAAAGAGAGGAGAAGTGGAATCGGGCGGTGTTGCATGGTGTTTGCTGGGGGTTGCGATGAGGTTGGCATCGAATGGTAGATGTATAAGTAGAGTGTGATGCTTTTTATTTTTTTATTGTATCATGACGTAAATATAAAAATAATTTTGAATCTTTTATAAGTGTTTTATGTTTTGAATTTGTTAAAAAATAAAAAGCCGTCTTAAAAGGCATTATCAAACTATCCCTTTCCCTTTCATTTTACACGCTACATCAAGCTACATCAGTACATTCATTGTTGCTCAAATGATTTAATAGGTAAAATGAAAATATATATTTAAAGAATTATATAGATATTAGATCGAAACACTTGAACAAGGGGCAATAAATAAATAAATCAGCTTGTGGGGTTAGAATTGAAAAACGGCATTAAGGTTTTAACTTTTGACAATATATATGGCGGTTGGGCTTTTCTTTGGCCCCGAAGCTTCTTGGATGTGATTGTGTTTTAGACCGAGTCCATTACCTCGTGGGAAAATCCTAATCTTCTATATATTAATATGGAATCGTCCATTTCTTTCTTTCTTTCTTCAGACTTTTATTTTTGACTTTTATAAGACTTTTTAAAGCCGAACAGGTTGACCCCAAAAAAACAAGAAATTGGTCAAACTTTTTTTTTTTTTTTTTTGTCAATTAAGGCATAAATTAATGTCAAACCTTTTTTTGTCAACCGCATGCTTTTTATGATAAATGCTTACAGCAATTGCAACAACAAAATTCTTCGATTACATTTATACTCGTTTTCCCAATCTACCGCGCGTGAGTATGTTCTATTAATGCTCTGTTTGTTTCGGTGTAAAATAATTTAAGTATTTTTTGATGTTTAGTGGGAGCGAAAATAATAGTCAACCATAAAATGATTTTCCGTATGACTAAAAATGCTTAGTAAATTCTGAAAATGATTTACACTTTTTAAAAATGTAAATCATTTTTCCTAGACAGTAGATGTAGTTTGTAACGACCCGCTTTTTACAAAAAAGCGTAAGTAATTATATCTGGATAATTACGTATCGTTAACCTTTCAGAGTTGATAAAATCTAGCAGCGGAAAAATACGAATATCTTTTTTTTTTTTTAAACATTACCGATAGAGACAATTCCCCTACGATATATTCAGAGCTTTAACTGACATCTTCTAGAAAATACATTAAAAGTCTTTACGCTAATTACGAACATGAAACTTATTAATTACAAGTAAATGTCTAGACATATTACAAGCAAATAGTACAAACATCTATGAGTACAAATTACTATAATCCTAACTACACAGCCTTAAATCTCTTATGCTAGCAGTTAATCCATTCCATAATCTTCAGTACCTGCGCAAACATCTATGAGAAGGTGGTTACCGCCACAATCCCATAGTTTCATAAGTGAGCTAACTGTCATTCAACAACATCATGATTTATGCGTTATTTTAAGGAACAGATATGACATAATGATGTGGTGATAGTTTTTCATGCAAAGTTTAACAGTTTATATAGTGATTACACTCCTCTCTTGTAAGGGCACGCCCCCCCGTTTAGCGTCTTTCTAGAGGCCGTTCCCTCCTCTCCATTACATTTTAATTAACTTGTTTTCGCACTATCGGAGACCTCCCTCCTCTAGTACTTTGAAAGCCGTTCCAATCAATATGATTATTATTGTTTCCGGTTCAACTCTATCATGAACCTTTGGGAGACGTTGCGCCCAATATTAATAGGTTGATTATTAACAGTGTGCAATAATCAGTCACACGCATCCAATTAAAATAAGACATAAACACAACATTACTGAAATCCAGTGCTACCCTCAGTAAGTATAAAAATACTTACAGTCCTTTTTGTGCTGTCTCAATTCATCATCTGCATCAAACACATATACATGTGCATACAAGGTCAATATCATTACTTCTAGGAACTCATGCCTAAACATGAATTCTATTTTTATACATAGACACATACATAGAAGCGATCATCTATTAATTGGAAAATCACTTACATTTGTGAACACTCAACATGGTTAAAACTTAATATTTACTTAATCAATTAGCAAATCAATACTTTGGAATAACATCTAATCTAGGTCTCAAGTAATCACTCGAGTACAATCTAAAATTCTTAATATCATTCTCTATAGCATAGAGAAATCAACCAACAAGAAACCTATGTATTTTTCTAACAAAACCTAATCACTTTTAGGGAACATCAATCTAATTACCAAACCAATTAACAAAACATATTAACAATTATTTCAACCAATATATTTGAGAAATCATAATAATACAGCATGCTCAATTTCCATAATACTCAATTTCTAAAACAATGCATTACATGATTAAACTCATGAAATCGTTCTTTAATTCTAGAGTTTTATAATTAATCAAGCCCTTAGTTTAAACAACATCACTCATTAATTATCAATAATCAAACATAATCAATACCTTAGAGTATATATATATTTTTCAAAATATAATATACATAAAGAAGTTATAATAAGAATATTCAATTCTATAATTATTAAAGTTATAATCTAAAATACTAATTAATTGATTTTATGCAATTATATACTTTTAGGCTAATTAAAAACTTAGAAACTCACATTAAGGATTTTCGCTCGAAAATCCAGCGAAACGGTGAGTTTGGTCGCCGGAAAAATAGCCGGAAAGGTCACCGGAAAGTCGCCGGAAAAAGTCGCCGGAAAAACTGCCGGCGGCGGGTCAGGGTTCCGGGTCGGGTACCTGGTTCGGGCCATGGGTTGGAGACCGGGTCGGGCTCATTGGTTATGGTCTCGGGCCGATGGGTCTCGGGTCAAGGGCTTGAGTCTCGGTCTTGGGCTTGCTACTGGGCTTATGGGTCTCGGGCTTAAGGGTTTCGGATTATGGGCTTCAGTGGTCTCGGGGTTGGGCCGAATCCTGAACTGGGTTTATTTTGTTGGATCGTCGAGCTGGGTCAGGGCCCATGGTTCTGGGTTGTTACTGAATTGGGCTCAACTGATCATGGGTTGGGCTCGGCTAGGATCTGGGTTCATGCGATTGAATCGGGGTCTTGGTTTCGGTACCACTGGGTCGTTGGGGTTTGGTCTGCCGAATGGGTTTCTGGGTTCTGCTTCACGGATTGGCTGGGTCACGGTTTGATTGGATCACAGTGGATCGTCCGGGTTCGTTGGGTTGCCGCCGGGAATCGACTGGAATCCGGGCTCCTTGATCTTGACGGCGCCGACACAGGGGAGATCGGGTCTCCGGTTCACTGGGTCGGCTTTGATGGTTCATGGCTACTGTTTGGCAGTGTCGATGGGTCACAGGCTGCTATGGATTCGGCTTCCCTCTCAATTTCCTTTCTCATTTTCTGCTGTGCCACATGAGCCTCAGTGTAGAGGAGTAGAACAGAAAAAAGGAGAAATAAAAGAGGAAGAAGAAGGAAGAAGGGAACCGGGTCTTGACAGCTTCTCTCCAAAACTCTCATCTTACACTCTCTGTATTTTTTTCTTCTTTGTTTCTCTCAGACTGTCGGTCTTAAAAGGAGAAGTAAGAAGGATTAAAGAAAGAAGGAATAGGGAGAGAAGGAATAAAGAAAGAGGGAAAGAAAAGAAGGAATAAATTAAGAGGAAGAAGTGCGCCTTTAATAAGGAAGCAGACTATAATTGTTTGTAATCATGCTGAAGAGAGTATATAAAAACCAAAGTGGAAAACTAAGTGGGAGATTGGAATAACATGCGGCTTCTGAATTCATTTTAAAATGCTAATGGAAGAGGATTTTCATTATCACTTGGATTAAAAATAAGGGCATGCGAGAGTGATGAGTGCATGAGTTAGCTGATGAAGCGTGAGGGTAATGAGTGGAGGGAGCTGGAGAACGAATGGCTGTAATGAGTGCCTGAGCTGGAGAGTTTAATAAAAATAGTGGAGGTCGGCTGATTTTAAAACAGATAAGTGGTTGATTAATTTAAAGCAATAAATTATATATCGAATCTCCTGCAGATCAAGTTAATCTGCAGGTATTTTTACACTAGGTTTTTATCAATTTAATAAATCACTAGAGTAACATTTTAAACCCGTTTTGAGTCTAGTTCGTTTCATAAATGAAAACATTTTATTACGAGGTTTAATAGACATAGTATTTATTATACTAAATAATAAAGTGTCAAAATAATATTTTGCACAACTATAAAATAAAGATAATTAATCTAATGATTAATCATTTGTCTATTTTAACTCAGTAATATTCGGTTATAAATAATTACCAGTTTTATTATAATACAGTTCATTAAATCAATTGCAAATATTTATAGAACAACTGAAAATAATTATTTTTATTCTTTAACGTATTTAAAAATATGTTTTTAAAATCTGGGGCGCTACATCCTTCCCCCCTTAAAAGAATTTCGTCCTCGAAATTCGTAAACTATGTTTCGCATAAAGTTTACATTAAAAGAAGATTTAGATCTCTAAATTGAGCGATTCGGATTTTAAGACGACACTAGATGCTAAAACATGAACTATACATTACTTCTAGACTTAGCAATATCTTACAGAAGAACATACGCCAAAAATGCTCACTACTATAAGTACATTATGACGCCATACTGCAACCCATATGGCTAACATCTAACTTTCACCATCCACATCGTTTCCATTTCTCTGCTTTAACGTAAAGGTCTGCTCTTATCATAGACCTCGTCTACTTTGTTCGTCCGTGTTAGCAGTACCTGATTAGATCGTTGTATCTCTAAATACATCAAATAACATACTGGAATTCCATCTTACCTTTTATTGTTGAAATTCCATCTCCCAATTCCAAGGAAGAAACTAATTCAAAGTCCAACGCCTCGATTAAAGTACGTCCTTAGTCATCGATAGGGGTCGAAGTTTCCTTCCATTAGGAAATTCTTTAACATAAGTCTAAGTCTAACCATTCATATCCTCAAGTAGGTGGTTGTCATTAATTCCTTAGACCTCAAACACGTAAATCACATCAGGGGAAATCACACTAAGCATCAAAATATAAATCAAGATATGGTTTACCTCAATATTCTCAATGCAGCTTAGTGGAAAACTAACATAAATTTCTCAAGTAAATTCTTAGTCTATAGAATTCTCCGATGTTCAGAAAGGTAGTTATCTCCTCTAATCACTTCAATTGATCTCTTATAGCTCAGAAATTTATTCTAATTGTAACTTGCATTACACCATAAGTACAATCATAATTACCCTTCTAAAATCATGATATCATTAACTAGGGTGCAAAGCTTAAATCAAATCTTACAAATGATTCCTTACTTGAAAAGATCTTGTTTCACTTATCTTAAAATTCAACTAGGCATCGATATAAGTAGTATATCATCACCTATTCTCCATAACTGTTCCTCGTGTCTCCAATGAACTTAACATAATCAATGTGTAAACCTGATTTTTCTCCAAGTGACCTCAAAGATAGATTTTAATTTCACACATTGATTTCCAATAATGAACATTCAAAAGGTTATCAATATCCTTACATCATATCTTTCTAATCCAATATCAGAATTAGCTACATAAAAGATCATCAGCATTCCAATCTTTGGCTGGCATTATAAAATCAGTATTTAATCATTTAGAAACTCAAATTCAACCAATACAAAATCATCCGCAAACCTCAATTAACATTTGTTAATTCATCATATCAGATTATCTAAACTGGTAACTTAGGATCATCAATACATTTGGTTAAGATCGGAAATTGCTGTAATTCTCATAACTCCATAGTTGAAGCAATATAGATTTATCATCAAGGCTAATTATCAACTCAAAAATATTATCAACCATTATTAATTCATCCTCAATATATCAATGCTATCATATTCTCAAACAATTGAAATCGAAGCATAAGTCAAATCAAACAGAAGAACTTAGACTTCCAAAGCTAACTAATTCTATCACGTTCTTCTAGAAGAGCCTGCTAAGGAAATCTTAGCCTTAATAGTCGAGTACCAACCTTACTTAAAAAGGTAACATAACTATTATGCGTACTTAATTTAATAAAAGTCATACTTGACACTAGTTCGGTCATATGTCTTATTCGAGCTTACCCCATCCAAGACAAGCTTACGTTTCCATCAACGTCATTCACTCTGTCGCCATTGTTTGATTGTAACGAAGGACAAGCAATCAATCATTCAACCAAACATTAGTGCCGAGGACAATCAATTACTGACAGTCATATCATAAAACTCATCATCCAAACTCAATATTTAGAAAAGATCAATCCTAAACTTTTAATGCCACAGAATCAATCTATACTTCGATACAAAGTTCTAGGATATAATCATTTTATGCAGTGATCAATACTTTGGTCAACGACTTCTTATCTCCAAATTTTAATTGATAATACCATTGCGTATATAACCTCAAGGTTTCAATGGTCAAATCATTCTCTTGCATATTATATACCATCATTATTCTAAATCATAACAATATGAATCAAATCACTTAAGGATTATTGATGCATACCTCGAACATTGCAGTCCTCTTTGTGAGTCCAAATTTCTTCAATCGCAATTAATCAATCTTGTAGAAGAGAATGTAAGAAAATAACATTTATATAGTACCATGATCTTTTTCGTATTTCTGCATAATTACTATTATCCTCATACGTCCCCAAATTCAATCTTAATCATCAATCCGATTTAATCATGCAGTTGATCAATCCTCAGATCTGATGGTTAGAATACTTATTCCCAGAATTAGGGTTTACTAAGAGATTCGTCTTATGTGCATCACATATCATCTCAGTTATATCAATTAACTTAATCTCTAGAAAACCCCAACAATTTATCGATTAATAAATTCTAGCTTCTCTAGAGTTCACTAGATGCATAAGGGTATAGTCTCTTCAAATATCACCAAGTTATTTCATTAACTCATTTCCTTATATATCCTCGAATATACATATAAATCAGCAATCCATAATTTATGCACCTATCTTCAAAAGATATTATATATATTCATTACACAACTAGTCATGAATCATTAATCCGTAATTTACGCATTATACACCTATCTTCAAAAGATTCCAGATTTGGAGTAATAGATACTCAATAATCATAACATATCTTTCCTATATATTCTAGGGTTAATCGGGTAAACCTCAAAATCTCAATATATGTTCTTTTGATTCTAAGGTTAACCTTATCATGATCATAGGACAACTATCAATTCTAAGCTCATCAATAAAGTGCTATATCAATTTATCAACTTAATATTCATAAATCTGCAAAGATATCAAGTATCAAGATCATGCAATTTATATCTCCGAAATTATTGTTTCATAACTATACCTCGAAATAATATTAAGCATTAATCATCCTAATCATGAGATTAATTACACTTCCATACCTCAAATCTTCTGTTTATCATAGGCACGCTGCCGCCTAATGCCAAAACCAAGAATCTTATCATCATAATGCTGAGATCATGATTATGGTAAAATCCTTCTGTACTTAAAACATCCAATTGTTAATCTCAAATAAGGCATATCTATTCAACTCTACACTAGACAGATAATAATTCAAACATTTATAGATAGCTATAAAGTATTCACACTTAGTGCTATAAAGCTACTGATGACTTAAAGATCATACAAAAACTAAATAAATAAATTTAAAGGTATGATCGATTTATCGATAGTAGTGTTGTGAACTATTCTCTTCATACAAAAGCTTTTAAGGAGTTTATAAAAAGTTCAATTTTCCTATAGCTCTTGTGTTAATCCTAGACTCCTAAGGTCAAGTCTGATAGCCTTAGATACCATACTGTAACTTACCTAAGTTATAGTATGACTCTGAATGTTCACTAGGCCACAGAGCAAACCGCTCTGATACCATACTGTAACGACCCGCTTTTTACAAAAAAGCGTAAGTAATTATATCTGGATAATTACGTATCGTTAACCTTTCAGAGTTGATAAAATCTAGCAGCGGAAAAATACGAATATCTTTTTTTTTTTTAAACATTACCGATAGGGACAATTCCCCTACGATATATTCAGAGCTTTAACTGACATCTTCTAGAAAATACATTAAAAGTCTTTACGCTAATTACGAACATGAAACTTATTAATTACAAGTAAATGTCTAGACATATTACAAGCAAATAGTACAAACATCTATGAGTACAAAGTACTATAATCCTAACTACACAGCCTTAAATCTCTTATGCTAGCAGTTAATCCATTCCATAATCTTCAGTACCTGCGCAAACATCTATGAGAAGGTGGTTACCGCCACAATCCCATAATTTCATAAGTGAGCTAACTGTCATTCAACAACATCATGATTTATGCGTTATTTTAAGGAACAGATATGACATAATGATGTGGTGATAGTTTTTCATGCAAAGTTTAACAGTTTATATAGTGATTACACTCCTCTCTTGTAAGGGCACGCCCCCCCGTTTAGCGTCTTTCTAGAGGCCGTTCCCTCCTCTCCATTACATTTTAGTTAACTTGTTTTCGCACTATCGGAGACCTCCCTCCTCTAGTACTTTGAAAGCCGTTCCAATCAATATGATTATTATTGTTTCCGGTTCAACTCTATCATGAACCTTTGGGAGACGTTGCGCCCAATATTAATAGGTTGATTATTAACAGTGTGCAATAATCAGTCACACGCATCCAATTAAAATAAGACATAAACACAACATTACTGAAATCCAGTGCTACCCTCAGTAAGTATAAAAATACTTACAGTCCTTTTTGTGCTGTCTCAATTCATCATCTGCATCAAACACATATACATGTGCATACAAGGTCAATATCATTACTTCTAGGAACTCATGCCTAAACATGAATTCTATTTTTATACATAGACACATACATAGAAGCGATCATCTATTAATTGGAAAATCACTTACATTTATGAACACTCAACATGGTTAAAACTTAATATTTACTTAATCAATTAGCAAATCAATACTTTGGAATAACATCTAATCTAGGTCTCAAGTAATCACTCGAGTACAATCTAAAATTCTTAATATCATTCTCTATAGCATAGAGAAATCAACCAACAAGAAACCTATGTATTTTTCTAACAAAACCTAATCACTTTTAGGGAACATCAATCTAATTACCAAACCAATTAACAAAACATATTAACAATTATTTCAACCAATATATTTGAGAAATCATAATAATACAGCATGCTCAATTTCCATAATACTCAATTTCTAAAACAATGCATTACATGATTAAACTCATGAAATCGTTCTTTAATTCTAGAGTTTTATAATTAATCAAGCCCTTAGTTTAAACAACATCACTCATTAATTATCAATAATCAAACATAATCAATACCTTAGAGTATATATATATTTTTCAAAATATAATATACATAAATAAGTTATAATAAGAATATTCAATTCTATAATTATTAAAGTTATAATCTAAAATACTAATTAATTGATTTTATGCAATTATATACTTTTAGGCTAATTAAAAACTTAGAAACTCACATTAAGGATTTTCGCTCGAAAATCCAGCGAAACGGTGAGTTTGGTCGCCGGAAAAATAGCCGGAAAGGTCACCGGAAAGTCGCCGGAAAAAGTCGCCGGAAAAACTGCCGGCGGCGGGTCAGGGTTCCGGGTCGGGTACCTGGTTCGGGTCATGGGTTGGAGACCGGGTCGGGCTCATTGGTTATGGTCTCGGGCCGATGGGTCTCGGGTCAAGGGCTTGAGTCTCGGTCTTGGGCTTGCTACTGGGCTTATGGGTCTCGGGCTTAAGGGTTTCGGATTATGGGCTTCAGTGGTCTCGGGGTTGGGCCGAATCCTGAACTAGGTTTATTTTGTTGGATCGTCGAGCTGGGTCAGGGCCCATGGTTCTGGGTTGTTACTGAATTGGGCTCAACTGATCATGGGTTGGGCTCGGCTAGGATCTGGGTTCATGCGATTGAATCGGGGTCTTGGTTTCGGTACCACTGGGTCGTTGGGGTTTGGTCTGCCGAATGGGTTTCTGGGTTCTGCTTCACGGATTGGCTGGGTCACGGTTTGATTGGATCACAGTGGATCGTCCGGGTTCGTTGGGTTGCCGCCGGGAATCGACTGGAATCCGGGCTCCTTGATCTTGACGGCGCCGACACAGGGGAGATCGGGTCTCCGGTTCACTGGGTCGGCTTTGATGGTTCATGGCTACTGTTTGGCAGTGTCGATGGGTCACAGGCTGCTATGGATTCGGCTTCCCTCTCAATTTCCTTTCTCATTTTCTGCTGTGCCACATGAGCCTCAGTGTAGAGGAGTAGAACAGAAAAAAGGAGAAATAAAAGAGGAAGAAGAAGGAAGAAGGGAACCGGGTCTTGACAGCTTCTCTCCAAAACTCTCATCTTACACTCTCTGTATTTTTTTCTTCTTTGTTTCTCTCAGACTGTCGGTCTTAAAAGGAGAAGTAAGAAGGATTAAAGAAAGAAGGAATAGGGAGAGAAGGAATAAAGAAAGAGGGAAAGAAAAGAAGGAATAAATTAAGAGGAAGAAGTGCGCCTTTAATAAGGAAGCAGACTATAATTGTTTGTAATCATGCTGAAGAGAGTATATAAAAACCAAAGTGGAAAACTAAGTGGGAGATTGGAATAACATGCGGCTTTTGAATTCATTTTAAAATGCTAATGGAAGACGATTTTCATTATCACTTGGATTAAAAATAAGGGCATGCGAGAGTGATGAGTGCATGAGTTAGCTGATGAAGCGTGAGGGTAATGAGTGGAGGGAGCTGGAGAACGAATGGCTGTAATGAGTGCCTGAGCTGGAGAGTTTAATAAAAATAGTGGAGGTCGGCTGATTTTAAAACAGATAAGTGGTTGATTAATTTAAAGCAATAAATTATATATCGAATCTCCTGCAGATCAAGTTAATCTGCAGGTATTTTTACACTAGGTTTTTATCAATTTAATAAATCACTAGAGCAACATTTTAAACCCGTTTTGAGTCTAGTTCGTTTCATAAATGAAAACATTTTATTACGAGGTTTAATAGACATAGTATTTATTATACTAAATAATAAAGTGTCAAAATAATATTTTGCACAACTATAAAATAAAGATAATTAATCTAATGATTAATCATTTGTCTATTTTAACTCAGTAATATTCGGTTATAAATAATTACCAGTTTTATTATAATACAGTTCATTAAATCAATTGCAAATATTTATAGAACAACTGAAAATAATTATTTTTATTCTTTAACGTATTTAAAAATATGTTTTTAAAATCTGGGGCGCTACATAGTTGACCTTTTTTTAAACGACGTAGTCGACCTTCACATTCCAACAGTCAACCATCAACGGAAACCGACAACCATCGCTGGATTTCGACAAGCTAGATTCCAGCACTAGTCGAAATTTGAAAAATTTTGTCGGAATCAGGTGATGTCCTACCACCATCTCTAGATTCCAGCGATACTGTGCTAGATTCCGGCCATACGGGTCGGGATCCGGCCATTTCGGCTGGAACGAATTCCGACAAGCACAAATTGCCGGCCATTTTAAAAATATTTTTTTAAAATAATCTCAATTCTAAAAAATATGATTATTGTTAGTCAATGTGTATATTTTAATTAAACATAATTTTTTAGTTGTTTTTTTTAATATTATTTTTATGTTGTGAATAAAAAATAATTGTTATAATTTAATATAATTGAATGAAAATATAAAAAATATTTATAATTTTCCGTATGCGCTAAACACCGAAAAATATTTTCGATGGAAAATATTTTCTTGAAAAATAACTTTCCAGAAAATATTTTACGACGAAAATCATTTTACGCCGAAACAAATGTAGCATAACTTGAACGAAAAAAAAAATCACATAGCCCACACGTGACTTAAAATGTCTATTATACCCCTACATCATATAAACAATATATATAATTAAAAAAAAAAAAAACATAAACACACACACAATAGGAGGTAACTTGCATCTGTATGGGCCTCTCCACGACCAAAGACCCACAACCTGGACGTGGGTCTCTGTGGAAGGAGGGCCATGGCATGGCCTTTGGTCTCGTGTTATGGGACGTACCAATGGAAAAAGACACGGTCTGAATGTGGGTCTCTACAGTCGTAAACCAACTATCATGAGTATCCAATTTTCATGGTGAGAAAATTGTTATTTTAAAAAAAAAAAATTAAAAATTAACCTAAGAGTATAATTATATTTACACACATTTGATATGAGGTATATATAATATACAATTTTAGTCAGATGTGTTCAGGTTATGTATTTTCTATCTGATTGTGTTTAGTGGCCACACCATGGGAATCACAATCTTGTATGGAATCATATATGCACCCATTTTTTAATTATATGTAACAAGTTTTTATAACCAAAAGATGGGTTGACCCAAAATAAAAAGATAAAAGTAAAATAAATAATCCACATAAAGGGTATTCATAGTGTTTCTTTTTGTCAAATAAATGAAGATCTAATCTAATAAAATAGAATAATTCCTAAAAAGTAAAATCCAACAAGCTTTTTTTTTTTTTTGTCAAACAATATTATGTAAGCCAATTCGTCACGTCACACAAGGTGGTTGGAGAACTTTCCGGGTGACATGCACAATCCATGCACCTGGCCTTCGTCATCGGTGACTAATTGTAAATCTTAAAGAATGTACGTAATATGAAGCGTGCGTCAAGCAAACCCAGTGGCTTCGTTCTCTCCGCTCGTGGAAAGCCATCGTCAAACTCTCTACATGACTACATGCACTGTCTGTCTCTCTATGTCACTCTATAGCTTCTACCAATTAACCAATATATATATTATCACTACAAAAGAAATTACATTTTGCCACTTGCAGGTCGTCACGTGTACGGAACCCATACATGTGGTAAATAGGTTGCCACGGGTAAATGACTACGTGTGCGAGGCGTAGTAAATCCGGTTGTTGTGAATTGTACAATTTGCCACGTGTACAGTAAATACACGTGGCCACTGTGCCACGTGGCCCATAAAACACACTGCCACATGTCAGCCACATGTTTGACTGTCAGCCACATGTACTCCTATACACGTGGCAATTTTTTAAAAATTTTAAATTTTTTTGTTAATTTCTTATTTCCGCCCAAAAATATCACAAAATCTATTTTACCCAAAAATATCACCAAATCAAATTACACAAATCAATAATTAATAACGTGTTTGTTAACTACACAAAATAACATAACAGTATCTACAAATTTGAATACCATGTACTAATAAACATGTTCGATACTAACAAAAAATAATTACACAAAATATCTACAAATCTGAATGGCGTCCCTGCAGATCATGAGGTACCGTCTCAGGCGTGTACTCCCCAACCTGCGATTGCTACGCAAGGGATGGTGTAGCGGGAGATGGTGTCCTGACAGGGGAGTGCTGGCTCAGCTGTCGTCCAATAGGCGACAACGGACCAATCGTTGTCGCATTACCTGCAAGTAATAAAAACAATTAAAAAATATAAAATTATATGCAAATTTAAACAAGTAATGAAAACAAATTAAAAATAAGCAGTTTACACAATATGAATCATACCTGCAGATGCACTACTAACAGACGACGTACTACCTCGGTTTGCAGGTGAAGACTGCTGAGCACCAGGGCATAGATGTGATAATCCCATAGAGGTCATGAAGGCTTCGAATTGTCGCATGCCCTGCTCCAAGGCGTCATTCCTCTCTCTCTCATCCCATAGCATTGTCTCCATTGTCGGCATCCTCCGGTCATGTACGACCCAGTCCCAAGATGTGCCCTCAGATGGTCCCCCTTGTGAGCGAGCCCGGTACGAGAAACACATCCCACGAACAGGAGTAACGTTTGGGTCAACCTGTTGAACCCTCCCCGCGTACTCAGGCCTCCCCAACGCCTGTTCGTACGCGTTGTTTGGTGCCCAACACACCGTATCTTCTGAGTCTGAGACGCTCTGCGTGGCGGTAGGATCACAAGATAAATTCTGCGTCATTCTCTCATGTACGTCATCAATATAAAATACACATGTATTGAATGCATACTTTATCACACGCATAATTTAGAAATATTAGTAAAATAGATCAGTAGCATACGCATAGCACTTGTGTACGTTCATTCAAGTAAGTGACGTCCTTCCATGTGTGCGTCTTCACGAACGACTCAGCGCGAATGGGGGGCGTGCCAGATGTAGATGCTTGTCACCATCCAGTTTAAATATATAACAAACAGTAATATTCATTTAATGTTAAAAAAATCAATTAGGCACAAATATGAAAAACATATACATATATTTGTTCATACCTCATCGTGATTAGTTCTGGCATAACTTTTGGATCCCAGAAAATAGGAGAGGTCATTCTGCTCCCGCATCCACTTCATCCATTCACAGGTCGCCTACGCATTGAACATTTCATTAAAATGTAAGCATTGCCACACTTAAAATAGTAATAAAATTAAATAAACTATTATTAAAAACACACAACATTATAGTAGTACAATCAAAGACCTACATACCCTTTTTTGCTCAGTGCACCAATCGCTCAGCAGGTACTCCACATCTGTTGTGTCATACTTCTCAAAAACTTTCTCCGGTACTCTCGCACGTATAATCTCGGGCGTGTCACTGTCTTGAATAGTTAGCGCGGTTCTAAACTTCGACTTCCACGAGTGGTGCTTACGACCAATATCAGCCCATGCTTCGTGTTGTGCCTTGCGCTCGTCTACGGATACAGGTAGATAAAACTCCTCCTGCACATTCAATTTAAGCATTAATTTTATAAGTTCTACAAAAACTTAATCTTAATTTTAAGTTTAATTTAAATAAATTAGTTTCATAAACATACCATTAGCGCGTCCCATATAGCTTTCTTAATCTGCTTATCTACCTTCACCTATTCGTCCCGCATATGTATGTAGGATCCGCTCCTGATAAGCATGCACGTGTCATACGAGTTGTGTTGCAGCATTGTACTACAACACAATCTTCTTCCCCCTCGGGAGCACCCAATTCCTCTCTAGGTCCTTAATCACTTCATAATAGGTGCTCCCGTCTTGGTTGTACCCTAATAAAAAAATATAAAACATTTAATTGTTTAACACTAAAAAACTTAATTATATTAATAAATTTAAAATTCAATTTATATTTTTCTTCAAACTTAATATTAATTATTTGTAACATAATATGAATTTTAATGATGTATAAATATGTACTTACCCATCAACCGAATCTGGTCAGTTTGTATGCGCTGGGTCGCTAGGTCGCCTGCATGCTCCTCACCAACCCCTTCTGCTGGGGGAGGCTGCTGATCGTCATCTGAAAGCATATCTTGGGGGCTATCGGGGGCCAATTGATCAGGACCCAACATCGCAACGTCCCCATCATGAGGCATCTGGCTCTCCCCTAGATCTGGCACCTGACTCTCACTAGAAAGCGGCACTTGGCTCTCACTAGAAAGCGGCACCTGGCTCTCTGCCGGTGCCGGCATCTGTCTCAACCCCGTAGCCGGCATTTGCATCTCCTCTGTCTATGGCAGCGGAAACCTATCATCCCGTGTCTCACTATCAGACCCACATGACGTAGGTCTAGTATAGGGGTACGGAAAGTACGACATATAACCATGTGGGCTCATCCCATCATGACCCTCTCGCACCCACCATCAAGTCACATGACCCGGTGAGGTGATCCCCATTTTCGAGAACGTCGGCGGCACCGAATATGGAGAACAAGAATATCCAGCTGTGCTGGTCTGCCCGTGATCTGACGTGGTCACGCCCACCGTACCCGGCAGCAATGGTCTATAAGCGGTATTTGGGTGGTGTAGCCACGTCGCAGTATATAGTGGCACCGGAGCTGTGGGCGTGGTCGTGGGGGGCACGGGTAGGCGTGGTGCCTGATGTGCACAAGGAGGCGATCTCTGATCCATCGATACTTGCGAACAAATGTAGACAAATTAATTAAAATTTGTATTTTATATATTACTAATAAACATGCAAATTATACAATGAGATTTATGCAAATTATACACTGATCGTATTTATTAATTACTATATGTTATAAATTAAAAAAGTATATTGAGTTTAAGCGAATTGTACCAACAATGAATATAGTAATCATTGTATAACGGGAGCTTCAATCGGATCAATGTCGAGCATGTCGTGCTCGAATTCATCATTCATATCATGTAGGTCAGCAGTGGCTAATACGAGCGGTACGCACTCGTGATAGGTTGTAATTTAATGTTTGTTTTAAACTATTGATTCAGAGTATTGTTTTAAATTACTTTTAAAAAATATTAGTAACATGGCCAATTAAATTGTTTAGTAAATAGGGTTTAGGGTTTAGGGTTTATGGTTTTGACCTTTGTTATAAATTGTTTAATAAATTGTATTGTTGTAAATGGTAGACGGTGGCAAATTTGTTTTAAATTTGTTTCCAAAAGTAGAACACAATTTATAAAATTAGTAGCACATTATTTATTATTTTTACAGTTTATATTTCAAACTTGTCCATAAATTATTGATTATAATAATTGGTTTAGGGTTTAGGTTTTAGGGTTTATTGTTTAGGGTTTAGGTTTTAGGGTTTTTGGTTTAGGGTTTAGGGTTTATGGTATAGGGTTTAGGGTATAGAGTTTAGGGTATAGGGTTTAGGGTTGTTTATGGTTGTTTAGGGTTTAGGGTTTAGGGTTTTTGGTTGTTTAGGGTTTATGGTTTAGGATTGTTTAGGGTTTAGGGTTTACGATTTAGGGTTTTGAACTTTGTTATAAATTGTTTGATAAATTATATTATTGTAAATGGTAGTACTAAATTGATAAAGTATAAAATAAATAAAACTTTATTTGTATTACGTCCACAAATGTAAACGCTAATCCTATTTAGGGTTAGGGTTTACTTATAAGTATATCGTATATTAGAAACCAAACCCTTAAACCCTAAGAACCCTATTTACATATATATAACACATAATCATAAAACATAACCCAGTGTATATATGTACTATATATAGCCATAAACCCTAAAACCTAACCCTAATTAAGTGTATATACTATATATAACACATAATCCTAAAACATAACTCTAATTAAGTGTATATACTATATATAGCACATAATCCTAAAACATAACCCTAATTAAGTGTATATACTATATATAGTCATAAACCCTAAAACCTAACCCTAATTAAGTGTATATATTATATATAGCCATAAACCCTAATACCTAACCCTAATTAAGTGTATATACTATATATAGCACATAATCCTAAAACATAACCCTAATTAAGTGTATATACTGTACATAGCCATAAACCCTAAAACATAACCCTAATTAAGTGTATATACTGTACATAGCCATAAACCCTATAACCTAACCTTAATTAAGTGTATATACTATACATAGCCATAATAATAATACGAATTTTTTTTATAATTCAAAAAAAAAAGTTACATCAAAGGATTTATATGTATTGTGTATAAAACGAGTAATATTATTATTATGACTATGTATAGTATATAGTAGTATACTTTTTTTTAACCCTAATCAAAGGATTTATACGCATGTATATAGTAGTATTATTTGGTTTTTCTTTTTTTTTTAAAAAAATAAAAATAAAAAAATTTGGGGAATTTTTTTTGAAAAAAAAAACTACAGTTGGCCACGTGGCATATGGAACAAGTAGCCATGTAGACATGTGTATAAGTACACGTAGCGGACTGTAGCCACGTGTATTTGAGACACGCAGTAACATGGCTGTGTCCCATAATTACACGTGTCCACATGGCCGCATGTAAGTAATCCTCGCGGCCATATGGATACGTGTATTTATTATACGTGTCCATATGGCCCTGTTTATAAATACACGTGTCTATATGGACACGTTTATAAATACACGTGTCCATGTAGACACGTGTATTTATTATACGTATCCATATGGCCGCGTGGATCACTTACACGTGGCCATAACACTCGGCCTTACGGACATGTGTAATAAATACACGTGTCTACGTGTCTCCCCGCTACATCTGGCCACGTTTCCATAAAGACATGTGGCTATCTAGCCACATGGCTACAGTAACCTCTACTGTAGCCACGCGGCAAATGTCATCATTTTTTGTGGTGTATAATGACAAGGTATTACTTATATCTCCAATGTATAAATGATTTTGTAATTGTAACTTCTCCTCCTGCAACCTCGTTAATTGTCATGGCCAGGGCCGGCTAGCTATGATATACTTTTTAAAATGAAGCAAATATAGGACAAGCATGAAAATGCAGCAAATATACTAGTATTTATTTTTTATTTTTTTGATGAATTAAAACCTTCATTGATCAAACATTGCATACAACATCTCGATCTCTCCCGCAAAACACTGGATGCAAAGTCCATAAAAGGAACAAAACACTTCCTGCCTAACAGAACAGAGAACAAACCATTGCAACAAACACAGACAGAAAGTTACAATTTCCACAAATGAACAAGTTGAGCATTGATGCCTTGTCTTCTTGAAATTCCCTTTAATTAGCCATGATTCTGGATCTAACTCCCCACTTAATTTGTTTCTCCATACCTCTTCTGTTCTGGGAAGATTGCCATGCATGACACAAGTCATTTCTCAACTTCCACAGATGATAAACCGATGCACCCAATTAAGCAGAGTCTGCATAAATTCACTCACAAGCTCCTACCAGTGAGCTTCGCTACACTCCAGCTCACCACTTCTTCCCATTCAACAGCAGGATTAACCACCTTGCAGTCTACCAAAACAGCCTCCAAACACGCCTGCTAAAGCTGCAGTGAAAAAATAAATGTTTTTTGGAAGGTCGGGCTATGATATATATAGTTATTAAAATGCAGCAATTAAATATAGGACAAGCATGAAAAGTTGTTTGCTTTTTTCTTTTTGTGGGATTTGAAAAAAATGGTTGCTATCTTTAACTTAAAATAAGAAGGCTGAAAGATTGTTTGCTATTTTATTTTATTTTATTTTATTTTATTTTTTTCGGTGCTTGCAAGATGCTGGAAGAGTGCTTCAATCGATGCGATAGACGGGGCATCTGGATTAGAGTTATTACCGGTGATTATGAGAAGAAGAATGAAACATTTGAGGTTTGCTGTGGGATTATCTTGGATTGTAAACTTTTTTGGTTGTTTGTATCTCTTTGAGGATGATGACAAAAGAACAAAATATGTACCTTTTGTATTCTTTTTACTTATTATGATTTAGAAAATGCTAAAAATATTCCTAGCTATTGCACAATAAGTGCACTACCCCAAGGCACATTGGGGTAGTGCAACATTGGGTTCCACTCCAATATGCCTTTTGGATTCCCCCATAATTTATGATGTGAATTTTTTTTTTTCCTGATCTTTTCGATTTCTCCTTTCGGCGTAAAGGAGAGGCCTCAAGGCACAAGCTTAAGTTGACAAGCAGCTAGCCACATTTTATAACATTGTTTACTTGTCACTTACCCAAGCAGAAGCAGAGCATCATAAACAACAGCAACGGAAAAGGAATCCCCAAGTTTAGCAATTCCTACCCAGGAATTAAAAGCAAAATAAAATTATATCAATAAAAGATAAAACCCATTTTTTAACTTTCAAAAATATATATAGCACAACATCATGTATATAGGCCGTGTTGATGCAGTTTTTCGGTGGGTGACGTGTCACTTCACGATTCGTCTGATTTCTTCTTTTCTGGGAATCTACAAAATGAGAACTGCGTCGGGAGATACCGACAATCCCACTCCGATACCTAAGTTTGTAGGCAATTTGAGAGAGAATGTTCTAACACTACAAAAAAAAAAAGAAGCAAATTAAACCGTCCAGAAATGCAAAAAAAACTGTTTGGAATCAATTCCAGACGGTTTTTTCTGGAAGGTTTAAAACTGTCCAGTATATAGTGTGGCTAAACAAATTTCTGGATAGTTTGGGCAAAACTGTCCGGAATTCCAGACGGTTTGACCTAAACCGTCTAGAAACAGTTCTGGACGGTTTGGGAAAAACCGTCCAGAATTTTCTAGACGGTTTTGCCCAGACTTTTTTTTTTTTTTCCCTGTTTCAATTATTTTTTTATATTAATTATTTTTTTTGATATTAAAACTAATTAATATGGTATGAATTAGTTTTTGATATTCGATCGGTTCATACGCCGACCGGCGACAGAGAAGGAAAGAGGCCGGAAGAGAGATCCGGACGATAACGGAGAAAGAGCGAGAGGAAGAAAGATCTGTCACCCACGCACACCGGTCGGCGACAGAGAAAGATAGAGGAAGAGAGAACCGGCCGGAATACGTGGTATTCCGGCCGGATCTCTCTTTGTATGCGGCCAGAGAAAGATACGGAGAGTGGGTTTCGGCCGGATCTGGCCGGAAACCCAGACGACTTCGCCAGATCTGGCCGGAAACCCAAACGGCCTGGCCAGATTCGGCCGGAAACCCACGCACATCGGCGTGGGTTTGACAGATCCGACACACCATCTCCGACACTCTCTCCCGTTGTCCTGATCCCGCCGTTCCGTTTAGATCTCGTCGCCCGTGTGAATCAACGAACCCAAAAAGGAAAGACCCAACCCTTTAGATTGAAGTGTCGGAGAATAGCATTTTGCTTCACCCTCAAGGTTGTCATTCGTCCGGCTGGGGTTCATGAGGGGTTGGGGTTCACATTTGCGACGTGGGGTTCGGAGGGTCTACGCCTTCTTTGCTTGGGGAATATGCGTCATTTTGACATGCTTCTCAATCCGCGTCATTTTCTTTAGACGCCTTTAAGCCGTTGATAATGTTTCGATCTACGGCTGAAAAGTTAGGTGCCTATATGTGTCTTTTGAATACTTATGAATTTTCAGACAGTTTGAAACAAACCGTCTGAAAATTTACATTTCTAGACGGTTTTTTTCAAACCGTCCACAATTAAATTTTTTTTTTTTAATCAAGTGATTTTTGTCACCATTTTTTTTTAATATCAATAATTCCAGTCGGTTTGAAAAAAACCGTCCTGAAATTTAAATTTCCAGACAGTTTTCTCAAAACTGTCTATAAATTTATCAACGGTTTTATTAAAACCGTTTGGAAATTTAAATTTCCAAACGGTTTTCTTCAAACCGTCTGTAAATTTATGGACGGTTACCCAAACCGTCTATAATTGTCATTTTTTTTTTTTTTTTTTGTAGTGTAAGTAATTTTAAGGAGACAAAATGTGTATAATACTTGAGTAACATCTATATTTATAGAGATTTTGGTGTAGTCAAGTGGTTCCCTAAATCCTGGATTTAGGGATTTACAGTTAAAGGCAATGTGAGCTCGGATGCACGGATCTTTCGGGATTCGCAGCTGTATAACTCGGGCGTACGAATTTTTGGGGATCCGTTATCTCTATGGTACGACTCCGATTGCACTTCTTAGAACGAAATATATGAGATTTGTATCCCTTAAATCTCGGGTGATTATGAGATATCCGCAATCTCGGATGGTGCAATGTGGTCGGGTTGGTTGGCCCATTTGGGAGGACCAACGGGGCTCAAATGGTTCAGTTGAGCCAGATACCTGAGGAACCAATATTTTCACTAACAGGTCGAAACATCTAATTAACTTGATCATAAAAATAAGTTCAAAATTAATACTTGTAATTTTTTTTTTTTTTGGAATAATTAATGGTTTTATTTATATAATTAATATAAGTTACGAAAAGTTCACATAAAATGAAATACACAATCCAAATGCAAAGGTCAAACCTAGTACTAGTATAATTAAACGATAAATACGACCAAACCCCAATCACTAATCATTCTTTCTCATCCCTCTCCACAATCCTCACCGGCAACCCACCTTTCATTTTGGAAGTCAATTGCGGAACAAACTCCGGCTCCACACCTTCCTCCAACGCCGGCACCACCTTGAACCGCCTGAGAACCCCCGCGAGCACCCTCTTCATCTGCAAGAACGCCATCTCCTTACCCAAGCAAATCCTCGGCCCCGCCTGGAACACCGGATAAGTGTACGCGTCCCTCCCCACGAACCTCCAGTGACTGTTCTCCGCCTCGTCCTTCTCCAGCCACCGCTCGGGCTTGAACTCCGCCCAGTCAGACCCCCACAGCGTCTCCAATCTCCCCATCGCGTACGGCATGTACGTCACTCTCATCCCCTTCTTCACCACCGTCCCGTCCGGCAGAACGTCATCGTTCACGGCCTCCTTCGTGTCCGCCGCGACTGGCGGGTACAACCGCATGCTTTCACAAAGAGAAGCGTGAGTGTACATCATGTCTTTGACTTCGTCAAAGACAGGCGCTTCGGATTTCTCTTTGATTTCCTTGAGAACCTCGGATTCGACATGCGGATTCTTGGAGAGTAGCCAAAGATACCATGTCAATGCCGAGGAGGTAGTGTCACGCCCAGCAAGTATGAAGCTTATTACTATGTCGGTCACGAATTTCTCATCCGAGTGGCCGGAGCTCAAGAACCGTGACAAAAGGTCGACGGAATCGAGCGAGGTCTTCTCTCTAAGCTCGTGCTTCTTTTCTCTTATTATGTTCCTGGAAAATTCTTGAACTTCTGAGACTGCGATTCTCAAACGCTTCTCGGACCCAATATTCAAAAGCTTCTTGATTTTCCAAACGAGTGGGATTAACGCACCGAGCCTCTCGCTACTGATCTTGACGCTTTCTTCAAACGCTTGAGCGAACTTGGTTTGTGGAAGAGAAGGCAACAGGTAGGCGGGGTCGAATCCGAAAGCGATTTTGCATATATTATCGAAGGCAAACCTTTGAAGAATGTCTTGGAAGTCTATGATAGTTCCGGTTGCGGCAGCTGAGGAGAGGATGGGGATGAGGCGGTCGGAGATCTCCGTGTCCACGACGGTCTCGACGAATTTGCGGAGAGACTTGGTGTTGAATTCGTGGCTGGCGACTTGTCTTTGGAATTTCCAGGATTCGCCGTCCACGTTGACGATCCCGTGGCCGAGGAAGTCTTTGAGGGTTCCGTTGAAAAAGTCTCCCTTGCCGTAGTTGTGGAAGTTGGTCTTGAGGATGTGCTGGACGACGGCTGGGTTGGCAGTTAACACCTGGCGCGTGCCGACGCTGCGATGGAGGACGTAGGTGGCCGAGGGTGAGACTTGGAGGATGTCTGAAAGCCATTGGAGACGTCGGTCTTGGTTAGCAAGCACGGCCAGGAAAGAACCGATTACAGGGTAGGATCTTGGGGGGCTGACGGTGGCGGAGGGCGGTGGAGATGATTGCTTTTTGGGTGTTGAAGCTCTGGTAAGCAAGAGGATGGAAAGTAAGAGAAGGAGGAGAAGGAAAAAAGTGGCAAGGAGTTCGAGGAACAGCATAGCTACTATTTGGTCTCAGGTCTTTTTGACTTTTGTGTTCTGTCGGATGGGAAATTTATTTGGTTAATGGATTGGCGGGGGAATGGTATGGTTTTTATAATGTCTAAAGTGGGCTCTTTTTTTTTTTTTTTTTTTTGGTTTATTGCGCTATTTGACCCTTATTTTTGGGCATATTTGTATACATGCCTATTTGGATTCTGTATTTTACCCTTGATTACTTCTTTCTTCGCACGTCACACTGATTATCTCGGTCCTGGGTTGGGATCCTATTATTAGTTTTTTAGTTTTTGTAGTATTTATGGCTACCGACACGGTGAAGGGACTGAATTATATATATATATATATATATATATATATATATATATATATATATATATATATATATATATATATTTATATATTTTATCTCTTTATATATGTTCCTCTTACACAAACATATATACAACAAACACTATTCAGAATGAAAATGAAGTATTTTATAGTTATGTCACCGTGTAGGAATAGAGTTATCTTATTTTATTGTTCTTTTGTAAAGTTTTAAGCTTAGGCAATTTTTTTTTTTAGGGGAAATATTTTGAGAAAAATCACTTATTTTTCATTAGTCGATGGAGGCAAAAAAATGATGTCAAATTATTTTTGAGTGCTTGGTTGACATGAAAATCATTTGAACACAACCATTATCCATTCATGACAAAGCTCATGACTAATGAGGGATTGCACATAGAGGAGAAGGGGAATCAGGCGGTTCTGCATGGTGTTTGTTGGGTGCTGCATGGTGTTTGTTGGGGGTTGCGACGAGGCTGGCGTCGAATGGTAGATGCATAAGTAGAGTGTGATGGCACCGACAAAAGAGGATGACTATGAGGTGGGTGAAGTAAGAGATTATTTGCGAGAATGAGCATTTGATTTTACTGGAGAAATGATTTAAGCTTTTAGAAAATGTAAGCAATTTTCCTAAATTTTATACAAAGAATTGCATTGACCTGAAAAATAATTCATTTTTTAAAACCTTTTAGATGACGATTTTTATTTTTTATTGTATTATGACGTAAATATAAAAATAATTTTTAAATCTTTTATAAGTGTTTTATGTTTTAAAATTTGTTAAAAAATAAAAAGCCGTCTTAAAAGGCATTATCAAATTATCCCTTTCCCTTTCATTTTACACGCTACATCAAGCTACATTAGTACATTCATTGTTGCTCAAATGATTTAATTGGTAAAATGAAAATATATATTTAAAGAGTTATATAGATATTAGATCGATACACTTGAACAAGGGGCAATAAATAAATAAATCAGCTTGTGGGGTTAGAATTGAAAAGCGGCATTAAGGTTTTAACTTTTAACAATATATATGGCGATTGGGCTTTTCTTTGGGAAAAATGTTAGATTTACAACAACTGTACAACAACCCCTCACATGACGGTAGGTCCCGAAGTTTCTTGGATGTGATGTGATTGTGTTTTAGACTGAGTCGATACCACGTGAGAAAATCCCAATCTTCTATTAATATGGAATCGTCCATTTCTTTCTTTCTTTCTTCATACTTTTATAAGAGCAATGCTACACGTAAAATTCTCTTTCAAAGTATCTCAGCATGCAATTGGGGAATAACTTTTTAAAACCGAACAGGTTGACCCCAAAAAGACCAGAAATTGGTCAAAATTTTTTTGTCAATTAAAATGAAAGTGCTTCTTTTTATGATAAATGTTTACGGCAATTACAACAACAAAATTCTTCGATTACATTTATACTTGTTTTCCCAATCTATCAAGCAATTAGATGGTGTTGGAATAGATTGACTTTCATCAGACATTTTCACTTTGCCCATACCGCGTGTAAGCATTTTCTATTAATGTTTCGTTTCTTTCGGCGTAAAATAATTTTGGTATTTTTTGATGTTTAGTGGGAAAGAAAATAATAGTTAATGTTAAAATGATTTTCGTATAACAAAAAATACTTAGTAAATTTTTAAAAATGATTTACGCTTTTTAAAAGCATAAAACAGTTTCTCTAGACAATAGATGTAGTCGACCATTTTTTAAACGACGCAGTCGACCATCGAAGGAAACCGACAATCATCGTTAGATCCCAACAAGCCAGATTCCGGCACTAGTCGGAATCCGACAGGTGCCAGAATCTGAAAATTTCTGTCGGAATTTGGCGATGTTCGACTACCGTCGCCAGATTCCGGCCAGAATGGTTGGATCCTGGCCATCTTGCAGTATTTGGCCAGAACGATCAGATCCCTGCCAGTTCTGGCTGGGATCCGACACAAATGGCCAAATTCCGACAAGCACAAATTACCGGCCATTTTAAAAATATTCTTTTAAAATAATCCCAATTCTAAAAACTATGATTATTGTTAGTCAATATGTATATTTTAATTAAACATAATTTTTTAGTTGTTTTTTTTTTATATATATTATTTTACATTAATATTTTTATATTGTGAATAAAAATTAATTTTTATAATTTAATAGGATTGAATGAAAATATAAAAAATATTTATAATTTTTCCTATGCGTCAAACACTAAAAAATGTTTTCGCCGAAAAATATTTTTCTGAAAAATGACTTTCCGAAAAATATTTTATGATTAAAATCATTTTACGCCGAAACAAATCGAGCATAACTTAAACGAAAAAAAAAAAAAAAAAAAAAAAAAAAAAAAAAAAAAAACATAGCCCACATGTGACTTAAAATGTCTATTATACCCCTACATCATAAAAAAGTAAAATCCAACAAGCTTTTTTTTTGGTCAAACTCTGATTGTTGTAATTGGTCAAACAATATTAAACTGCATGTCCATATCGTGGATTTTAATTATGTAAGCCAATTCGTCATGTCACACAAGGTGGTTGGAGAACTTTCCTGGTGACGTGCATAATAATCCATGCACCTTCGTCATCGGTGATCAATTGTAAATCTTAAAGAATGTAAGTAATATGAAGCGTGCGTCAAGCAAACCCAGTGGCTTCTCTCTACTCGTGGAAAGCCATCGCCAAACTCTCTACGTGACTACATGCACTGTCTGCCTCTCTATGTCACTCTATAGCTTCTTCCAATATATATATATATATATATATATATATATATATATTATAAATTATAATGACAAGGTAGTATGATAAAAAAAAAAAAAAAAAAAAAAAAAAAAAAAAAAGTGGTTAAATTTAAAATTGGTTCATGTGCTTTGGTGTTTATCAAATCAGTTTTTGAGGTTTTAGAAGTATAAAATTCGTCCTTTGACTTTTTATCGGTGTAAAATTACTCTTTCAATCCATTTCCTTGAGTAAATTGTTTGTCACCTATACAAAAAATAAATAAATAAATAAAAATGAAGAAAAATGAAAACTTAACTTATATCCCCAAAGTATAAATGATTTTGTAATTGTAACTTCTCCTCCTATAACCTCGTTATCATGGCCAGGGCCCGCTAGCTATGATTATGATATATATACTTCTTAAAATGCAGCAAATATAGGACAAGCATGAAAATGCAGCAAATATACTAGTAGTTTTTTTTTTTTTTTTTGATGAATTAGAACCTTCATTGATCAAACACTGCATACAACATCTCTCTCCAGCAAAACACTGGATGCAAAGTCCATAAAAGGAACAAAACACTTTCTGCCTAACAGAACAACTAGAGAACAAACCATTACAACAAACAGACAGAAAGTTACAATTTCCACAAATGAACAAGCTGAGCATTAATGCCTGTCTTTTTGAAATTCCCTTTAGCCATAATTCTGGATCTAACTTCCCACTTAATTTGTTTCACCAATACCTCTTTTGTTCTGGAAAGATTGCCATGACACAAGTCATTTTTTAACTTCTACAGATGATAAACCGAGGCAACCAAGTAGAATCTCACAAGCTCCTACTAGTGAGCTTCGCTACACTCCAGCTCACCACTTATTCCCATTCAACAGCAGGATTAACTTCCTTGCAGTCTACCAAAACAGCCCTCCAAACACGCCTGCTAAAGCAGCAGTGGAAAAATAAATGTTTTTTTTTTTTTTTTTTGAAGGACAGGCTATGATATAGTTCTTAAAATTCAGCAAATTAATATAGGACAAGCATGAAAAGTTGTTTGCTTTTTTCTTTTTGTGGGATCTGAAAAAATTGGTTGCTATCTTTAACTTAAAATAAGAAGGTTGAAAGATTGTTTGCTATTTTTTTTTTTTATTATTGTGCTTGCAAGATGCTGGTAGAGTGCTTCAATCGATGGGATAGACAGGGCATCTGGATTAGAGTTATTACCAGTGATTATGAGAAGAATGAAGAAGCTGGAGAATTAAAATTACATGCATAAAGCAAAGGAGAAACATTTGAGGTTTTGCTATGGGGTTATCTTGGATTCTATATAATTTTGTAAACTTTTTTGGTTTGTTTGTACCTCTTTGAGGATAATGACAAAAGAACAAAATATGTACCTTCGATTTTTTGTTTTAATCTTTTTTGTGTTAATGTATTGTGTTTTGAAAGACATTTTATTTTTATTTTTATTTTTTTTAATTGAATAAGGAAAGGGTTACAAGGGTGAATCCTTCCCATTTCTGATCCGTAAGGAAGAAAGAATAGGAGATCCAGTGGAAATGCTACCAAACACAAGGTGGGTAGCGGCCCATTTAGCTAAAATATGTGCCCGAAGAGTGGCACTTCTAGAAATCTTTATAGCACTCCAGCTATGAAAAGCAGCAAGATCAAGTCTGATATCTGAAATTAAACGAGCAAAATGCCAAGAGGAAAAAAGATAAGGCTGATTCACAGCTAATATTATTAAAAGAGCATCCCCTTCAAGTAGAAAATCACT
Source organism: Alnus glutinosa (assembly GCF_958979055.1). Classification (NCBI taxonomy): domain Eukaryota; kingdom Viridiplantae; phylum Streptophyta; class Magnoliopsida; order Fagales; family Betulaceae; genus Alnus; species Alnus glutinosa. Next base: position 24,899,964 of record NC_084899.1, read on the forward strand.
AGTACCCATAGAAGCAACAAGCCGAGTAGCAAGAAATGCTGCAAAAGTTTCACCAACGAGGATATCAGAGACATTTAGCTTTTGAGTCACTGGAAGAATGATATCCCTAGAAGAATTACTAATAATAGCCTTTGCCACAACAAAATTATCACGGATAGCTACATCAAAATTCCCTTTGAGGCAACCACACTACAAAAAAAAAAAAAAAAGAGAATTATGAACGGTTTTTTTCTAGACGGTTTCTAAAACCGTCTACAAAATTATCACAGATAGCTACATGCAGCCCCTTGATCTGAACCCCAGCCCCTCATGAACCCCAGCCGGCCGAACGACAACCCTAAGGGTGAAGTAAAATGCTATTCTCGGACACTTCAATCTAAAGGGTCTTTCCTTTTTGGGTTCGTTGATTCACACGGGCGACGAGATCTCGGCGGCGGGATCGAGACAACGGGAGAGAGTGCCGGATCTGTCAAACCCACGCCGGTGTGCGTGGGTTTTCAGCCAAATCTGGAGAGGTCGTCTGGGTTTTCACCGGATCTGGCAAAGTTGTCTAGGTTTCCGCCCGGATCCGGCCGAAACCCACGCTCGGCATCTCTCTCTGCCGGATACAGAGAGAGATCCGGCCGAAATACCACGTATTCCGGCCGGTTCTCTCTTCCTCTATCTTTCTCTGTCGCCGGCCGGTGTGCGTGGGTGGCGGATCTCTCTTCCTTTTTTTCTTTCTCCGTCGCCATCCGGATCTCTCTTCCTCTCTCCTTCTCTGTCGCCGGTTGGCGTTTGACCCGTTCCAATATCAAACAACTTATTCAGACCATATTAATTAGTTTTAATATCAAAAAACTAATTAATATAAAAAATAATAATAAAAAAAAAAAATAAGTCTGGACGGTTTTGCCCAAAACCGTCCAGAACTGTTTCTAGACGGTTTGGGCCAAACCGTCCAGAAATTTATTTAGCGACATTATATACTGGACGGTTTAAAACCATCTAGGAAAAACCATCTGGAATTGATTCCAGACGGTTTTTTTGCATTTCTAGACGGTTTTAAACCGTTCAGAATTTACTTCTTTTTTTTTTTTTTTTTTTTTTTTTTTTTTTTTTTTTTTTTTTTTTTGTAGTGCCAGAGAAAGGTGTTGCCAAAGAGAAGGACAAGGCAACAGATTGCCATGCTAAGTAATGAGATTGTAAGGTAACTTTAAGATGTTGAATGGCAAGACCTAGGTTAGGCAAAGTACCTTCATGGATCAATTTATTCCTTAACTGCCAAATGAGGTCCATAACAAGAACTGGAAAAAGCTGAAACTTACGAGAATTTGTTAAAGGAATATCCAAATGAGTCAATGGATAGATAAGAGCGAGAATACAGTTAGATATAGGCCTCGAAGAAAAATAGGAGATGTTAAGAGCCCACGGTGCAGATCTCCAAAGATTCTTAGCTAATGCACAGTCCAGTAAAATATGGCATAGAGTTTCCAGAGTACCATTACAAAAAGGGCAAACCCAAGCATTAACGTCTTCTAAATGAATAAACCTACCAATATTATCTCTAGAAGAAAGAATATTCCAACCTATTTTCCATAATAAGTGTTTAATCTAGCTTGAAGCTTAAGACCCCAAAGAGCCTGCAAAACAATCAGTGTAAAGGGATGAGCTTTGGTAGAAGGTGTCAATGAAACTTCCTAGCAGATTTAACAATAAAAATACCAGAAGGGGAAGGAATCCAAGACCATTTGTCCTCAGTACTAATGCGGGGGAGATGAATTTAAAGAATTATTTGGATAGTAAGAGGATCAAAAAGATCATGAAGAAGATCCACATTCCACAACCTCTCCTCAAGAAGAGTAAGATCCACAACAAAATAAGCTAGAAATGGACCAACAAGAACCTTTCAGAAGCAATTTTCGTTCTTCAATAAACCCTTCCAAATCCAAGAAGATTGAGGCTTTACATCAACATCAAAAAAAGAAATGTCATTGGAAAGAAATTTTCCACTAAGAGCTTCAACCCACAAAAGAGATTCCTTGGAAAGTAGCTAGATTCCATCCTAATCTTGCAAGAAGAGAGTTATTAAGGAATTCCATAGAACATATGCCTAAACCACCCAAAGCTTTTTGGTTTACAAATATTCTCCCAAGATAATAGGGGCAAATTATGCTTCTTGTCTTGAGAAAAACCCCACCAGAATTTATGTAGCATCATGTTGATATCATAACAAAAATGTTTCGGGAGAAGAAACAGAGACATTGTGTAAGATGAAATAGCATTAACCACTGATTTGATCAAGGTGGTTCTTGCTGCTTGTGAGAGAAGTCTTGCTTTCCATCCTGTAACTTTAGCTAAAATCCGCTCTTTAAGATCAATGAAAGAAACAATCTTCTTCCTATCAATAAATAGAGGAAGACCCCAAGTATTTAGCTCGAGCAGGGATAGGAGGCAACCTCATAATAGAATTGATTGAGGACTTGATAGAATCCTTGCAATTACGACTGAATAAGGCTGCAAATTTTGAGACATTAATACTTTGGCCCGACTATAGAGAATATGTAGAGAGATAATTAATGATTGCAGAAGCTTCCATTTGATTTGCCTTGAAGAAAATCAAGACATCATTTGCAAAAAAAAAAGTGAGAAATAGGGGGATTGGATCTTGAAATCTTAATACCATGAAGAATACCCATGGATTCTTCCTTCAGGAGAAGTCTTGATAAAATTTCAAAACCAAGGATGAAGAGGAAGGGAGAGAGAGGATCTCCTTGTCGTAGACGACGCGTTGGAAAAAACTTACCATAAGGTGCACCATCCAACAGGATAGAAAAAGAGGATGTAGATAAACATTGACTAATCCAATTAATCCAAGTAGGATGGAAACCAAGCAATTTAAGAATCTGAAGAAGAAAATTCCATTCTATAGAGTCAAATGCTTTTTCAATATCAAGCTTTAAAGCCATAAGACCACCATTCCCTTTTTTCTGTTTCATGGTATGAAAAACCTCATGAGCTAGAATAGTGTTATCATGAATATACATACCCTTCAAGAAAGCCGATTGAGTTGGAGAGATAATCTTATGAAAGAGTGACTTAAATCTATTAGACAAGATTTTGGAAATAATCTTGTAGTTGAAATTTATAAGACTAATAGGCCGAAAATGATGAACCGAAAAAGGATTATCAATCTTAGGGACAAGAGCAATATTTGTATGATTGAATTCCTTAAGCATAAAACTTCCTTTAAAAAAGGATTGAACCGAAGTAACAATGTTGCTCTGAACAATAGGCCAATAAGTTTTATAAAAAACCCTGTCATACCATCAAGACCAGGAGCTTTATTAAGACCTAAATCATTAATGGCAGAAAAAATCTCGATTTCATCGGAGATAGTGCATAAGGTAATATTTTTTACGTCAAAGATAACACTATCCACCAACTCAGACATACCTGAATCCAGAGATGTATTCTTTGAAGAGAAAATAGAGTTAAAATGATTTACCAAATGAGAACCAATATTATCTCTTCCCAGAATATAAGAACCATTTGCCGAGAGTAAGCAAGAGATGAAATTATACCTTATTCTGCAAGTCGTGGAAGCATGAAAAAACTTTGTATTTAGATCTGTACATGTAAGCCAGAGCTCCCTAAACTTTTGTTTCCACAAGATTTCTTCACGCAAAAGCTGTTCTCGCAAATTAAATTGAAGGGAAGCTTCCTTAGCAGAGTTGCTTAACGAATAAGGACTGGCTTGATGGTAAGTCTTGAATTATTTGATTCAAAACCCTTTAATTTATGTTTGTTAGACCTAGTTTGTGTTGTATATATAACATTTTGTTGTAGTTTTATGTTATGTCTTATTTTCTAGTATTAGTTGAAATCTAGTTCAAAACACTTAAATTAGATCTAAAAATACATCAAGGGCAATATGGTCATTTTCAGAGTTCGAGGTTGATCCTGAAAAAAATAAAAATCGTCCAAGGCATTTCGATCGATCGATTATTTGTATAGTCAATAATTCGATTGATTGACTTTCAATCGACCCAACTTCGATCGATCTAGATGCGATCGATCGAAATATATTCGACCGATCGACTTCGCATCTTTCAAAAGGTCCAGATATTTCCAAATCTTTGTGCGATCCAAATCAAAAGTTGAGTTCTATGGACAGAAATGAACGGCGACCAGCTTTGAATACTTGGCTAGAATTAACTCTTGTAATCTTTTTGTAAATCCAATTTCCTATATATATGGAATTAAGATTTAGGTTTAAACATGCATCTTTTGGGGGTTTCGGATTTTCTTAGGTGTATCACTTAATTTCTTGTGTTTTTAGTTTCCTTTGATGCACGTTTTCGGGCTTAAATCCAAAAAGCAACTTCCTTTGTTAAAATTTTTTCAAGTTCTAGCTTAGGTTTTGTTCTTCCTTTTCATTTCTTTTTGTAATCCGAATTTTCTTAGATTAATATAGTGTTCTTAGTTTATTTCAATCTTGTTTTTTTTTTATTGTTTTCCTTTGATTTCATGCTTAGATTAGTTTACTTCATGTCTAACTAAACCCTTTCTTATGGTTTTGATCAAATCTCTTCCAAAAGCCATGAAATGTTCTTGAGATTTTCTTGATATGTGTGCTGATTGTGTAAGACTAGAGGATATCAAAACTCATGCTAAAAGGTTTTGTTATCAATATTCCAATCTAATTATTCATAAAAAAGGGATTCGCTTGTCTATGAATTTTCTTGATTTCTTAAATAAAACCAACGTTCTTGAAAGAGAACGATGTCTTATGCAATGATTCGATTTGACATAATGCATGTTCACTTATTAGAGTTACCTTATAGGGTATGCTAGGGAGAACCGGTCGTTTCACACATTTGGTAGTCTAAACCGTTTTTCATGTATAGTGTAACTTTTATGTGATATGATTGGTGTGATACTAGATATCTTATCATTGTGGCCTAGTTAGGGTTTCTATGTATTGTGTATGCTTATTAAGACGTTTTATATAGTAGTAAGCTAGGGAGCATTAATCACCCCACATCTTTCGTAGTGTAAACGTTTTTTAATTATAAACTAATATTTACGTGGGGTTGTTTAATGTAAAACAAGATACTTTATCATTACATCTTAATGAAAATGTTTTCATATTGACGCCCATTACACGCTCATATCATATATGTTAGGAAGATCCATATAGACTTTGAGCATTTCATTAGTTTAGGATTTGATGCGATCATTACCCTAAGTTTGTTTTAAGTTTGTTTCATTTTCCACTTTCATTTTATCACTTGATCTGTTGTAGCTTCAATTCTACAACTTTACTTTTGTTTTTATTTTTAAGTTAAGTTAATACACTCTTTGAATATTCCGTTATGCAAAACAACTCCCTAATCCTTGTGGTTCGATAACCCTTACTATAGTAAAATTGATTCGTATTATTGCGAGTGATAAAATTTATAAATTTAAAATCCACGTACGTAGTTGTCTAAACTTGAGCGTACCACTTGGATTTCACTAATTTCAGGCATTAGAGTTTTAATCCGAGACTCAATATGCCCAAAATGATGAGAATTCCAGGATTTAAGAGCAGACTTTGTACTTTTCCACTTCCTACTTAATACTTGAAAGTTGATGCTCAAGTAATGGAGAATGGAGTTAATTTGTTGTTTAATGGGAGTTGATTCTTTTTTAGCGTCCTACATTTTGCTTAAAAATGTAAATAAAATAGGGATAAATGTACCATTGGTCCCTGTGGTTTACCATAATTATTTTTCACTTCCTATGGTTCAAAAAGTTCATGGGAAGTCCTCATGGTAAGTAATAATTACAAATCGATTCCTGAAGTCAATTTTGTTAAAAAAATTTGACAGATTATGTTAAATGACACGTCAGCGCCACATTAAACCAATAAGATGGCGGCACGTGTCCATCTGAATAAAAAAAATATAAATTTATTAATAAATAAATAAAAAAAAAAACTTAAAAAAAACAAAACAAAAAACAAAATAGGCAAAGGCCAATGGGGGTGGCCGCTGGGGGTGGCGCGCGGCCTCCCCAAGGCCCTTTGCCTTCTTTTTTTTTTTTTAAGTTTATTTATTTAGTTTTTAATAAATTTATATTTTTTTATTCAGATAGACACGTGTCACCATCTTATTGGTTTGATGTGGCGCTGACGTGACATTTAACAAAATCTGTCAAATTTTTTAACAAAATTTGACTTCAGGGATCAATTTGTAATTATTGTTTATCACGAGGACTTCCCATGAACTTTTTGAACTATAGAGAGTAAAGAATAATTATGGCAAACTACATGGACCATTCGTTCAATCATCCCAAGAAAATATGTAGATTATAATACGCCTCTTAAATCAGTGGATACCTTTGTCCACTAATTTGAAGTTGCATAACAGTGTATGCAGTGAGCATTAGACTACCAAACTAACGGTGAACAAAAAATAATACACCAACCCATAAGCTTGAAATAAGACAACATTCCATAATAAAGATCAAATATCATCGTTGCCAAAAACATTTCAAATTTTTAGCTCCACAAAAAAATCTTCTCCCACCAAAAAAATTTTGTGCCTAATTAGAATGAATTGCACATAAACAGATTTATCCTTTAAAGTTTATTTTGCAACTAACACTTCTTAGCAAAATATAGCCACTATGATCCCTGCAAAAAACCTCTTTCAATGGTCAATATATGAAGCTATGCAAGCATCAAATAGTAATTATTTACAATAAACTAAATGACAAATTATATTAGCACATTAAATATGACTAAAATTGTATATAACATGCGGCAAACATGTTGGACCCACAATATGCAGCCAAAACTCATTTCCGAGCTTATGAAATTTCAGAATTACCCCTTGTCACTGAGGATGCCCAATAACCAGGCACTTACCATCAAGAAAACTATAGTTGTTATTCCATAATTTAGTTAAAAAAAAAAAAAAAAAAAAAAATGCTCTAGATGACTATCAGTGACACGGAAAATTCCTTAGAAATACTTGATTTTAATTATCTAAAAAAAAAAAAAAAAAAAAAAAACCTGACTAGTGTGAGTCGTGTGTGTGAGAGAGTGATGGTTTGCCAAAAAAATCATAGAGCTTCAATCTCGCCTTGTATTAGAATATACAATGACTTTTTTGACCTATACTATTTTGTATTCTCTTTACCTATCATGATTTATGATATGTGTATTTTTTTTTTTTTCCTGATCTTTTCTCTTTCTCCTTTCGGCGTAAAGGAAAGGCCTCAAGGCAGAAGCTTAAGTTGACAAGCAGCTAGAGCTAGCCACGTTTTATAACATTGTTTACTTGTCACTTATCCAAGCAGAAGCAGAGCATCATAAACAACAGCAACGGAAAAGGAATCCCCAGGTTTAGCAATTCCTACCCAGGAATTAAAAGCAAAATAAAATTATATAAATAAAAGATAAAACCCATTTTTTAAACTTTCAAAAAATTTATATAGCACAACATCACATATATAGGCTGTGTTGATGCAGTTTTTTGGTAGGTGATGTGTCAATTCACGATTTGTTTGATTTTTTATTTTTTTGGAATTTACAAAATAAAAACTGCGTCCGGAGATGTTGACAATCCATCTCCGATGCCTAAGTTAGTAGATAATTTGATAGAGAATATTCGAAGTAATTTTGAAGAGACAAAATGTGTATAATACCTGAATAATATCTATATTTATAAAGGTTTTGATGTAATCAAGTGATTCCCTAAATTCTGGATTTAGAGATTTACAGCTAAAGGCAATGTAAGCTCGGATGAATGGATCTCTCGGGATTCGCAGCCGTATGACTCAGACGTACGGATTTCTCGAGATCTGTTATCTCTTTAGTGCAACTCTAATTGCACTTCTTAAAACGAAATATTTGAAATTTATATCCCTTAAATCTCGATCTCATATGGTGCAATGTGTTCAGGTCGGTTGGCCCATTTGGGAGGACCAACCGGCAGTTGAGCCAGATACCTGAGGAACCGATATTTTTCCTAACAGGCCAAAACATCTGATTAACTTGATCATAAAAATAAGTTCAAAATTAATACTTGTAATTTTTTTGGAATAATTAATCGTTTTATTGATATAATTACTATAAGTACGAAAAGTTCACATAAAATGCAATACTCGATCCAAATCCAAAGGTCAAACATAGTACTAGTATAATTAAAAGGTAAATACGACCTAGACACCTACCATTAATCATTTTTTCTCATCCCTCTCCACAATCCTCACCGGCAACCCGCCTTTCATTTTGGAAGTCATTTGCGGAACAAACTCCGGCTCCACACCTTCCTCAAACGCCGGCACCACCTTGAACCGCCTGAGAACCCCCGCGAGCACCCTCTTCATCTGCAAGAACGCCATCTCCTTCCCCAAGCAAATCCTCGGCCCCGCCTGGAACACCGGATACGTGTACGCGTCCCTCCCCACGAACCTCCAGTGACTATTATCCGCCTCGTCCTTCTCCAGCCACCGCTCGGGCTTGAACTCCGCCCAGTCAGAACCCCACAGCGTCTCCAATCTCCCCATCGCGTACGGTATGTACGTCACTCTCATCCCCTTCTTCACCACCGTCCCGTCTGGCAGAACGTCATCGTTCACGGCCTCCTTCGAGTCCGCCGCGACAGGCGGGTACAACCTCATGCTTTCACACAGAGAAGCGTGAGTGTACATCATGTCTTTGACTTCGTCAAAGACAGGCGCTTCGGATTTCTCTTTGATTTCCTTGAGAACACCGGATTCGACATGCGGATTCTTGGAGAGTAGCCACAGATACCATGTCAATGCCGAGGAGGTGGTGTCACGCCCAGCAAGTATAAAGCTTAATACTATGTCGGTCACGAATTTCTCATCCGAGTGGCCGGAGCTCAAGAACCGTGACAAAAGGTCGACGGAATCGAGCGAGGCCTTCTGTCTGAGCTCGTGCTTCTTTTCTCTTATTATTTTCCTGGAAAATTCTTGAACTTCTGAGACTGCGATTCTCAGACGCTTCTCGGACCCAATATTCAAAAGCTTCTTGATTTTCCAAACGAGTGGGATTAACGTCCTGAACCTCTCGCTGCTGATCGTGACGCTTTCATCAAAAGCTTGAGCGAACTTGGTTTGTGGAAGAGAAGGCAACAGGTTGGCGGGGTCGAATCCGAAAGCGATTTTGCATATATTATCGAAGGCAAACCTTTGAAGAATGTCCTGGAAGTCTAGGACAGTTCCGGTTGCGGCAGCTGAGGAGAGGATGGGGATGAGGCGGTCGGAGATCTCGGTGTCCACGACGGTCTCGACGAATTTGCGGAGAGACTTGGTGTTGAATTCGTGGCTAGCGACTTGTCTTTGGAATTTCCAGGATTCGCCGTCCACGTTGAAGATCCCGTGGCCGAGGAAGTCTTTGAAGGTTCCGTTGAAAAAGTCTCCCTTGACGTAGTTGTGGAAGTTGGTCTTGAGGATGTGCTGGACGACGGCTGGGTTGGCAGTTGACACCCGGCGCGAGCCGACGCCGCTATGGAGGACGTAGGTGGCCGAGGGTGAGACTTGGAGGATGTCTGAAAGCCATTGGAGACTTCGGTCTTTGTTAGCAAGCAGGGCCAGGAACGAACCGATTATAGGGTAGGATTTTGGGGGGCTGACGGTGGCGGAGGGCGGTGGAGATGATTGCTTTTTGGGTGTTGAAGCTCTGGTAAGGAAGAGGATGGAAAGTAAGGGAAGGAGGAGAAGGAAAAAAGTGGCTAGGAGTTGGAGGAACAGCATAGCTACTATTTGGTCTCAGATCTTCTTAACTTTTGTGTTCGGTCGGATGGGAAATGTTGGTCGGTAATTTGTTTGGTTAATGGATTGCGTGGGAGTGGGTTTTTATAATGTCTAATTAGCGGGCTCTTTTCTTTCTTTCTCTTTTTTTTTTTTTTTTTTTTTTTTTTTTATTGCGCTAATTGACCCTTATTTTTGGGCATATTTGTATACATGGCTATTTGGTTTCTGTATTTTACACTTGATTGCTTCTTTCCTCGCACGTCACACGGATTATCTCTGTCCTGGTTTGGGATCCTATTATTAGTTTTTTAGTTTTTGTAGCATTTATGGCTACGAACACGGTGAAGGGACTGAATTATAATTTACAATGTACTGATAAGGTTTTTTTTTTTTTTTTTTTACACAAACATATATATAACAAACACTATTCAAAATAAAAATGAAGTATTTTATACCTATGTCGCTGGGAAGGAATAGAGTTATCTTATTTTATTATTGTTCTTTTGTAAGGTTTTAAGCTTAGGCAATTTTATTTTTTTTTAGGGGAAATATTTTGAGAAAAATCACTTATTTTCATTAGTCAATGGAGGCAAAAAAATGATGTCAAATTATTTTTGAGTGCTTGGTTGACATGAAAATCATTTGAACACAACCATTAACCATTCGTGACAAAGCTAATGACTAATGAGGGATTGCAAAGAGAGGAGAAGGGGAATCAGGCAGTGCTGCATGGTGTTTGTTGGGGGTTCTGACGAGGCTGACATCGACTGGTAGATGTATAAGTAGAGTGTGATGGCACCGGCGAAGGAGGGCGACTATGAGGTGGGTGAAGTAAGAGATTATTTGCGAGAATGAACATTAATATTTGATATTTTTGGAGAAATGATTTATGTTTTTAGAAAACGTAAGCTATTTTCCTAAATTTTATACAAAGAGTTACATTGACCTGAAAAATAATTTGTTTTTTAAAATTTTTTGGATGAGACTTTTTATTTTTTATTGTATTATGACGTAAATATAAAAATAATTTTGAATTTTTGTAAGTGTTTTATGTTTTGAATTTGTTAAAAAATAAAAAACCGTCTTAAAAGGCATTATCAAACTATCCCTTTCCCTTTCATTTTACACGCTACATCAAGCTACATTAGTACATTCATTGTTGCTCAAATGATTTAATTGGTAAAATGAAAATATATATTTAAAGAATTATATAGATATTAGATCGAAACACTTGAACAAGGGGCAATAAATAAATAAATCAGCTTGTGGGGTTAGAATTGAAAAACGGCATTAAGGTTTTAACTTTTAACAATATATACGGCGGTTGGGCTTTTCTTTGGCCCGAAGTTTCTTGGATAGTTGGATGTGAATGTGTTTTAGACTGAGTCAATTAATACCTCGTGAGAAAATCCCAATCTTGTATTAATATGGAATCATCCATTTCTTTCTTTCTTCAGACTTTTATAAGAGTAATGCTACACGTAAAATTCTCTTACAAAATATCTCAGCATGGCTTTTTAAAGCCGAACAGGTTGACCCCAAAAAAACCAGAAATTGGTCAAACTTTTTTTTGTCAATTAAAATGAAAGTGCTTCTTTTTATGATAAATGTTTACAGCAATTGCAACAACAAAATTCTTGGATTACATTTATACTATTTTTCCCAATCTATCAAGCAATTAGATGGTCTTGGAATTGATCGACTTTCATCAACATTTTCACTTTGCCCCCTACCGTGCATGAGCATTTTCTATTAATGCTTCGTTTGTTTCAGCGTAAAATAATTTTAGTATTTTTCAATGTTTGGTGAGAGCAAAAATAATAGTCAACCATAAAATGATTTTCCGTATGACCAAAAATGCTTAGTAAATTTCTAAAAATAAAAGTGTAAATCATTTTCCCTAGACAGTAGATGCAATCGACCCTTTTTTAAACGACGTAGTCGACCTTCACACTCCAACAGTCGACCATCGAAGGAAACTGACAACTATTGCTAGATTCCGACAAGCCAGATTCCAACACTAGTCAGAATCTGAAAATTTCTGCCGGAATCAGGCAATGTCCGACCACCGTCTCCAGATTCTGGCGATATTGTGCCAGATTTCGGCCATACTGGCCAGGATCCGACCATTTCAGATGGAACGGATTTTGACAAGCACAAATTGCTGGCCATTTTAAAAATATTTTTTAAAAATAATCCCAATTCTAAAAGATATTATTATTGTTAGTCAATGTGTATATTTTAATTAAACATAATTTTTTAGTGGTTTTTTTTTTTATATATATATTATTTTACATTATTATTTTTATGTTGTGAATAAAAACTAATTTTTATAATTTAATATAATTGAATGAAAATATAAAAAATATTTATAATTTTCCCTACGCGCTAAACACCAAAAAATATTTTCGATGGAAAATATTTTCTTAAAAAATGACTTCTCAGAAAATATTTTACGACGGAAATCATTTTACGCCGAAACAAATGTAGCATTACTTGAACGAAAAAAAAAATAAAAAATTATATAGCCCACACGTGACTTAAAATGTCTATTATACCCCTACATCATATAAACAATATATATATATATAGTTTTTTTTAAAAAAAAAACACACACACACAATAGGAGGGAACTTATATCTGTATGGGCCTCTCCACGACCAAAGACCCACAACTTGGACGTGGGTCTCTGTTGAAGGATCGAGGCCCATGGCATGGCCTTTGGTCTCATGTTATGGGACGTCCCAATGGAAAAAGACACGTAGTCTGGTCGTGGGTCTCAACAGTCGTAAACCAACAATCATGAGTATCCAATTTTTATGGTGAGAAAATATTTTTTTAAAAAAATAAAATTAAATTAAAAATTAACCTAAGAGTATAATTATATTTACACACATTTGATATGGGGTATAATATACAATTTTAGTCGCGTGTGTTCAGGTGATGTATTTTCTATCTGATTGTGTTTAGGGGCCACACCATGGGAATCACAATCTTGTATGGAATCATATATGCACCCATTTTTTAATTATATGTAACAAGTTTTTATAACCAAAAGATGGGTTGACCCAAAATAAAAAGATAAAGTAAAATAAATAATCCACATAAAGGGTATTCATAGTGTTTCTTTTTGTCAAATAAATGAAGATTTAATCTAATAAAATAGAATAATTCCTAAAAAGTAAAATCCAAGGAGCCTTTTTTTTGGTCAAACAATATTATTGTGCCCATATCGTGGATTTTAATTATGTAAGCCAATTCGTCACCTCACACAAGGTGGTTGGAGCACTTTCCTGGTGACATGCACAATCCACGCACCTGGCCTTCGTCATCGGTGACTAATTGTAAATCTCAAAGAATGTACGTAATATGAAGCGTGCGTCAAGCAAACCCGGTGGCTTCTCTCCGCTCGCGGAAAGCCATCGCCAAACTCTCACGTAACGCCTTCAAACCGCTAAGATCTCATTCCGGCTGTTTAGATTTCTCTGTTCATAACTTGAAAACAAAATAAAATAAAAGGTGAGTAAGAAATGCTCAGTAAGGTAACTCTCAACCATAAAACGGTTAAGTTAAATTCATTTTCTTTCAAAACGAGTATTCAAAAACACACTTGGAATCAGAAATTTTCATAATATAAAATATAAATTCGGCATTTTTCGTAAAGTATAAAATTATTGGTTGGTAAATAAACTTATCATATTTAAGACCCATGTACACTATTATGCTATGTGTATTAGGGTTGTGCGGTCTACTACGACCTTAGGCAGGTAAACTGTGGCCACAAGCTTGCCCCACCAGCTAATTAATTAAAGTGCACTTAGCATGACATAGGGATGGATTCCGCTTTCTCTAAATCCTTCAGCAGTTGCGCTTCCATCCAAGCAACGGTACCAAGCTTAAACTCTGTAAATCTCTGTGAATATCTCTGGGGCCAAAATAATAATCTCCTCTACACACGTGCCTCATCTATAAAAATCTTTCTCCTCATAATTTATGTTTATTTCTTTTACTGTGCTTGGTATCTCTTGATGCAACGTATGAGAGGGTTTTTACTCTCATTTTCTCATTAATTTCAAAAAAACTGTAACTTCCCGTCTCGAGAATCAACTGAGCAATTTACTGTAATTAGAAAATCTTTTATAATTAAAGCTTCTCTTAAAATTGCTGATATCAAAAATAACATTTATATCAACAACTTTCATCTCAAAACTATTTTTAAAACAGTTCTTCATGCATCAATATAAATTTGAAACACAAAATGAGAACAATTATTCATAAATATGTTATAATCAATGGATAAAATAATGACAAAAAATAATTTTAGAAGGGGTAGAAGATCCCTTACCTCTCCGAATGCAACTAAGGCAATTTCCTTGACAGCGAGTTAGTCACCTAAGTACAGGTTCCAATAAATTAATATTAGATACTCATCACTAGTAAATATCCAGACACTACTACAGTTCATCTTGCTAGCCTATTGAGAATGGATTCCCGAGGTACATTCGACGACATTAATCGTATAATAATTAAATTATTAAATAGGAAATAACATATTTTTATTATTAGAAATAGGATTCAATAAAGATAAATATCATAAGAAATATTTTCTATTGTAGTTGTATACATTGATGAAGTTTCATGTTGTTAATAAAATAAGAAAAGAGGTTGCATACTTGCATGTGTTGTGAAGACCGACCTTATTATATATATACGTATAAATTACCGAAAATATTATAGGTTGTTAAAATAACTCCATAATATATATATATATATATATATATATATATATATATATATATATATATATATATATATATATATATATATATAGGATTTATCAACACCAGCCCCTTACACTTTGTATATAGATGTTAACATATATTAAAAGAAGGTATTAACACGTGCTAGTGACTGTAGATTTTTTATTTTATAAACTTAGGTGTCACAAATTATATATATACTCAAAATAAATTATTAAAGGCTCCGTAATTTTAAGCAATTTACAAAAAAGTTTGAAATACTTCAATTAAAATTGTTTTAGCTTATTTGCGAAACAGATTTAAGACAACTAAAAAAATAATAAAATAACAAATGGCTGTAGCAAAACCGTAAGGATAGGACATAATCCGGTAGGGTACAGTATAAGAAAAGAGGAAAAATTTTAAAGTCGCTGAAAATTAAGTGGGGAGACCACTGTCCGAAAGAAAGAAAGGAACAAGAAAAATTAGGACAATTCCTGCAATGAAACGGAAAAGAAAAAATATGGTACAAAATAATGTTTTTTCGTTTAAGGCTTGAAAGAACCCAAAAATCAATTGTTTTTATAAGGGCAACGAAAAAAAAAGGTACAAGGCATGCTGTGCATTGCTCAGAAAAGAGAATGGGAGGAAAAAGTAATATCCCAAGGCTATCATCTGCTACGGCTTTGGTGAAAAAGAAATAACAGCAAAACCTATTCCTAGTCTAGTACATGAAAAGAAGAGCAAGGAAGAAAATAAATATACAATCAATAATAAACAAGGACAACACATGGTTCATGACCCACAGCTGTAGCAAAAGGAAAAGGAAATAAGAGAACAGGAGTTTACCTCGTGCAGTCTACTGTGAGAGATAGAAGTGGGGGAAAACCATAAATTTTGTGAAAGAGGGAGAGAGGGACGGCTTCTAAAATTTTGTGAGATGAGAAGAGAGGCTCACGCATAATAGGTGTATTTATAAGTCTAGGGTTTTCTTACTTGGAACCACTAGGGTTTTTGGCAATTAAACTTTTACATGTAAGACAAAAATTAGGTATTAAATATTGCTATAAATTGTTACGTGTAAAAGAGGCTTTCAATATTAATATAATTTTTTTTTTTAAAATGTAAAAGAAGGTATTTAGTCAAATATAAAAGCGGGCATTTAATAAAACATAAAGTATTATATATAAAATATCGGGTTTTTATTATTTTGTTCAGTCGTCCATTCTCATAGATAATAAAAAACTATTTTACCTTCGAAAATGAGTCGGAGTTATTACACTCTACATGACTACATGCACTGTCTGTCTCTCTACGTCACTCTATAGCTTCTACCAATTAACGAATATATATATTATAATGACAAGGTATTACTTATATCCCCAAAGTATAAATGATTTTGTAATTGTAACTTCTCCTCCTGCAACCTCGTTAATTATCATGGCCAGGGCCGGCTAGCTATGATATACTTTTTAAAATGAAGCAAATATAGGACAAGCATGAAAATGCAGCAAATATACTAGTTTTTTTTTTTTTTTTTGATGAATTAAAACCTTCATCGATCAAACATTGCATACAACATCTCGATCTCTCTCGCAAAACACTGGATGCAAAGTCAATAAAAGGAACAAAACACTTCCTGCCTAACAGAACAGAGAACAAACCATTACAACAAACAAAGACAGAAAGTTACAATTTCCACAAACGAACAAGTTGAGCATTGATGCCTTGTCTTCTTGAAATTCCCTTTAATTAGCCATGATTCTGGATCTGACTTCCTACTTAATTTGTTTCACCATGCCTCTTCTGTTCTGGGAAGATTGCCATGCATGACGTCACAAGTCATTTCTCAACTTCCACAGACGATAAACCGATGCACCCAATTAATTAAGCAGAGTCTGCATAAATTCACTCACAAGCTCCTACCAGTGAGCTTCGCTACACTCCAGCTCTGCTCACCACTTCTTCCCATTCAACAGCAGGATTAACCACCTTGCAGTCAACCAAAACAGCCCTCCAAACACGCCTGCTAAAGCTGCAGTGAAAAAATAAATATTTTTTGGAAGGTCGGGCTATGATATAGTTCTTAAAATGCTGCAATTAAATATAGGACAAGCATGAAAAGTTGTTTGCTTTTTTCTTTTTGTGGGATCTGAAAAAATTGGTTGCTATCTTTAACTTAAAATAAGAAGGCTGAAAGATTGTTTGCTATTTTTTTGATTTTTTTTGTGCTTGCAATATGCTGGAAGAGTGCTTCAATCGATGCGATGGACAGGGCATCTGGATTAGAGTTATTACCAGTGATTATGAGAAGAAGAATGAAGCATTTGACGTTTGCTTTGGGATTATCTTGGATTGTAAACTCTTTTGGTTGTTTGTGCCTTTTTGAGGATGATGACAAAAGAACAAAATATTTACCTTTAATTTTGTGTTTTGAAAGATGTGTAATACTTGAAAGTTGATGCTCAAGTAATGGAGTTAATTTATTGTCTAATGGGAGTTGATTTTTTTAGTATCCTACATTTTGCATAAAAATGTAAAGAAAATATGCACATTGTAATACGCCTCTTAAATCAGTGGATACCTTTGTCCACTAATTTGAAGTTGCATAACAGTGTATGCAGTGAGCATTTAACTAGTAAACTAACAGTGAACAAAAAAAAAAAATACACCAACCCATAAGCTTGAAGTAAGACAACATTCCATAATAAAGATCAAACTATCATCGTTACCAAAAAAATTTCAAATTTTTAGCTCCACAAAAAAATCTTCTCCCACCAAAAAAATTTTGTGCCTAATTAGAATGATTTGCACATAAACAGATTTATCCTTCAAAGTTTATTTTGCAACTAACACTCTTTAGCAAAATATAGCCACTATGAGCCCTGCAAAAAAGCTCTTTCAATGGTCAATATATGAAGCCATGCAAGCATCAAATAGTAATTATTTACAAAAAACTAAATGGCAAATTATATTACATTAAATATGACTAAAATTGTAACATGCGGCAAACATTTTGGACCCACAATATGCAGCCAAAACTCATTTCCAACCTTATGAAATTTCAGAATTACCCCTTGTCACTAAGGATGCCCAATCAACCAGGCTTTTACCATCAAGAAAACTATAGTTGTTATTCCATAATTTATTTATTATTTTTTTAAAAAAAAAAAAAAAAAAAAAAGCTCTAGATGACTATAAGTGACATGGAAAATTCCTTAGAAATACATGAAATACTTGACTTTAATTATCTAAAAAAAAAAAAAGACCTGATTAGTGTGAGTCGTGTGTGTGTGAGTGATGGTTTGGCAATAATCATCGAGCTTCAATCTCGCCTTGTATTAGAATATACAATGATTTATGATGTGTGTATTTTTGTTTTTTTTCCTGATCTTTTCTCTTTCTCCTTTCGGGGTAAAGGAGAAGCCTCAAGGCACAAGCTTCAGTTGAAGAGCAGCTAGAGCCAGCCGCGTTTTATAACATTGTTTACGTGTCACTTACCCAAGCAGAAACAGAGCATCATAAACAACAGCAACGGAAAAGGAATCCCCACGTTTAGCGATTCCTACCCAGGAATTAAAAGCAAATTAAAATTATATAAATAGAAGAAAAAACCCATTTTTTAACTTTCAAAAATATATATAGCACAACATCACATATATAGGCAATGCAATTTTTCGGTAAGTGACGTGTTATTTCACGATTCGTCTGATTTCTTCTTTTCTTGGAATCTACAAAATGAGAACTACATCGGGAGATATCAACAATCCCACTTCGATATCTAAGCTTGTAGACAATTTAAGAGAGAATGTTCTAAGTAATTTTGAGAAAACAAAATGCGTATAATACCTGGGTAACATCTATATTTATAGAGATTTTGGATTAGTCAAGTGGTTCCCTAAATCCTGGATTTAGGGATTTACAGTTGAAGACAATGTGAGCTCGGATGCACGGATCTTTCGAGATTCGCAGCTGTATAACATGGGTGTACGAATTTCTCTGAATTCGTTATCTCTTTGGTGCGACTTCGATTACACTTCTTACAACGAAATATATGAGATTTATATCCCTTAAATCTCGAGTGGTTTCGAGATATCCGCAATCTCGAATGGTGCAATGTGTTCGGGTTGGTTGGTCCGTTTGGAAGGACCAACGGAGCTCAAATGGTTCAGTTGAGCCAGATACCTAAGGAACCAATATTTTCTCTAACAGGCCGGAACATCTAATTAACTTGATCATAAAAATAAGTTCAAAATTAATACTTGTAATTTTTTTTTGGAATAATTAATGGTTTTATTGATATAGTTACTATAAGTTACGAAAAGTTCACATAAAATGCAATACACAATCCAAATCCAAAGGTCAAACCTAGTACTAGTATAATTAAAAGATAAATACGAGCTAGACACCTACCATTAATCATTTTTTCTCATCCCTCTCCACAATCCTCACCGGCAACCCACCTTTCATTTTGGAAGTGATTTGCGGAACAAACTCCGGCTCCACACCTTCCTCCAACGCCGGCACCACCTTGAACCGCCTGAGAACCCCCGCGAGCACCCTCTTCATCTGCAAGAACGCCATCTCCTTCCCCAAGCAAATCCTCGGCCCCGCCTGGAACACCGGATACGTGTACGCGTCCCTCCCCACGAACCTCCAGTGACTATTATCCGCCTCGTCCTTCTCCAGCCACCGCTCGGGCTTGAACTCCGCCCAGTCAGAACCCCACAGCGTCTCCAATCTCCCCATCGCGTACGGTATGTACGTCACTCTCATCCCCTTCTTCACCACCGTCCCGTCTGGCAGAACGTCATCGTTCACGGCCTCCTTCGAGTCCGCCGCGACAGGCGGGTACAACCTCATGCTTTCACACAGAGAAGCGTGAGTGTACATCATGTCTTTGACTTCGTCAAAGACAGGCGCTTCGGATTTCTCTTTGATTTCCTTGAGAACCTCGGATTCGACATGCGGATTCTTGGAGAGTAGCCACAGATACCATGTCAATGCCGAGGAGGTAGTGTCACGCCCAGCAAGTATAAAGCTTAATACTATGTCGGTCACGAATTTCTCATCCGAGTGGCCGGAGCTCAAGAACCGTGACAAAAGGTCGACGGAATCGAGCGAGGCCTTCTGTCTGAGCTCGTGCTTCTTTTCTCTTATTATTTTCCTGGAAAATTCTTGAACTTCTGAGACTGCGATTCTCAGACGCTTCTCGGACCCAATATTCAAAAGCTTCTTGATTTTCCAAACGAGTGGGATTAACGCCCTGAACCTCTCGCTGCTGATCGTGACGCTTTCATCAAAAGCTTGAGCGAACTTGGTTTGTGGAAGAGAAGGCAACAGGTTGGCGGGGTCGAATCCGAAAGCGATTTTGCATATATTATCGAAGGCAAACCTTTGAAGAATGTCCTGGAAGTCTAGGACAGTTCCGGTTGCGGCAGCTGACGAGAGGATGGGGATGAGGCGGTCGGAGATCTCGGTGTCCACGACGGTCTCGACGAATTTGCGGAGAGACTTGGTGTTGAATTCGTGGCTAGCGACTTGTCTTTGGAATTTCCAGGATTCGCCGTCCACGTTGAAGATCCCGTGGCCGAGGAAGTCTTTGAGGGTTCCGTTGAATAAGTCTCCCTTGCCGTAGTTGTGGAAGTTGGTCTTGAGGATGTGCTGGACGACGGCTGGGTTGGCAGTTAATACCTGGCGCGTGCCGACGCTGCGATGGAGGACGTAGGTGGCCGAGGGTGAGACTTGGAGGATGTCTGAAAGCCATTGGAGACGTCGGTCTTGGTTAGCAAGTACGGCCAGAAACGAACCGATTATAGGGTAGGATCTTGGGGGGCTGACGGTGGCGGAGGGTGGTGGAGATGATTGCTTTTTGGGTGTTGAAGCTCTGGTAAGGAAGAGGATGGAAAGTAAGGGAAGGAGGAGAAGGAAAAAAGTGGCTAGGAGTTCGAGGAACAGCATAGCTAGTATTTGGTCTCAGATCTTTTTGACTTCTGGGTTCTGTCGGTTGGTTAATGGATTGCGTGGGAGTGGTTTTTATAATTGTCTCTTATTTTTGGGCATAATTGTATACATGCCTATTTTACACTTGACTACTTCTTTCTTTGCACGTCACCCGGTACGTCACACGGATTATCTTTGTTCTGGATGCTGAGAAAACATCAGAAGATATATATATCTATCTTGGAATTTTTTAATAATTTTGATATAATTTCAAAGGGAACATATATATTTTTATCAAACTAAATAATAGAAATAACCATTACATTTTATCTTTTCTAATTTTTAGTAATAATTATTTATTTTTATGAAGAAATAACCATTTTGAGTTTATGGCTAAAAACATGGAGTAAAGAATTCATTTTGAAGGGATTGAATTATAATATAATGATAACATAAATTATTTTTTTTCTCTTTATAAACTATGTTCCTCTTAACAGGAATATATAAAAAGGAAAAGCTGATATTTTTTCTCCAAAGGAAAAACCGAAGAAGGAAAAGCTTTGAGTTTGCTTGGTTTTCACTCTTTGGGGGGAGGGGTTGGGGGTTCACGCCTTCCCTTTCGGATGCTGGTGTCTCCCCTTAGCCTTTATGGCTAAAGTGGTTTTTTTGTTCCTCCTCAGCTTATTTTCAAGGGTGGATGGCCCATTTTCTCCAAGCTTTAGGGCTGTTGGAGCTTTGTTTCTTCACGGTTGTTTTGAATTGATGGAGGTTGTTTTTTGGTTCTTTGGTTCTTTGTTTTTCTGTTGTTTCTTGTTGCAAGCAGACTTTTTTAGGTGCTGGGGCTTTCCGGTGAGCTCCGTGGTGAGGAAAGAGGGCGTGGGTTGTGTGTTTTTGGAAGGTTTGTTTGGATCGAAATTTTAGGATCTAGATCTACGCTTCTCTCTCCATTATTGCACAACATCGACCTCACCTTTGGGTTCCCTAGTGTCCTCTGAGTCCTCCGACGTTTGGCGTGTTCTCCAATGCCCCCTCCACATCGGCGTGTGGCATTCACGCACCAGAGACCTTCCTGGCACGTGATGACCACGTGCCACTCTCCCGGCTTCCCTTACCACGTCAGACGGCGGTTCTGGGAAGATCGCTACCTCCCTTCACTGAGCCTCTGTTTGGGTTGTATTGTTTTTGGTTTTCTTAGTTGCAGTTTTTTCGGCCATCTTCGTTTGTGGGGGTGTTGTTTGTTGGATGCTGTGTTCTTAAGTTTGATCTGCAAGCTACCTGTTAGATGCTTGGATTTTATTGGAGTTTTTCGCTTTATAGCGTAGATCAGCCATCTTTTTAGTAGTGGTGCTTATTTGGTTAGGGTGGCTTCTAATGTATGGTCTTGTAATCTTTTGGTGTTTTTTAGGTAGTTTGCTCCTAAATCAGAACTTAATTCTGATTTTCTATTTAGGGAGTCTCGGTATTCCTTAACAATGTAATTGGACCTTTGGGTCTTTGGTTTGTTTAAATGAAAGCCGTACTCTTTTTTCAAAAAAAAAAAAAAAGGAATATATATATATATATATATAAATTTACCTTGTTGCAGTAGAAAATTCCCTGCTTGCCCACCCTCAACAGATGATCGGGGGCAATCAACACCCACTCATCAAACATTAGGCCAGGGCAAACGAGTCAAGCAGCTCTGGAACATCTGAAATTTTTTATGCTAACAGATCCAACATTTTTAGACTTTTAGGTTTAGGTTAAATGAAAAGGGGGAAGAATACGATGATAAGAGATTTTTTTTATTAAACACACCGTTTCAATAACTTATGTTTGTTTGACTGGTGGACCACTTGCTGACATTAAGGGCTTAACACTTGTTTATCTTAACGCGTCAGTGGGCTTAGAAAAAGAAATGCGTCAGTGGGCCCATTTTCCTGAGCCATCAATCCAAAGAATCTACTAAAAGAAAAACACATCAGCTTGCATCAACGCATTAGTCCAAACTACCCCCCTCCCTCAAGTTTTTTTTCCTGGGCCGTCAATCCAAACCACTTAGCTCTTACCCTAAAAACCCAAAAAAAAAAAAAAAAAAAAACCACTTATTGTAGTTATAATAGTTTTTGTTACATATTTTAATTATATATAAATTTATAATTGTAGTTAGTGTGGAGAATGATAATGATTTCATTGAACTCTAATTAAATTTTAAATGAGCTCATGTCGAGGTAAATTTAAAATATTTGTTAGTAGATCATTACTTAAAAAAAAAAAAAAAAAAAAAAAAAAAAAAAAAAAAATCCAATTATCATTTTAATGATAGAGACTAGGGATGTAATCGAGCCGAGTCGAGTTTGAAAATTTTAAGACTGACTCGTTTATTAGTCTAGCTCAAATTCGAGTCGAGTTGTAAATTGCATGTTCAAGCTTAGCTCATTTAAAACTCGGGCGAGCTCGAGCTCAAGCTTGATCGAGTTCATTGAAAATAACATTCGAGCCGAGCCGGGTTACTCGACAAGCTCGGTTCAACTAGAGCTCGATGTAGACTATTAAATTTTTCAATAAGTGATCAAAGCAGAATTCAAGCCCAAATTTATGAACAACCTCTATACATTTATTAATAACATAAATATATAATATGTAACTATATAAGGGATGTTACAAAATATAACACATAACTATAGTTTATAAATAACAAATTAACAATATGTTATTATATATAACTAGAGAGTATAAACTATGGTATATGTATAATGTGAACAAATAGTAAGTCTAATATATTCTATATAATTAAGTAACTATAATATAAGTATAATATATAACTATTGTTAACCGTGTGTGATGTGATATATATGTGTGTGTGTGTATTTGCGCACTAACTATTTAATATTTGTTATATACTAACTATTAATAACTTATTATGTTAATTTAACATACTAAATATTATTATCAAAGTATTATAATTAATATGTAATACTATATATATTATACTATATTTACTATTTACTAATATATATGTAAGATATGAACGAGCTAACGAGTTGAATTAACGAGTCGGGCGAGCGATCCAGTCGAGCTTTAAACGAGCTGCTGAGCTGAGCTGAGCACAAATTGCTGGCCATTTTAAAAATATTTTTTTAAAATAATCCCAATTCTAAAAAATATAGTTATTGTTAGTCAATGTGTATAATTTAATTAAACATAATTTTTTAGTTTTTTTTTTTATATTATTTTACATTATTGTTGTGAATAAAAATTAATTTTTATAATTTAATATAATTGAATGAAAATATAAAATATATTTATAATTTTCCGTACGCGCTAAACACCAAAAAATATTTTCTTGAAAAATGACTTCCTAGAAAATATTTTACGACGGAAATCATTTTACGCCGAAACAAATGTAGCATAACTTGAACGAAAAAAAAAAAATTACATTGCCCACACGTGACTTAAAATAGTTCTTTTTTTAAAAAAAAAAATTAAAAATTAACCTAAGAGTATAATTATATTTACACACATTTGATATGAGGTATAATATACAATTTTAGTCACGTGTGTTCAGGTGATGTATTTTCTATTTGATTGTGTTTAGTGTTAAAGTGTCTCACATTGCTAAGAGATCTTAGTCTTGTAGACTTTATAAGCCATGGACACCCCTCCTCTCTCAAGGCGTCTTTTGAGAGTGAGTAAGGCCCATGGTCTTTTACATGGTATCAGAGCAGGTTCCTTTGATAATGATGGGTTTTTCCCTTCCATTGTTGAACACGTGTTTGGCCAAAGATGTCACACGTGAGAGAGCGTGTTAAAGTGTCCCACATTGCTAAGAGATCCTTGTTTTGTAGACTTTATAAGCCATGGACACCCCTCCTCTTTCAAAGTGTCTTTTGAGAGTGAGTAAGGTCCATGAACTTTTACACAAAAGGGAGAAAATGCCCTATATTTCAAAATTCTATTTATGTTCGTAGCAGTAAAGGAGGACCATCTTTCATTAATATTTTATTTTGTTATATTTAACTGTCGACATGATGTTACATAATAAATAAAATAAAATTTTAACAATCTTTCATTGGGATGGTTAAAATACTATGTTATGGTCTGTTTAGGTGTTAAATCCGAATATTATTCGAATTTATTGTGTGAATTACGAAATTTGACTTTGTGAGATAAAATTTTAAAAAATTTTAAAAAATTAAATTAAATATAATTTATTTTTGAAAAAAATAAAATATCATTCAGAATAATATTTGAAACAAACAAACCTAAGGATTAGGCTTTTATGCGGTAGTGCTAAAACTACAGCGTTTTGTGCTTACAACTACCTAATAACTTAAAAAATGACAAGCTGGACAGCACCATTTACTAACTTCACTAACAGTACCATTTTCTTTGTTCTTCTTTTTTGTTTTGTTTTTGTTTTTTTTTTTTTTTTTTTGTGATTCCAATATATAAAGGAGACCAAAACGGTCAAATGTCCAGGGTTACAAAGATTCCCTAATAAACCAAGTCAAAGGCACAAGAGTAAAGTTTCTTCTACCCAAGCAAAGTCAGACTCAGACCATTACAAATCACAGCTACTATAAATTCTATCCAGACAACAGAATGATGCCCCTACATATACATGAACCTCTATTGGATCTAGGAGAAGACACGAATTCTGAGCTATAAAATAGCTTTTACAAATCAGGATAGATCTTAAAAAAAAAAAAAAAAAAAAAAAAACGACAATAGAAGCAAACAAAGACAACGATCCATCCGAGACGGAAAAGTCGGATTCCCTTTAAATCGCCCGCAGAATTTGTGCTTTGAGTGACAAACACCATAGCCATACACTCCCCCATTTCCGGATGGAGAAAAAACCGTGTGTGCACATCATTTAAAACCGTGAACTGCCCTTGCAATAACGCATCTTCATGCTAAAATTACGAGAACCGCCTAAGAACTTGCAATCATATCCGTCGGTGCCATGGGTCATCGGCACAGCAGCAAAAACCTTCACTGCATCCTCTACATACCATCGCAACGAGAATCTTCATGCTGTCATCACCCTGTCGAACAGAGGCCCTGAGAATTGTAACACCCAGATCCACGGAGTCCTGCTCGAGTCGTGCGAACACAAACACCATCATCTGAGCAAGAACCAACTTGGCACAAATCTGATTAGTACCATTCAACCCACCTAGATATGTAGTAGGTCCTCACAATATACACCAAGCAATCCCCGCGGATCAACACGCTCGGAGATCAAACTGCAGAGGGGAAAGCACAAAGCCAATTAAGAAGCCAAAAAGCAGATTGAATGCGCTCCCTGGAGGATGTTTCAGTGCCCAAACAACCCACAACACTGAGATGAATCACATTACACAAACACTGGAACAAAAAACGATTTCACCCAGGACTGTGAAAACATTCATCCCAGAACAAAAAACGAAACTACAAAGACAGAAAACTACATCTTAATCCCATAACAGGATGAGACAAAACTACTTTCTCCTCAAGGGGACAAAAGCACTCTAAGAGCACTCCCAATTGATTATCTATTTGCAACTTTAAGTTAGAATAGATAACAAAAGTGTTAAAAAGAGATTCCATCAGCTTATGTATTCCAACTCTATAATAGATTTTCTTTAATTCCATAAATAGTGGAACTCTACATGTAGAGTTATACTATTTACTTATCTATTTTTTTTATTATTTATCTCCACTTTTTAGCTTTGTTTTTTTCCTTTTTCCCTCCACCACTCCATGTTCTTTTTTCTTTTTTTCTTTTTTTTCTTCCTTTATAGTGGAGATTTAAGAGAAAGTGTGTAAAGTAGTGGAGTTATAAAGCGGGACCCACGTGAAAAAAAAATACTATAATGAAATAAATAAATTAAAAATAATAAAAAAATAATATAGAGTTAAAAATAGATAATCGGATGTATAGTGCATTTAAAATTCATTAGCTAAACTAGATAAAATAGATTTTGATTAGCTATTCTACATTGAAAAATACATAAATCATTGGGAATGCTCTAAGAGAGAAAAACCCTACCAAAAACTAAAAACAACAACATAAATCACCATGGGAGGACGTTAAAGGTTCCCCCGGCGGGGGAGGCGCGCCAGTGAGGGTGAAGTCAACGGAGGAGTCGGAGGATATTTACATGCGGTCACAGTTGGAGGTCTTGGCAGCCAACAAGGAGAGCTTCTTTACAAGGAAGATGGTCGAGAACGAGCCCCGCCCCGATGGGCTTCCGCCCTCACAAGGCTGCAAGTACGTCGGCTTTGGATCCTCTTCTGGGCCTCCACCGAGGAACGATTTGCAAGGCGATATGTTTTCCGTTGTTTCTCAGGGGCTCGGTAAGCTATCTTTGGCTGCTGCGTCTGCAGCTCATTCCGCGGCGAATGTTGTCCAAGCTGGCACAAAAGACATCACTTCTAAGGTGAAGGAAGGTGGTTACGATCGCAAGGTAAATGAGAATGTCAATGTTGTCACTGCAAAGACATCAGAGATTGGGCAGAGAATATGGGGGATCATGAAGGGGGTTATGGCAATCGCTTCACAGAAAGTTGAAGAGTACACTAAAGAAGGCATTAACTGGAAGACTGATGGCTGGCAACGGAATGATAGTGAGAAATGGATTTTATCAAGAGTTTAAACAGGAGAACCAAGGATGGAATTCTTCTTCTGGAGTAGCACAGTCGACATCAAAGACAATAGGAAGGAATGATCGACAAAGGGAGCTGCACCCCATAAAAGTGACGGTTGGGCTGGCTGGGATGATGCCAAAGATGATGGATATGAAAACTTCTACCAGAGTGCCTCAGATAAAAAAGCTGTTGGTCACAATGGGAAATCAGATTCAACGTGGACCGGTGGAGGCTTTCTCTAAGGTGAATCATTTCATGATTCTACTGAAATCCTGGTTTACACATAAAACGGTGGACAAAAATTATAGTAGCATTAAAGCTTTGGCGATTTTTGAGAAAGATGAATATGAAAATTAGAATGCATGCAGCTGACAAGAAAGTTGTTGGTTGCTATTGGATCAGATTCCATGTGGATGGTTGTTGCCTTTTCAAGGTTAGCATATTTTCAGCTGTCAAGTCCTTTTTTAAGTCGTTGCTGCTGACTGCTGTTAGTGAAGTTAGTAAACGGTACTGTCCGGCGGTGGTTTTAAATACAAAACGCTGTAGTTTTAAACTACAGCTTCTATGCGGTAGTGTAAGCCTAATCCCCCAAGTAGAAGTAGGGCATCATAAGCAACAGCAACAGAAAAGGAATCCCCAAGTTTAGCAAAGGTCATTCAATTTCTACCCAGGAATTAAAAGCAAAATAATTTCAAGAAATATATATATATATAGCAAAACATCACACATAGGTGGAAACATCTAGTTAACTTGATCATAAAAACAAGTTAACTTGATCATTAAATCAAGTTAAAAATTAGTACTCAATTTTTTGGAATATGATTACTATAAGTTACAGAAAGTTCACATAAAATGGAATATACAATCCAAATTCAAAGGTCAAACCTAGTACTAGTATAATTAAAACACCTACCATTAATCATTCATTCTCATCCCTCTCCACAATCCTCACCGGCAACCCACCTTTCATTTTGGAAGTGAATTGCGGAACAAACTCCGGCTCCACACCTTCCTCCAACGCCGGCACCACCTTGAACCGCCTGAGAACCCCCGCGAGCACCCTCTTCATCTGCAAGAACGCCATCTCCTTCCCCAAGCAAATCCTCGGCCCCGCCTGGAACACCGGATACGTGAACGCGTCCCTCCCCACGAACCTCCAGCGAGTACTGTTCTCCGCCTCGTCCTTCTCCAGCCACCGCTCAGGCTTGAACTCCGCCCAGTCAGACCCCCACAGCGTCTCCAATCTCCCCATCGCGTACGGTATGTACGTCACTCTCATCCCCTTCTTCACCACCGTCCCGTCTGGCAGAACGTCATCGTTCACGGCCTCCTTCGTGTCCGTCGCGACAGGCGGGTACAACCGCATGCTTTCACACAGAGAAGCGTGAGTGTACATCATGTCTTTGACTTCGTCAAAGACAGGCGCTTCGGATTTCTCTTTGATTTCCATGAGAACCTCGGATTCGACAAGCGGATTCTTGGAGAGTAGCCAAAGATACCATGTCAATGCCGAGGAGGTAGTGTCACGCCCAGCAAGAATAAAGCTTATTACTATGTCGGTCACGAATTTCTCATTCGAGTGGCCGGAGCTCAAGAACCGTGACAAAAGGTCGACGGAATCGAGCGAGGCCTTCTCTCTGAGCTCGTGCTTCTTTTCTCTTATTATTTTCCTGGAAAATTCTTTAACTTCTGAGACTGCGATTCTCAGACGCTTCTCGGACCCAATATTCAAAAGCTTCTTAATTTTCCAAACGAGTGGGATTAACGCCCTCAACCTCTCGCTGCTGATCGTGACGCTTTCATCAAAAGCTTGAGCGAACTTGGTTTGTGGAAGAGAAGGCAACAGGTAGGAGGGGTCGAATCCGAAAGCGATTTTGCATATATTATCGAAGGCAAACCTTTGAAGAATGTCCTGGAAGTCTAGGACAGTTCCGGTTGCGGCAGCTGAGGAGAGGATGGGGATGAGGCGGTCGGAGATCTCGGTGTCCACGACGGTCTCGACAAATTTGCGGAGAGACTTGGTGTTGAATTCATGGCTGGCGACTTGTCTTTGGAATTTCCAGGATTCGCCGTCCACGTTGAAGATCCCGTGGCCGAGGAAGTCTTTGAGGGTTCCGTTGATAAAGTCTCCCTTGCCGTAGTTGTGGAAGTTGGTCTTGAGGATGTGCTGGACGACGGCTGGGTTGGCGGTTAACACCTGGCGCGTGCCGACGCTGCGGTGGAGGACGTAGGTGGCGGAGGGTGAGACTTGGAGGATGTCTGAAATCCATTGGAGACGGCGGTCTTGGTTAGCAATCACGGCCAGGAACGAACCAATTATAGGGTAGGATCTTGGGGGGCTGACGGTGGCGGAGGGTGGTGGAGATGATTGCTTTTTGGGTGTTGAAGCTCTGGTAAGGAAGAGGATGGAAAGTAAGGGAAGGAGGACTAGGAAAAAAGTGGCTAGGAGTTCGATGAACAGCATAGCTACTATTTGGTTTCAGATCTTTTTGACTTTTGGGTTCTGTCTGATGGTTAATGGATTGCGTGGGAGTGGTTTTTATAATTGACCACCGTCCGGAGCAGACGTGAGCAGTGTTACCGGAGCCCATACGGTACAAGAGCAGTAAGGCCTCGTAGGCTTTATTGCAAAAGTCACGTGATTTTTTTAAGCTTTTGAGGGCAACTGCGAGACCTTACTACTTTTGTACCGTGTGGGACCAGTAGCACTACTCACGTCTTCTCTGAACGTTGGCAAACAAACCCCTTATTTTTGGGCATAAGAGCATTCACACCAGCTTGTCTATTTCTCAATCTAAAATAGCTAATCAAAACTCATTAGCACTTTATCTAGTTTAGCTAATGAGTTTTAAAAACACCATATATCCGATTATTTATTCTTATCCCTATATTCTTTCTGTATTATTTTTTATTGCTTTTTTATTGACAAGTTCGCGCCATTCAATTTCACCAACCGTTCCAGAAAAACGCTGAAATTTTCAGAAAACTCCTCATTCGGCCAATCCAAAAAACTCACCCACCAAAAATTTCCAACATTCAGCCCCACGCTGAAGATCTCGCTCCCGAGCAAAAGCAATACAAGTGGATCCAATTCGGGAACCCAACCTCAACCTTCCCTGTCCGTTCCGGAAAACCCAAGTGTAGAAGTGAAAAGGCACTACAGAGGCGTGCGACAACGGCCGTGGGGCAAGTACGCGGCGGAGATCCGAGATCCCAATCGTTGCGACTCACGAGTGTGGCCGGGGACCTTCGACACGGCTATAGAAGCCGCCAAGGCCTATGACCGAGCCGCGTTCAAGCTCTGCGGCGTGAGATCAACACAGAGAGGGGGAGGGGGGGGGGGGACAATCGTGGCTCAGATGGGTCCACCGAAGACGACGGCGAAGGCTGGGCGCACAATCTCACATGAGGCATTTGACGATTTGGTGAAGGAAAACATGGAAGATCTCGGGATGGACCCCGCCGAGGGTCTCCAGGACGCCATCCAAACCCTAACTCTCCAGGGCGTCGATCTCTCCGCTCCAATCTCTCAAAATCCCCATTTTCACGCTTCCCTCCATTTGGCCGATCCGGCAGAAAAAGCTTCAACAAAGATTATGAAAAGGTAGAGGCCGGCGTCGGTAGGGAAAGGAAAAGGGAAAAAAAGAAGAAGGAGAAGAGTATGAGAGAGAAGCGGAGAAACAAGAGAAAGAGGCAGAAAGGTGAAACGAAAGTGAAAGAAATAATAAAATAAGCAATAGATGTGTGTACAGTGCAACGCCTCATCTGGCGTTGCACTGTACATGAATCTATGCCAACGCTACTTTGCATTTCGTTTACATAAACCGATGGAAGAGGATTTTACGAATTCTGCTATCTATTTTAACTAAAAACGGGTTTTACATAACCTGGTGGGACTGCTCTAATTGTATGAGTAATGCTACAGCGTCTTCCCAGGTTCTCCTGGGGTACGTGGATTGAATTTTTTATTCTTAAAAATCTGCATTAAAAAAAGGCGTTAAAACTAGCAAAAACAAAAACTAATCCTAATAGCGTCTTTCAAAAGACGCCATTTCCCCAAAAAAAAAAATTCAAATGAAGTCTCCTTACTCCCAAAATTTTCAGCTCCTCCTTCCCCTCTCTCCTTCTTCCCATCAGTGCAGCTTCTCCCTCCCCCTGTGAACGTCGCCACTTCTGTAATGTATTTTCTTGTTTGTAGGGTATTTTCTATAATAAAAATGGAAATGGTTATGAAATTTAGATGTATAATGATGATTGAATATAAAAGATGGATGATGAACAAGGTATGACAATTCGAGAAGCCCAAGAACTCCAATGGCTAATTCGAGAACAGCTAAACTCTAAGAGACACTTCACTGCATAACTCTTTCATATTTCTTTCCCATGCAAATACAATATTTTCTGATACCTAATATAGAGTCAACTAACTATGGGCCTTACTATTATTATTCAGCCCAACTAACTTTTCAATTATAAACCCAAGCCCAAAAGGCCCAAACCTAATATCTCTGCTCAGCTTCATCCACACCAGCCACGTGATCTACACCTCACTCACTGCTTGCCAATGACTTTTCATTTCCAACACCCACCAAATTTCACCGCTGACACACGCCACCTAACACTGCTCTTTTAGAGCAGTCCCAGCAGATGCGCTATTTTCTTCATTTGGCTAGAATAGCGTGAGAAATGAGAAAAACTCACCTCCATCAGCTTATCTTCACCAACGCCAGTTTAGATTTTCGGAGGATTTGTGAACAGTGTCACGCCACATGAGGCGTGACACTGTTCACAGATGTATTGATATTTTATTATTTTTTCGTCCTTTTTCTCACTCTCTCGAAGTTTCTTTCTTGTTCTTCTACATTTTCTCCTCCACCGTCTTCCCCCTTTGGGCGATTGCTTGGCTATAGATCACCTCAATATCTCTGCCAACAAGTTCTCCAGCGACGTCTCCGACGCCCTTTCCTCGTGCAACCACCTCGCCTTCTTCAGAATTTCTCCACGTTTGCTTGGCGTCTTCTCTGGCGCCGGATCGTCGGATCTTGGGGAATTATCTACCGATGCTTGAGATTGAGAGAAATGGGGTACCGGCTTGAAAATCAAAATGCGAACACGAGTTTCACATTATCTTGCCACTCGTTTCCATTAGGAAGAAGGAAGGCCAAGCACTGCCATTAAGATGAATGAGCAGGAACGAAACTTCCATTCCACTGCACTGAACCTTCAACCAAGCTGGAGGGATCAATCACCTGATTCACCTAGCTGGGCGTTGATTCTTGCTTAGTCCTATTCTGATTTTGGGCTGGAGCTTGAGGGAGAATTTGTAGGAGAATGGGATTTTTTCTAGTGAAAAATTCATGGCCATGGGTCATGTGGGGATAAGTGTAGACAAGGGGCTGCGTGGAGATGCAGATGCGTGGCAGCGTGGAGATAGGTTTTTAACAAAAAAATAAATAAAAAATAAAAAGAATAAAAATGCTTATTTTAATAAAATAGAGAAGAGTTTAGATAAGTTGATGGAGGAAGGTGTCGAAAAGTGGTTAGCTAAACTAGTGGATTTTCATTAGCTATTATAGATAAAATTTTACATAAGCTGCTGTGAGTAGTCTAAAACATCTCTTTTAGATTTTCAAGGCAACACACCTCACTACTGCATCACTTTGACGCCTTCTACTGCCACTTCACATCACTGTTTCACGCATTTAATTCACTCTCTTTTACTCATGCGTCGTCTTCTCCTCTTTACTCCAAAGCTATTGAAGCCTTCGAATTTGATGAGAAGGACTTACTGCACATTTCACTGCAACCATTTTTTCCAACGCCATCTATGCTTTAAGACTGCAACATTCACATCATCGATAGTGAAGAACTGAAACACAAACGAATTCAAAGATTGAACCTCTGTTTCCTGTAATTTCTTTATCTTCCACCTTGTCTTAAAGACCCACCAATCATATTCACAAAACAAACCCCTCCTAATTTCCAATTTCTTCACGAAAATAGATTCTGATTTGCTCAACTTCACTTGGCTTGGTTGAGAAATTCGTCGAATGGGTGGCGGTTCACAAAGCTAATTGCATTCTCGAAGATCAATGGTGGCTTCTTGAAGATCACAGTTTCGATCCCGGTGGAAAAATTTAAAACTTCGATCTTTGCAGATGGGTCAACAAACTCATCGTTAATTTCTTCTTCAACTGATTCCACGTGAGTCTCGGAAGCCACATAAGCGTCCTTGATTTGCTCCTTTTTTTCTTCAGAAAATTTGATTATGCCATCCTCCAAAATTTCAAGTTCTTGAAAATCCCCTGATTCATGTTCTTCTTGTATTTCTTTTCGGAACTGGTACTTCAATTTTCGAATAAATGATTCCCAATTTCCAATCAACCCAAACCGATCAAGGTCCCAAAATGGCAGCTTCCTCCTTCATGTGATATGCAACAATGGGGAATCGGTCCCAAACTGGAATCCAATAACATTCAAAGAACTTGTTTGCCATAAAAATCTATGAATTAGGATTTTTACCTGTAAAGGTCGGAAACTACAGTCTGTTGAGGCTCATTTCGTTTTTCTTCGTGCTTTCTTCTCTGCTTCGGACTAGCAACGTCTTGAAGAAAATCTGTGTTTCTTCTTCCATGGTAGGACCGTAGAACTTTGATATCACTTGTAATGTATTTTCTTGTTTGTAGGATATTTTCTATGATAAAGATGGAAATGGTTATGGAATTTGGATGTATAATGGTGATTGAATGTAAAAGATGGATGATGTACAAGGTAGGGCAATTCGAGAAGCCCAAGAACTCTAATGGCTGATTCGAGAACAGCTAAACTCCAAGAGACACTTCACTGCATAACTCTTTCATAATTCTTTTCCATGCCAATACAATATTTTTTGATACCTAATATAGAGTCAACTAACTATGGGCCTCACTATTATTACTCAGTTCAACTAACTATTCAATTATAAACCCAAGCCCAAAAGGCCCAAACCTAATATCCCTTACAACCTCTCTCCCTCCTTTCTGTAGATCAGCCATCCCTTAGTGCGACGGTAAATCGTGGACCTGAATTCTTTCCCTCACCCTTCTCCCTCCAAGCAGTGTCGGCCACCACCAAGCAGTATAGCCACCGCCGACAGTGCCGCCACCCACCACCCACCACCAGCAGCGCCTCCGCCACCGGTCTACTTTTCTTTTGATTTTTTTTTTAAAGGAATCATAAAATATTTTACATGCAACCTTAGCCTTCAAATTTTATATGAGATGGATTTTGTTTGGGTAGATACCGTAGATTTATGAAAATTTTGGGTATAATCGAAACCCCTTTTGTTTCATGATTTATCAAAGAATCTTTCATTTTATTCTTCTGGTTGTATTCTGTACTCATAGGTTAGATGTTTGTCAAAATTCCTTACTAAGATACAATTTTGTTTTGATCATACTAAATTTTCATCGATACTATTATTTGAGTTAATTCTACTTTCGTGTTATTACATAATTTATAGACTTATTTCATTTTATCTTGTAGGTTGTTGTTTTGGAGGTGGTACTTAAGGGGATTGCAT
This sequence comes from Alnus glutinosa, assembly GCF_958979055.1. Lineage (NCBI taxonomy): Eukaryota > Viridiplantae > Streptophyta > Magnoliopsida > Fagales > Betulaceae > Alnus > Alnus glutinosa. Next base: position 24,934,575 of record NC_084899.1, read on the forward strand.
CATCTAGTCGGTTAGCCAGAAGATGGTTTTCGTTTAAGTTTTGAAGATTGCTTGCTTATTTGCCTCTTTTTTTTTTTTTCCCCCTTTGATTTTCAATTCTTCTCTTTTGCCTCTTTGAAGATTGCATGCTTATTTGCCTCTTCTGTTACATTGATTCCTAAAGTGAAATTAATAGTGTAATGTTTTGTAGGAAAGTTCTACTTCGATGTGGGATGCATTGTTTTCATACCTCCCTGTTTCAATGTTTCTACTGATCCCACCTCAGAGGCAACTATAAATGACGTAGGTCATGAAATCTTTCACTGGATCAACAATTTTGAAGTTATTTGAGAGTTGCCTTTTATATTTTTGACATTATCTTATATGGCAAATAGGAAGCGACTATTGAAGTTAAGAACTGGGCATGTAATTTTCGAGCAAACAGCTACATGTATATACCATCTTAACTATATACGAAATATGTTATTTTGATTAATAGTACCTAGTCAATTTTGGCTTCTTTTATTTTACATCCCGTGAAGAGTTGAGTTCCACATATTTGCAATGGCTTGGATTTGAAGAATGTTTCTGTAAATGAGGCATTTGCTAGCTGTTAGATCCGTGTGCTATTGAAATTGTAAAATTTTTTTGGTGGATTTCATAGCATATTCGAGCTTTGAAATCTTATACAAGTGTTATTGAAGTTCTCATGACGCAGCACCAGTAATCAATTTGCAATGGACCAACAGAAAAAAGCAAAGAAGTGATATTGACATCACACTAGAACAGAACTGGTGTCAAAGCAATCACAAATCAAGAAACTGTAGAATGCAAATTTCATAACAATGGATAATTGGAGTGCTACATCTTTAAATAAAGATCCACTTATTGAAATATATAAGAAAACTACTACTAATATAATTGACAAATACATCCACATATTCTCTGTTCACACACCATTTCAGCAAAACTCTTTTTAATGATCAAACATTGCTATTTTTCAGCCTAGAAAGGGGATCCATCTTTGCTACAACCAAAATGTACATCAAATACCATTTCACAATCACAAAACTTACATAATAGTACTATTCCACAATTACAAAAATTACATCACCATGATAGGACTATTTCACAACCACAAAGTACAAATATAATAACTTCGGGACTATTTCATAAGTCAATCAGAGGCCATGAGCATGGAATTGATGATATTCATTAAAAAACGAATACTTGAGAGCTCATCACTTTTAATTGTAAGCAAGGTACATTGATGGTTGACTATAATACGGACTTCAAATAAAATGGGTTTTCCATGCACTGCAAACCCCGGGTTGGTTGGAATCATGGCATTGGCCACAATTGTCATCCAAACAAGCTTTTGGAGTAAGTTGTTATTGATATCACAAGCTAGTTGCCATAAAAGAGTTAACAATACTCATTGGCTCAAAGGGAGAGGAATTACAGACAATATTCATCGTAGATCAACCTGAAAATAAAGTGTAAACATAAACTTTCAATAAATAACTTTCTATAAACTTTCACCAATAACAATCTATAACAAATTCACCTGTGAGCATAGCCAGGACACAATGGACGCATCACATCTTTATAGGGCTATATTGAAAGCCTTTTTAAAATTGTGTTCACATAACAATTTCGATAACTCATTTGTAGGGTCAACTGACACCCCAAACTAATACACACATAAGACAACCCAAGGCTTGGAAGGAATTAGAAAAAAAAAAAAAAAAAAAAAAAAAGGAAGAAAGACAAGAAATCGAGTAAATCGTCATATTTATGTATATACCTGAGTACAAATTATACGATTGTGTTGATCATCAATTCCAGAAGGCAATAGATGTTGACTTGGGTTTGCTTGATCTTGCCTTGCTTTTGAGGTCTACAACTAAAAACGATTAGGTAAATGTGTTTCCAACAAAATGCAAGAAAAACATATGACAAACATGCTAATGTGTTTTTAACCTGTTTTTTTTCCGCTCTTCGGTTTGGCATTGTTGTCACTTGCAGCCTTCTTTTTTTGTTGTGACTTCTTCACCTCTTTTTCGACAGTGGGCACCATTCTTGTTGACTTTGATCTTCCTTTACGTTTAACCTTAATAGGACTAAGCACAATCTTACTTTGCATCACCAAAGTATCATTACTTTGAATGAATTCATTACAAGTAGAAGATACGGCTGCAACTGAAATGTGTTGGGAATGGTGAATGGGCTCAGGCATTATTTCATTGAATTCTTCCTTCATTGTATCAATATTTTTCATCACCTTCTTGTATCTGTCCACACTTTCTCGTGCAAGCAATGCTAGTTCATAAAAATTCTTGCACGTGCTGTCATATCTTTCATCATCAGGGTTACCACCAAAAGCATAAGCTCCACTCTTAACCAAAGTGTATTCTCGCTTTATATCCTTCCTCCATCTCGTAAGATAATATCTTGGTGGCAACATTGTAACTTTCTTAAACAGTAGCACAGAAATGGCATGGCTGCACAAGATGCCTCTTGTTTCAAACAATGCACAAGTGCACTTCACATCTACTTTTTTTTCATTGTAACAAACACAAATGGTACTTCTTTCATATTTCTATTAACAATACTCAGTTCAATCACTTGATAAGTAGAAATTGCACCTTCACTTCGAAGATAAGAGTTATTACAAGACAAAACTTTTCTAAACTCCTCTTGAACTTTTTTGAACTTTGCATTGTTGTACACATCTTGAAACGTCTCTTCTAAAGGATAGGGTGTTGAACATGGAATCATACGATGAAAAGAATCGAAATTAAAACTTGTCTCTTTCTCAATCATTCTCTTCAAACCATTATCAAATTGATCAACAAATTCCTTTAGTGTGGTCTTTGAGTGCACATAACCATCAAAAAATGAATTCATACTTTCACTTCGCTGCGTAATACTCATTCCCGCTCAAAATGTATTTTTCAAATATGTCGGCACCCAAAAAGTCCGCTCACTATATAATCCACGCAACCATGCATTATCTTCAAGTTGATATGTCTCAAGTAGAAATTTTCAATTTTCCTCGAATTCTTCACATGTTTGAGAATCATACACACATGTATTTAAAAGCACTCTTAATGCCATTGTATTGAGCATGTGCTCCAAACTTTTCTGGTAGTTTTCTCATGATATGCCACAAACAATATCTATGTCGAGTTGTCTCCGGAAAAACTATTTCAATTGCATTTTTCATAGCTTTATCCTGATCTGTTATAATTCCACTTGGAGCTTTGTTGTTCATGCAACCTAACCAAGCGTTAAACAACCAAACAAATGTGTTTGTATTCTCGTTTGATATTAATCCTGCCCCTAAAAGTATTGACTGACCATGATGGTTCACACCTACGAATGGAGCAAATGGCATGTCATATATATTGGTCAAGTACGTCGTGTCAAACGTAATGACATCCCCAAAGAATTCATATGCTTCTCTACTTTGTGCATTAGCCCAAAACACATTTCGCAACTTACAATCATCATCCATGTCCATCACATAGTAGAAGCCATTATTCTGCTTTTGCATTCTACTGAAATAATCGCAAAGGGCTCAAGCACCTCCTTTGCCAAGCCGAAGCTCTCTTGTCTTGTCAATAAAATTTTGACAATCTTTCTTTCCAAATGGAATATTTTCATACCCTCCCCTTTCAACAACTAAAGAGTTAAAATTCTTATTCGTACGTACACCGGCTATATCATTTAACTCTAGCCTTCTCTTCACAGCAGCATCTATATTCTTATTACATCTAAAAAACTTTGCTTTTTCTGGGCTTAAGTCATGGTTATGCTGAAGCATAACATTACTCAAACGCCACATTCTATTGGCACATAACATTGCACAAATCCTGGCTTTACACCATGTTCTAATTATTTTTGGAATAGCCTTTTTAGCATCACTTTTACTTTTTCTTTGTTTGCCTTCACGAATACATGCAAGAATTATGTAAACGTCACGATTACCTTTCTTTTTGATGCCTCTTCTTATCACAGCAAAACTAGTTTGTTTTGCATACTGCCTATAGTAGAAGACAACTTCTTCCAACGAACTAAACGTACTTCCGCTCGTAGGTTTCATCAAACTCCTCTTCATCATCCAACTCTAAATTACATTAAAAAAAAAAAAATTAATACTCACTTTAGAGCTATAATAGGTGGGTCAAAGAAAAATAATCCGAAGCTAACCAATTTTAGGGTCGTCTTCATTGGTTGATGCATTGTCACTTAAAATATGTTTCTGTAAAGATTCAATTTCACCCTCATTCTCCAAGTGTGAGCTTGAAATGTCCATTTAGAATAATAAAAGGTAGCCACAATGAGTAACTGAAAAGGCAAACAAAATTCACAAGTCACAACAAAAAAACAAAAAAACAAAAAAACAAAAAAACAAACCATTTTAGTATACAAATGAACAAAAGGCAATTTAAATGACAATTTGACATTTTAAAGAACTCTGATGGCTTTAATTTCAAATTTGGAGTCACAAATAAAGCGATAGCCTATTATTATTAGTCGCTTAGGAAGGGAAAAGATAAATAGTCTCTGTTTACTGACATTAGACTCTCACAATTGATTTGGTAACATGGTATTCGAAGACTGAGATTAGAAATGTTCAAGTTCGTGAATTATATAGTATGAACAATAATGAAGATGGAACCTTCAGAATATCCTTCATCTGTCTTTAAGGTGGTAAAAAACATGTTGAGCCAAAAACTTTTGTTGATATGTAAGCTATTTGTCAGAAACTAGACAATGCAGGGCCTTAGGGAGGCCGATTTTTTTTTTTTTTTTTTTTTTTCTCCAAAGAGATTGATTATTATTTACTATACTCTGCATAAGTAATCCATGATGGACACTTTTCCTCTTTAGAGGCCAAAACTACACTCAGTGACTTAATATATGCAAACACATCAGCTAGAGAAACAAACATGTAAAACAACCGCCACAAATCCAAAAGCCAAACAAGAGAAACAATAGCCAACCAGAAAGGAAAAATCGTTTGCTAGAGGGAATCAAAATAAATTCCGAAGGCAAAACTGAAAAAAAAAAAAAAAAAAAAAAAAAAAAAAAAAAAAAAAAAAATCTAGATCAAAAGTGGGTTTACCAGAAAAATGTGATGTCCACTGGAGACAGATTCGGCCACCAAATCTGTAGGAGACAGAACGCCGGTGAAGGATGGTTCGGAGGAAGGTGGTTGACCGCCAAGAGAGAACAAACGGCGAGACAACCGGTGGACGACTGGAGAACGAGCGAGAGGGAGAGAGACAACTGTTAAGTGGTGGTTTCCGGCGAGCGTACGGAAGTTCCACAGAGAGAGAGAGAGAGAGAGAGAGAGAGAGAGAGAGAGAGAGAGAGAGAGGAGGGAGGAGTGAATTTTGGGGGGAAAGCTTTCTTCTAGAAGACGCTACTAGTTTTTTTTTTTTTTGCTAGTTTTAACACCCTTTTTTAATGCAGATTTTTAAGAACAAAAAATTCAGTCCACGTCAGCTGAGGAGAACCCTGGGAGAACCTGGGAAGACGCTGTAGCATTGCTCTAATTGTATACATGCCTATTTTACACTTGACTACTCCTTTCTTTTCACGTCACCCAGTACGTCACATCGATTATCTTTGGGGATCCGGCTTGAAGTACAACACATGTGCTGTAATTTGATGAAGGGCTAGGATTGATCCAGCCCTTCATTACAACAAACGTTGTCATTTTGAAGCAAAGAAAAAATGACACCGTTTTTTTTTGAAAAGAAAATGACACCGTTATACTCATTTATTTTTAACAATTCCTACTTTGAGTCTCCATCCGGCGACCAAACTCCGAATCCTCGACCGCTGGAGAGTTTTTGATTGAGAAGGCGAGAGAGAAAGAGAGATCCGGCCACAGATCTCCCGATCTGGCGACAGAGAGCCGAATCCGGCCACAGAACTCCTGATCCTGCCACAAAGAGCCGGATCCCGCCATAGAGCTTCCGATCCAATGACAGAGAGCCGGATCTCTTTGTTCGGAAATTCACGCACACCGGGCGTGGTTTTCCGGCTGGACCCGTTTGTGGGTTTTCCGATCGGCTCTTCTTTCTCGTGGCCGGATCTCTCTGTCTTTGTCGCCGGATCACTCTTTCTTTGTCACCATCTCTGTCAAGAGCTCACTGGTGGTCAGGATTTAGGGTCTGGTCGCCGAATATAGACTTAGATGAGGAAATGTTACCAATAAGTATAATGGCATCAAACGAGATTTTGCAGCGTCATTTTTTCTTTGCTTTGAAACGACAATGTTTGTTTTAATGAAGGGCTGGATCAATCCTAGCCCTTTATCAAATTACAACACCTATGCTGTACTTTTAAAGTTCAGCACATAAGTCGGATCCTATCTTTGGAGGGATTGGTTTGTGCACCACTCCATAGATATGGGATGGGTCTCACGTAGGATTCATATGGTGAAACCCATCATATAGGACCCACCCCATGTCTTTAAGACCTTGCACAACTGTTGTGCAAGAGTCATTTTCCTTATCTTTGTCCTGGTTTGGGATCCCGTTACCGGGGGCTTGTTTGTTTCGTGAAATAAGTTCTTAAAATTGTCCTTAAAAGGTAACTCAATCGGATGGGAACCACACCTCATAAAGCGGAAGTTACTAGTTCGAATCCTCCCTTCCTCTCTTGTGTGGACATGTAAAAATAAATAAATAAATAAATAGGTTCTTAAAATTGAATTACTATTTTGAGATAATTGTACCATTGGTCCTTGTTGTATGCCATAATTACAAATCACTCCCTATGGTTTAAAAAGTTCATAAAGAGGTTCTTGTGGTAAACTATAATTACAAATCGATCCCTGGAGTCAAACTCCATTAAATTTTTTGACAGATTCTGTTAAATGTCACGTCAGCGCCACATCAAACCAATAAGATAGAGACACGTGTCCATCTTAATAAAAAAATATAAATTTATTAAAAAATAAATAAATAAACTTATTATTATTATTATTATTTAAAAAAAAGAAAGGGGTAGCTGCCCCCAGACCTACTACGGGTGGCCCGATGGCCACCCCCGGCTACTGGGGGTGGCCACGCGCCATCGCCAAAGGGGTGGCCTTCCTTTCTTGTTTTTTTTTTTTTTTTTTTTTTTTTTTTTTAAAAAAAATTTTAATTTTTTTTTAAAAAAAAATTAATAAATTTACATTTTTTTTATTAAGATAAACACGTGTCACTATCTTATTGATTTGATATGGCACTGACGTGGCATTTAATAGAATCTGTCAAAAATTTTAACGGAATTTGACTTAAGGGATCGATTTGTAATTATAGTTTACCATAATGACTTTTCATGAACTTTTTAAATCATAGGAAGTGATTTGTAATTATGGTATATCACAGAGACCAATGGTGCAATTATCCCTATTATTTTATAAGAATTGTTATTTTTTAATTTGATTTACATCATTTTTAGAAATAATTATTTTCATAAAAATAAATATTTCCTTACGAAGAAAAATAGTTATTTTTTTTAAAAAAAAAATAAGCGAAATAGCTATTCATATAATTGAATTTATCATCCCTCTTTTAGATATCTCTCTAGCCAATTTATTTATTTTTCTTTTTTTTTTTACATCTACTGGAATACTTCACATCTGATTCGGATGTTGACTAATTTTATCTATAAAAAAGATGTTGACTAATTTTATTGTCTATTATTCCTTCTTCTTCTTCTTCTTCTTCTTCTTCTTCTTCTTTTTTTTTTTTTTAAACTATCTTCTGGTTTTGTACGCTGTTTTCTAGCAATTCCTTGAGTGTTTGAACAATCTCAGTTTGAAATGAGTGAGTGTGAGTGTCAAAGTAAAACAAGTTTATGTATGGTGTTTTTACTTTTTGTTTAGATGCTGAGAAAACATCAGAAAATAAACGAGATCATATATATATTGGATATTTTAATAATTTTGGTATAATTTCAATGAGAGCATACGTATTTCCATTAAATTAAAGAATAGAAATAACTATTGCATTTCACTTTCTCTTATTTTTAGTAATAGTTATTTATTTCTCTGATGGAATAATCATTTTATGTTTATGGCTACAAACACGGTGGAGTCAAGAATTCATTTTTAAGGCACTGAATTATAATGTAATGATAAGATAAATTATTTTTTTCTCTTTATATACCATGTTCCTCTTAACACGAAAATATATATATATAACAACCACTATTCAAAATAAAAATGAAGTATTTTATAGCTACGTCGCCGGCTAGGAATTGAATTATCTTATTTTAAAGATTGTTGTTTTATTTTACGTTCTTCGGTAAACTTTTAAGCTTAGGCTCCATTTAATTTGATGTAAAATATTTTTTTGAGGGGAAATATTTTGAAGAAAATCACTTATTTTTCATTAGTTGATGGAGGCAAAAAAAAAAAAAATGATGTCCAATTACTTTCGAATGCTTGGTTGACATGAAAATCATTTGAACACAACCACTATCCATTGGTGACAAAGCTCATGACCAATGAGGAATCCCAAAGAGAGGAAGAGGAATCCGGTGCCACATGGTGTTTGGGGGTTGCGATGGGGCTGGCCGGCGTCGAATGGCAGATGTATAAGTAGAGGGTGATGGCACCAGCGAAAGGAGGGTGACTATGAAGTGGGTGAAATAGGAGATTATTCTCAGGAATGAGTTTTTAAAAGTATAAAATTCGTCTTTTGACTTTTTAGCTGTGTAAATTACCCTTTCTGTCCATTTCCATAAGTAAATTGTTTGTAACCTTAAAAGAAAAAGAAAAGGAAAAAAAAAAAGAAAAAGAAAAGAAAATGAAACCCTTACTTATTCCTGTAGTATAAATGGTTTTGTAATTGTACTTCTCTTCCTGCAACCTTGTTATCATGGTCAGAGCCGACTGTATGGGGGAAAAATTAAAATAATAATAATATTAAATTATATTGTGGGTTGAGGTTTTTTGAGCTTTGTAATGAGCATTAATTTGAAGAGCCAAAAATTTTGCAACTCAAAAAGTGGAAAAATTAATTTTTAAGTAAAAATATAATATTAATATTCTAATTAATATATATATATATATATATTAAAAAAAGTCTCACTTAACTTAATTATTAGCCTCAAAATATATAGAGTCGGCCTTGAACATGACCATTAGCTGATTTGCTACAAATGCAGAAGGATTTCTTTCTTCCTATAATTCCTTATACAAAGCTCCAATTAATGCATTTCCTTGTCATACTGATCAACCTGTCACTTTAATTATCTATAAAATTAAAATAAAAAATAAAAACTTGTCACTTTAATCCATCAAGATGGAGGACTGATACATGGGGACGAAAAACCGTCCCCAATCACCCTCTTTTTAATATAAAATTAAAAAAATTAAAAAATTAAAAAAAATGTCATCTAATGTCACTTCAGAGGACACTTTTTCATTTTTTTTTTTTATTTAAAAAAAACTAAAGTGGGGGTGGGGGACGATTTTTCGTCCCTCACAAATCATTTTCCATCAAGATGACTTTCACCTTCAATTTCTTAAACACATGACAAATTTTTTATTAATCTCCCACTAAATACACGAGAATTAAAATATTTTGAAACTACTCAAACATACAATTTCTCTACTTAAATATTTTGTGCGTATTTTCCAAATATCTTACACCTTGCTTGATCAAACAACCAAACGAGCTCAAAAGTAATTCATGATTTGTGATTTGAAATGTGTTAAAAATATGTTTTAAAAAATAATTGTTGGGCAGACAGGTTGGTAACAGTCTAACCGAGCTGAGACTGGGTCAGATTGGCCAGTTTGATGAGAACTAGTCAGACATTTGAACTTCAGATGTAAACTACAAATTTCACTGAGCGTCCTGATCCTCGATACAAGAGCGTATTACCACTCAAGAGGTTTTGCCTCGAGTAGCACAAGCAGAACCTTCATATATTCCCCATTCTTTCAGTTCAATGGTTGAATGTCTCTGGAGCACCGTGGAAGGATGCGAGAAAGATATTTGGGATTTCTCCCTTGACCGGCTTACCGAGACTCACAGGACTAAAGTACACTTACTCTGACACGATAGATATTTGAAAGGATAGGGAACCATACCATTTACCAACTCCCTAGATTTGCGGAATTACATCATGCTGTCAGACCTGAGGACATCCTGGGATCCCTGAAAATCCTGACTTCTGTCCATTCCCATTCTCGGATGGACATGAGATCCCAAGAAATACAGAAGGAATAGTCCCCAAAACAGTCCCCAGAACAGTTCTTCCACTCACTCCAGCATGCCTATAAATACACAACTCCCCAGGTATTTCATGGGGGGAGATTTCTCTCTTTTGGCTCTCACAAACTTTTCACTGACTTAGGCATCAGAAGGAGGAACGCCGGCCAACCTTCAGCGTGTTCTCGCCGTTTTGTAGGCTATCAGGAAGGTCCGAGCCACTTAAGGACCGAACCAAGCCACTGAGAGAGCGAATCAGGAGCAAACACGCCACTCAACCGAAAATTGTCTCAACAATAATTATTCTTAAGGTTCTTCGACCAACGATCAATCGGCGCAAAGTGACTCCTAACGATTGATCGGTGTCAGCTTGCTTGCATGCCTTTGGACAATTTTTCAATACACGTGCACATGAGCAAGGTTCTATTTAAGGGCATAGAATAAACCTTAGGCCTCATTTTGCCCATTTTCCCATAGACCCAACCATAAAGAGTAGAGAGAGATGAGTAATTATAAATGTCACCCCATGTCCTTCTTGTGTCTTCCAAAATTGATGTGATTTTTAAAATCACCATTGTATCAAAATCAAATAGTGATATATTACAAATTCAATTATAATTTTAAAAGTCATATCAGTTTTGGAAGACACAAGTTCCATATCCCCATGTCTCCCCCCCCCCCCCCCCCCCACCCCACATCTAACGTTACCAGCCACGTCAGCCCTTTGTATTGAAAATAAAATAAAAATAAAAATAAAACATTTTAAAACCTACATTAGTTTTGAAATCGTCACATTCCACAAATTTCGCCCCAAATTTTTTCCCTTAAAAATTTTAGGGTAATTTTTGTGTTTTTGCTAGCCTTAGGAGATGTTAACATTTTTTTTTTTTTTTTTTCTAGTTTAGGGGGCATTAACACAATTAATAATTTGAATGGACATTGACAATGAATAAATAGTTTAAAGGAATATGTGTACTTTTTTCTCAAATTATATATTGTGTCAAAAAACAATTGGTACGAACGAAGCATATGGAGAAAATATTCGAGACAACACCAAGACCCTAATGCAAATGCACAAAGTTATGAAAGAAGAGATCTTCCTCTGTAATTTCACAATGTTACTAAATTCAAAAACAATTAACATGTCAAGGTCTTTATTATTTAGGCAAAGCCAATTAGGCTCTCCTTTAATCACTAAAACAATCAGAATTAACTAACTATATCATCAGCCTTCTAGGAAAACATATTATCTATCATCAAAGTTATTGATCAAACCCACTCAACAAGAAAAACTAGTAGGATTCAAAGAAATTATATGTTTACAATTTTTGTTCAACTCAAACATTTTTTTTTTTCCAAACTAACCAATGGATCAAGTGGGTCCTACATATCAATGGTTAATTTAAAAAAAAAAAAAAAGTTGTTGAAGTTATACAAGAGTTGTATAGAAGTTATAAACATATCATATATCGGATGATCCATGTCAATGATGTCACCCTCTGTATCATACAAATCGTCCTCTCTGATTGTATCAAACCATGACATAACATCTTGACACATCATAGACAAGCATTGGTCCTCCGAAGTAGAGTACATGGGAAAAAATCTCTTTCGTTCCCGTGTTATGTAATTTACACACACACACACACACTCACAATAGGTATAGAATCTATGCATGCATGTGGAACATTTCGTGTGGGAAGTGAGGATATAAATATGGGGTGGCATAATGATTGATAAATGCGTCTCACCTGTATAAACTCAATGATTTCGACAGTTTTTTATTACCTAATCTCCATGTCTAACAAAAAAAAATGGACGAGGTACTCTCATTGAGATAGATTAGACAATTCATACAGGAATCGAAAAACACAATGAAACTATGCAGAACCACAAATTGGAGTAGTCCTTTAATGTTTAATACCAAGTAATAATATAAATAATTTAGTTTTTTATCAGCAACTTAAATGAATATATAATTCAAATGAGACATAAATTTTTATATAATGAGAAGAGATTATTTTCACAAAAAAAAAAAAAAAAAAGAGTTACTGCTATGGGCACACATTCAAATTCATTTGTGGAATAAATTTGAAAGAGAATTTTTGGAAAGTGTACCATTTTTAAAATTATAAATGTTTTGAGGACTCATGGCTATGACTTGAAAAGCAAATATGACGCCAGATAAAATAATTTCAAATAACTTTTTTTTATTGTGGGGGATTAATTTCAAAGAAACTACGTGTCTTGCTAACCCCAATTAGTTGATGTGCAAAGCTTCCTTGAATTAGGTTGAGTTTATTAACTATAGAAAGTATGAATTTGTTGGTATAGTTTCCGGTATGGTGACATGTCGCCTTGTGGTTTGTCAAACTTCTTTTACTCCTTTCCTTGCCTTTCTTGGGATCTGCAAAAATAACAAACGATTAGTTGGGAGCACTGACTACACCCACTCCGATGACTAAATCAGCACAAACTTTATGACTTTTAGGGATAACTCAAAAATCTCAGAGTTTAGAGAATATATATAAAAAATACCTGGTGTAGTAATCTTATTTATAGGCTCTTAAACAAAGACTCACTGGATTGCTTGAAGTACAGTTGGACTAGGAGTCTCAGTCCTGAATCGTGTAGGTTTCAACCTTATCCTCATAGAATTCGAATTTAGTAGAAGTTGGATAGGACTCCACCTCTTTTTAAATGAGTTCCATGTTGATAAGGATCTATATACCATTAATGTTGGGATATAGATACATTTTGGATATCTTGGGATTGGGGACTAAACAAAAATCTCACGAATCATGGTTATAGATTTCTAATGGTTAACAGATACTTACTTGCCGAATCTGAGAAGATAGCTTCACGACGCTTATACTGTACACAAACCAATCCTCCGAGGTGAAAATATCTTAGGCGTATCTGCTCCATACAGACTTGAGATCTCGACTTATTCTGCATCTTGCGGAGTCTTGAAGTCCGAGGTGTTCAATTTCTCTAGACATGTCATAGTTTGAGGTGCTCCGGTACCGAGTTGATTTCTTCGTATAAGGTTGTGACAAGCATCCGAGATGTTCTGACCGAGGTGTTCTGATCGACGTGACCAAGTCAGGTCGGGCCTATGGGTTGAAATTCCGACTTGACTTGGGGACCACGTGGCTTAAGGGCTGATTTTTCCCCCAACAGAACTTACTAACATCATTAAGTTATTGACTTATTGTCACAAAGAGAGAGAGAGAGAGATGGGTTGAGTTGGTTGCTTGCCACTGTCTTCGGTGCTGGTGAAGAAAAACCAACGTGAGAAATGGCCGGATCGGAAAAATTCTTGGCACCTTTCGAAAACTCCGGGAGAGATGGATGGCCAAAGAGAGAGAGAGAGAGAGTGACAGCATTGGGAAGGGGAAATGGCACAATTTCCCCTCCCCAACTCCTTTTGGCAACTTAAAATAAAATAAAATAAAATAAAACACATAGTCACGTCTGATTGTGTGTACAAAATATGTATAAAGTATTTGCAAGAAACATATTTCGCATATTTTCTTGGAGAGAGAAACTCTCACTTTAGGTATGTAGGCTTAACCTATCGCTCGTCATTGTTCTTTATGCATGTTTTGCACTGTGATTTATGTAATTAATTATGATTAGTTGCTTTCCATTTCATATGGCTTAAAGTTGGCTCTTTATGAAGAAAAGTTTGGTTCTCACATGCAGAATGTAAACTTTAAAAATTTGTTTTCTTTTTAATTTTGAAACAGTCTGGAAACAACATTCTATCAACACTTTAAAGCACTTTCTCTTGAGATATTTGTTTTCCTGCACACTTTCTCTAGTTGATTAATTAACAAAGATTACAATTATGAGAATAAGTTAGAAACTTTCATGTTTTTAAGTGATGTTTGTGGCAATGCTTATTTTAAAATGTTTATGCTTGATGTTCGGTGTTCTTTAGGACTATTGTGACCTTTAGGAGTCTTGGTTAAGCATGAGATTACGATCTAGTAGTATATATTAGGGTAAATCAAGTTCTAGCAGAGGAACGATCATTTGGTCAAGGCAGAAAGAGCATGATTATAGTGTCACGTATAAAATTAGGATTTTTAGTGTGAAGATATGTCTAATATTAGAGTATGTTTTGCATAGAAGAGAAGTTAATCTTTTGAGTTGTACGAGGTTGAGGACGAGCATTCAAAGTAAGTAAACGCCCATGAAACCGCTAAAGTACTTTGTCATTTAACATGACTATTTATCTATAAACTCTGCATAATTTATGTTGTGAACCTAACATATCAATTCTACAATTTCAAATATATATACGTGATGATGATCTATAATGTGATTTATATTCTTAAAATAACTATATATGAATTATGTATCACGCCATGTACAGTGGATACATATGTATCACGCCTAAATACTTTTATGTTGTTGGCTTTAGATTCAAGGATTATTAGTGACCGACGCAGCCACGTGTGGGTGGTGCACACCTTGCGGCATCATTATTAGTGTGAATCACCTAGAGTCCGGCCACTAGCAATGGCTTGCTATTGTGCTTCATCGGGGCACCAATGTTGTACCAAAGTCCATCGAGACTTGAAAACCATATCAAGATCGAATGGGTAAGGGTTCAAATAGACCATACGGAGGAAAATTATGAGATATGAATGAATATCATATATATTACACATGATTTATGCATTAAAACATTACGTGCCTTGTCCTTGAATTATGTCTTATCCATCTTCATAACGAAGTCCTTTTATCCCAAAAGATGTAAAAATGGAGGCAACATCTGATTCAAAATGCTTCTTAAATTTACGATATTCGAACATTTGATTACTTCTCATTAAAACAGGCTCACTTTGTGGGCTAAGTTCTATTGCTAACATACTTACTAAATTTTAGACTTACGCAGTTATTTTTTTACTTGTAAAACGTCATAGTATTTTACAGTTTAACAAGTTTATTGAGATAATAGATTAGAGCTGTTCACAAGGATGAAGATGTTGAGCGAGAGCTTATAATGATATACTTATGTGTATCTTGTGTATAGTTTCTTCATGATGGTATAGTACATTTGCAAACATATTTATTATATATAGAAAGGTATGAGTTTGTATTAATGATAGAAAAATATTATTGAGTCTACTTGGTTTTCGGCTTAGATCAACATTTTTCGTTTTCCGCTATATTTACTATGATGTGTGTGTGAGTTTGGGTAATACTTCTAGTTAATTAATGTGGAGGTGCTATGATTAACACTTCAAGTTAATTACCACAATTAATTTTGAGCATGTTATAACGAGAGTGGCCAAGTCACTCTCAAATGGCTTGCGAGATGGTTTCAGCAACTCCCATTTTTTCATTTAGATGTGGATCCCTGCCTAGTCAAAGGGGGTGGCTCGAGCCACTGCCACAATTTTTGTTTTCCTTTTTAATTAGTTTTTAAATTTTTAAATTTTTTTTTTTTAGTTTCTTTATTATTATTTTTTATTTTTAAGGAGGCATATAAGCCATGTGACAGTTTCTGATCGGTTTGACGTGTCTCTTTTTTGAAATTATAAACAAAAGTACTATTTCAATATTTAGGCTCAAGACAAGTACCATCTGCCAAACTTTAGAAAACGGAAGATGCCATTTAATAATGGGTCTTTGTACATGTACCTCAAAGCATTTAACCTTAGAAAAATAATTCAAAGTGCTTGTAAAATTTAGAAATTGTTATTTTATTAATATTATTAAGATGCTTATCATGGAGCTACAGATCGAGGTTCCATATCGAGAATACAATAGATTATGGAGGGTTCATATAGAAAATACAAGATATAATTCAAATTCAAAGTTCAAATATAAATAATTATGAAAATAATACCGCTAAACTTAACAAATTCCAGAAATCCTTTCAAACTTTTTTTTTTTTTTTTTTAAAAAAAAAAAAAAAAAAAAAAAAAACCCATATCTACGTAAATTCTTATTCTCTTGCATTCCATTCCCTCTTCACAATCTTAACTGGGAAACCACCTTTCATTTTGGCAGTCAATTGCGGAACAAACTCCGGCTCCATGCCTTGCTTCACCACCGGCACCACCTTGAACTGCGGGAGAAAGCCTGCAAGTACCCTCTTCATCTGCAAGAACGCCATCTCTTTCCCCAAGCAAATCCTCGGCCCCGCCTGGAAAACTGGGTACGTATACGCGTCTCTCCCCATGAACTTCCACTGGCTATTCTCTGCCTCGTCCTTCTCAAGCCACCGCTCAGGCTTGAACTCGGCCCAATCAGACCCCCACAAAGTCTCCAACCTCCCCATCGCGTACGGCATGTACGTCACTCTATTTCCCTTCTTCACCATCGTGCCATCTGGCAAAACGTCATCATTTAGTGCCGCCTTCGTGTCTGACGGGACAGGCGGGTACAACCGCATACTTTCACACAAAGAAGCATGAGTGTACACCATGTCTTTGACTTCATCGTAAATAGGCGCTTTGGATTTATTTTGGATTTCCTTCAGAACCTCAGACTCAACATGCGGGTTCTTGGAAAGTAGCCAGAGATACCATGTCAAAGCCGAGGAGGTAGTGTCACGCCCAGCAAGTATGAAGCTTATCACTATGTCCATCACGAAGGTCTCGTTCGATTGGTTGGAGCTCAAGAACCTTGACAAGAGGTCTACGGAATCGAGCAAGGCATTCTCTTTGTGCTCGTGCTTCTTTTCTCTTATTATGTTCTTGGCAAATTCTTGAACTTCTGACAGTGCGATTCTCAGACGCTTCTCGGACCCAATGTTTAACACCTTCTTGATTTTCCAAACGATTGGGATTAATGCATCCAACCTCTCACTACTGATCTTGACGCTTTCTTCAAAAGCTTGAGCGAACTTGGTTTGTGGAAGAGAGGGCAACAAGTAGGTGGGGTCGAACCCGAAAGCGATTTTACATATGTTATCGAAGGCGAACCTTTGAAGAATGTCTTGGAAGTCTAGGATAGTTCCGGTTGCGGCAGCTGAGGAGAGGATAGGGATGAGGCGGTCAGAGAGCTCAGTTTCCACGACCGTCTCGACGAACTTGCGTAGAGACTTGGTGTTGAACTCATGGCTAGCGAGTTGTCTTTGGAACTTCCAGGACTCGCCGTCCACGTTGAAGATGCCTTGGCCGAGGAAGTCTTTGAGGGTTCGGTGGAAGTCGTCTCCCTTGCCGTAGTTATGAAAGTGGGTCTTGAGGATGTGCTGGACGACGGCAGGGTTGGCGGTTAAGACCTGGCGCTTGGCAAAGTATTGGTGGTGGACGTAGGTGGCGGAAGGTGAGATTTGGAGGATATCTGAGAGCCATTGGAGACGGCGGTTACGGTTGGCAAGCTCGGCCAAGAATGAACCGATTATAGGGTAGGATCTTGGGAGGCTGATGGTGGGTGGTGGAGATGATTGTTTTTTGCGTGCTGAAGCTTTGGTGAGGAAGAGGATGGAAACTATGGAAAGAAGGATGAGAAGAGAAAACGAGGCTAAGAGTTGGAGGAACGACATGGCTAATATATATTTGGAAAGCTCCTTACTCCTTACTGAGATCTTTTATGTGTTTTTGTGGATAGGCATATTTTACAATGATGGGAAAATGGTGTCTGTATTTATAGGGTCGAGTGTTGCTCTTTTAATTTTGTTGTTAATTGTCCAAGTCAATCCCAATCTTTTAAAAGTTAGTGCTCAAGATCATGAGAATCACAATCTTTTATTTTTTCTACCGAAGATATATGACTAAGTTTCTATAACCCAAATGGTGGTTTGACCCAAAAAAATTTCATACAAATGGTCAATTTCTTTTTTTTGTTTTTTTTTTTAAAAAAAATGTTAGAGTTCATTCTAATATCCTTAATTATTAGGTTCTTCTATACTTACATGGCAATCTGTATTTAATAATAATAAAAAAAAATTATAGCGCTGATGAAAAAGAGGGAAAGGGGTTGATATGTGGTAAACTGTTAATATTTTGATGGAAAATATAACACGAGTATCAAAGTGGTTTTTACCCTTAAACTTAAGTACCACCTATAAAACAAATGAAAAATTATGTACTAAATTATGGAGGTATGTCATTGTTATGGCATGAAGAAAGAACATATCTACTAGTGAATTTTTTCTAATTCTAACAACCAAGGAACTAAACCTTGATTAAGAAACGTGCTAATTGGATTTGGTCCAACAACAAAAATGCATTCTACCTCGTGGATTTTTCTTTTTTCCATAAGCTAATTCTTCACACAGACGTGGAGAACTTTCCTGGTAAACATAATCCATCTTCGTCATCGGTGATTGTAAATTTCAAAGGATGCCATATGAAGCGTACGTGAGGGAAACCAGTGACTTCCACGTGCTTGTGGAAAGCATCAAGCCAGCAACCTAATTATAGGAGTGGTAATTCGTGTTCGCGTGTCAAATCGAAATATAGGTATAAAATTATATAGGTCAATTCTAACCCGACTAATTTAATTAAACGGATCAAACCTCTCAATCCTAACTCTCTAGTTTTCTATAGTTTTGTATTGGTTCGTGTTGGGTTCACCACAAATAAAAAGCATCCAACTAGCCTCCTCTCCCTCTCAAGATCATTGGGTCTGGACCCATTCCTGTCCCTTCAAGAAATTTTCTTCCAAGAAGATGTGGAGTCTAAAACTCCAGCATAGGCTCAGGCTAGCTAGCATTTGGTTTGGAGAGTGGCTTGGAACTCCCTTCCAGTCAGGCTCAATATGTTCAAGTTTTCGAACCAGGCTACCCAAGATGATCTTAAGTGCCCCATTTGCGAAGCCCAAACTGAATCAATTTGCCAAGCACACTAGCTAGGTTGAGGACCAAGTCTCTTATATACTTTTGTGCACATTTTATATGATCCTGAAAAGTCTTATCTTTCTCTCCAAATAGAAAATGATGGATTGTTCTTGTTCCTGTACCAAGTTGTTGACCTTTCCTTCTCATCCAAACAAAAATTTGAAATGGGCAACTACATTATATTTGTGCAAGCTTTTGTAACATTCGCATAAGGAGGGTCCTTCACACACCCAAATTCAAACCAGGCTCCTGCCAAACGTCTTCATATAGGACTACGATTTAAGGAAAAATCTTGTCTATTTTTAGAAGAAAAGGATGATGGTGACCACTGTGAAATGAATGCTTGAAGTCATGTACATGTAAATTACAAAACATGCATAGCCCTCTCGCATCCATAAAATCGATAAAACAGCTTTAATGAGAAATAGAGAAGCTACTTTGGACATTTTGCAGAAAAAAGAGTTGTCAATAAAGATAATCTTAAAGAGTATATAAAGTAGGAAAGATAAGGCAGTACTCTAGATACGCTACTTGCATGGCAATTTTGGGGAAAATATCAGGAATTGGCTCGGTGTATATACAATCTCTATAACCACTAAAATCATCATCTGTATGAATTTACAATGGAAGTGGTTTGTTTGCCTATAAGAATAAGCGAACTTGAGAACAAGAAATTAAGCTAAATAGGAAATCATCAGTTTTACAATCTTGTTGTCATTGATATAACAAAATTAGTTAACCCTGACATCTCTTTAATCAAACAAAACCCAGAAGGAAACGAAAGGAAGATGGAAGTGATTACTTCCAAAGTTGATAATGCTATCTCCTAATATATACCATTTTGTTCTTGTAGTACCTGTATGCGTAACCTCATCTTGATTATTCATATTTGCGGCAAACTGAAAACCGAGCCATGACTTCTCTGGTCATTGCACCCCACAACTGGCTGAAAATATTCCTCTGGTTTTGACTTTTGTTTTCTGGTTTCCTCGTAGTGATTTGGTATGCATCTGAAAAATATAATTTAGGAAGTAGAAGAAAAGGGTTAGGCTATAGGAAGATAAGTATGATAAATTTCAACTTGTAGAGATCAAATTTAAGGCAGCAAAAAGCAAAAAAAGCCAATAGCTTTAGGATTAAGAAAGACAATTCTGGGGATATAATATGGAAGTTCATTTGCAAGCATGACAAACTCATCAAATGTGCCTGAAATTCTCAAATCTAATTAGCAACTTGAGGTACACCTAATGAGGAAGAAAGAAAAAACCACTTGTCAGCTCATACTTTATTCGTCTTTAAGTCAAAAGAGTTCTCTTGTCAGCAGTTTTCGGAGAGATCCATTCTTGAATGTGAATGCTATTTCTCTTGTGATGCCAGATAAGATCTCTACTTTCAGACATTATTACAAATCACATGCTTTGCCCATCCCTTTCTAAGGATTTAAATGCAACACTAGTTGCAGCAGTGAGTTTCCTGGTTATCTAAAAAACGTTTTGTTCATGTATGATGGTCTCCTTAATATCAATAGTGAATAATCAAAACAATTGTTAACAAGCTAAGGTAGTTCTGTGTCAAATTGCTTTTACTGACGAGTTAAGCCCTCAAACACTAAAGATACAGAAGAAATTTTCTGCTGGTTGAGAAGATTCTGCACTGAAGTACTCCTATATGTACTTTGGGACAGACATTGATATTTATCTCTGTCATGCAGAAATAAGCAATGCCCTCAAGAAAAAAAACAAAAAACACTATCGTTAAAATCAGATTTTACAGACCAAAATTAGATGTGAAGATTAGCACAACTAGATATTTTTTAGTATGCTTACCATGTCATGATTCATGTCACTCAAGGAACAGATTGACATCTTAATCTTATTCCAATTTTCCTCAATTCTTGCAGTTGATAAGCAATCTCCTGAACAAATTGTAGTCCCTCATTTCCACTTTGAAGGAAGTTAAGACTACGCTCAAGAAAATCATGATCCGCCTCAAGTGATTCCAATCTATCATTAAGGTCTGAGATTTCATATTCAAGAGCAACCAAACCAATTTCTGTTTCGTCCATGGAATGCTTTCGCCCATTGAAATAGAAGAAATTTTTCTCCTTACAAACAAAATGATCATCACCATCTGAAGCAGTTGATCCCTCATGAGAAGTAGAGTTTCCATTAGATAAATGTAAGTCTTTTTTCACATTCAAACAATTCTCTTCCATTTGACCATTTGATTGATTCACCTTAATATTAAGAGATTCTTCCTGGTCATTTCTACCATCTATGAATTTTTCAGAATGTCCACCATAAGGCATGTTGGACAAAGTCCTATCACTGGAAATTTGATAAAGCTTCCTCTCCAATTTCTTCAAACACTCTGAAATATACAACTTTTCATCTTCAAAATCTAAGGAAGTAGTTTCAGCAACAAAAGATATATCACTGTCTTTTGATACCTCAGTCATCATTGACTTACAATGAAAATTGACATTATTTGTAAAGGAAGGTACACTAGTACTCTCCAAAATGACATTTTCTCCTTTCAAATCACTACTTCCCTCGTGTATAATCTCTACCGTTGATTCAATGGGTAAGTTTGATTTACAAAATTCTACCTCAGCTTCCAAATCTTGTATCTCTTTCTCTTTTTCAGCCAGGAGATCATTAGCTCTCTCCAGTGCCTCTACATCATATTCTGCTTGCTCTTCCATCATTCTCAAGTACTGAAGGGCCTCCATATGGAGTGCTGCCTTCTCCTCCTGCAACCTTGTGATCATGGCCATTGCCTGATTTGCTGAAACTGCAGAAGCATTTCTTTCTTCATCTACTTCCTTATACAAAGCTCTAATGCATTTCCTGTCATACTCAACCTGTCGCTTTAACCTATCAAGAAGACTTTCACCTTCAATTTCACTTAAACTTCCATCTAAAGATTCAAGACTTGATTCCACTGAGACCGACTTCTGCAGCATCCGAGTTCCATTATAGCTAGAAGTATCAGCTCTATGTTGTTCATCAAAACAACCAGGTAGTATGGGACTTGTACTATTTGATGATAAGTAAATCTGTTGAGCAGAATAATCATGTGCTGGCAACAGATTCAATTCTTCGTTGACTCTATCTGGTTCCCTCACGGTAAGTTGTTCAGCAACAACATCAGAGGCTTCTCTTTCCTCAAGACTGACAGCCTGCTTATGCACATCACCTGGATCAACAAGAACTGGCTTTATAACAGAAAGGTCATTAACGGCCTGATCACCTTTAACAGATGCTCCAGCTGTTGTACTTATCAACTTTAGCACTTCCTCATACTCATTGATAGATACATGTCCACTGTCACTTCTTCCAGTAACATCTGCCGCTGCAAAGCATTTCAGATAGGAGGAATAAGTTACATGTAAGAAGCTCCACACACACACACACACACACACACACACACACACACACACACACACACACATAGATAGAGGGAGAGGGAGAGAGAAGAGAATACACTTCTCTGCTGATGCTCCATCAGTTGGGGGGCTGTCAGCTAGAGTGATAAGCTCAGCTAATGCAGTAGCATTGGAACTCCAACAGAGAGGAAGCATGGGAGTGCTTTCTGTTGATCCTTCATGAGGAACTTCCATAACATTTGCTAATGGGGGAATGTCATCTAGTGAAATAAGCTCAGGTGGTGCAGAAGGACCAGACTTCTGATTGACTTGCTGCCAATTGACTTCACTCAAACAATGCTCAATTGCTACCCTAGAAGCTAGGAATTTCACGTCCTGATACTTGCTAACATCAGGCTGCACACATGGATCTAAAAGTGAAGGCTTGATATTATAAAGATGGCTCGGCAGTTTCAGATCTAAACCACTGGAAAGTGCTCTGCTTGGAAATTCTGAAGTACATTGAACAGCAAAATCTTCCTTAGCCTCAATTTTTTCACGAATTATACCACTACCACAGTCATCATCAGAAAATGGGAACTCAGACTCAGAATCGGAAGTGATCTTCAGCTTGGAGTATCCTACATGAGACAAGGGATCAAAACCACTGTTTCCTAGATGACGAGATGTCACTGACCCAGAAAGTTTACCCCTTATCTTCTTCAGGCTATTTCGATGTTTTAGGCGGCTACGGCTAGGCAAACGAGGCAAAGGAATGTAAGGTTTAGTAACACCACTCTGACATGATAGTAGTTGGAGTAATCTTTGGGAATTTTGTCTTGATCTCCAAGGCTTATTGCAACAAGAACAGAGCTTTGTGCCCACGGAACCAGAGATAAAATCCTTGCTCAGCATTGGGCTTTGGAAATCATAACCAACAAGATCCATCCCCAATATACCCACCAACAACCTGCGAGTTTCGGGGTTTGATTTGTTCTTCATGGTGAATGACAAGAGACAATCCTCGCATATCCCACTGCCTTCAGCAAGCTTACCATGAATGTGACAAGAAATCAAAGATGATATCTCTGATCTATGGTTGCTGCAAAGCAAATGATGATAAAACTTGGGTTTCTCATTGCCTAAGAGATGATCAAGCCTGGAGCACAAGATACAGGGCGCTTGCAAATTGCAATAACTAGCAAATTTTGTCAGCAAATATGATAACACAGCATCAACAAGCAGCAGAAAAATCAAAAACCATTCACAAGCTGCAGATGACAGAACAGCTGTAAACCCCGGTGCACTCCCTTTTACTTTGATAGATGAAATCCCAGTTGCTGCCATTTCCACCCAAATCGCTCTAAAAAGGCATGAGCTTCCTGATTTGGTATATCAAGGAAGGGTTCTATTGGTGAAAATGATAGATATGCAACTCCTGCAAATCCTCAAAGTTGAGATTCCCATCCTGAACTCAATTGTTGCTATAAGCTTCAACAGCCCAAAGATGGAAAAAACAATGAAACAACTCCGGAACAGCCAAAATGTGACTGTAAGCTTTAATAACCACGGAGACAAGAGATAATAAGACAACTTGGGATTTGGGAACAACCAAAGTAAAAGATAAAATCTCAACTGGAAGGAATATGAACAAAATCGTCAAAAATGTGGGCAGTTGAGTAAAATCCCGAAACCCCCTCATGAAAAAAAAAAAAAAAAAAAAAATTGAAAAAAAAAAAAACTAACTAGGAAAACCCAGTTCCCGGAATCGATAAAAGACGAGGCATTCACAATTGTGCAACACCATCATAGAATCAACCAAAAAGAACAACCCTGAAGAAAACCAGAAAATAAACTCAAACCAACCCAACTGTACGACATAATGACAGAATCAACTAACAAGGAGACAAAGTTAAACAAAGCACAATAAAAGCCTAACCTATTAAATGTGAGAAACCAAACCCAAATTCAATTCAAGAATGCACATTGAGCTATCCACAAACAAAGCTAAAAACCCCATTTTTTTTATTTTTATTTTTTTTGGAGATTTTAACTGGCAACAAATTGTAACATTGGTACCCAATTAAAGTTCTTCCAAAAATAAACCATTTTAATAAGGAATTAAACGATCTACATACGTAAATGAAGATCAAAAGGGTGTAAATAAACACAATGCACATTCCAATCGCAAACAAACTCAAGCAAAAACGGAAGAAAAAAAAAAATTTAGGTACCCGGTCTAGAGCTTGATGAATGAGCCAAAGCGGAAGAGGGACAGTTGCAAATTGTGATAAAAATTGGCAAAAGCAAAATTGAGAAAAAAAAAAAAAAAAATTAAATAAATGGATTAGAAGAAGAGAGCCTGAAAAGAAAAAAAAGAAAAATTACAAGGAGGTCCCTCCCTGCATGCCTGGGAAAGTAACTTGACCGTCGAAACCAACTGTTATTTGCTTGTTTGGTTGCTAAATAAAGGAAACTTCAAAAATATTCAAAGCTGTTTATTTTTTAATTTTATTTTTTTTCTTCTTTACTTTGTGTTTGGGTCAGAAATACATAGAGTGTATTTTAAGGTGACCTCACTGACCTGCCAACAACACCACCTATTAATCTGCCAACAACACCGATTAATACATACATGTGCTACCCTTTAAATCTCTTTTTATGATTGCCTACCTCTCTGTCTCTCTAAACTAGTAAATAAAGAGCTTTCTAAGAGATATACCTTATATTTGTATCATCATTTGGTATTAGAACCATTATCACATAAAAAATGATATAGAATGTATTGTGACTTTGTGGCATAGTCCCGAAGAGTGACCTATATGTTAGATTAAAATGTCTTTATATTATTTATGGGCATAATGTTAATCCATTACATACTAATAAGTAAGTGAAACTGTCAAACGAGAAAATAGTTGTCATCAGGTTAGTGTCATAATGGACTGTTGTGGACATCATTTGTGGAGTGTGATACTATGCTACGATCTTAAGTGTCTTACATGACTTAAGTGCAATCTTAATCATGTATATGTAAGCTGTTTGATACATTCCTCTTGCAAGCCAATTTTTAAGAATGGGTTGTACTTGAAATTTGTATTAATTGACAACAAAATAACACCCTTTATGCTAATAAAACATTGTTGAATTGTACATCGCACAAGCTACATCCAAATTTGGTTGAAAAATATTGGGAATGATTTTAATTGGTTTAATTTCATATCTATTGGTATTTGGTGGATCCGGCTTCAATGCTGTAGTTTTAGCACATCTACGGTTAAAATATGAATGGCCCAGATTTAACTCTTACTTTTTTAACTAAAACTGCGTCGTTTGAGTTTCACAGCAAATCGTCTATTTTCTTTTGTGGCTTGACGCCGTTTGGATAGGAAATAGATAGAGCTCCACATATCGAATTGTCTTCGCCCTCCTACCTTCTACCTGCTCCTTCCTTTCATCGTAGTCTTCTTCTCCTTCTGAAGAGGACGATGAAGAATATTAAGCTAAGGAGATAGAAAATTTTTCAGAGGATGCGATCTTTTTCATGGGAGAGAAGCCGTTTTGAGCCAGCCATTTCTTGGATGACATGTCTGTGCATGCGCGGATAGAGTTCTTTGAAGAGAAGCATCTTTGGTTCTTTCACTGTCTGACCCAAGAATGGTGACGATGCCCTACTTTTCCATAACCGTAACTGGAATCCACCACGGGAGAAGCACAAGTTTAGATGCACATAGAGAAGTGAGCAAAATTGAGAGAAACGAAAACCCAAGAAGCAGAAGATACAGAGATCAGGGTAGTAAAGTATGCAACAAAATTGAAAGTTTCAAAGCAGATTTTCATCAAAGATGTATGTGTGATGAAATTTTTACCTCATCCCTCAGGCAAGCAACAACGCATCCAACAGAGGGCTTGCTTGGCGATGAATTAGAAAAGACAAGGGAGCTTTGCAAGCAAGAGAAAATCGACAAAGTCACACACTTCAGCTTTTACAAGAGCATGGAGAAAATTCATGAAGAGAAGGGGATATGCCCAGACGTGCTTGTGGAAGATGTGTTACGTTATACTACGTACGGAGATAATCATTCTTCTGTGGTACAACTAGCTACATTGTAGGAAGGATGTGGAGAAGCTGATTGAAGATAATAAGGTTGATCATAAACTGATTGTGCATGATGTGAGGTTGAAGCATTGTGGGCCAAGCGTTAAGGTTTATCCGACTGTGATTAAGCTGTCAAAGCAGGTGGCGGACTCGGTGGTGCTTGTGAGCATGAACGGCGATGAGAACGAGAGCCGTATACAGTTCTTGAAGGACATGGACGTGGTGGAGGTGCCTATGTTTTTGTTCATCAAAGACGGCGAGATTTGGGGAAGGTACGTACGTGGGTTCATTCTGGTAATGGACGATCATGTCCACTAGAGTGATCGATGTTTCCCGTGTTGCCACTGAAAAGACACGATTCTCCTACCCAAACGGCGTTAAGTCACAAAAGAAAGTAGACGATTTGCTCTGAAGCTCAAACAACACAGTTTTAGTTAAAAAAGTTGGAGTTAACAGCAGATCTACAGCACTGAAGCCGGATTCGTATTTGGTACCATGCAAGCGATATTCCATCAACCATAAATCATAATGAATCCCACCAAACAAATATTGCAAAAAAATATAGTCATTACCGATAATAAAAGAAAGTGAAATGAAATAATTATTTATATTCTTTAGTTTGGTAATAATGCATACACTTTAATTGGAATCCAAACAAAATTATTAAAATAATTTCACATTATTATTATTTTTTTTAAAAAAAAAAAACTCAAATTATACATACTCATCGAGGGTGGCACAAAGGCTCCGAGGGTGGTGGACTCTTGAGGCGTTTCAAGAGTGGTGCGACCACTTCTAGCTCCATATGAGGTCGGTCAGCAACTGTAAAGTAGGGTTTTGGTTTTTTTTTTAAACAAAAAAAAATTGCAAAAAAATAGAAAATAACAAATGATTTTTTTTTCTTGAAAAATGTAGTATATTCATTTAAGAATAGTTATTTTTCTATTTTTTTTTTTTTTAGAGGAATAAACTCCTACCAAACAAAGTAATAAATAATATATATTTTAAGAATCTATTTTTTTCTTAGTTAAACGACAACCAGCCTTCAGTAATTGACACTGCGTGTCACTCAAACGACGGTCAAATTTTAATAACAGATATTTCAATTCTCACGCTGAAAGCCTGAAATGATAGAAATTCTTTCAGAAATGTGTTTTCATTGAAGTTTTAACTTTCCCTTTAATTTTAGTGAGGCTCGGGGGCTTTCAACAACGCTACGGTGTGGGACTTTGGAAAGTCACAACTCAATAAGAAGCTGCAAGTATTTTTGTTAGCTGTTCTGGAGGCTTTCATCTGGCTTTGAAGGAATTCATGGAGGGGTTCTTCAGGTCCTTCACTGTAAGTTACTTGCTTTACAATTTTAAAATTTTTGTTGTTATTGTTGTTGAAAGGATTTGAATGGGCTTGTGTAGAGGCTTGGAGGTGTTAGGGGTTATTCTAGCGTCAAGAAGGATCTTCAGATTGAAGGGGTTAAGCATGCCATAGCCGTTGCTTCTGGCAAAGGCGGCGTGGGCAAGTCCACCACTGCAGGTACTCTTTTGGGTTTATTGTTCCTCTTTTTTTTTTTTTTATAACATTAAGATTTTTGGTTTTTAAGATATGGGTTATTTGTCAAGATGTTAATATTTAAAGGAGTGAAGATTTTTCTTTTTGACCTTTTTTTAAAAAACATTTACTGGCATTTGGCCTATTGGGTCGTCCTAAATCTGTATAAATTGGGGTCCTTTGATGTGCTTAGAACAATCAGATGAAAATTAGACGTTGGCGTTTTGCCGGAGTTAAGTTCATGAAAGTGTTGACTGCTTAGATTCATGACTCATTGACGACAGTGTTGATTAGTTTCTTTCTCGGTTTAAGGGTCTGGAAATTGTGCGACTTGGGTAGCTTTATGCTTATATACTAGGGAAGCAGAAACATCGGTACTTGTGTGTAAATTCAGTAAAAAAAAAATACGTGCTAGGCAAAACTAAAAATGTGAGTTGATTCAATATATATATATATATATATATATATATATATATATATATATATATATATATATATATATATATATATATATATATATTTTACTTTACTTTGTTCAAGTCTTTTTCTAGTTTTAGGTTCCAATTCGAAATAACTAATTTTTCTTACAGTAAACTGTCGAATCTATTTGATGTTTAGTTTATGATGCTTACGGTTAAGGGCCTAACCATTGATTTAAAAGCTCTAAGACGGTTGGATACTTATTTGGTTAAACCCTTTGCCCTTAGGATCGTAACATTTCACCGTGCTTCCAAAATCGATGTTCATAGTGGCCTACTCTATCGTCACTGACCCGATGATATACTTATCTCTATTTAGCGGCTTCACTCATCTATCAGTATTCAATGAATTAACACTATGCTCATACATAATACCAAGACATTTTAATCCAGCTATAGGTCGTTTCCTCCATGACTCAAACCCGTGACGTAGTTTTTGCTTTAATATCAGTTGTTAAGGGCCTAATCATTGATCCAAAAGCCCTAGGACTGTTGGATACTAATGTGGTTAAATCTTTAACCCTTAAGATTGTAATACTTACTGTCAATATGAGGTTTGACTGCATCCTTTGCGAGGTGACTGAAAAAGGAGTGGTGGTAGAAATAACATGGTCAAACTAGCACAACACATACGTTTTAATTTGGCATCTTTGTAAATTTGAGTAAGAGTAATGAATTTAAAACATCAGGGCCTTCCTTTCTTTTTCTTCTATTTTTCTTTTTGTTTGAATTATTATTTAAGCAGGAGAAAGCACCTACAATTACTTTCTTTCTGGCTCTACTTGTGTTTTGGGCTTATGCATACTGATGGGCTTGCAGTTAACTTGGCCGTTGCACTTGCTAACAAGTTCCACCTGAAGGTCGGTTTGCTTGATGCTGATGTGTATGGACCAAATGTTCCTATCATGATGAAGATCAATAGTAAGCCAGAGGTGACTGAAGGTACTTCTTACTTTTAATATCACCTAAGGTGCTATAGAATTCGTTGTTTGTCAATTTTGGAATGTCATATGAGCAGATAGCACATATCCACTATTTCAATGCTGTTGAAACAGGTCAGGGATACTTGTTGGTTGAGTTAGTTTTAGTCATTATAACTCGGCAAAATGACCCCGTAACTTCGGGAGAAGGGGTGCTCTCCTATCTTTTGATTAGGAAAGTGGCACATACCAGGGCGTAGCAATTGTTTATTAATAACACAGGACTTTGCTAAGTGGTAACACGATGTATAGAGTCTGACACCTGCCCGGTGTTGGAAGGTCGGAAGGAGAAGTGTTATAAGCTTTGAATGGAAGCCCCGGTAAACGGCGGCAATAACTCTAACTGCCCTAAGGTAGCGAAATTCCCTGTCTCATAAGTAGCAACCTCTAAATTCTGCCTTATTCCATTCTATGAAATCTAGAAGAACTTCTGCAACCTTATCTCTTTCCATTGGTCTTTCCCTAGCGGCATTCCGATAGATCGTGGGAGATTTGAACCTACAAACTCGAGGAGCTCCGCGAAGTGGGGGCACGAAGGGGCCCAATGTCGACTCCCTAACGGAATGCACTGAGTTTTAGATGTATACATAGGCAAAGCCGTGTGCAATGAAAGATGCAATCTTTTTATGTTTCACCAATACAACCTTTACAGTACCTATTTTTTGCTAAAGTTGTCATCACCAAGCAGTTCCAAATTTCATTTTTCTGGAAATGCCTTGGACCATCTGGTTTTTGTAGAAATCAACTTACAGTAGGTGTGAAATTACTTTTTGTGCTAATATACTTGGTGATAATAAAATCTGGGAGGAACAAAGTGTGAAACATTGGGCTTTGCATTGATGGACAAACAAAATGTGATAGAGGGAATAGATTTTGGGACAAACCACCTTCCAATCAACTAGATGACATTTGAACTCATCCCCCATGGCACGTTTTCCCATTTTTTGTTTGTTTAAATTGATCATCTAAGTATATTATCCTTCTTCTGAGTTCATGTTGCCTACCTCTATGCCTTTATCTCACCTAGTTCTGACCTCAATATAAGTAGGCACCCTTTCACAGCCTGCTTCTTAATTACTACTCTAGAGATCATTCATTTTGTTTGTCTTTCTCTAGCAGATAGGAAAATGGTTCCTCTTGAGAACTATGGAATCAAGTGTATGTCAATGGGATTGCTTGTGGATACAGATGCTGCATTTGTGTGGAGAGGTCCCATGGTATGTCTGCCTAGTTATTGTTGCCCTTCTTTTTTGTCCTATCTTGCTTGAAGATGCATTTGTTTCAACTCCTTTTTTTATCTTCCAAATGTAGATGCTAATGGTTTGTGCTTGTGTATACTCATTTTGAAGAATTATGTCATTGATACTATAATCCCCCAATCTAGTAAAGCTTTGGCTGCGGATGGATAATATGGCCATACTGGTTTAATTTGGTTTTTGGATATCTCAATTAAATTCTTTCTTTATGCTTATATTGTGTTGGTAAAGTGGGCTGTAAAGCATTAGGGTGATTGTTTAAAAATAATTTTTTGTATGTAGTTAACTTGAATGGTGCACCCTTGTGTCCTTCTAAAGGAATTTACTAATCAAAAGAAAAATAACAAGAGGATGAGTAGGGTAGATTTATGAGCAATTACATGGAACATTTTGTTCTGTTTATCTTCTAAGCATATATAACTGATTACTAATTAAAACAGTTTTCCATCTTTTAGGCAGATGTAGAAAATGTCTCATTATTAGAATTTACAGTTTGTTGTTTTAGTGTCACCGGATAGTAAGGGAACATTGAATAAAACTATTATAAATTAAAATGTATCCATAAGTTCCCAGCTTTATTGTGGCATGTAAGGGAGGTTTAAAATATCTTATTTTCTTAATATTAACAAAAATAGTGCCCCAAATGAGAGAGAGAGAGAGAGAGAGAGAGAGAGAGAGAGAGAGAGTATGGCCTCTTGGTTTGGTAGCTATGGAGTTCAGCTCAGGAGACGAGGTTGCTGTGCGTTATTACTTTGGATGGAGGGCTTGGCTTGGTGTGATGCTGAGCTTGATGAGGGTGGTGCCTGGCTGTTTGATTTTAAAGCAGTACAATGGTGACAGATTGGTGGCAGTAGTGTGGTGTGGTGTTGAAGGGGTTCCCCTTAGCAGCAAGCCTAATCAATCTCCATCCTCTATCTCATATCTCCTTGAAATTCTCAGGGAAGAAATGAAGTAATGTGTGGAACGTGGCAAAAGCTCCTGTTATATTTTCCCTCATTTGGACATCAATTAATTTAACATGTATAGTTGAAAAAAGGATCCATAAAGCCTAGATTTATTTAGTTCGGAGTAAGGCTTAGTTAAGTTGAGTTGAGTTTGGAAACCAAGTAATGGAAAATCGTGGGATCCATTTGGCCCCCAAAATCCATGAGGAAAATGTAGCAGTTGCTTGTTAGTGCTGATGATGATGAAGTGTCAAAAACCTGCTATGAGCAGTGCCCTCTGTGTGTTATGGGAAAAGTGCAGGGGGGGTAAATTGTAATTTCCACTTTCTATTAATTATAAATTTATGATTCATGTGAATTTGGACATTCTTATGCAGAGGATGTAAAAATCTTACTCTAATGAGAGGGGATGAACACTAAATGTATGTGAAACATGGAAGGAGTAGAAAGGCCAAGGTAAAGATAGTGTCAATGCTTCCTCATGATGAAGTTGGAGTTCCTATTTTCTTCCCCTTCTCTTTTCCCTTCAAGTTGGAGATTATTGTTGGTTAGGTGTTAGCAATGGTTCAGTAATGGAGTTGAGGCAAGATAATGATTCAGTCACATCAGAAATAACTTGTCTTCTTCTTCTTTTTTTCTATTCCTTTTATTTTTATTTTTTATTATTGCGTCAAAATGATATTCATTTGATGACAGTCATATGGTAATTAGTTAAACGGCTTGTTTTATATTATCATGCTTTCTTTTTTTTTTTTTTTAAGTTTTCTATGTGAGTTTGACGTTTTCAAATTTGACTCTAACGGCTTTAGTTGTTCATTGGACCTTTATATGTAGATTCGTAGTCTGCAAATGATTACTTATTATGAGAATAATTTGACTTGGCTTCATGAAGTTATTTCTTTTCTTTTCCTTGTTCTTTTTTTCTTTTTCCAGTCAAATGGATTCCCAAAAAGGGGCTGCAACCTAGGAGCTTGAACTCCCAAAGAATCTGCTTCATACTGTTCTTTCATTGCATATAATAGAAATTGGGTTAACAGATTTCTTGCAGGTAGGGAATGCGCTTGGAAAAATGGTCAGAGACGTGAACTGGGGAAATCTTGATATTCTTGTAATAGATATGCCCCCTGGCACTGGTGATGCTCAGATAGCTATTTCTCAATTGCTGCGTTTATCAGGTAGTTGACTAACTTAACAACATAGCTCTAGAGGCTTTTGAGTCTATTGCATTTATTTGCTGGTTGCATGTAAGTGCAGCTAAAATCAGATGTCATAGTTGTTTGTTAAGTTGTTGCATTCCTTATACATGCATTGTTGATATATTTCGGTGGGAGTATTTCTTGATTGTCTTTAACCATTGTTGCTTTGCTGGCAGGTGCACTAATTGTTTCAACTCCTCAGGATGTGGCGTTAATGGATGCTCGTAGAGGAGTTAAAATGTTCTCTAAAGTCCAAGTTCCTGTATGATCATCTCTTGTTCTCTACGTCCTTTTTTTTTTACTTCTCCCTCCCTCCCTCCCCCTCCCTTCATCATGTTAGACTGTTGTCTAAATTGCTGATTTGTCTGTTTGATGCATTATTATCTGTTTCGGTCAAGTTTGAATGTCAAAGTGGGTGCCCAGCGTCAAAATGCTATGGGTTGCAAGATCTCAAGTTCATGTGATTCAAATATGCTCAGATTCTTCTCCATTTGCTGAAACATTAAGTTACTGGTCCAAGTTACAGAGTAATGTTCTTGTTGCAATTTAATGGTTTCTAACATAACATTGTGGGTTAGGAAGGTCAATGGTTCAAGTTATGGTTTATCATTTTAGAGATTTCTTTGTTGCGCATATGTTACTAGGGAATGGCATGAGGCATGATTGCATTATCTCTGATGGAAGGATGCAGAAACATGCATACATGAAGAGTGCATGCACATAATTTCATGCAACATGGTGCTGCTCTGTATTTGTAAGAGATTGCTAGGAACTGACAACAATTTTTTTTTTTTTTTTACTTATTTCATCAAGCATTCCTGCTCATCTGATCGTTTGATTTTTTTTCTTTTCTTTTCCTTAGCAGAGTTTTAAATTAACTTGAAATGAAGTAAAAGCCCATTAATCATCATTTATATCAAAATTCTGATTGCTGTGTCAGATTTTGGGATTCGTGGAGAACATGAGCTACTTTAAGTGTCCACACTGTGGTGAACCTTCATTCATTTTTGGGAAAGAAGGAACTCGGAAGACAGCTGCTGAATTGGGCTTGGACTTAGTTGGTGAGGTATGTTAGTTCTATTTTTTCAGAGATGTCATAGTAATGTTGACTTTTCGTATGATCCTCTGAACTTGATTCTTCCTGTTTTTTCATTTTTTACTATTTGAACTTTGTTCCTTTCCTGGTTGGAAGCTTTGAAGTTGAATAAATCAGTGTCAATCTAGGCCTCAATTCATTTTCCTATTCTTCTTAAAGCTTTATAGTTTTTCACACTGGGCTTTGAAAGCTCTCTTGACCCCAAAAAAATGCTGTTGCATTGAAACCTTGACCAGGTCAGAACATGCCACCAATTGGCACCAAATATATACCCATTGTTCAAAGAAAACCCACCTCAACCTTTTCTCATGCAGTTAACATGTTGTAATTCTCATTTCTACTAGCGTTTGAAGTTCAATATTAGTGCATCACTTCTAAAAGCAGACACAAAAAAAAGATAGGATAATCATATTTCTCACAGTATAAATTCTTGCTGCTAAAGGTAAATGAAAGAAGTTAGATGATCCTGTGACTATTTGGGTTGGAATGAGTGGTAGGAGATTCCAATATTTTCTTCCTTTCTTGAACTTTATGACAGCCATATGCATCTTGAGGATGTATTATTACCATGGTTGCCCCATATTATATTATATATTTTCTGGAATGCAATTAATGGATGTAGTTGATGATACCACCTGTGTCTCACTGTAATCAACTGCGAATCTGATCTAATCAGTTTGCATCTGACTGTTTCAGATACCATTAGAAATAGAGATTAGAAAGGGTGGTGACGAAGGTGTCCCTATAGTAATATCAGCGCCTGATTCTGTCGTCTCCAGAGCATATGGTGATTTGGCCCAAAAAGTTATCGACAGACTTGAAGAATTGTCTAAGGAACAACCCCGTCCGGAGATTTTGCTGTGAAATTGTGTGGTTGACATAAGAAACTAAAAAGCACCTCCTTTACCATGATCTGTTTCAGATTATCATGCTTTTTTAATTTGCCCCAGGTCGGATGATGGTTTTTATCAATGCCTCTTGAATACTTTTTAAGTGTACAGGAGCAAAAATGCCAGGAAGCCAATTTTGGTGCACTTCACAGCAAGTTAAAAGAGAGCATATGCACGCACCTGACCTATGTGGAACTGGGAAATTTATCTTGAAAGCTTGGAACCCATAAGTTTTTAAGAACAATGGGAGAGAAGCAATGCATGGATAAGTTGGGGGATAAACATGGGAAGAAATACTTTTCCATTCTTTTTCTCATTTTAGATGGCACTTAATATCAAGTAAGGCTTGCGTCCTGTGTTTTGTGCGCTTAGGGGCGCAAGCTAGGGGTGCCACATCAGTAATTGGAGATTTGTGATACTCTAAGCTTACGTCATGTGCACAGACGCGACACAAACCACGTTTTGCTATCTCATTAATGTAGAGAACTCTTGTCGACTTACTAGTCAGGCTATTGTTTTAAATATACATTTTGGGACAACTCTTCTTTTTCAAGTTTTGGTAGAGATTGAACTTTTGAATTGGAGAGAGAGAGAGAGAGAGAGAGAATCTACAAAAGAATGTGTAGGGTGTATGGAGATCATTAGAAACAAGAAATGCTTTATACTTACCCCCTATCAAATTGCTATGCAACTTGGATGCCTTTTGTTATGAGATCATAGCCATCGACCTAGAATGAAGAATATATTCTTAAATGGATGGTCCATGGAAGTCGATTTAGAATATGCATCTTATGCATGGACCGCTGTTTCTAATCATACAGACTATTTTCAAATACTAAACAAACAAAATCTCAGATTATAACCCATGCCAAAAGTGAATGGCAAATCACGATCATGGTATATAAAAATTTCCAGTTGAAAAAGCCTTGCCTAATAACAAAGATTCCCTATCAATATCATCCCCCACACTGCAACTTGACTGGAGAAAGATTTTTCCCACTGAATCCAATGTTCCATTTCAACTTTTGACATATAATCGACTTTATATATTATTACACTTTAAAATAGAGAACATGAAGTTGGGAGTTGAAATCCTACTTGCACAATAATGAAATTGGAATTGAGCTTCCCTGAAATTTCTTGTAATCACAAAAATATTTTATAGGTCAAAGATTAATTAAACTATGTAAGCTTTCAAATATTTTAAAAAGTCAAGTAATTAAAGGGGTGGTCAGCTATCCAAGAGTATAGTTTGGGTTGGCCGATGACTATGAACCTTTAAAGAGGTGGTCAGCCATCCCTCACCTTTTGAGAGTAATGGTTAATTACCCTTAAAAAATGGTGCAACCAATCCTATAGATTAAAAGTGGATGCGACCACATTTAAGGATTTGGGTTCATGAGAGTGGTGCGACCACTCCAAAAGTTTTGAAAAAGAGTGGTCAATCACTTTCTCATCCAAAGTGGGCGGTCGGCCACCTCATGAGAGTGGTTAGAGCAATCCGACCATCCAAGCCACATTCTTCCGATGACTAACCACAGCCAAAAGGGTAAAACAGTGTCTCAACCTTTATTTATTGTTCCTTTATATTTAATTTTTAAGATTTCCTTCATTTTCAACGACCGAATCTATGAAGAGTCCTGCAAGGCTGCAGTTCCCTCAATACTTGGTTCCCATTCGTGAGACGGCTGGGACTAGTAAAAAATAAATAAAAAATAAAAAATTTAGCTTTCCATTTGTAGAACCCTTCAAAAAATTCCCACAGCATTCTAGTATTTAATTTTTATTTATTTAATTCCCCTCTTCACTGACTCACTCTCTCATATAATTCTCTGCTTTCCCACTTCTTCTTCACCCTTTCAAGTTTCAAGTCTCATCCTGCAATCCTCTTCTTCTGAATGCCTCTCGAATCCCCAGTCCTTTCTTACAATGGGCCATCTCCACACCCAATCCTACCCCGAAAACACAGGCTGGCCCACCCCGTTTTCCCGCCATCCCCGCGCTCCGTTGTGTTCAGCTGCAGAGGGGTCGGAATTCAAGTTTCGCCACCCAAACCAGACTCCGGAGGCGGCTTCGTACAGCAGGATTGGAAACTGAGGAGCGTCGGGGTCAAAGATAAGGATATGGACGTTGCGACCTTGGGAAATCTGTGCGTGGATGTTGTGCTCGGTGTTCCCAAATTGCCCCCGAAAAATCCTCACGATCTCAAGGCTTTTATGGACCGCTTGTCGGCCTCGCCGCCCGATAAGGTTCGGATTCCGGTTCTGGTTCTCTTTTGTGAATTGAAATGCTTCAGAATTTTTTTTTTTGGGGAGTTTAAAATAAAATTTGAGGAAGTTATGCTCAAAATGTGCGAGTTCTTATTGACCCATTTGAATTTTTGCGTCTCAGAGCCGAATTTGGTTTTATTTTTTGGTTGGGAACAATGCAATTAGAGTTTGCTTTAACCGTTGTATTAACTCTTGTTTTCTCGTGGGTTTGAAGATTTTTTTTAATACAAACATTAGCTAGAACTCACTTTGGAAACCGGCTTGCATAGGAGGATACTAAGAACTTATATACACATAGTTAACATCGCAATTAGTTATGTGGGACACTTAAGATGGTAACTTACTACCATGCTTCACAGCCTATACATAATACAAGACATTTTAATCCAGCCTATAAGTTGCCCCCTCCACAACTCGACCACAAAGCTCTAACCCATTCGATCCCATACATAGCCTCTATACTAAATGATACAAACCTCATGTAGAACTCAACCTTAAAAATCAGCTTGCAAGGATTGGGTGCCTAAGAGTTTGTATACATATTTGGAAGCAGGTTTATTTATGTGTTTTGTGGGGTTTGTGGCGTGAAAAAAATTCTAGGCCTTTTGAGGATGTGGAGGTTACAGTTGGGGCTATTTGTAGAAATGTGCTTAATATGTTATATTTGTGGGTGTCGGCGCATAGCCTGGGTCGTATGTCGCTTGCTGATTTTTTACTTTCATGTTCGTTTATTTCCTCTGACTAGGGGCTCTTTTGTATACTTCCTGTGTACTAGGGTTGCGCCCCTTTGCGCTTTTTAATGAATTATTACTTATAAAAAAAAATGAGTTTATATACACATGATTAAGATTACACTTAAGCCATGTGGGAGAATCATAACATGTTATAAACACAAATTTATTTATGTAATTTTCTGGGTAATTAGGAAAATGATGTATGATGATTGGTTGGATTGAATTGATTGATGAAGGAAATTGTATTGATTTGAATTGATTGATGAAGGAAATTGTATTGATTTGAATTGATTGAAACTAGAAAATTGGGGAAAATACAATGAGGGTTGTTTCGAGGACAACCTAGCCTCCAAGAAAAGAAAAACTCAATCTGATTAGGGTTCTGGACAATTCCTACAATACACACTTGGGCCCTTTTATACTAATGCTACTATCAGTCTAACACTAACATGGGTCACAGCCCATCATTCATTGCAGCCCATTTACAACACATACAACCCAATTACAAAATGCACACCTACTAAGAGACCCCTTACATTTTCAGGTTTGATATATAAGTGCCTTTTTTTTTTTGGTTGAAGTGTGTTTCGACTTTTTAAATGATTAAATCATGAATAAATGTAAAGTTTACTGATTTTTGGTAATTTGTATTGAATATTATGAATGATTCCCGGTACAGTTGTTCAGATGCTGTTTGGGATTTTCATGTGAAAGGTTGATGACTTTGGACTTTGATTATTTGGTTTTGCATATATAGCAATACTGGGAAGCCGGTGGTAACTGCAATGTTGCTATAGCAGCAGCAAGGATGGGACTTCGTTGTGTTGCAATTGGTCATGTGGGTAATGAGATTTATGGACAGTTCCTCTTAGATGTGCTTCATGATGAGGGAATTGATATGGTTGGGATGATTGAAGATGCTGATGTTCTTGATGGTCCCAGTGCCTTTTATGAAACACTTCTTTGCTGGGTTCTAGTTGACCCTTTGCAAAGACATGGTTTTTGCAGGTAAAAATATTTAATTTTTTGAAAAAGAAAAATAAAACTTTCCAGGCTGTTTAGAAGCTCCCTGAAAATGGCCCTTTTCGGTAAGTGTATCTGATTGAACCTATTCTGTTTGTCAGTCGGGCTGATTTTAGTAAGGAGCCGGCATTCAGTTGGTTGAGAGGACTAACCAAGGAAGTAAAGAAGGCTATTAAAAAGTCAAAGATCCTGTTCTGTAATGGTTATGGCTTTGATGAACTTTCCCCCAACTTGATTAATTCAGCTCTGGATTATGCTGTTGAAGTTGGCACATCAGTCTTTTTTGATCCTGGACCACGTGGAAAGAGTCTTTGCAATGGAACACCTGAAGAACAGAGAGCACTTAGCCAGTTATTGAGGATGAGCGATGTTCTCCTTCTGACTTCTGATGAGGTTTGACTGATAACTTTCCTTAAATGTTACGGAATTACATTTTTTTTGTTGTTGTTGTTGTTTGTTGGTTTATTTGTGTACCCTTTCCAGTTTGTGTTTATGTTGCCAGGGACCTCTTAGACTTCCAATATTATGTTATATTAATTGTACTCATTTCAACAATATGCAGTTAGTGCACCATTCTTCTCTCAAGGGCCATTTCTGTTTCTTGTTAAGTTCGCAAAGCCGCTCTTTTGTCATCAATACCTTGATCCGCGTTCTTTTTGGTTGTTCTCACATCCTTGGAGCAGCTCCAATTTGAAACATATTGAACATTCGTTGTGGTGTTGCTACTTGTTTTCTCTATGCACGTCTAAACTGCCTCAACTGATTCTCTGTCAGTTTTATCACATATTATCCTAAACAATTTTGTTAAGTGCATTTCATGGCCATGTTAAATATTGATCACCCAACATTTTGTATAATGGAAAATGGCTTGACTTATATATTGTAACTTCCTATTTGTTTGATTGGTATATATATTAACATTTGTCTTTATACTTATCATATATATATATATATATCAGTCAACACCCAAATGCCTCACACCTATCCCAATTAAATCAGCTATGCATTCTCACCAACTATTCAGGATCGTCAACATATACTCTTTCCGCCATTCTATCCCATCTAAAATCATACTTTTTGTAGCCTCCCTATTGAACATATCCTTCTTCACTACTTATACCAATGTTATTTAGTGTGATTTGATTGCCAAGCGAATCATTAATGTGGAAGTCGTCAAATTTATCCAAACTAGTCAGTACAATTATTACCTATGGATTTGTGCAATTGGAGCCAAATTTTGCTGTAAGTGGAATTGACAGTGTTGGGACCAGCATCTGTTTGGAAGGACTCGTGCTTATTTCTTTTCCGTGGGTCAGAAAGTGTAAGACACTACATGTTTTATGGTCCTCTTTTGTGTGTTTACCACTTCATTGACATACTTTTCTGTTTGAGAAGAGTCTGAGATGCCGTGGAAACATGAAATATTATGCAAATTATGGGATGTGGTATGGCTAACAACAGTTGGAATGATGCATGCTGTCCACTATAGAATGGGTGGTGGGGATTGGCTCATTTGGATCAGTTGTTCAGTACACAATGAGCTAGTTCAAGAATACACCTTATAATTCTATTGAACTAAGTATTTCCCCTAGGATCCTATTCTTTCTAAGTACTTGGGAACAGGACTAGCTTTACCCACTGGACATCTTATTATTAGTGAGATACCTCATGATTGATTGACTTCTAGTTCTATAGATGGACTGATTGTATATTAATGATTCTTTTATGCAATGAGTACCAAAAATTCACATTGCAAAGTTGATATTAAGAATGTGAAGGTACATTCACCTTAGAGGAATTATTGATTCACGTTGATGACAAATTAGGTATGATGTAGCACAAAGATGTTCTCCTTATTTCTTTGGATTTCCTTGTTGATTTTAGTAAATAGAAGCGAAACTCTGTTTGTGTGTTGTTTGCTAGATTTTCTTTCCTACCCTAATCCACTTATGTTAATGATTTGCCAGGCCGAAGCATTGACTGGCATAAAACATCCAATATTAGCAGGACAGGAGTTGCTCAAGAAAGGGTTGCGCACAAAATGGGTGATTGTTAAGATGGGATCAAGGGGTTCGATTCTAATTACTACGTCAAATGTATCTTGTGCTCCTGCATTCAAGGTAATTTATAATCCCAACTTGGTTTCTTATGACATTTCCATGAGTTCCTTTTGAACTTTTTTTGATACCTTGATGTTGATAATTGTTGTTGAAAGTTTTTGCTCACAATAACAGTATCTAGTTTGGGGTTAATAATGGCACTCAAGTTTGTTCTTCATGTTCAATTTAAACCAAATATTGTACCTGTTTCTTGCTGTTGGACAATAGTGTCAGCCTTTTGTGCCAAATCATGTTCAAATTGTTTTAACAAATGACATAAAACCCAAGAGTTTGACATACTAGTCTCTGCTATATTTTGTATTAAACCTATCACGTAAACTGATAGTGCTACAACTGATTTTCTTCCAATAATGGGAAAAAGTCCATGTCCGTCAACTCCCATGGAGTCCATTATTCTAACCTGCCTGAACGCCTTGTCCATCTTCCTTTCTTTCCTAATGTGCAATGAAATATGTAATTCATATTCTACAATGTGATCAGGTGAATGTCATTGACACCGTTGGGTGCGGAGATAGTTTTGTGGCAGCTATTGCATTTGGTTTTATACACAATATGCCCATGGTTGGTTCTTTAGCTGTTGCAAATGCAGTGGGTGCTGCAACCGCAATGGGTTGTGGTGCAGGCAGGAGTGTAGCAACCTTGGAGAAAGTAGTAGAAATCTTAAAGGAGGCAAACCTCAATGAGGATGATAAATTTTGGAATGAACTGCTTTCTGAAAATTTGAGTACTCAAGAAATTACATTTCTCTCAAAGTTTGTCATAAATGGAAACAACAAGCAGCTGAAACATATTGCGCTACAGAAGGTGGTCTCTGAACTGCTGCCTAAGCTTGAATCTTCACGTGCAGAGGGAAAAGTTCGGTCTTGACAGATTAGGAAGAACTGTAGCTTTTCAGCTAAGGACTTGATTTTTTAGGAACAAAACAAATTCATGCTCTCGGTTCTACTGGGTTTGGTTGCCCTCAAAAGTCTACTGCCATGCAATGAGGCCTGGCTGGGACAATAAACACAGATTGGATTGGTATTGGCTCAAGGAGTTAGCATGGTTGCATGTACAGCCTGTTTTTTTCTTTTTTCTTTTTTTCAGTGCAGATGTTGGGTGATTGTATTGCTTAATAGTTTTAGCAGCAGTGCTTTGGCATGCCTGAGAGCTTTACATCTGAATTGGGTTACTGCAAGCAGCTTCTTCATAAATTTGTGAAGATGTTCCTTTTTTTGACCATTGAAACATGAATACTTCCAGAGCAGGTACCAATGTCTCCTTGCTTAATGTCGGTATTGTAATGTGATTTTTCCTGATCAATAGCATAAAGGAAACAATCTTACCTGTTTTCGATAATAAACTTCTCAAGTTGAATGTCACCAAGAGTCCATGTAAATGATTTCATGAGTGGTCCTTCTGAATTCATCAAAACTTGTTTAACCAAGACCCTTTTTATTCAGTATCTTTATCCATCACTACGAATTAGTTGTGATTGAATGGTGAGATTTTTCAGAATATTGATCCATAACTTTCAGTACTTTTGCCTATTTTATAAATAACAAAGTTTTTCTTCAAATTGGGTCGGAGGAAATTTCTTTGTTTATTAAATCAACACGTGTCCAAAATGTATGTAATTTTTTACATATATTTTAAAGGATGCATGTAATTCTTACTTACATTTTTAAAAATGCATATAAAAATTAAATGTCAATTTAATTGATTGAAGTAGAGAAATTTCTTTCATCCCAATTTCGAAGAAAGCTTTGTCCTTATAAAATTAAACAACAAAAATCGTGATAACTTGAGATTTTGCATTACTTACCATATAATTTCCTTTTTTCTCAAAATCTTTAAATTAATCAGCAATATCAACCAGAGAATTTATTTGAGATATGCTTAGAATCCAGAGGGATAGACACGGTTTGGGATGGAAATTATAAAAACAATTCCTTGTGGCCATAGTCATACCGATAGCTACTCCTTAGGTAAAGGTTTTTTCTTTTTCTTTTTCTTCTTTTTTTCAATCCTATGAATTTAATTTTTTTACAAAAAAATAAAATAATAATATTAAAAATTACACTTTTATTTCACTATTATCTCACCATCTTGATGTAACAGTGTGAATCAAGACATCTCTTGTTACTGAATATCAATGGTCAAGTTTGAAATTCACTGCTTTGAACACAAACCCATTAATATATAATTTGAAGAGAAAAAATATATATATTTGGTACACGAAATATCATCTAATAATATAATCCAAGCCAAACTCTCACCACTAAAATATCATCACGGCCTAAACTTTGAACGGGGGGACCCGATCCAGTAAATCCATTGGAATTGAAGGGCCGTGGGCCGTGGGATCAAATGAGTGTAAAATTTAAAAACACATCTCCTACCCTTTTGCGATGGGGGTAAAATAGGCACAGTGTAAAAATAAACTCCATGACCTAAATACCCTCTGAATTGGGTAACCCTAAGCGTTCTGAGCCCCAAAAACTCCAAAGCACATCGCCTACCCTTTTGCCCCTGCAAATTTCTCAGTCTTCCCCTTCTCTGCCCTTCATCTTTGAGGTTTTCCCTTCTGCACCCTAAACCCCACCCCGCCACACTCTAAACCCTTCTCTCTCTCGCTCTCTCTCTCTCTCACGCACTTTTTTCTTTTATTCACACATTTTTTCATCAATGCATTAATCTTAAACCCTAATTAACTTTTGTTTATTGGTGTCTAATTAATCTGTTTTTGTTTTTTAATTTTTTGCAGGTTCTGTTAGAGGTTGTTTGTGGGGAGGTCGTTATAACTTATGCGTGAGTTCTAATTTCTTTTCAATTTTTTTTATCGGTTTCTGAGTGGAGAAGTTTTCTGTTTGGTTTCCGAGAAATTTTAAGGGAAAGGGAAGAGAAAACGGAAAAGGAAAAGGAAAAGCAGTATAAATCGAACGGTTTAGCAATTGAGTTAGGCTCGGTTGGGCAGTGTAATGGGAAACTTGACTCTCTGTGTGTTGTTTTGGTTTCTCAAAGAAAAAGGAAAAAAAACCCAACTGATGTTTTGTCCCACATAATGAGAAACAT
Organism: Alnus glutinosa; assembly: GCF_958979055.1. Taxonomy (NCBI): domain Eukaryota; kingdom Viridiplantae; phylum Streptophyta; class Magnoliopsida; order Fagales; family Betulaceae; genus Alnus; species Alnus glutinosa. The sequence goes on from NC_084899.1 coordinate 24,978,645, forward strand.
CAGGATTCTAGTATGTTGTTACTTCGTTTTCTTATATTTTCTCGGCAACCAAACTGAGTGAAACATCATTAATGTGTCTTCTTTACATGATTGATTTCGCTATATGAATTTGTGTTTACTGATTAGTTTTCTAATTTCTCAGTTCGTTCGGCTTATTTTTGAAAGAACCTATGTGTTGGAGGAGAACTCGGCTGGGTAGAAAAGAAAGCAAGTTGAGGGTATAGTTTAGGTAATGCTTTTGTGCTGTAATTGTTATAACCTTTTAATGACTTTTTCTTGTATATGTTAGTGCTTGGTGTGGGAGGAAAAGAAAGGGTTTTGATTCACAGGTATTTGTTTTGTGGACAGGTCTAATTGGAAACACATAGGAAAGCACTGGTTTTTTTGGCCATAAGTTGAGCTTTTGATTTCATTGATACGGTTGGTGTTTATTGTGGTAACTGTTTGATTTGTTATGGCCAACAACAACTTGATTCTTGGTCAAAAGCGGGATTTATCATTGATGCCGGATCAACATTTTGCACTAGGGCAGCATCACAATGTGATTCTGAGTCGTAGTCATAATTTTGGATCAGGGCAGACTCATGATCATGGTTTGGATATAGGACCTACCCATGATCATGGACTAGCTCTTGGCCCGACACATGAACATAGAATGGCTCTTGAACATACACATGTTGAGAATTTTGGTGAATATGATTTAGAGTTGGATGGAGATAAGGATTCCGAAGCTGATCAAGAGCATGCTGATGTTGACAACCATAATAATGAATTGTCTCTTACTGCTCAGGATCATGACTTAGACTTATCCGATAATCATGAATTGGCTGTTGTAGAGAACCATGATCTTCATGAGAGCTTAGATCTAGCTTTGGACCAGAATCAGGAAATGAGTATTGTATCTGGCTCAGATATGCAGCAGCCTCTACTGGTTAGTCCTCCTTTCCCTCAGTCCCGAGCCTTAGTGCTAGATTCTAATGATAAACTGACTGTTGGGCAAGAGTTTCCTGATGTCCATAGCTGCCGAAGGGCACTGAGGGATGCAGCCATTGCCCTTCGCTTTGAGATGCAGACAATCAAGTCTGACAAGACTCGTTTCACTGCCAAATGTTCAAGTGAGGGATGCCCTTGGCGAATTCATGCTGCGAAGCTTCCAGGTGTTCCTACTTTCACAATTAGGACCATTCATAAGCCACATACCTGTGGTGGAATCACCCATCTTGGTCATCAACAAGCCTCAGTCCAGTGGGTTGCAGAGTCTGTGGAACAACGCCTGAGGGAAAATCCTAACTACAAACCAAAGGAGATATTAGAAGAGATCCACAGGATCCATGGGATTGCATTAACGTATAAGCAAGCATGGAGGGGAAGGGAACGAATCATGGCTGCAGTCCGTGGGTCATTTGAGGAAGATTATCGTCGGCTTCCACAGTATTGTGACCAGATCAGAATGACAAATCCAGGAAGTATCGCGTTTGTCTATGGAAATCCTGTTGACAACTGTTTCCAACGACTCTTTGTTTCATTTCAAGCATCCATTTATGGGTTTCTAAATGCATGCCGACCTCTTATAGGTCTTGATAGGACTCCTCTGAAAAGCAAGTATCTTGGGACGCTGCTTTTGGCTACTGGTTTTGATGGAGATGGTGCTTTGTTTCCTTTGGCATTTGGTGTGGTTGACGAGGAAAATGATGATAACTGGATGTGGTTCCTTTCCGAGCTGCATAACCTGCTTGAAACTAATGCAGAGAACATGCCAAGGCTTACAATTTTGTCTGATAGGCAGAACGGAGTCATGGATGGAGTAGAGGGAACCTTCCCAACCGCATTTCATGGGTTTTGCATGCATCATCTTAGTGACAGTTTCCGGAAGGAATTCAACAGTGCTGTTCTTGTCAACCTTCTTTGGGAGGCTGCACATGCTCTCACTATCATCGAATTCGAAGCAAAAATCCTTGAGATTGAAGAGATATCACAGGAAGCTGCTTACTGGATTCGACGGATTCCACCTCGCCTGTGGGCCACAGCATATTTTGAGGGAACAAGGTTTGGGCATCTCACAGCTAATGTAGCTGAATATTTGACAACTTGGATGGCTGAAGCTTCTGCGCTTCCAATAATTCAAATGATGGAGTATGTACGTCGGCAGCTGATGACTTGGTTCAATGAGCGTCGTGAAGCAAGCATGCAGTGGACCAGTATTCTTGTTCCTTCTGCCGAAAGGCGTGTGTCAGAGGCTATTGAGTGTGCGCATAACTACCAAGTGCTCCGAGCAAATGAAGCTGAATTTGAAGTCATATCCCATGAAGGATCACATATAGTGGACATCCGCACCCGGTGCTGTTCGTGTCGTGGATGGCAGCTCTGTGGGCTGCCCTGTGCTCATTCCGTGGCGGCTCTTCTCTCTTGCAGGCAGAATGTTCATCGGTTTACTGAAAGTTGTTTCACTGTGGCAAATTATCGCAAGGCATATTCACTAACGATACACCCAATTCCAGATAAAGCCCTTTGGAAGGAGATGTCATCAGAGGCAATTGACGACGACGGTAATAAAGACACTGATGTTATCATAAATCCTCCAAAGTCACTTCGGCCACCCGGACGTCCAAGAAAAAGACGAGTCCGCGCAGAAGATAGTGGTCGCGCGAAACGGGTTGTGCATTGCAGCCGCTGCAATCAGACTGGCCATTTCCGAACAACATGTACAGCACCTATATAGATTCCAGTATGCGAGTTGGGCTATGACCCCTTATACCGTGCAAAGAAAATCAGTTCTTTTGGATATATCTCTAGCTTTGGTTATTAGCTGGTTCTGTTTTCAGAAATATTCTTTACTTCTATACATAGGCTTCTTCAGATAAAAATTTAGTTTAGACAGGCAATAGTATCGGATGTTTGTTTCATTGTTTCGGATTTTAGACATAGGCTAAGTTTTTTATTTGTTATTTTTCTTTGAAAAGAGACATAGGCTAAGTTATTTCCTTTTATTTGTCATTGAATATTGCTTTGTTCACTTCAATAATTTAAGTTCTAGCATGTTACAACAAGAGTTGGAAATTTTTTAGGTGATGGATGATTGGCAAATCCATGAGCTCGCTTGGATACTTTTCCGTGTGTTTCTCGAAACTCAAAAGTAACCATATTCTAGTGGCTCTTCAAAATGGTCTATACCACGGGCACATTTCGCTTTGTTTTGGTTGTATCGGACCCAAAAGAAGACGATCGAACTTTTTGGATAAAAAAGATATTGCAAGTATCTTGGAGTAGTTGACTCAGAAATTTGCTTCGCATAACGTACACATCATAGAGAAATAATGTTAAAAGGGGAAAAAAATTAAATTTATTCTCTAGGTTTTCATGTGATTTCAATTCAGTATGTAAGTTTCTAATTTTGGTCAAGTTTTTGGGAAATGCTTGCTGGGGGACACTCAACCGTCCCCCAGCACCCATTTATAATAAAAAATCAATTTCTTTTATTAAAAAGAGGCTCACAGGGGACGGATAAGTGTCTCTTGTGTAGCAAAGTTCCAAATTTTCATTTGGTTTCAAATGTCATTTAATTAATTCACCGTCAAATTAATTATAAGTATATCATGTCAAACTAATTAATTAATCACATGGTTCTTGTTTGACATGAATATATCCTAAATAATAACTTTAGGATATATTCACATGGCACAATTACTTTCAAGTTATAAATTATATCATAAATAATTTTTTTTTTTTTTTTTTTTTTTTTTTTTTGAAGAGGTGTCTAGCCAATTGTATCGCTGTGGCACATCCAATTAGTACATGACGTATCGAATGAGATCCACGTGAAATTAACTGATTGATTTGAGGTGACATCGTTAATTACTTAAACGGTAAATTGACTCAAATTAAATATATATATTTTTAAAAAAAATTGGTAAAGGACCTAATACAAAGCTAAAACCAAAAACAAAATTAAACAACTACATCAAAGACCGAGGGTGTAGGGGTAAGAACAATGAGAATGCTGTCAAAATAAGATCTGCATGCAATCCAATTTGTTGCATAATGGGCATAGATATGGGGATAAAGTCTCATGAGAAATATGCGGGAATAAAGTCAAAGATATCAAAGAGATGATAGGTGAGACATGCCAATCTTGAGATAAGCTGGGTATTGAAGAGCTTAAATAACAACCTAAGGGAGTAATGCTAAACAAATCCCCTTATGTCCTCTTAAAATTGATGTGACTTTTAAAATTATTATTGAATTTGTGAGAGATCATTATTGAATTTTGATTCAATGGTAATTTTAAAAGTCACATCAATTTTGGAGGGATACAAGGGCATTTAGCATTACTTAAAACTAAGGACCTAATTGGCAAAACTAAAAATTCAGAAATTAAATTAGGATAAAACCTAAGGACTAAATTTAATATTACCCTCGAGTAAATTACACTTTTCCATCCTAACCACAGGTTCATTTGTAACGTCTCCTTAAAACTTTAAATGACCCGTGATCTGTGAGCTTAGTTGCTCAAATTTGACTTACAATTTTTACATGGGCCATTATCTTGACTCACTCTTCGTTCATAAGTCAATTATCTTGGGAAATGCCTATATTACCTTACCATTGCAATACAAACGAGAATGTGAGGTGCTACACACTCTTCGCTTATAAGTGCCCTTTGAGAGGGTAGAATTTCTCAAACGAGAATAGATCGAAGAAAAGTCTGTCCACACCAACTCAATGATCAAAGGGTCATTCGCACATCGTAGGTAATGCTTAAATTTCCTGATGGCTACACGAGCACACAAGTAGCAAAGAGAAGAATAATATTACCGAGTCTTCAACCAAAAAAAAAAAACAAAAAGGAAAAAGCAAGCATTACCAACGTAGCATTACTTTGGTTAAGAATCCTATATAATTTAAATAATTCGGGACGGGTAGCAACAGTCCAGAGGAGGGGGCCAGTGTAGCAATAAGAATTAGAGGGGAAATTAACAAACCTAAAAAGGGACAACTCAATTGTTCGTGAAATGTGTTAAGAGAATGAAAAACTAAATGTCACCAAATTCAGGACATCAACACATCAAATTTCTGGTATTTTCCAGGCGAATCATTGAAGAACATGTCGTTAAGCCAAATGCCGAGCTAACCCACCAAAACTTGCGTCAGCTTCTCAATAACCGTAGTTATTGCCATAGACCAAACCATAGTCGGGGGCAGGATGGTGGCCTGCGTGTCCCGCTGTGGACTGCGGAGATGTATATGCAGGACCATGCGCTGGATAATCATTATAGCCCTGGCTGATTGATCCTCCTGTTGGGTTCTGTGTTGAGCTTGCAGCTTCAGCAATGAAATTCTGCATCATGCAAAGAGGTTAGCAGTTACTCAGATAAAGAAAAGGTACTGCAGTGGTGAAGGGAAAAAGACAACTGAGTAATGCAATCTTAGTATTGCATGGTGGTAACTTATAAAGTATATACAATAAAACAAATAACACTGCAAAGTTTTGGTAATTGTCATTATATATTATATAGATTTCATACACAGTTATGTTTCAATATTTTCATATACACGACTGTATTCGGTGTTCATCAAAATAAATATTAGAACAATACATGAAAACACCAGAAAGCTTTCACCGTAATAAACAAAACTTCAACAAATGACTACTACACAATTCCTAGAAAACAATATCCATTCATACCCTACCCCTGAAAGTCCAAATTACCTATTACCTAAGATTTCAGCAAAACAACTAAAACATAGATTGAAATATAGAGCACCGATACCATTCAGCTTTCATGCCATTATCCAATCCAATGCCAGGTATAATTTGACACAAAATGCATATCAGAACATAGGCAATAAAATAAAAATAAGATTAGAACAAGCAAGGACAAAACAATAACGAATACAGAACACAAATACAGGTTAGCTTTCATTCCATTACCTAATCCAGGGTATGAACTTTAAGAAAGCACAACAATCAAAATGTCTAGTCCGTATTGGTATCAGATCTATTCCCATGTTCCGATCTTCCAAACGGCAAGTATAAGTTCAAAAATACAGACAAATGCAGATAAGAACATAAGCATAATAAAATAGAATCAAGACTGCAAAACAAGCAAATAAAATGATACCAATTAGACTGGAAGTCACAATAGAATACCTGTATTAACTGCTGAGCTGTTTGTATTTGAGAAGAAGATCCATTTATTTCAACAGTCATCTCCCCGGGCACACCCCTTGTTTCCTGTATTGCGATACTTGCCCCACTTGCACGACGTATGTAACTTATATTTGCACCGGATGTCCCAATAACAGCATCTGCATATAATAGAGGAATTTGCATGTGGTTTGTAACCTACACAGCAAAAGGTAAACAGCATAAACATCAGAAATATTCATGAGACAGAATAAGTATAACCTTCACCAAGGTCTCACATTCTCTTTTCCTTTTCATTATCCTCCCCCTCTTAATATGCAAGTGAAAAAAAGAAAAATAGCAACTTGTACAATTTACTGTCATGCAATTCCCTAATTTTGAATGTTTTCCCGAACTGCTTTTTTTACACTAAACTCCCAGCCATTTTCATGTAACATCATAACACAGTTCATTTTCACAGCAGAGAAACCGATAAAGCAGTTTTCCTCGGTGAAAACACTGGCACAATGAACCTTTAAAAAATTACAACCTTCTAACAGATTCTGTTTACAGTGGAAAAGCACGCAAAAATTATACTCTTCAAGCAAAACATTTACAGCTCATAAATACTACCAAAGCGTATATTTTTCAACCAAAACTTAGACTCAAAGTGAGAGATATCCAGAAATCTGCCATTACTTATCATTTGCCCTATTATCAAACATTTTACAATTTTAATTAGAGGGTAACACTCTCAATGTAATAAAGTTAAATCCAGGACTTAATTGATTGAAGTCCTACAGATAGAATAGGCATAGTTTCCACAACTTTAGTGTAACACCAATTGGCGATTTTCCCATGTCCTATTCTTCCTTAAAGTAGTCAAGATCAAAGCAAGGATAAAGCACCTTCGTGACCACTGGCTGTTGTGGCTGCGCACTAGATGAACGAAGCCCCACAGAAGAGTCCCTTCCATACATAGGAGGACCCTGCATATGCTGATTGTTCATAGGTGGCATCTCAGCAGGAGGGTAATAATTGTCATATTGACGTGAAGGCTGCATGTATTGAGGATTAGGTGCAAAACCAGGTCCAGCACCAGCATTAATTGGAAAACCTTGAGGAGGAGGAGGGCCCCAGGATTGGTGTGAGGGCATGTTCTGATTTGGTCGAACATTTGGCATTTGCATCTGACCAATAAAAACAATTATATGCACCAATTCACACCAATTATATTTATCTGATATGAAAACAAGACAAGTAATGAAGCTTCTCATCGAAACAAATGTGAAATCCTAGCCTCAGTATGAATCTAAACCAATTGAAAAACAGTTCAAACAGGACAGTGAACTAAGGTTCAAATTTCCCTACTTTATTTGGTTTTAAAATTTAAGAAATCAGAGCAGAGGTGTTGAGCATAGTATTTTCCAGTCAAGCTGACCCCAGGGAACTACACTCTTTTAGTACTACGCGTACCATCTATTCCCATCTAATCCAAACCAATGCCAAGGCAATAAGTAATTTTGAAATATGAAATCTTGTGCATCCCAGGCAGGGCACTGCGGTGGTTTCTGCCTTTTAGCAGATTGTACTGCACCTTTTATGGATTTATGAAGTAAAAAATGTATTGATACCTCACAAAAGTTTACTATCCATATTTAGAGACGCATACCCTTACCCTAACATTTGACATTTTTATCATCCTGATAAAATCCTAATCACTTATTAATTGCTCATTTTGTCCCAATTTATCTTAAATATCAATGCGCTATTCACTACGCAAAATTCCGCCAACATTCATATACAATGAAAGTCGATTAGCCCTTATATTGAGTCACCAACGTTAACTGCAGAGCCAACTTGCAAATGTATGTGGACATCTAATTTAGCAGTGCACTTCAATGATGATTAAGCTGGTTGTGTTGTGACCAACCATCAAAACAGCTGGATGACTGAAACAGATCTGATGAGTCTGCCCAAAACCAACCAAACTTACAAACCTTACAACTGGAAAATGTAGGTTGGCCTTAAAAAAAGAGTCAAAATCTACTTTTCAACTTTTTAAGTAGCAAAAACATCTGCTTAATGCACATTTACATCAATTCTTACTTGGGTCCAGATGATTACCAATTCCAAACATAAAAACAAGCAAACTTACTTGCGTTTCAAATACTCCAACAACACTGCGGTCAACCAAGAATTTCCGGAGATGATTCAAAATGAGTTCAACTGCTTTGTGCAAACCAGCAGGTTCCCCTTGTATCTCAACAACACTATCATCTTGCAAAGCAAAAGTCGGCAGGTGTTCTGCAGTATACTACAATATTCAGAACATTGAAGCAGCCTTTCTGTGATCCATTTCACAGTCAAAAGCAATCAATATTTTGATGGATTAAACAGAGGGCCTAATATTTTTGGCTACAAAGAAAAACCAAGAAATGCAGTGCTCAGCTCGAGAAATGTAATTATATCGTCTGACGTGTGGTAGGCATGGCAGTAGTGAAGAGGAAAATCGCAAAAGTGCAAGCTTAAAAAGGAAATCAAACCAATCGTAAAGGGTTGCAATCCTTGAAAAAAAGTAACAAGTTGTATACAGGTGAAAGTAAAACGTAAGGGCATAGAATCTAAAATCTTCAAAGAAGAAAATGTATGCAACACTCTTCTACGGAAAAGTAATGTTTTGCAAGAATACCTGAACCAAGAACCCGAATAGTACAATTAGAAGCATCTTGAATAGACTTTATAGTGGAACCCTGCTTCCCAATTAGGCTTCCTGCCTGGGTATCTGCCACTAGAATTCTTGTGATAACCGTGCCCACTGAACCAGATGTAGCATGAGCAGAGTCAGAGTCTACATCAACAAGACGTTTATGAACTTTTAGTAAAGCATCCATGGCAGGAGAAATATGAAGATCCGGCTCTTCTTTAGCAGAAACCATCACCTTACAAAAGTCAAGAGAAACACAAACAGTGAGCTTTGAAAGATTACCAATCCATGATTCTTATCATAAAACAGATAAGTGGTGGCTCATAAAATTCATGCAAGACAGAAAAAACCCCAGGACTTTATTTAACCGGTTAGGGACCTTTAAACCCATTCCAACACAAGTTGCTTTGTATAATAACCCCTTTATCATCAATATTATAGCGCTTGAAAAGAAGTGCTAAATCCCATTCCTGATCCATCTAATCCTCGATAAAGTATGTACCAGTCTAAAATGTCTCAATATTTATATGAACAAATTGCCATAATGCCAAAAATTCAAAACTGTAACTAAGAAAACACTTCTAAGGGTCTTGAAGATCACATAGATTAAAAAAAAAAATGTAAGGTAGTCCAATGGGAAAAAACGAAAAATAAAGAGAAAAAGAGGAGAATCCATAAGACAACAATCACAAAAAATCACACAAACACTCGTGTTCCAACCAAATGGCTTCATTTCCTAGTAAGTAACCAGCTCCGTCATCAATTTCAAGGTATTTGATGTGATCGTGGTGAGAAACCAAGCCCCAAAAACCTTGATGTATATTATGACACGATAAGAATATAATTTTGAGTATAAGCATTTTAAGATTTCACAAGTCTCTGTACGCATTTTATACTTGTTATATTTCAAATGAAAGTCTTAATAACACTTGGAAGTTAATTATTTACGACGCCACTCCTGTAGAAAATTGATCAAGAGATATTACACATTCTAGATTTTAATCAAGGTTTTAATAAGCTATATTACAAAGCTTCTGCGTGGTTTGTGCTTATTAAATAATATTTTGAACAAATTTGAGAAGCTTTTTAGTAATACTGCATCATACTGATGAGAATTTAAGAGTTCCTAGCACAGAGTTTTTTGATAAGTAGAGTTCCTAGTATAGAGTTTAACAATGTCTGGCAGGACACCAGTTGACCAAGTTCTGTAGTTACCAGATACAGTGAAAGCTTCTTGATACCAAACTCTGCACAACGTAATCCTGATTGTTGTTAAGTCAAAAAGAACTTTTCAGCACTTGTAATGCTCAGAACAGATTGCTGCAACGTTGATCTTTGGTTCTTCTAGTTTGAAGCCACTTTGGTCATTGATATGTTCCCTTAGATTCGCGAGGAACCTGCACACATTCATTTTGGTTATTGGGACAAAGACACTTTTTTCTTTGGTTTCATATTTAGCCTTCTTTATAATTTTCACCGTCTAACTTACTTCGTCTTCTTATCTTTGACTGTTTAAAAACTATTTTAGTAACCCAATCTGCCACTTTCTTAGCAGCCATTTTAAGTATTTGAGTTAACATGTTTTACATAAAGGACACTTAATCTGTTGTTAATTATTGAATTAGACTACCAACACAGTTAGACCGCTTTTTAACCTTAGGCAATTCCTAAAGCACTAATAGATTCCTGCCAGTAGAGGATTTACACGTCTATCTTCTGAGGGGCAACAGAGAAGGAATACACACACACACACAAACACACATGGAAACTAGATTTTAAAGAAATGGCGATTTAAAATTCAATAGCAGTGTATATTCCAAAATATCTGATAGCAATTGCATGAGCAAAAAGAAGTTTCACGCATCTACCTCATGCAATTCCAACAATAGGGGGAAAACATAAGAAATTATAACAATTTAATATGGATTGCAAGAGAACAAGCAATATCAAACCGACAACAAATCTATAGCACATTACTGCACACATTTGGAAAATTCTACAGGGCTATGATAAGACTAGCCATGCTCTCTGGCACAAAACACTGGGTTGTTAAGAAAAAACATGTTAATAGAATGACCTTAGGCAAAATGAAAATGTTAAGGTGGATAAGTGGGAATAATATGAAATATAATGTAAGAAATAAAGTCATCTGTTCACAGATAGGGGTGGCTCCTATTGGGTGAAAGAGAGGGACAACTGTTTAAAGATGGTTTTGTTATGTGCAATGGAGACCCAATCAATGCACCAGTCAGAAACAGTTAATTTAATTCAAGTTTATAAAGTGGAAAAAGGTAGTGGAATGCATAAAATAACATGGATAGAAAAAGTGGCGAATGATATGTTCACTAGGGAGGTAACAGAGTGCATGATTCTAAACTGGACAAAATGACCGAAAAGAGCACATGTAGCCAACTCTGACTGGTTGAGAGAATCCATAGCCGACCCAAATTGGTCAGAATTAAGGCTTATTTGAGTTGAGCTCAGTACTTTACACATCTATACTACTATAAACATGAGAATAAGAATACTTTAGATAACATCAATAGCTCATTTCACATATCAAAACCAAGTTAAATATTTAGGGGAACCATCCGATAGTCAAATACTTTGTAATAACATCAGTTGATTGATAATTTAGATAAGCACCAAGGCAGACAAAGAAACATATACAATATGCATACATAGGAATAAACCCCAATAAAAATAAAAATATAGAAAAGCAACTCACTGCTCTTTCTGAGGTCCCAGGAGGACCATCAAGAATTTTAATCCGAGCCTTCGTCTCCTCAGTGATTTTCTTAATGAATTCTCCCTTTCGACCAATAATACCACCGACCTTTAGTATAGGAACCAACATCCTGAATACATTCTCTCCAGGCCATCCAGGCCACTTCTTTCCTTCAACTCCTTTAGAATCATTCTCAGATCCTTCTTTCTGTGGAGGATCAGAGTTCTCAGGCATATCACCTGCCTCATGTTCATTTAAATCTTCGCCAGCCATTTGAGTTTTGTCTGGGCAAAACCAACCAATGGAAACTAATTAATATGTATATCAATCACTAAACACATTAAAGAACAACCCCAAAGAAAATGTCAGGCTATATACATTCCTACCTACGTTTTCATCTAGAAGGGACCATGAGTAAGAAAGTTAATAACTCTTGAACTAAATGAAAAATTAATGCAGCAAATCCAAGTTCGTGTAACTGTAAATTATTTTCCCCCATCTACTTATCAATTGCCCAGTACGAAACAATATTACGTGACCAACATTCTTAAAGCTAAAAATATACAATATCACGGTCTTAATATGGAATTTCATCTTCCTTCCCATATTTAATAAACGTTAGTAGAATAAATGATAAGTTAAAGTACAATGTGAGATCCATTTTCCACTTTCTTTTCAAAAAGATAACCTTGTGTCAGTTTCTTACTGATTTTTCCCATTTTCCCAAAACCAAGGAACCAAAACAACGAAACATCCAAAATTCTCAAATCCCATTTTATTCTTTTAATTTCCTCTATTTTCTAGGTAACCAAACGAATTCTAAAAATCAAATGTCAATCATATTTAAAACCTTAAAAGTCGCTTACCTACAAAATTTAAACTACGAAAAAAAAAACCCTAGAGAAACGAAAACCCAAATTCTACAACACATAAAATTTCACGAATTTCAGTAAAAACTGCAGAGCGATTTCAGAAACGGAAGAACATACACACAGAGATTCGCGTACATGTATACATGAAACCCTAGATATAGTGATTCAAACCTTGAGTAAATAAAAACTTGCTAAGGAAAAAGGAACAGAATCAAAAGCTTGCAGTAAATGAGTGCCATATATATACAGCGAGTTTGAATTTGCATTTACTCACAGAGAGATTGGTCTGTAAAATCTTTGGCGCAGAGTGAGAGACAGAGGGATGGAGGCTGTGCAAGGTGAGAGCGAACGTACATAAAGTAAGGTAGGAGAAGGCTTTATATTTTACTTTTAAGTCCTTTTACTTTTTACTATCATATATTTGGCCTTTTACTAATTTAAAATTTATTGGAAACCCGCTTTGAAATGATGTGAAGCTTTGAAATTGAAGGAATAGACTCTTTTTGCCATTGAATCGTTTGTTTTTCTTTTCTTTTTTCTTTTCTTTTTTTTTTTTTTTTTTTCTGCTTATGAAACCACTTTGCGCGGCCCTCGAAAGGATTAGGTTATTTTATGTCCCATTTTTTACCGCTTAAAAGGATCGGGTCATTTTATGTCTCATTTCTTATATATATTTTAACACTGTTTTGATTTCTGTTGGGTCTATTGTTTGGGTCCTTTTCTTTTATAGGATCATCCATTTCTCCTTCCTTTTGGATCAAGAGTGGTAAAGATCTTTTCATGTAATTTTCCTTCAATCAATTAGAGAAAGAAAAAAAAAAAAAAATCTTTTTTTGTTTTTGTCGTTTTCTATTATTAAGTTAAAGGACATTAACAAATAATTTAAAATACATAATATTTTTCAAGAATATTAACGAGAGTAATGTTAAAAACTACTTATTTTTATCTAAATATATTAATGTGTTCGTCCTAATCAACTCTTCAATTTTTTTTTTTGTTTTAACAATAACTGATCTAATAATTGGTTGAGTTTGGCACGTTAGCATTGTGAGATAGTTGTAAAATAAAAATGTAATTTATCGCATTACTCTATTAACAAACAAGTAATGCTACATGTTATTCTTGTCTCTCTTATGTTCTTCTAGAAATGATATAACTTTCAAAATAATCATTAAATTTGTGATAAATTATTATTAAATGTTGATCTAATAGTGATTTTAAAATGCATTTTATTTTTTAAGCGACACAAAAAAATTAGAATTACTCGTTAACAAACCTAGTCAGAGCCTTAGCCTTTGATTAGTGATAAGAATGTTGGGATGAGATGTGATTAGTGGTAGTGGTAAGAAGTTTGATTCTCATTGACTTAAAAATGGTTGGAATTACTTGATATACGGATCTTGCAAATGGGTTTTTGCATCTATAGTTTATCCAACAACAACAACCTGTGATAGGTTGGATTGTTGGAGTTTTATATTACCAGAAAACAAAAAAGAGGGGGAGAAATTGAATTTGTTGTTATTTTTGTTTTCAGTACAAATTCATGTGCAAATTTTAGTTTTGGATTTTCCATGAAACTCACACTTGGTAATAGGTATAAGCTTCAAATGCCCAAAACATTCATTGCTGCAAGAATTTTTAAAATTTAGTTGAGTTGAGTTCACTTCCAACTCTAAAAAAAAAAATTACCATTAAAAAAGTTAAACAATAAAGACAAAAAAATTACCCACATAACTCGTATAAATTAAACATTTTTTTTTTTTTGTAAGTTTCACCATTAAAATTTCTGTCTTGTCTCAATTGTAAAAATATAATTTGGGTATTGCAATTCATTTTCATGTTCAATAATTAAAATGTATGGTTTCAATATATTTGTATAAAATAGCATGTTCATGCTAAACACGACTTGTCACCTATTTATTAAATGTGCTATGCGAGTCAAGTCGTGTCACTTAGTTATTTAAATGAGTCGCATTAAAGTTAAGAGAATTAATACATTTAATTAAATAGGTGAAATTTAAATTAACTTATATAATTTTATAAATATATTCACAGCACAAACCTAACATGAGAAAACAAATTGTTATCGCTGGGTGGGCGCGGGCCGGATTAGACTGGATTTGCATGTTTCCCACAACCCGCCCTGCAGTGAACGGGTTTGAAAATCAAGATCCGCAACCCGCATAGTGAATGGTCAACCCGTTGGGTCTTGGGTAGTGCGGATCGGGACCAGTTCATGCGGGTTCAAGTTTTTTTTTTTTTTTTTTCCTAGGCCCAAGACCAGAAAAATAATTCACAATCTATTTAACCCAATTCAAAATTTGAAAATCCTAATTGAATCAACTTCACCAACAAACAATAACAAGAAAAAAGAACCAGAATTACCAACTAACTTAACTGTAAAGAACTTTTTTATTCCTTTATGTGATTGTAGATTGAATGGGTATGTATATGTGAGAATGTAGGATGAAAGTGTATATAAGAATGGAATAAGAATAGAGATGAAATGGATAGTGCAGAATTGAATGAAATCAAAGGCACACAATTTAGGCAATTCGTGACTCTTATAATTTTTTTGGGAAAAATTTGATGAAATCAAAGGCACACCCCTAGTCATGATTCTTATAATTTTTTTAGGAAAAATTTGATGGTACAAATATAAAGGGATTGCGGGGCGGGGCAGGTGAGAAAAAAATGTAATACCGCAACCCGCCCCATAAATTATGAGTTGGCATATTTAGGGTCTGCACTTTTTTAGAAATGTCTTATATCTGTTATTGACGGGACGGGTTGGTGCGGGACAAGGCGGGTTCGCGGGTGCGGATGGGTTTTGCACACCCCTAGCTGCTCACATTACCACATCACACATGATGGGTGGTGTCTCACATAAGACCCCATTACCTCACATACCACACGACGCCGCTTCACTGATTCGTTTCTTCTCATCAGCAACTAAAACCCTACTACCTTTTATTTCGTTCTCTCTCTTTACCTCCCCTCTCTCTCTCTCTCTCTCTCTCTCTCTCTGTGTTCCGTGGTCGACTCGCTCCAGCGGCATCTCTACGTTCACTACTCGTGTGAAAGGTAAGCATTACTCAACAACACCTTTATTTTTGCCTTCACTTTTGGAGTTCACTAGAAATTCTCGGATGTTTCTATTGTTTTTGTTTTCAGTTTGTGTGATTCTGCTGCCCATGTTTCCCATATATCTTTGTTTATTTTATGTTTACTGTTCATTTCGAGTTATGGGGTGTTTAATTTTGCTTTGTTGAAGCAAAAATGTGTGTTTTTATGGAGCGAAGTCATGTGAGAATGAAATATATTCGCAAAGTATGGTACCCTTCTCTTTTGGTTCGTACATGTGGATTTGGATACCCAGAAGAAATGTAGAAGATAATATAGAAGGAAGTTTTTTTTTATTCCTTTGGGTTTTTGATATTTAGTTGAATCGGGTTCTAGTGTAAGTTACGTTACTTTGAATTGGTGTTTACTGAATGGTCGTTTTCAAATGCCCTGATAAGTTTTGATTGCATTTTTCCTGAGGTCCTATTGAATCTATAACATGGTTGCTAGTAACGAGTCATAAATTTGCAATCAATTGTCAGTGTCGGCCGCTGTGACAAATTCTGAGGCTGTGGGTGTGTGTAACAGTAGCATATAATTTACCGTCTGTGTGTTTACGAGTCGCTAATATCCTTATTTTTCTGTTTCAATGCTTGCCCTCTTCAGTTCATGCTTTGCTTACTTTTAGTGATATTTAGCTGGGGCTGTGTGTATCTTTTTCATTGAAATGTGTTCCCCTGCTTCATCTGTAACTATGAAGTCTAAAAGCACGATCAAACATCCTTTGGAAAAGTCCTCCAAAGGGTGTTTATAAAGTTAATTGGGATGCCGTGGTGGACAAGCAAGATAAATGTGTACTTATTTTGTGTTTCTGTTGTTATATTAGTCATTTGTGTGTGTGTGGTGGTGGTGGGGGTGGAGTGGGAGAGGGATTAACTGAGTTGATTCGGTCGTCCTTGCGTGTGTGGACTTTTTGTTGGTTGCCAGATTGTTGCTCCCGATGATTGAACTTGATATAAATAAGTTTCAGCCTTGTCTGAATGTGATTGTTGAACACTATTCTTCAGTTCTGAGGGAGTATTTGGGGAGGGATAGGGTTTGATTCTGGGTGTAGGGTTTAGGGTTTGGATTTAGGTTTGGGTTTGGGTTTGGAGTTAGAAGCATACATCTGCTCAACCTTGGCGGAAAACTTTGACTATTGATAAAGAGACTGTGATTCAAGAATGATGCTGTGATTTATTTATTTATCATATAAGTTTATTAGCCCCTCTATCAGAAGATCTTCCTATATGAGAGACTTTGAAGCGTGAATTTGGGGAATCTCTTTTGTCATTTTCTGTTACGTTCCTGTCATTATCAATTGTCTTTCTCATTTTTAAGTTGTTGTTTTCTCAGTTCTTCTTCAGTTATTATAACAGTTTCTATATTATGTGATGACTTACCTTGATAAAGATTTGCATTGTGTGTCAAGTGTCTAAGATTCATGGCTTCACATGTATTGAGTCTATTGACCCATTAGATAAATGGCTGTCGCAATGCAATAATAGGTTGTTATAATAGTTTATATAACACCCCAAAGTTTTTTCAATATTTTTTTTTTGGCTTAAAAGAATAATATATATATATATATATATATATATATATATATATATATATATATATATATAAATATGTTTAAAAAAAAATAAAAATAAAAAAAAATCTTCTTCAATGCTCTTGAACGATGTCATTTTATTAAGGGAGTAAAATCTTTCTCTCGCACGATGTCTTCCACCCTTCGTCTCTCTCTTGACAAGCTGCCATACCCTTGCACGTTCAGAGTATGGCCTGAAGAAGAAAACATTGACACCTTTCAAAAACCTTCAGCCACTTCTTGCCATGTTTCAGTCCAGAGAAAACACGTTGAGCCCATGCATCAACCCGTTAGCCACGATAGCTCCACTCTTCTTCTATTTAACCATTCTTCTCGCCATGCATTCCAAGCATTGGCAGAAGATTCAGTACTTGCCCATTTTCAAAACCTAATCCAGCAGGTATTTTTTTTCCTCTTTGTTTCTTTCATTAAGCTTTTAGGTGATTCAAAGTGTTTTAGTTCTGTGAACTCTCTGCTTATAAATCAATTAAACTGTGTTGAGTTGAAGCTTTAATTTCTGATATTGGGTTGCGATTATTTGACTCTTGAAGTGTTATGTTGCTGGAAGTTTATTTTTTTCTTTTTTTCTTTTTCTCCTCTTCCTTTCTTTTTCGTTGGTTGGACGCCCCTTAGCATTTCTTTCCTTCCCCTGTTTCTTTCTTCTCTCTTCTTTTTCTTTTCTGGTTGCTGAGACAGAGTTGGGTTGAGGGGAGAATTAGAGAAGCCGAAGAAGGGAAAGGGGGGGAGAGACCGGCCGAGTAAGGGAGGTGGGGAAGAGAGAAGACCCAGCCGGTGGGCTAGCCACCGGACTGGGCGGACGGTACCGCAGGGCCGGCCAATCGCGGCCCCGCGCCGGCGACACCACCGGAGGGCTTTTCCGGCAATTTCTGGCTCCCTGTGTGTGTAAATTTCTGTGTTTTTCTTGATTTTCAGAATATGGGTTGAATAGATCTTGAGAAATTTTTGATTTTTGATCTTGTTTCTTTTTGGGTTCCTTGATTTCTTTTCCTGATTGAGCCCAACTGAGAGGAAGAGATGAGGGAGAGATTGAAAGAGGGAGAAGGAAGAGAGAACCGGTGGGTGAGCCACCGGTTGGGGCGGACTGGAGCAGTGGGCCGGTAGGCCACGGCTCGGCGTCGGCAAGCTGCAGGGGAGTCTGATTTTCGGTTTTTCAAGATGGGTTTTGTTGGTTTCCTTGTTCAGATTTCAGTTTTTGTTTGTGGGAAGTTTCTTTTGGTTCGTAGAGCAGAATGGGTTTTAATTTCTATTTTTTTCTGTTTGAGATGCTGAGTATGGATAACTGAGTTTGGTTGGTTGTTGTTATTGGGATTTTGGTGAAATTATATGATGATTTGTAGTATCTGGAAATTGGAATTTCCAGTTAGTGGGTAGCCGATTGTGGAGGATTTTTGGTTATAAAAGCTGAATGGTTATTTTTGGATGGAGTATTATATCAATTATTCTACGCTTGGATATGTAAATTAATATAGGGTTTGTTTCTGGATTTTTGTTGAAATATTGAGACTCTCCACTAAATCTCTTTTGGTATATCAGATATGTTGAACCTCTTTTATATGAAAATTGAGTTGTTATTAAACAAAGTATGTTTATTGGTGTGTGAATTGAGATTATTTCTTGCTGAGTTTCAGTATTTGTGTTAATTGAAATTCTTCTTGATAGTCCCTGTGAATAAATTACTGATAGAATTAGGCTTATATCCAAATTGCATCCTTTTAAATTCTTTAAGAGTAATTCGGTACAGAACCATTATTTCTGTTTTAGGGAATTGTTATTTGGCTACTAACTTGGGATATAAACACTGAATTGTTACCCCTGTGCTGTCTAAATTAGGAACATGAACTAATCCGTTGGTTACCACAGTCTAAGCTAGATTTATATGCACAATTTTCATGGATGTATTGCACTATGAAAACTGGAACATCCTGGAAAGATTCAGGTCATGCAAAGAGGCAATAATGGAAACTAGGAAATTTCCTTTTAAAACCACATGAGTTTCTTTGAAATATTGTAGTTGCTAGAATTTTTATTTACCACTACTTGAATAAGTGATGACCCATGTGATTATAGAAATTTTAAAATTTGCATTACAGAAACATGTCTTTATTTTAAAACTTTAGTGTCATATGCACCCAAGTTAACTATTTTTAATATATATATATATATATATATATATATCCTTAAAATCTTTTTTTTTTTTTTTTTCTGTGATCCTAACTAGGTAGAAGTATCCAAAACCTCACTCAGGACCACCAAGGTAAGGGAACACAACCTTAAAAACCCCGGCAAATTTTTAAATAAAATTTTGTTTTCAAAAGAAAACGTCGGGAATTTTCAAAAAGATTCTTTTACTTGAATATTGTTTATTCTATGAAATAATGAATATGTTATCTATGAACCACAAGAACGAGTAAGAAGATTATGGTATGAATGAAGATGATGATTCTCAAAATAAATTTATACGTTACATGAACAAGTTGATGAAGCAATGATTCACTTACATGAATGTATGTTTTATATGCATTACATAAAGTTTAATCCCACGGCACCATAATGATGTGATCCGGATCTTTTAATGATAATGATGGGTAACAGGGCAACCACACCAAAAGTGTGGGGCTATCGGCCGGGGGGTTCTCACCTAGGGAGCTTCCTAACCCGGCAGCTCTTCCCTGTGACGACAATATGAGCCTATGGATCCCTCGAGATCGGTCCTATGGACGAGCCTAACGTGCACCGCTCACGGTTAAATAGCGGAAGTGAGCCAGTAGTAGATAAAACTTACACATTATGAATGATGATTATGAATGCACATTTCTTATTGTTACTGACTTTTTTTTATTTATGTGAATTTTTTTTAAATGTGTAAATTAATTTTATATTATATCTTATGTTTTGTTGTGTTACTTACTGAGTTGTTGAACTCACCCCTTTACCCTTACAATTCTTTTCAGATGGCGCTTCATATCATCATCCTCATAGCGGGCGTACCCATAGGGGTCGCTACCTATGATGATTCACAATTCTGGCCCATTGATGCCGATCAGTGGGTTTATGTTTGTTTTGATAGCCCGTGATCATAACGTTTAGTCAGGGATTTATTTTTTGTTTATGTATAGTTAATGACACTGCTAGTCCGGATCAATTTGGAGATAGTAGAAGTTTCCTCCAAGAAGTAGTTCGAAGACCGGATTATTTTTTTTTTGTATATGAACAGTGTTTTATTTTGTGATCCCTGACTATTTGTATTAGCTGAAATATTACTAAGACTTATAACATATGTGAAATTATGGGTATTAATCTACATTTTGTGTTTATTGTGTTATTCTCTTTAAATATAAAAAGAATTATATTTGTGTATGATTTTATTTTTCTCAAGTTCACGTATCCCCTTTCATCCTAAAACGGGGGCGTGACAGTTTAATCCAACACGACCTATCACCTATTTATTAAATGTGTTTTGCGGGTCAAGTCGTGTCACTTGACTATTTAAATGAGTCGCATTGGAGGAAGTAGGTTTCAGTTGTAAGAAACTTGACCTGTTCTAGGTGTGTTGTTCAGAGCTATAAAACTTTACCAGTGTGTGTATTCCATCTTGCTGTAGCTTTTAGATGTATACAAGTTCTCTAGGTTTCGTACAGGTTCAACTATACAATGCCCTGTACGGCAGCCTTTCTGACCTGTATATTGGTTTTGGCTGTGTGAATTTAATCGGGAATGCTCTAAGAAATTTAGTTTCATATTCTGTAGTCTGGAATTAATATTTGTCTTAGTTCAAAATTTTATATAGACGGTGGATCAACATGAAAAAGAATTTATGTTTAGCCCCGAGCACTGAATTTCCATTACTTGATATATTTTTTAGAGTATTTATTTACTATAAAATTTCCAAAGCTACAAATCTTTCGGCTGTTGAATTGTATGTCAATCGAATTGCACTTTGGTTTTGCAGAGGCAGGATTTGTCTTGTGAAAGATGAGTTTAATATCTCAAAAGATTCTCCCTAAAAGTAGAGCCAACAAGACAAAAAGGGTGGATGCTGATGAGCCTTCATTTCTGCCAGGGAATGAAGACACTGAAAATGGAGATTTGGATGTTTTAAGGGTGAATAAGAGAAAGAAAGAGCGCAAGGAAGAGGATGAGAAGCTGGTAATTGAGCAAGAAAGAGAAATGAAGAAGCTGGAGAACTCTTTGTTTGGTTCTCTATATTCCCCTGTTGAGTTTGGGAAGGAAGATGAGGGCATTCAAGACAGAGGTGAGAAAGGTTCTGCTTTGTTTTTCATGGACCGTTCTGCAAATAGTATGCTCTCTGTTTATGAAGAGGATGGAGAATTCTCAGAAAGAAGTAATGATAAGGAAACTAAGCAAAGAAAACCTGTCTGGGCAGATGAGGAAGAGCAAAAAACCAAAATAAATATTGCTCAAGTTAACAGATTAAGGAAACTGAGGAAGGAAGAGGATGAGAGTTTAATTTCTGGTTCAGAGTATGTATCAAGATTGAGGGCCCAACATGCTAAGCTGAACCCCAGAACAGAGTGGGCCCAATTCGATTCACGGGCAAAGCATGATTCATCTTTTGATGATGAATCATCGGATGAAGAAAATGGGGCAGTAGTGGCCCGTGGTTTCAAGGATGTTGAAGTTGTTGAAGATATTCTTCGAACAAATGAAGACCTTGTTGTGAAAAGCAGTACAAAATTGTTGCCTGGACTTCTTGAATACTCAAGACTTGTAGATGCAAATGTAGAGGATCCTTCTAAGGGTCCAATAAATTCAGTTCACTTCCATCGAAATGCTCAATTGCTACTTGTTGCAGGATTGGATCGTGGGCTCAGATTTTTTCAAATTGATGGCAAACGCAATACCAAGATACAAAGTATCTTCCTTGATGATTGCCCCGTTCGAAAGGCAACTTTCTTGCCTAATGGGTCTCAGGTTATTATAGCAGGAAGGAGAAAGTTCTTCTACTGCTTCGATTTAGTAAAAGCAAAAGTCGATAAAATAGGTCCCCTGGTTGGCAAGGAGGAGAAAAGCTTGGAACTCTTTGAGGTTTCCCCTGATTCTAGTACGATTGCCTTCGTGGGAAATGAAGGTTATATCTTGCTGGTTTCTACCAAAACGAAGGAACTGATAGGGACACTAAAGATGAATGGGACAGTTCGGTCTTTAGCTTTTGCTGATGATGGGCAGCAATTATTGAGCTCTGGTGGTGATGGCCAGGTGTACCACTGGGATTTGCGAACGAGGGCTTGCTTCCATAAGGGTACAGATGAAGGTTGCATGAATGGTACGGCTCTCTGCACCTCCCCAAATGGCAAACTATTTGCAGCCGGTTCAGACAGTGGGATTGTTAATATTTATAACAGAGAGGAGTTCTTAGGGGGCAAGAGAAAACCTATCAAGACCATAGAAAATCTAACCACCAAAGTGGATTTTCTGAAATTTAATAATGATGCTCAAATATTGGCTATTTCTTCTAGCATGAAGAAGAACAGTTTAAAGTTGATCCATGTCCCGTCATTTACTGTGTTCTCGAACTGGCCTCCACTTAACAAGTCCCTACATTATCCACGCTGTTTGGATTTCAGTCCCGGCGGTGGTTTCATGGCCATGGGAAATGCTGGCGGAAAAGTGTTGTTGTACAAGTTGCATCACTACCTTCATGCATAGAGCGAATGTGACATACTGTCTATATCTGGTCGCTCTGCCCTGCTTTCATCCCCGCATATCAGAATCATCATTTGCCTGGGGCCCCAATATGAACCGATTGTATCTCTTCTTTTTCTTTGCTCGGGTTTTTGTTGGGTGAGGTTTCAGATTATTAGTGGATGGAGTAATGCCCGAAATTCTTTCTTTATTTGAGTAAATCATGGCTTTTTTGTTTAGAATCACTTGATAACTGCCACAGGCTCACAACTCTAGCTTGTAATATTTTTCAGGCATATTAAGGAGAGTAATGCTAGAAACTACACCTTTTTATCTCATAATATTAATGTGTTCCGCCCAATCAACTCTTACTTTTTTTCTTTTTTTAACAATAATTGATTTAATTATTGGGAGATAGTTGTAAAATAAAAATGTGATTTATCGCATTACTTTGTTAACAAACGAGTAATGTTATATGTTATTCTTGTGTCTCTTTTATGTTCCTCCAGAAACGATGTACCTTTTAAAATAACCATTAAATTCGTGATAAATTACTATTAAATTTTGATCTAATAGTGATTATAAAAGACACATTATTTTTTAAGCGACACAAAAATGACATGTAGAATTACTCGTTAACAAACATAGTCAGAGCCTTAGCCTTTGATTAGTTGATAAGAATGTTGGGATGAGATGGGATTAGTGGTAGTGGTAAGATGTTTGATTCTCATAGACTTAAAATGGTTGGAATTACTTGATATACGGATCTTGCAAATGGGTTTTTGCATCTATAGTTTATCCAACAACAACCTGTGAGAGGTTGGATTGTTGGAGCTTCATATTACCAAAAAAAAAAAAAGAAAAAAGAAAAAGAAAAAGAGAGGTCTCTGCTTAAGTGTAGGGACCTATTTGTTAATTTTAATAATATTGCAACATGTGTTGTCTATAATAATAATAAAAATAATTTGTATTTTAAATTGTTGATGAATCTATTTTTGTTTTAAAAACATAAAACAAAAGACACGGAGACAAACTTGCACAAATATGGCCGTAATTCTTCACTTGAGCTCCTTTTCTGTCTGAAAAAAGGTGGAATGCCCAAGCTATATAATACTCTCACGGGAGGTGTGAAGTGTTAATATGTGAAGCCAAAATTAGGCGAGGAAGTTGATACATATGCGTAGTCAAATATCTCAGCAATATGTTTCATTGCTTTATCTTGATTGCCGCAATTTGTTGAATTCCGCCATTCTTATCCTCGAGTTTCCACTTTCAAATTATTGCAGAAATCTGAGATAATAAGCAATAAAGCAGCTGGATAAAAGACAAGATAAATAGTGATTTGATATAATATCAAAATAGGAGTAATGAGATCGAACACTAAACCTTCACTCAAATTATATTTTGGAATCTTAATTTGGCTTGTAACGTTAAGATTAGGACAAGAAGTAAAACAGGCTAAGGTTGGCAAAATGGGTCACCGTATTGGCTTCAGGTCGACCCAGCGGCCCGTTTAGGCCAACCCGAACTCGACACGATTAGCTAAATAGATTAAGACATGAAATCCAAACACGACACGTTTATAAGTCAAGTTACACGACATGACACGATTGACTCGATTAGTTAATAGATCATATCAAGTTGACACGACTCGATTGTTATTTAAGAATTTTTTGTGCTATGAAGCACAAAAGGAGATTGATTCAGTCAGGATGTTGAGCTTCTTTGGACAAGGAGGTTCAAAATTCTCCCCACTTAATAGACAAAAATTTGTATAAATTATAGAACCTGAGACATGGGCTTACTCAAATGAAGTATGGGGAAAGACTATGCACATGAAAGGAAGAAATATGACTAAAATGGGTTTCCTTGTTAGAAGTTTGCACAAAGATATGCAGTTTTCAGGCAAAATGTCGTCCACCGATTAAGAAACTAATGTAAAACACACTCCATATTCCATAAACAAGCAGGAAAGTAAGAAAAAGGTAGAAGTCTGCCCACAAGCCCAGCAAAAAATCCCTGCTTGGCTGCATCAACAAAGAAAAAGAACCGTGACTGTGGGACAGTAAGACTTGAGATCGTGAGAGTGCAAACGTGCAGTTGACGCCTTGACAGAGAGACCGTTGAGAGAGGGGGAGAGGGGAGCGGCAGGCAGCCTTTCAAGCAAAAGAGGTTTGAGAATGAGAGTCTATGAGACTTTAAGGAGCTGATGGCTAAGAGTGATCGAATAGAGTGACATATCGTTAATTCATTAAACGGTAAAGTGACAAAATGACTTATTTAAAATCAAAGGAAAACTTAAAGATCTCTAATTATCAAAATTGAAGACTCGGGATTTTTTATTTTAATTTTTTTTTTAATTATAGTATATATTTAGGTTTAATATATTCAATATCATCATAGCATACCAAAATATTAATTCATTAATTCATTATCATGGCCCGAGATGTTCTCAAGTTTGAGGTAAGAACATTCACTTGTGGTTGGATCACTGGCATCCCCTTGGGGTGTTGTTTGACAAATATGGCTATAGAATTATCTATGATTCTCAAAGCCAGTTGGATGCTAAGTTAGATTCTGTTCTTAGGAATGGAATTTGGAAATGGAAACCAGCTCGTTCTGATGCTTTGGTGGAAATAGTGCTGATACCTGGAATTTTCTGAGAAGGAAGAATGATATTGTGGATTGGTGGAATTTGGTTTGGTTCCCTTATGTCATTCCAGGCTTTTTTCGTTTGGCTTGTTATGCATAACAGGTTATCTGCTGGTGATCGGCTGCTTTCTCGGGGCTACACAAGTAACTCTAAGTGTGTTTTTTGCCGTAGTTTTTTTAAGAGCAGTGACCATCTCTTTTTCTCCTGTAGTTTCAATTCCAGAATTTGGAAAACTTGTATGCAAAGATGTTATCCTTTGGTCCTTGCCACTAATTGGGATGCTGTAGTTAGTGAAGGTTGCAGCAGATGGAAAACAAAGACTTTGATGGGTGTTTTGTGCCGATTGATTTTGAGCTCCACTGTGTATGGTATTTGGCGCGCCAAAAATGCTATCAAACATAATAGATAACCGAAAATTGAGGAGCAGATCTTAAAGTCTATTTTTTGGGAAGTCCGGTCCCAGATTTTAGGCAAGGGGAAGTTCAAGAAGAACAGAGTGAACATTAGAATTTGTCATTGTTGGAACTTAGATACTAACCTAAAACACCCATGTTTTGTTGTTCTCTGGTTGAGTGTCCGTGGGCATGTTTCTGCTCTAGTTGTAATGTTCTGTGGGACTGTGTTTGTACAGGTTTGATATTTCTGGTTTAATAGAGATCACTTATTATATAATGTTAATGAATTATGTTGATTAATAGATTTTTGAATATGCTGTCAATAGAGTGGTTCAAAAATTAAATGAAATAAAAAAAATTCTGCCCCGAATAAATAAATAAAGAAACATAATGGAGTTGATTATTTTCCACCAAAATCAAACAAACACACAAGCAGCAAAGATGATAAGATATATATATATATATATCAAGAGAGCAGGAGATAGCAGATTTCGAAAATAAAATTTTCTAGTCTAAAAGCTTCTGCCTTATCCCGAAGGCTTTAGTCCTCTATATAGGCCAATTACAAGGGTAAAATAGTGAAAACAAGACTGTAGATCAGTATGCGACGGAACTGTAGCAGTACTGTAGCAGTCAGTAGAATTGTTGGCCAAAGTTGTTGACCAGCTGCAGATGTAACCAAAAGTCCGCAAAAGACAAGTAAACTTTCGGTGGAGCCAATAATGATGTCTGATGCATTCAATAAGTCCACAAAAGACAAATAACTTTAGGTGAAGCTCATGGAGGAGCTAATAATGCTGTCTGATGTGTGAAAATAATAGTAAACCCGTGAGGGTCAATAATCAAGATCTGGAATATCCTCAATACCCGGGATAACATCCAGAGCATCTTGAGTGGTGAATGGGTCATGCTTGAATAGGTGGCGGTCTGCTTCGCTCAAGCCAGCAGTGTCCAGGGAGAGTTCAGAAGAATTATCTTCTCCACTGTCTTCACTGTCTTAAATATTATTTTCTTCCTTGTATGATTTGAGAAATTGCTGGAACATTCTCATATCATTCTTAGAAGGACCTTTTTTCTTCTTCTTATCTTTTGTCGAAGAGGATGAGGCAGCAGATTTATCATCTGAGGATAACTTATCACCAGCAACCTTATTTTCTTCTGGAGGAGGGAGGAAATGAGAAGGAGTGACAAGTCCAGTAGGTTTTGGGACTGCAACAGGAATGGCTGGTAGACTACTTTTTTCTAGAGTCTTTTTGGCGAAATCCTTGTATACAGTTTGAACAATAGCATCAGCTTGTGGGTGTTTATCCCACCATTTAACAAACCAATGGCGATCAATGATATCACCATTTTTAACATAATTCCATTTTAAAATCCAAGAGATCTTGAATTTTATAACAAAATGCATTATGGCTGGGAATTTCTTTCCATAATCATCAGTATTGTAATAATCTTCGAAGGTTCCAAAGGCTTTGGCAAGCTGCAGAGGGAGGATATCAAGAATTGCTCCGAACTGTTCCCACCATTTGGAGAACCAAAGAGGAAGAATACCAGATAATTTTTTTATCAAAATTATATATATATATATATATATATTTTTTTTTGTTTTGTTAAAAAAAAAAAAGTAGAAGAAAGAGGCTGAAATTCCACAGAAATCCACACGATCCACATAGTGGATGTATTCTTGCTAATATATTGTTGTGTCAATATTTGACACGATTCACGAATTTAATATGAAATTATTGAATTATGGTTTAGTAAAATAGAATTTGAGTCCAACCGAGTCGACTCGATTAGACATGATTAATAAATGATTCAATTCGAGTAAACTCACTTAATTCATAAGTGACTCGCATAATCCGTATAAGTCCTTTTAAAAAAAAAAAAAAAAAAAAATTACTATTAAAAAAGTTAAACGATAAAGACAAAAAATTACCCGCATCAGCCATATAATTATTATTTTTTTTTTTAAGTTTTATCATTAAAAAATTTAAACACTAAAGTTTAAGACAAAATTATCCTCAATCTTGTCTCGGTTGTAAAAATATAATTTCGGTAGTGTAATTCATTTTCATGTTCAATAATTGAAAAGTATGGTTTTAATATATTTGTATAAAATAGCATATTCATGCTCAATAATTGAGAATTTTGTTAATTAAATGGGTTATACAAGTCATGCCAAGTCAATCCAACATGACCTGTCACCTATTTATTAAATGTGATATGTGGGTCAAGTCGTATAACTTGCTATTTAAATGATCGCATTAAAGTTAAGAGAAATATTGATAAGTTTAATTAAATAAGTCAAATTTTTAAACGTCTCTTCTTCTTCTTCTTCTTTTTTTAAACGTCTTTTTTTAGCTACAAACATAACGTTCTTTGGGGCCAACAGGGGAGTTGCAAAGAAGCTGAAGAAAGGGCAAAAAAATCATTCCAGGTTTGCAACTCCTCTGTAATGAATTCATGTTTCTCCTGGAGGTTGGATAGAAAAGAGCTCCTGGAGGTTTTCTTGGTGATGCGTGAAGTGTGGCTAAGATTCTAAGAAGAAATAACTTTGTTTTCCAAGGAGGTTTTATTCCTCCAGAGCAACTTGTCTTGAGAGCCAAGTCTACAGCTTCTGGTTTTGAAGACGCTTTGCAAAAGGAACCTAGCTCCAATGGGATAGTGGGACGAACTCTCCCTAAATGGCAGGTTCCTGCTGGAGGGTGGTTGAAGTTAAATTGGGATGCAGTTCTTAACATGCAGTCTAAGAAAATGGGAATCGGGATAGTTGTGCGGAATGAGAAAGGGGAGTTTGTCGCAGCTATGGCAAGAGTTCTCCCCTCTATTATCAACGACCCTACTGTAGCTGAAGCCTTAGCAGCATGGCATGTTGTTACTGTGTGTGTTGATAAGGGATTTCAAAAGATCGTGTTGGAGGGACTCTCTTTCTTTCTTTTTTGACGTGTCCACGTAAGAGGAGGAGGAGAAATTTGAACTGGTGACCTCCATTTCATAAGACGTGGTCCCTAGTCGATTGAACTACTCTTTAAGAACAGGAGGGAGACTCTCAAGCTCTCAAGAAGGCCCAGCCAATTTGGAGCTCCTATAGACAGTTGATAGAAGACATAAAAACGAACGTCAAATGTTTGCAACATGTGGAGATTATTCATGTCAATAGAGCTGCGAACCTTGCATCCCATTCTTTAGTTAAGTTTGCTATTTTGCAATTGTTAGATGAATTATGGACGGAGGAATGCCCTTCTTATATCTAATCTATTGAATTTGTTAAGCAAGTTTCATCTATTTGATTTATGAGAATCAGTCTCTTTTTTCAAAAAGAAAAAAAAAAATTCACGTTTCTCATTTAAGTTCTTTTTTTTTCGATGAATGATGTTTTCTTATTTCAGTCAACTGGTTTTTTTCTTTTTTGGGGTTATTTTCAACAATTAGATCTTGAGCGCGTATTTTGTGGTGCTGGAGGCACCTCCATAGACGAGACGTCGGAGTGGCGAACCCTCCAACCTGCCTCTGGCTTGCGGTCGCCGGTGGGCTCTTGACGGTGGTATCTCCGGCCATTCCTTCTTGCACAGATGTTGTGGCTTATTTTCCTCCTTGGTAGTAGTCTTCTCAGTTCTCACCCATCACTAATACTTAGTTGTTGCCTCCTTCTGTTAAGTAAGAGTCTCTCTGTGTGTGTGATAAAGGTAGCTTTTTTGTTTGGTTGGTGAGAAAGTGAGGTTTGAGAGCGTGGGTTTTAGAGCTTCAAAGACTCTCTGTTTCAGAGTTTCAGAGCGCGGGATTTCCCACGTTTCCATTGAAAGGAGACATTGAAGCAAATAGACGTTATGTTTGTGGCTAAAAAAGAGACGTTTAACTGTGAGGTCAAACGGCGTGAAATTTTTGAGTTAAAAAAGCCTTGATTAAATCTGGGCCATCCAAAATTTTAACAGCA
The DNA here is from genome assembly GCF_958979055.1 of Alnus glutinosa. NCBI lineage: Eukaryota > Viridiplantae > Streptophyta > Magnoliopsida > Fagales > Betulaceae > Alnus > Alnus glutinosa. Next base: position 25,008,418 of record NC_084899.1, read on the forward strand.
TCTATGCTGTAGTCCGAATCCGTCTCACATAAGGCCCAATACCTCATATACCACACGACGCTGCTTCATTGCGTCGCTTCTTCTCATCAGCAACTAAAACCCTACTGCCTCTTATTTCGTTCTCTCTCTCTCTCTCTCTCTCTCTGTTCCGTGGTCGACTCGCTCCAGCGGCATCTCTACGTTCACTACTCGTGTGAAAGGTAAGCAGTAATCAACAACACCTTTATTTTTGCTTTCACTTTTGGAGTTCACTAGAAATTCTCCGATGTTTCTATTGTTTTTGTTTTCAGTTTGTGTGATTCTATTGCCCATGTTTCCCATATATTTTTGTTTATTTTATGTTTACTGCTCATTTCGAGTTATGGGGTGTTTAATTTTGCTTTATTGAAGCAAAACAATTTGTGTTTTTATAGAGCGAAGTCATGTGAGAATGAAATGTATTCGCAAAGTATAGTACCCTTCTCTTTTGGTTTGTACATGTGGATTTGGATACCCAGAAGAATCGTAGAAGATAATATAAAAGGAAGTTTTTTTTATTCCTTTGGGTTTTTGATATTTAGTTGAATCGGGTTCTGGTGTAAGTTACGTTACTTTGAATTGGTGTTTACTGAATGGTCGTTTTCAAATGCCCTGATAAGTTTTGATTGCATTTTTCCTGAGGTCCTATTGAATCTGTAACATCGTTGCTAGTAACCGGTCATAAATTTGCGATCGATTGTCAGTGTCGGCCACTGTGACAAATTCTGAGGCTGTGGGTGTGTGTAACAGTAGCATATAATTTACGGTCTGTGTGTTTACGAGTCGCCAATATCCTTAGTTTTCTTTTTCAATGCTTGCCCTCTTCAGTTCATGCTTTGTTTACTTTTAGTGATATTTAGCTGGGGCTGTTTGGATCTTTTTCATTGAAATGTGTTCCCCTGCTTCGTCTGTAACTATGAATTCTAAAAGCACGATCAAACATCCTTTGGAAAAGTCCTCCAAAGGGTGTTTATAAAGTTAATTGGGATGCCGTGGTGGACAAGCAAGACAAATGTATAGGTGTTAGCATTATTGTGCTGGATAAAAAAGGGTTCGTGATTGCATCAAGGACTAGGGAGTTCTACCAATCTTGTTTATATGTAACCAATAGATGCGGAAGCTTTGGCAGCTTTGTTTGCGTCAGAATTTGGTAGAAATTTGGGTTTGCAGAGAATCGTGCTTGAAGGAGATGCAATGCAGCAGTGAAGGCCAATGATAGAATTTGGAGCAGTTCTGGTCAACTTGTGGATGAATATTGAAAGTGTTTTGAATACTTTGCAATTTTGGTAATTTTGCCATGTGAAGAGGGAAGTTAATGTTGTAGTTGATAAACTAGCTAAAATAGCAATGCAGCATGATATTAATCAAGGTTAGACGAAAGAGATTTCAAATTGTGCCATTGATTGGGTTTGTTTGGTAAAAAATTTTAGAGGGTGTTTTTTGTTTCTTAGTTGCGCTGTGAAATAAAAGTAAAAGTAATTTACAAGTACTTCGTGTTTTAAGCGATTTATTAGTACTTTTATTTTTTGATTTTTTGCTATATATATATATATATAAAAAATTATCCTAAAAAATGTTACCAAGTGAGCGCAATATATTATCACAGCAATATGCTTTCTCTTAATTTTGACCATGAAAGTTTTAAATCATTCTAAAAGAGATTAGTAATTAGCATTATGCCATTATGTATCCGCTTCAACTCTTAACTTCCAGAAAAAGCAAACTGGACAACTGGTAATATGTTGATTTGACCCGACAAGACGACCCGGAAGAGAAATGGAATTGGAACATGCCCTTTAATTGTACATTGTCATGTCATTATGAGGGTGCGGTTGGCAACTTGGGAGCATTTCTCCGACTTGGAAAAGTGTTTGACCTAGGTACAAAAAGGTAATTTCACTCTCAATCTCCCGCTTATACCTTGCGGAGTCTCTCTCCACCGCAACTCTTTCTCTCTGTCTCTCTTTGAGACTACCCTTGGAAGTCTCGGACAACTTCGCTTTATCTCCGGCGGTCGATTGGATGGACTGTAAGTTCTCGAAACCCTAACTTCAAAGACTTTTATTCAATTTATCTGGGCATTTGGTTGCTTCGCTTCTCCGGATTATCATATTTACCACCGGAACTGGAACTAGGACTAGGATTTGAAGTTGGGTTGGGGTTTAGGATTTGGATCTCGGTTTGTGGTTAGGGCTTGAATTCGGAGAGGGACAGGGTTTGAATCTGGGTTTAGGGTTTAAGGCTAGGGTTTGGATTTGGGTTTTGGGTTAGGGTTTGAATTTGGGGAGGGATAGGGTTTGATTTTGGGTATAGGGTTTGAGGCTAGGGTTTGGATTTGGGTTTTGGGTTAGGGTTTGAATTTGGGGAGGGATAGGGTTTGATTTTGGGTATAGGGTTTAGGGTTTGGATTTGGATTTGGATTTGGGTTTGGGTTTGCGTTTCTGGTTTGAATTTGGGTTTGGATTTAGAAGTATACATCTACTCAAACTTGGTGGAAAACTTCGACCCAACAGTCAAGCGATAAAGAGACTTGTGATTCATGAATGATGCTGGGATTTATTTATTTATCATATAAGTTTATTAGGATTTATCTTAACTCATGACAATTTACGTAGGCGTGGTATTGTGGTGTTAGAGTGGTGTGTTATGTGTAAGAAGCATGGGGAGACCGTTGATCACCTCCTTCTTCATTGTGATGTGGCACGGGTTGTTTGGAGTTTTTTTTATAGCTTGTTTGGGGTGGAGTGGGTTATGCCTAGTAGTGTGTTGGATTTATTGACTGGTTGGGGCACTGTGCTAGGTCGTGGTCCTGGTTTCCGTATTTGGAAGCAGGTTCCTTTATGTGTTTTGTGGGGCTTGTGGCGTGAGAGAAATTCTAGGCTTTTTGAGGATGTGGAGGTTTCGGTTGGAGCTCTTTGTAGAAATGTGCTTAATATGTTATATCTTTGGGTGTCGGCGCATAGTCCGGGTAGTATGTTGTTCGCTGACTTTTTACTTTCTTGTTCTTTTATTTCCTCTGTATAGGGGCTTCTTTTGTATACTTCATGTGTACTAGGGTTGCGCTCCTCTGCGCTTTTTAATGAAATCTTACTTATAAAAAAAAATAAGTTTATTAGCCCCTCTATCAGAAGATCTTCCTATATTAGAGACTTTGAAGTGTGAATTTGGGGATATCTCTTTTGTTATTTTCCATTTCGTTCCTTTGTCATTATCAATTGTCTTTTTCATTTTTAAGTTGTTGTTTTTTTCAGTTCTTCTTCTTCAGTTATTATAATAGTTTTTATCATCTCTGTATTATGTGATGACTTACTTTGATAAAGATTTGCATTGCGTGTCAAGTGTCTAAGATTCATGGCTTCACATGTATTAACCTATTAGATAAATGGCTGTCGCAATGCAATAATAGTTACATGGGAAGTGTCCATGTGCAATTCAATTATCAGAGATGCCTAACTATGCTTATAGGCCTGCATGTGTGGGTGTATGACAGAGGGAGAAACTCATTAAACCCGAACCCTTGTCTTGTGATATTAGTGTGTTTTGTATCTATTATTGAGAGGAAATGTAGTTTCTTAATGAACTTATGCACTATGCTTGAACAGAGTCTCTATTAGACAGTGCTTAAAGTGGCTATTATCTTATGTACGAGGATACAAACTTTAATGTGAAAGTTGCATATCAGTCTGGTATCTGAGATTGAACGCTATTATCTTTTACTTTATGCTTGTATTAATCATGATATCAACTTTAATTATTTATCTCTTTCGTTATTAGCCATTTTATTTTATTTAAACAAGACTATCAGTAGCATGCTAACTCAACAAATATTTTTCTGGCGGGTGCTAATCTGCTGCAATATCTTTTGCAGGGGGTGGTTTTCGTGCCTCTTATCACTGACATGCATAGTTTTTGCTTGTATTGAAGAGGTCAACTGCTGAAAACTTGCATTGTTCAATTCTTGCAGTTTCTCAATATGATAGTGGCTGAAACCAAGACCATTCATCCCCAAGACCATTCCTCCATCGCAATGACCAATCCAAACCCACCTCCAACAGCCTCCAGGGTCAGCGCCAAGACCATTCACAAAGCCGTGAAGGCACTCCTGAAGTGGAGAAACTCCAAGTCGGAGACCGAAAAGCCCCAGCTACTAGAACATGAGGAATACTTCTACCTCATACTCACCCTCAAGAAAATCCCTTCCAAGTCTCGCATGAACCCACACAAGATCCTACTCCCACACGCCCTCCACCCCCCCAACCTCTCCCAAGAGCTCTGCCTCATTGTTGACGACCGCCCCCACTCCAATCTCAACAAAGCCTCCGCCAAATCCAAGATCGAATCCGACCAAATACCCATCTCCAAAGTCCTCAAGTTGTCCAAGCTCAAATCGGACTATCGCCCATTTGAGGCCAAGAGGAAGCTCTGTGATTCATATGACATGTTCTTTACGGACAAGCGGATTGTGCCGCTCTTACCTGGGTTGTTGGGGAAGCACTTTTATAAGAAGAAGAAGATTCCGGTGCCGGTGGACTTGAGGCACAAGAATTGGAAGGAGCAGATTGAGAAGGCCTACTCTTCAGCCCTGTTGTTCTTGAAGACAGGGACTTGTAGTGTGGTGAAGGTGGCTAGGGTGAGTATGGAGGAGGAGGAGATTGTGGAGAATGTGGTGGCTGCGATCAATGGGATTGCGGAGATTGTGCCCCGGAAGTGGGTGGGTGTGAGATCGTTGCATCTGAAGCTGCTGGAGTCATTGGCATTGCCACTGTACCAGGCGGTGCCGGATGTGAGGTTGAGGATTGAGGGAGTGAAGGAGGAGGAAGAGAGGGGAGAGGGTGAAAAGGTTGGTGAGGATGAGGGGAAGAAGGGTAAGAGAGTGGGGAAGAAGAGGGGGAGGATTCATGAAGTGAGGTACATGGACGGGATTGGAGGTGAGGTGTTTGACGAAGATGAAATGGGCACCGATGTGATTGAAGGCGGGGATGTTGGTGAAGGTGAGGATAGTGAGAATGGTAAAATGGGTAGTGGTGAATTGGGGAGTAAGAAGAGGAAAAAGGGAGATAAGGCTGAAGAAAGGGTTTCTAGGGAGTCAAAACGCGTGAAGAAGCCGGGTAAGTTGAAGAATAAAGATGGTCTAACATATAAGAGAGATGGGTCGCTGGCTGCTAAGGGAAAGAAGGAAGATGGTATTAAGAAAAGAAAGGTCGGGTTGCCTGTTGAAGATGGGGAGTCTGGTGGTAAGAAGGAGAAGAAGAGTGGGCTGTTGAAGTTGAAGAGTGGAGAAACAAAGGTGAAGGCTAATAAAAGCAAGAAAGCAGTGGAATAATTCGGTTTAAAAGACCAAAGAAGTTGGAGATGGTAATTTGTCCTCTAGAAGATTTTGTTTTGAGTGTCAGTTGCTGCCCTCATCGGCCCGGTAACCTTTGTATAGTATTTTGTCTTATGTTCTTTTTCTTAGACTATGGAAATTCTGCTACTTGACATTACTAACCACTTTCTTTGGTAATTTGATTATTTAGAAAAATTTTGAGTGGTTGATTTAATATTTATGTTATTTATATTTGCCTTTCTTTAATACTAGAACTTTTATTTTTCTCTTGAATGCGTTGTCTTTATTGTTTTCATTGTCTGCGTCAAAATGGGGAAAGAATTCCTTTCATGCTTATCTATGTAAAAAATATATTGTACGCAACTGAACAAAAAGATAACTTATGGTGACCTTTACGATGCAACAGTGGAAGTGAGTGCTTGAACAAAGAGACCACTAGCTACTAGCTAGGGTTTCTTTAGGATGACTAATCAATGCAAGAAAAGATATTTTTGGTTTGATGAGTTTGATCATGGTATAGTTTGTTTCAATCTCTCTGATCGCCTAAATTTATTAGGTCTAGTGAATTTGAGTACATTGTGCAATTGAAAGAAGCTATTATGATGTTGGTGTTAAAAGGTTTGCGGTTCGGTTCTTGCACATGAATAGACAATATTGTAGTCTAGGTTCTTGATTCTCAAGATTGTGGATCTAGTATGTTTACAGGTGTTTATAAGTGATGCTGTTTTTCTTTCATTTTATTGGTTTCATGAAATTTTCCTTCCTCATATCATGCAAGAGATCAATATTTGGGACATTAGTGATGAAGAGAACCACAGCAACAAGGGTTGACAAGTAAGATTATGTTTGTAAGAATGCTATCATATCATGCCTCTATTTATGAGGAATGAAAATTTCGTGAAACCAATAAAAAAAATTTAAAAAATAAAATAAAAAATTGCAGCCTCGCTTTTGAGAAATGTTAGAAACTACATTTTTATTTCATTTTGTCGATGTGAAACTGTCAAAATGCAGGACTGATTGACCGTGTTATATCAACAAAATGAGATAAAAGTATGTTGTATAGCATTACTCTTACAACTTTACAATGAACAATGCTAAAATTTTAACATTTAACCCATTGTTATTTTAGTTTACCCTGTTGATGTGTCAGTGACAATCAACTATTAATGATTTTGTTTTATATTTTTTTAATAAAAACTGATTGGCCCTACACACGAAGAAAATAGGGATTACTCTAAATATTATTTGCCATTACATTTTTACAATTTGATGAACGTGGTAGAAATTTTGCATTTAAAAATGTGTTTTAATTAATGTAGCTATAGCAGTAGGGTGGCGTGGATTAGATAAGACTAGACAAGTTAGCATGCACAATTATGAATTGAGAATCCAGCTAAGGAAAATCTGTACCATCATATTCATGTGGACACAAGTCCTCGTGGATTCGTGGATTTCCAACATTAAATTCAATATCAACAGGAAAAGTGATGCAACATGTTGAAAGAAGCTTGTAATACGGCCAAACCATGCTTGGCCCAGAAGTCTATATAATCCAAGGAAAACACTACTTATAAGAAGAAAATACTTATCATCAGAATTACTTGGCTCAATTGCTATAAACTGTTTAGCCATCTAACCAGTAATCTAAAATATATATTACTTAAATAATTAAATTTCTCATTTTCTATCGATATAAGCGACGGAAGTGATATGATAGACAAAAAGAAAAAGAAAAAAGAAGTTCGACGACTTCAATTCTATAAAATAAATAAACTATCAAATAACTTAGAAAGCTCAAAAAAACTGAAATTTCAGTAATATTTAATATTTCATTTTTCAAGTTGATTTTTCCATTACAATCAAGGTCTTCTTTATAACCTAAACCCAATTCACCTAAAGATGGAACTAAAACTTTAAAAGACAACTGAATCTTTCAACTTACATGGTAAATGCTAAACTAACATGAAACCTAATCAACTAAAGAAGGAAACTCAAATAAAATGATAATTCCTAGTATATTATGGAAACGAATAAAGTTACAATTTGAACAAATAGGAGATTGATAATCCTTCTCCTTTTATAATTTCACTATCAAAGACCGTTCAAATTATTGTTTTAACTGCTCTACTCGACTAGAGTACACACTGTGTTGCTTCCACTCGAGTTGGCTTCTAATAGAGCATCTAGCTCCAGCTCTACTTGAGCACCCTTCGAGCAAAGCACACGGTTCTCCTCGCTTGCTTCAAAAAGGGAGAAAGTGAGGGAGAGGAGGGCAGGGATCGGATGGGGAGTCGCTTTCCTATATCATTAAGTTTTTTTTAGAAAAGTAGTGATTTAATATGACTTTAAATATTTTTCTCACCTCCCATTTCAACGAGGAAGAGAGTTACCTTCCATTTTATTATTAATGCCAAACAAGGAACTAGGATTGAACATCGATCCAGCTGTCTAGTTGATATCAAATAGATTAAATAAAAATAAAGTTGGTATGGGGACATTTGTATTCGACATGAGCTATTTTTGTGCCCTGTGGTGTTTGGAAATGGTGGCAGAATAAAGTTGTTATGATATTACTTCCAACGACAATAGATAAATCTGTCACCAATCAAACTATGCACAAAAAGCAAGGGGAATCATGACCTCTATGCAAATTAAAGATGTTATGCTACATTGAGATGAGCCTAAAAGTCAAAGCACCTTTTCGAATAGCATTCTGTTTCCACATTTCAAGCATGTTCGATCGATTCAAAAAGTGTTTGTCTTTTTATTTCTTGTTTGTTAGAGGTGTATAATTGAAAACACTTCCATGAAGGAAAGGCACCTGTCAATTCCTCATGACTCATGGGCATCTTCTTCTTTTTGTTTGTGGAACTTCCTGTGGTTAGGGGTACCATGCATAATTCCAACCCAATAAAATCCTGCCATAGTTTCCATCATCAAATGAAAAAATCTACCCAAATAAAGTGCATCTTGATCTATGGACATTCATAGTGACCAACCATATCATTTCAAGATGAAGGTAACAAAAGCATCAACCATTTTAAACAATTACCAGAATTCAATTCCCAGAAAAAAAAAAAAAAAAAAAAACAACCAATTGGTTAGTTAAAGTACAATATAATTAAAACAAAATTTTTCTCTAAACTAACTTAGGGTCCCTTTGTAACCGGTCATAATTGTAATAAAAGTTGAATGGTTGCGTTGTTGTGATAAATATCAATCCAATAATCCCATAATATTCATGGGAAGAAATATGTAGTTCTCAAATCTTACAGATGAATTCTCTTGAACCATCTCCTACAAATTTTCATTGACCAAATCAGGATTTCTCATTCGGGAGGCCAAAATATGAATGAGAGGTTAAACTTAATTTTGATAGGCGTTAAACCTAATTTTTAAGCTTATTTTTGGAGAAAAAAAAAAAAAAAAAAAAAAAAAAAAAAAAAAAACAATGGGGCTATGGCCCCCCAATCTCCCTTTTGTTCTGTCCCTGATCCATGCATAATTTAACTAGATTTCTAAGTTAATATTTTGTGCCTATGCATAATATGACATGATATTTAGTGAGAACGAATTTGTATAAAACTTTTGACAAACTAAGAATGCTTAATAAAACAATTTAACTAGTATGTACTCTTACTTTTAGCAGATAAACTGTTAAATTACTATTTGTATGAAATACTTAAGGTGATAGGATACATGGAATATTTTAATAAAAATGAGAGGTAAATTATGCGTGTTGAGATTTGTGTATAGATCTAAAATAGAATAAAAGCGGAATAGTAGAGAGAGAGAGAGATAGTTTACGTGGTTCGGTCTATGACTTACGTCCACAAGGTAAAGTCCAAAGGGCTACATTGTGCTCAATAACTTGATTATTTACAATACATAGGTCTCTATATAGTTGAATAAGTCGACATATACAAGTAAACCTAAATTGACTTATACAATAAAACACAAATCGACTTAGACTAGAAAATATAAATCAATAATATTATATTCAGAATATATTCTAACAATGAGAATTAGTTTCGAATTCACGATCACGGCTATGTACCATTTTAAATCATTAATTATTCCAAAAAAACAAGTGATAATTTAACATTCTAAGTATAATAACTTCACCGGTCTTCCTTCACTCTCCTCTCTTACCTTAAAGTAAGAACTCATGTTAGAGAAGACAACTATATATTTGAGGATCTATTGATAGATCTTCTATTCAAGGGAACCTCCTTCTACTTGACCAAAGATGGGTTTGTTCTGTGAAGGGATGGAATCAAGATTTTCACTGGAAAGGGCTAAAGCATGGATCCTTAATTTTTAAACCAAAAATAATATATTTTAAGAAAAAATTTCAAAACCAAAAACAACTTATGATTACCATGATCTAGCTAGGTACAATACCCAAAAAGGACGAGGGAATAGATTGTTATGGAAAAATTGAAAAGAGAATTCTCAAAAATTCATGGATTTAGAAGTGCAACTCAACCTTAAAGTTAATAAAGTTTAATGGTGTTTGTGAGGACGAAATCATATATATATATATACTATGTCCCAATGCTTTCAAATGAAACGAAGAGAAGCCGGTTTCTTATTTTCAGAGGGGTAAAATTATTATTTATTTTTTTGGACAATTTTATCTCTCTTGAATAAAGAACCGGCTTGGATCCTTCTCCAAGTCATAAACAGTGGAAAGAGTTGGAGTAGCACTCTTGCAAAAAAAAAGTGAGCAATTAAACATAACAAATAGGCATGGCGGAATTAGAAATTTTGCTATAGAGGGTAAAATTATTAAAAATATTTTTTTAGGGAAATTTTTTAATTTTTGGAGGTTCCTTATATAAATAATATATTTCAAAGAAATACCTAAAATTTTGAAGGGCCGAAGCCTCCCAAGGTAATGCCTAGTTTCGACCTTCGAAATAGGGGTACGGTTTGGCTGGAATAGAGCCTATTTGGATTGTGACACGTGTTTAAATTGTGTGTTATGTTATAAGATACGTGTCATAATTTTAAGACGTTTATTTTCAATTAGAAACTGGATTGAAGTCAAACCCATAATATAAATCAAAGACAAATTTAGCATATCAGTAAGCACATAGAGTAACTTTAAAAATCACTTTTCTTTTATAAATGTGCTGGTCCTGCTGTAGCTTTAAGAGGCCAATCTGTGTTAATTAAGCTTCGAATTTAAGCTTGGCATCACATGCAGCTCCATATATATGCCATCATTGATGAAGGTTCTCCTCCTCCCACCTCCCCTTTGCCCAAGTGGCAAGCAAAAGACATATCCTTTACTTGAGAGCTGAGAACAAACACAAGGTCAAGATATCCTTGAAAAGAAGTCAGACCCTAAAAACTAATCAGCTCCACAAATTAAGGTGCTCTAGATCTTGGGTGTATATAGTTCTATCTAGAGATATTTTTTTACAGAATATAACATTAATAAACCTAATATGAACATAGAAAAAACCCCTTGTGGTGTTGAATAACTAGGTGTTGATGATCGAAGGTATAAACTATATATAAAGTAGCTTGTCTCTATATATGTCGGTGTGTAAGAGTAGCCATTTGGGTTGACCTGAGTATTGCTAATAGAATATATATCAAACGTAATGAAGTATTTATAGAAACCATATATATATTTTGAAGATTAAAGTCTCGATTAATTCTTCAACCGACAAACAATTTATATGCAGATATTGGTTGGAAACATTTCTATTAAACAATATCCCTATGTGTGAAAAGCAAGATAGGGGTAGTGTACTAGTGTAGAAAGTGGACTCCATGTCATGTGACCCAAGAAAGAATCTCCTCTCATCCTTACGTATATAAGGACCCCATGAAAACTAATCAAGATATCATTCATGCAAACCTCTCTCTCTCTCTCTCTCTCTCTCTCTCTCTCTCTCTCATATGAAAAGTTGAGGGGAATGTCGTCTGGTTCGAGATCATTCATGCAAATTAAAGCTTAAGCTACCATCTGAATGATTTCGGACCAGGCTTCATTCCCCTCAACTACACAAAGAAACTTCTAGATATCACCATTCAGGATGATAAGATTTATTGTTCTAAACGGTAAGCAGAGGACCAGAAATTGGAAAACAGAGCAGGCATGCACCAGTCAGAAGCGAGCACCAGGTGGGTAACATTAACATTTAATTAATTAATGTTCCATTTCTTTCCATGTGTTTCGCCTAATTTGTTGACGAAAAGAAAAAGCTGCATTAGTGTGAACATCTGACTGCAAGATTTTGGTCTTCCTTTATCTTTTGGTTTGTTTATTTTATTGGGACTTGGAAATATATATATATATATATATATTACATCGTGGGCTTTGCTAGCTGAGAGAAGAAAAGAATACAAGTTGGAAGATGGGTGCTGCTGCTATGGCTTTCCAAATTCATGATAACAGAACCCTTTATTCATGCCCAACTGTTTCCACAAGGTGGCTCAGAAATAAACTCTTGTGGGTCAACTTGTACACGAGGAAACTAAAATGACTCTGTCTCTATATATTCATGATCATCAGATCTACATGTGAAGCTCATAATTTCAGGTGGGTCAGGTTTGCTGGAGGTTGTCATATGTTTAAAGGAAGTACTGTAGCTACACACACACATATATATATACACTAAAAAAAATAAAAGTAACAATAGTAGTAGAAAAAAGAAGCTCAAGTACTGCATATATCTATGAGCTGGAGAGAACATGCAATTGACAATGTGCAGACATAGGACAATATCGATATCTGTTGGTGAAATTGTTGTATTATATGGTTGTGATTCTCATGTTGAAAGTAAGGTTGAAAATTTGGAACCAAAGTACTTCTTTCTGGGGTCTGATAAGACATTGGAGGGGATGCAGATTGTAGATGAAAGATTAAAAAGAGGAATACAGGAGGGGTAGGGTCTTGACTCTTGTACGTCCGTGCTTGCATCAGTGTTATATATATATATATATATATAGCTGCTGTCTTAGTGTCTAGATTAGGGTTACCATCTTTCTTTTTTTATATATATCTTTTTATTCTTCTTCTTCTACTTCTTTTAGCTCATGATCTCCTTCAACTCATCTTTCAGTCAATGGTAAACGTTACTCCACCATGACACATGCATGCACTGTTAGCAAATAAAAGATATATATTCATGGAAATCTATCAATCGATGTCAAACACTTACCATGCATGAATCATTTAAAGAAACAAACTGATTCCTCAATGCCTCTCATTGGATCATGCTGTGGTTTGAATATGCTATATAGTTAGTTGTACATTGTGAAATTAAGAACTATTAGCCATCAAAGAGAATAGGACAAGCTACTTCAAGATTGTATAATTGATCCCAGCAATATTGTACAATGCAAGTTAAATTTCATTAATTTAGATCTGTTGACGTGTGACTTGACCCCTCAAGTTGGTAGGGTCCAACAACAATTACTCATTGAAAAAGGAGAGGCTTTCTTTCATGGACCAACTTGTATTTAATGTTTTATAAAAAAATGAGTCACACTCTTAATTTCGTATTGCGAGAAAAAGCATACCGCCGCACAACAACCTTTTTGTTTCTTTTTCGATACACTACCCTAAGAAAAAGATAGAGCTTTTTAATGCGTGTTTTGTGCGTGAGAGGGAGAAAGAGATGTGCGACAATGAGAGATAATTTGAGGTATGTGCCCGGGCTTTCATGTTAAAAAAAAAAAAGAAAAAGAAAAAAGAAAAAAATGAAATAATAACGCACTTCTAAATTTTTAAACAAAAACATTATGCTTAATCATTGCTATTTCAATCTGTTAGTTGCCTTTTATATATACAATAAGTTACTGTCTCTGTTTGGAAAATACTTGAAGTACTACAACTTTTTTACTACAACTTCCTTACAAATTGAGGTAAGAGTTAATAATAAGTTAAATGATTAAGAGTATATAGTAGACATATATAGCTAGTCTAATATGTCAAATTTTTTATTTAATTATTTCACGAATTATGAAATGCCATGTCAATTGCAGTAATTAAAAACGATAGTACCCTAGCAGCAGTACTCTCTTTGTTTTACCAACATGCTTTTAGAGTCTTTTACCCTACAAGGCAGGTGCCACCTAATTAGATTGAAAGAAATCAATGAAGGCCACTAGCCATTTCTGAAAGTTCATATGCTTTGCTGGTAACATGCCCCCCAGGCAACTTAATTATTTTGGTCTTTATGTTCCCTTTCCGGTGAACATGCCACAGACTTCTTCGAATAGGTAGGTTTCATAAAGACTCGTTCACATTTTTATTCAAATTACTAATAATCTGAACAGAAAAATAGATAAAAATTTCTGTCCAAAAATAACATAAAGCAGTCATCGGTCTACAAAAATAAAGGGCAATTCCCAAAGTGAATCAACTTCCATAAAGTCGCCTTCAGTTGCATATGAAAGTGATAAATAGATTATCATATAATTTGTTACTTTTTGACTTACCCACCAATGATACTTAGAAAAGTATGCATCAACGAAACATGAAAATCCATTCAAAGACAGATTTTGTTGGGCGTCACAATCACAAGTCCTTGCCATAAAGCTAGACCAGGGAGGCAGTGACCTTATCTTATCTTCGTAGAATTTAATATGACTAAATAATGTGACACATTGGTTATGAAACTCTTATTTATCTAATCATTTAGTAATTAGGTCTGATTAAGCACCTCCTAGCTAGTCCTATTGTATGATACCGTGTTTATATAGCAGAGAAGAAGAGAAAATGAAATGTGTCATCTCAGTATAGGGATGGAAATTTTTGTCAAGAGGCCGGTTGGAAAATGGCATGGTCAATTTTCTTTGTTTTTCTTCTTCTTTTCTTTTTTTTCTTTTTTCTTTTTTTGGGGGGGGGGGGGAGACCCTATTGATCGACTACATGTGATAAATATTTAAAGATGGACGGAGAGTAAACACAATAGCTACTTAATTAAGTAGGTGGAGAGCTCACCTACCCTAGCTCTTACATAAGTTGCCTGTATTGCATGTAATACAGACATCTACTTGTAACCGATCACGATCTACCAAATACAATCTACACAGATATGGCAGCTATAATTGCACCCAATCCCGATTCATCAAATACAATTAGCACAGAAGACAAGCTCAGGTTGGGAATTCAATGGTGCATGGACTGTCGTCATGGGATCTGCCAAACGAGGGGGTCCAAGATCTAGCCATTATTGGAACAACTTTAAATCCCAAAAGTCAGGAAAAAGTCAGTAAGATGCTTTCGATCCGAATTCAGTGGAAAGGGACTAAGGGGAGAGTACTACTGTAAGACGGAGAGATGGCTATAGTCAATAGTCATATAGGTAGTTAGGTAAAGTAGTATAGGCTTAAATGCAGCCTTTGAAGTTTTTATCTAATCTCATCTATTCCTTGCCAACGTCAATCCACGTTTGTGAGAATGCCATCGATCTCCCAGATCTATACATGTATCTATGAGGGTGTTTGCTTCTTCAATGTCTAAATATCCGGATTCCACTTAATTTAGGCCATGGAGAAGGCATAAACTGCATATTCTGTAGGTCTTCTACTTAACCATTTTGGTATTGATATAATTGTAAAATCCAAGCACAAGAAAATAAAGTTCCTCGAGGCTCAGCACCGATGATCCCTATAAAATCCAAGCACAATGGCAGCAACAGGCCTTAACATTTTGTTAACTTCTGGCTAGAGTTGAACTTTCTCCAGGGTACAATTCACTAGTGACCATCCATCATCTCAATCTTCCACGCTATTGGGCAGGAAATGTTGGTAGCAGATCCAGACATTCACGATACTTTTCATCCTTAGAAAGCAAGTCTACTACTATGGAGACTGTGGAGGCATAGAGTCAAACAGCTCCTTTGCATCATCAAGTCTACCTGCCAAGCAGAACCCATTCATCAATGTGGTATATGTAAACGTGTCAGGATCCTGGCCTCTGTGAATCATCAATTCAAACAGCACATTTGCTTCTTCCTTCTTTAATTCCCCACCTTGCAAAGGACATACTATCAACCTTATTCACCAACCCATCATTACGAAGCCAGCCATTGAGAGCGAAACCACCCCTATGGCCATTGAGAATGATTCGGCTATCCTTAGGTCGGCTATAGAGGGTGGCTCGGCTTAGGAGTGGCCGATCAATCCTTTTTAGTCAAATGGGGTGGCTCGACCGCCCTCAATTGTTTTTTTGTTCTCTCTTTTCTTTTTTGAACGCTTTATCACCTAAGACATTGAGGTGTTTAGGTGATTAAAAAAGAAGAAAAAAAAATCACTTGAGTCTGACATTCCGTTCAAAAAAAAAAAGAAAAAGTTATTAGATTAGCTAACTTGCCAAAGTTAGCACGTGAAGCTAAAATGCAAAAGTGGTGATACTTTGGGGGGGTTAAACAAATAAAAATTAAAAGGAAAAAATTCACATACCATTCAAACTACCATCTAATTGACAATATTTTTCTCACCAAACTTTCAACTGGGATAATGTCCCTTAAATTACCAAAACATTGTCAATGTACCCCCAAGGCTAGCAAAAAGACAAAGATGACCTTACAATTTTTTTCAATAAAACAAAAATACTCCTATTAAAAAAAAAAACAGAAATTTTTTATTTTAAAAAAAAAAAAAACGAATTTTTTAATTTTTCTTTAAAAAACAGAAAATTTGAATTTCTTAATAAACAAAAAACAAAATTTTAATTTTAATTTTTTTAAAAAAAAAAACAAAACGAAAACTTTTAAAATTTTCTTCTAATTTTTAAATTTGGCCACCCTTGGCTTTTACGTATTTCTTTTTTAATTTTTTTTTCAAGTTTTAGTTTTGAATTATTTATTTTATTTCATTAAGGTATTTTCATCATTGGGAAAACATTGACTATTTTTGTTAATTTGGGGAGATATTGTCAATTGAGTAATAGTTTAAGGGGGTACGTAGACTTTACCCAAATTAAAACTCAGAAAAAAGAATAAGAAAGTTCTTAAGCAAAGAATGTCTTGCCAAAAAAACCCATCAATTTCTGGAGTATAGCTCTACATGTTGATGTCACAAGAAGTTCCCAATTTTGATGAAGAAAATAAAGAAACTTCATATATTTCCAATACAATTCTCAAGTAGTTCACACCTTAGATGGCTCCTGTGGCGTACGTCTCCCGAAGATCTTGTCCTTTCAACAGCCAACATTGAGTAATGTTGAAATGAAATTTGTGAAAAGCAGTGACATTTAGAGATGGACCCATGGGGAAGATCAGCTGCAATTCACCACCAGGAGATCATTGGGAAGATACTAATTTCATAAGCCCAAACAAACTGTGTAGTACAGTCATTTTCAACGCAAACTTCACTCAACCTGTTACCAATTTGATCTGCCACCACAAGAGCTTAACTAGACTGATCAGGCCATTAATTGAAGTCTTTTTACTTGAGTAGAGTCAGTGGAGGAAGTTTAGACAATGGCAGTGACAGGCCTTCGCATCTTGTACCTTCTGGTTAGGGTTGAATATTTTTCCCATTTACTTTGAAGTAAAACTCACTAGTGAACATCCATCATCTCATCTTCCTATGAAATGTTGGTAGCAAATCCAGACATTCACGATACTTTTCATCCTTAGAAAGCAAGTCTATTACAATGGAGAATGTGGAGGCATCTGGTGACACATCTCTCTCCGCCATTTTGTGGAGAAGTTCAACAACCTTTTCTGACTCATTATTTTTGAAGAAACCACACATAAGCACATTATACGTGACTAGATTTGGAGCACAACCCTTCTCTTCCATATCCAAAAACAAATTATTTGCCTTCTCCAAATCCTTTTCCTTACAGAGCCCATGAATCATGATGGTATATGTTCTAACTGTTGGCACCAGACCTTTACGTGATAATCCGCAGAATATCTGCCATGCAACTCCAATTTTCCCTGCTTTACACAACCCATCAATGAGGCAGTTGTAAATTTCAATGCTTGGTTCAAATTTACAATTTTCTAAAAAATTAAATAATTCCATTGCCTCTGGAAGACAATCATTCTTGCAAAGCCCATCCAAGCATATTTTATACGTAGATAAATCCGGTACCAGATCATGAAGTTCCATCTCACCTAATAGCTTCTGTACATCCCCAACCTTACCTGCCTTAAGAAGACCAGTTAATAATGCATTAAACGTTATAACTGTTGGTCTAACTCCCCTGTGAATCATTTTCCTATAACAATTAATAGCTTCCTCTATCTTTCGATTCTTGCAATATCCACTGATCAACACATTGCAGCTTACAACATCAGGTTCGTGCCCTTTGCTTGCCATAGAGTCAAACAGCTCCTCTGCATCATCAAGCCTACCCACCAAGCAGAACCCATCCATCAATGTGTTATAAGTAAACATGTCAGGACCCTCACCTCTTTGAATTATCAATTCTAACACCTCCTTTGCTTCTTTCATCTTCCCCTCCTTGCAAAGCACATCTATAATCAGATTGAACGTCACCACGTTTGGTTGGACACCTTGATCCACCATTTCAGTAAACAGACTTTTAGCCTCCTCCCATTTACCCCCATAACACAAACCATGTATTAGAGAGCTATAAACAACCACGTCTGGAAGTATTCCCCTGCCCTTCATTTCCAAGAAAAGTTCGTTCGCCTTGTCTGCCAATCCATCCTTACAAAGCCCATCAATAATAGCGCCATAGCAAACTAAATTAGGCTTACACTTCAGACCAAATTGACCACTGACCATTTCTTCATGTAACTTAAGTGCAACACTTGTATTGGCTGTTCGACACAACCCACTAATCAAAGTCCCAAATGTAATCACACTAGGCCTACAACCCAACTTGACCATTTTCTTAAACAATCCGACGGCCTCACCAATTCTATCCTCCTTGCACAACCCCTTAATCAAAGATGTATACGTCACAGTATTTGGACTACAACCCCTCCTCACAATACTTCCCATAACAGCAAAGCCGTAACAAACCCGATTCTCATTACAAAAGGAATTCAGCAAAATGTTCAAAGTAATAAAATCGGGCAACAACCCAGTTGAATTCATTCCTTTGCAAAGTGAAATCACGCTAGAATAATGCTTACTCCTAGCAAGTGCTCCAAGTAAATGATTGAATGATGATATCGATGGGGTTGGTTGCAAACGAAGCATGTGATCAGAGAAGTGCAATGCTTCACTGAGAGTGATATTACCGGACTTACAGTTACAGTTAATCTTCAAGAATCTTTCAAGTGGGGTTTCAATAGGAACTTCGGGAAGTGACTTTTCTGGTGGAATTTCGGGATTTGAAGAAGTGCATCTATGTGGGTACGAATATTTTTGTGAAGATTTGGAATTTGAAGCTGTGGGTTCATGTGGGTGTGTGAATAAAGAGGAAAGTTTACCTTTTGGAGCAGTTCCTGAAGAAGAAGGTGACAACAAAACAGCAGAAGAAGAAGGTGGAGTTCTGAACACCATCTAGAGAGAGAGTTGTGAACTTTGGTTTTGGGTTCTTTCAGAATGTAGATACTGTGCACAGCCGATATCCCGATACGGGCTCTGTTTCGCCGTCTAGTGGCTGTGGACAGTGAGCCCAATTCTCATACAAGAGATGATGATGACGACATTTTGTTAATTTGTTTTACTAACTTTAATTGTTATTTGTAGTAATAGTTTATATTTCATTATCTTAATATATTAAGGAAATAATTGATGTTTTTAGAAATTATAAATATTGAGTTTAGTAAATTATAAATATTAATTTTAAAAATTCTATTCCAAGGGGATCATCAATAAATAAATCCACACAATAAGCAATTTGAAACGTTTCATAGGACTGAGTTGTGCGTGTGTGTTTTTTTTCTCTTTATGTTTTATATTTTTACTATTCACAAAAAATATAATAAACACAATCTACAATAAAATAAAAAAATATTTTATAACATAATAACTAAATACTAGTAAAAATGTCACCTAGTATTGCTTCTACGTGAAGATCCATCAAAATCTCAAAAAGAAAATGAACTAAAGGCAGCATGTGCAGAGACGACAATTAAACCTCTAATCATATTTTAATTTTTTAATTTTCTTATAAAAGATATATTCAAAATAGACAAACTAGCTAGTTTATGGTGCAACAATTTAGTAACTCAAATAGTTTTAAAACAAAAAGAAACAACAAAAATAAATAAATAAAAAATATATCTTATAATATAAATAATAGAAGAACCTATACATAAAAAATAAAATAAAAATTAAAACAACTACAATTTGGAAGTCATTAATACAATTTAGAATAGAAAACTAAAACTAAAAAAAATAAAAATAAATACTTACTTTTGGAAGAAAATTCTACGTGGCAAAAAAAAAAAAAGAGAAAACTATAAAAATAATTAAATAAATAAATAAGGATGCAATTTGAAAGAGGTTTATACTTTTTAATTTGAGACTTTTATTTTTCTTCAATTTGTAATCTATTATAACCTATAATACTTTTTATTCTAAAAAGAACTTAGACATTAAAAGTCTACATACCTATCCTATGTGGCTAATAAAAAAAAAAAAAAAAAATCCAATAAAAAACCGTGTGTGGGAATGAAGATAAATTACTTAACAAATTTTCTTACAAAATATTTTATTTTAAACTAATTGTAGGGACCATAACCCCTACTAGTCTTAACGTGGCTCCACCACTGCATACATTCC
Organism: Alnus glutinosa; assembly: GCF_958979055.1. NCBI lineage: Eukaryota > Viridiplantae > Streptophyta > Magnoliopsida > Fagales > Betulaceae > Alnus > Alnus glutinosa. The sequence goes on from NC_084899.1 coordinate 25,028,453, forward strand.
TTATACATCTCCGTACAATAAAGTTTCAAATTCACCATTGAATTTGTGGGACCCAATGTAAGTCTCATAAATTTAATGGTGGATTTGAAACGAGATGTGTAGAATATATATTTATATCATTTTTTTTTCGTTTTGTTGAGATATCAATTTTGACGAATCCTTGTTGAGATCTCAGTGAAAACATGTATCAATTACTTTAACAAATTTTCTTATAAAATATTTCTTTTAAAAAAAAAAAAACAAAAAAAAACAATTGCAGAGATCACAACTCCTATTGGCCTTAATGTGAATTCTACAACAAACTTTCAAGCTGCCACGTATTTGTACATCTAGTTTTGCCTATTTTTGGTTAATATCAACGGGTTAATAATGATGATGAGAGTAAACCGTTTGATTTTGTGTTTTTTTTTTTTTTTTTTAAATGATGAGCAAGCTTTCAAACTCGAGCAAAACTATTTTATGTATCTACCCTTGTACTCGTACGTCCGCGTAGGGTAATATGGCTTTCTGTTGTGGTTGTATTTTTATTTTTATTTTGATGACTCATTAGGGTGCTTGTGGATGACGTGGCAAAGGGAGAGGGTATGGTTGGTGGACGTGTATGTATGAGTGGAGATCGAGTAGCAAAGAAGAATAGGCATGTAGCAAGTCAAGAGTGATACAAAAAAGATGGTATTTGCCGATGCCCGTCCGGTGGTCTTTGGAAGCTAAAAATAGGGAGGAGAGGAAAAGGGAAAAGAACGCAAAACAAGGAACCAACCCAACCATCTGTAATTCAAATCCAGGGGTCGATCTCCTTCTTCTCGATCGATCTTTATTCTCTTTATTTCAAAATATCACTCATTAATTTGCATCTCGATCTTTTCTGCTTTTCATTCTTGTCGATCTCTCATTGCCAAAGTTGATTGACATCTCGATCTCGTTAGCTAGAGGATAATTAACATGCATGGTATGATCATCATCTTAAACCTCTCTGGCTAAACATATTCATATATATATATATATATATTTGCATGGGCCACGACCTCTACTAGCCTTAACGTGGCTCTACCACTGCATACAATAATCCTTACACATCTCCGTACAATAAAGTTTCAAATTCACTATTAAATTTATGGGACCCAATATAGGTCTCATAAATCTAATGGTGGATTTGAAACAAGATGTATAGAATATATATTTATATCATTTTTTCGTTTTGTTGAGATTTCAATTTTGACGAACCCTTGTTGAGATCTCAGTGAAGACGTGGATCAATTACTTTAACAAATAAATATTCCTTAAAAAAAAAAAAAAATCAATTGTAGAGATCACAAACCCTGTTGGCCTTAATGTGAATTCTGCAACAAACTTTCAAGCTGCCACGCATGTGTACATCTAGTTTTGCCCATTTTTGGTTAATATCAGCGGGTTAATAATGATGATGAGTGTAAAACGTTTGATTTTGTTTTTTGTTTTTTTTTTTAAATGATGAGCAAGCTTTCAAACTCAAGTAGAACTATTTTATGTATTTACCCTTGTACTTGTACGTCCGCGTAGGGTAATATGGCTTTCTGTTGTGGATTTATTTTTATTTTTATTTTTATTTTGATGACTCATTAGGGTTGGGGTGCTTGTGGATGACGTGGCAAAGGGAGAGGGTATGGTTGGTGGATGTGTATGTATGAGTGGAGATCGAGTAGCAAAGAAGAAGAGGCATGCAGCAAGTCAACAGTGATACGAAAAAGATGGTATTTGCCAATGCCTGTCTGGTGGTCTTTGGAAGCTAAAAATAGAGAGGAGAGGGAAAGGGAAAAGAACGCAAAACAAGGAACCAACCCAACCATCTGTAATTCAAATCCAGGGGTCGATCTCCTTCTTCTCGATCAATCTCTATTCTCTTTATTTCAAAATATCACTCATTAATTTGCATCTCGATCTTTTTTGCTTTTCATTCTTGTCGATCTCTCATTGCCAAAGTTGATTGACATCTCGATCTCATTAGCTAGAGGATAATTAACATGCATGGTATGATCTTAAACCTCTCTGGCTAAACATATTCATATGTGCATATATAGAGGAGTTAACCAAATATATATATATATATATATATATTTACACGCATGTGTGGCCGGCCGGCCACTTGATCTTAATAGGTCGATCTCATGCAAAACTCTTGAACGAACCCCCACCGACCTACCTGTCACCTTTATCAGTGTCTCCAACAAATACAACGATTAGCATGTAGCTACAAAGGCAAGGCAATGGAAAAAGATTGTTTCTCACTACTGCAAGACTAAATCAAAAAATTAAAGGACAGTAT